>NW_022196392.1:0-733136 GCF_008641045.1 Pistacia vera
AAGTATTGTTTGTGAACAGTGGCGATCCATGGAATCCGCGACCCGAAACAGTGACCAAGGTCATGGCTATGCTTGAAGGTGTTCATAGAGTTCTGAAACCAGATGGGATTTTCATCTCCATTTCTTTTGGCCAGGTATCCCAAGTAAAATTTAATCCTTCGTCTTTTAATAGCTGTGCTACGGAAAAAAAATATTCTACAGGTGCCACTTTAGCGTGTGTGACATGCATTCATTTCATGATTGATTGGTTGTACGTACATCCTTTGCACTAGGAATACAATTTTTACTTGAAACTGGTATCTCATGCAGCCTCACTTCAGGCGTCCTTTGTTTAACGCTCCAAAATTTACGTGGTCATTTGAGTATAGCACTTTTGGTGATGGATTTCACTATTTTTTCTATATCTTGAGGAAGGTTAGTGCAGAAACTGCTCAAGTTTTAATTGTTTTTTGTGGCATATAAGAATCCATTCTCACATTTTACAGGGAAAGAGATCATCATATTGTGAAGAATCTTGCGAGAAACGCGAAACGCCGGCGATTAATCTGCCTCATGAAGAACTAGAGAGCGAGGACTATATATTTCGAATCAACATTTGATGAAATGGATTCTTAGAATGTGATTGAAATGCCATTTTTGCTTCCTGTGTAATCTTGATTTCATTGCATTTCTAATGTAACTCAAACAGTATAACCTTCAATCACCAAAGCAAATGTTATTTCAAATGCAATTGGATTGTTAGATATGACTGTAATGGCTTCTTGTAGTTCTTTAATCAACCCATCACAAATTAATTATATATATATATATATAATAAAATCGATTAAATGATATTTTTGCCGGTCTTGATTTGGGTCAATGTGGTAAAATTAGGGTGTGTTTGTTTTATTATTTTGAGTAGTATTTTTGAAAAAGTTGAGTTGGGTTATTATTAGGAGGAGAGGATTTGAACTTGAAAATGTATTTGGTAAGATTATTTTTTAATCTTTTATATTTGTTAATTTAGTGGAACACCCTTATAGTAAAAGTTTTAAAATTAACAAAAATACCCACACTCACCCATTAAATGTTGGCCACCGGCTTTTGGGAATATGTGGATGGATGAGGTGTTTTTGTCAATTTATATTTTTTTTTTATTGAGGGTGTTTAATTAAATTAACAAAACTTAGAGGGTTTAAAATAGTTGAATAGAATAAAATTAGATTTTCATAATAGGAAATAAATATGAATTTTTGGGTACGATAAAATAGGATAGGTTAGAAATATTAAAACAAACACAGCCTTAATAATTCGTTAAATTTATAGGATAATACATTTAAAAAAAACACACATGGGTTTGATATACCTATAAAATTATAAATTAATAATTTCTTTATACATCAAAATTATATATATACGTAATTCAATTAAGAGGCCTTTGAGCTTTATTTATTTATTTTTGATCGGGGTGTTCAGGCTAACTTAAGCGCATCTCAAGTAATTCCCTGAAATCCTGAAACTATGGTTGAGCAAGAGCTTCCGTGATCATCCCTATTAGCAACCGAAGAGAGACTTGAACTAAGAACCTCTCGAGTAATATACCTAAGAGTTCTTATCAAATCACTCGGACACTTAAGGGTCGGTTAACTGTGAGTTATTTTCAACAGATATTTCTTGTACCACATTAACTATACATAATATGTATATGCATTAAACTCAATGTTTTGAAAAAATAAAATGCAAAATGCCTCGATAAATTAATAATCGGTTAATTTATACTATTAAATAATATATTAATTAATTAATAAATTTTCATGATCTAAAACCTATTATTTTATTGAGGTTTATATATATATATAAATTTAATTTTAAATGAAAAACCAATAAAAATGTTATCATGATAAAATCAAAACCTATTTCTATGGTCATCTCATAAATAATTTTTTTTTTTTTTGAATTTATGAAAAATAAATATTATTTATTTTCAACTTTATCCATCAAAATGAGTTGGTTAAGCTTGAACAAGTCATGATCCCACTAGGACTCCTCACTCCATCCACACACAAATAAAGCACTACACGTCATCCGTATACGACGCCGTCTCCCTTCTCTCTCTGCTCCTGAAAACGACATCGTTCCAACACAAATGAACCTGTCACAAAAATTATAAAAATAAAAACTAAAATAAAAACAAGCATTCCACTTCTCTCTCTCTCTCTCTCTTTCGCCTCACAAGCTTCCTCTGTAAGCAGCAGTGTTTTCACTCGTGTCGCCGGCGATAGAGCTGTCGGAGTTTTGCTCTCTCCGTCTCTTTCTTCCGATCGGCCTACTAGGTTCTTCAATTTGTGGATACAGAGTATTTTTTCGCAGCGAAATTGAATTATTTTTGTTTGGTTTTTTTTTTTTTTTTAATTTGGGGAAATTTTGATCGATGGACGATTTTATGAGTGGAGACGAGGATTACTATGACTCGGATCACTCTGAGTCGGATCTTGACTCGCCCGACATCATCGAGAATGATGAGGCTGACGTGCAGTGGGCCCCACCCAAGGGTTCCTCCACGAAGGTGGGTTTTTTTTTTGGCAATTAAATTAGGTTTTCAGTCATGTTTTTGTGTGTTTTGTTTTAATTTTTGGATGAGAATTTTGTGTAATTCTTTTTTTTTTTTTTTTTCGGTTAGAAGTTGATTTACGGTAAAAGTTTGTTTTTTTTTTTANAAAAAAAAAAAAAAAAAACACATAAACCGTCTTCTACCTACCTAAAATGGTGTAAAAATAAGTAAAACATATCACATTAGAGTAATGGTACGCTTACAACCTATTCTCACAAACTTTTCTTACAACCTCGACGTGACAATTGAGTTAGCACTATCACGTCAGCTCCATCCACACCCAAGTGTCACGGGCTGGGAGTTTCACACCCAAAAGACTAACCTATTGAGTGAAAGGACTCCCCCTATTTATAAGCCCAGGACCTTCCTGGTACGTTTTTTATGTGGGATTCGTTACATTCTCTCACACCCAATCCTGTGACGCCCTCATCACAGGTGGGACCCCTGCCTACCCGTCCACCTCACTCTTGTGTGGACCCACAATCACACGTGGATGCCCCTGCATGGGCGCTTGGCGGGACATCGAAAGAGAGATCAGGTTTGCTCTAATACCACTTGTCACGGGTTGGGAGTTTCACACCCAAAAGGCTAACCTATTAGGTGGAGGGACTCCCCCCATTTATAAGCCCAAGACCTCCCCAATAAGCTTTCGATATGGGATTCATTACACAAGGCACAAAATGATTTTGACTAGACTTAAGAAACAATCATTCCTTCATAGAGAATGATTGTTAACTTATTCTCACAAACTTCTCTCACAACCCTGACGTGGCAGCTAAGTTGGCATTGTCACGTTGGCTCCATCCATACTCAAAACACAAAATGATTTTAATTAGACTTAATAAACGACCATTCTTTTATAGGAAACGACTATTCCTTATTGAAGAAATGATCATTCCTTCCTTACGGAATGGTATTGCCATTCCAGGGAATGGTCATTCCTTAACGAAACTATAGTCATTCCTTCGTAAGGAATGACTATACCTCCTTAAAGAATGATCATATCTTATAAAAATTCTTTAATGTATGGTCATTCCTTCGATACCTTATTAAAAGAATGATTGTTCCTTCATTAAGGAACAAATATTCGTTATGAAAAAATGTTGTTCCTTCAGAAGGAATGAGATAGTGCACATTTGTTATCACAGTAAGATTATAAGAGAAAGTTACGAGATTGGCTTATAAACGTAATATTTTTCACCATATTAGCAGAGTTTGGATCAGTATATAAGCTTTAGACCTCCTAATGGTACAGTAAGTGAAACCAAAATGAAAAGTATGTAATCGAGTGGACCAAGATTATTAATGCATTATCTCTTTTTAGAGATTCAGCAGATGCAATGTCAAAAAGCAGTCCCTACAAAGAAGCCAAAGTCCGAAACTTCATCCCTTTATGCCCAAAGACCGAAACAGAGTCCCCACTGGCCACTAGAAACCAAGTCCAGAAATTTCTTCATTTTATACCCAAAACAGAAAATAAAAATAACAAGACCAGAAAGCCCCTGGTCACATGCATACAGCTAGAGTCATTGCCCATTGGATAGTCATAGATTATCTTGGGATCCACAGAATCTTAAATTTACTTAAAGAAAAAATTAATTAAGTGAAACCAAAATGAAAATATCTGGTGGGAAGCATGAGAGTCACTTAAAACACTCACCAGAATTATACACCTGCCAGTTTTTGGCTCTTCTCAGAGTCTGTTCACTTCCAAAACCCTCGCCGACTAACCCAAGAACACATTTTTATTATATTTTCGGCGTCAAAAGCCTTAACCCACCGAGCACAAACATCAAGAAACACAATGGATGAAGAGGGTATAGGCTTAGTTTTAGCCAGGGCGGCGGAGCTTAGGTTGAAGATCAGTAATTGCATTCACAAAGCAACAACAGGGAAACAACAAGAAGGTGATGTTGCTGTTGTTGTTAATGGAGTTAAGAAAAACCCTGATGAGAAAGTGGCTGAAGAAGAAGAAGAGGATTATGATGAAGAAGCAGAGAAGCTCTTGAATATTCAACTTGCGCTTGAATCTTTGGAGGCCCAGCTTAGTAATTTGCAGGTTTGTCAAGAAACTCCAAGTCAGGGTTTTATGTCGAAAGCCTTATACAGTTATAATTATGGTCTATTTCGTTTAAATAATTGATTTTGAAGCATATACTGATGAATGAATTTGGAATTTTTTATAACCATGCGAGTCTTGTAACAGTGTGCTTAAATAATTGGAAATTTGTGGTAAACACTGAAATTGGCTTTGCTTCAAAATTTGTTCTTGTGCTTGCGTTTCTTTTGGGCTTGGGAGATTTCACCATGGTTTCATTCGGATTACATTGCAATAATAATCGTATAATGTGTTATCAATGTTACTTTATATGGTTCCTTGAGACTTGTATCTTAAATTTTACTAGATGTGACTTGTCTAGATTGAAGGATTTTGTGGATTGTTACCAGAGTTAACTTGTTTCAATTCAAGGTTATGAAAGTGTTCCTGGCCAGTTCTTATTCCTTCAGTTGATCATTTGTCATGCCGGCAGTGTCTTCTTTTATCATTTATAAAAGCAATGCCGTTTATTACACTGCACCGTCTAACATGGATTTTGATTAGCATGTTATATATGCATTTGAATTCTGTTGCTTGTATCATATAGAAAATTGCAAGTGGATGTATTTTTTAGAAGAGAATGCTTTTATTCATTGGTTTTTGTAAGATTAAGAAGGAAGCAAATGATGGAAGTTCTCATTATAGATTTAATGTCACATCTACTCCTTTATGATTTTGTGCTCTGCTTGCTCTTGCTCTGGGTGATATTTCAGTATGTACGAGGTGGGGCTCAACCACATATGTCACGTGGGTATATGTGTGTAGGAACTATAAAGAAGAGAATGATAAAGTGGAGCTATATGTTGGTACCTATACATGTTTCAGTGCGTTTAGAATACCATGTACCAGTCATTGTTTTGTGGGCTTCATCCTATAGAGTATACAAGATGCCATCTTAATAATATAGTAAACTGCATTTACACATGGTTTCCCTGCTATGTTAAAAGGATTTTGAGATAAACTTGGGCTGATATTTGAGATAAACTTGGACTCTGATAATTTACCTTAGCAACTATAATTTATCTCAATGGAATTCTTATATTGATATTAACTGGAATAATCATGTTACTGTTGTGACTGTTAATGTATGTTGACATTACCTAATACTTTGGATTAATTGATACTACCAGCCAGGAAAGAGGACAAATTTCCTAAGAATGACCCCAGGACAAACTAACCTGTGGCCCAGGTATATGCATCCAGATCAGTCACTAAGGAAAGATGCCTAAATAAGTGCTAATGATGAATTGATTCTTCTTACCGTGTTTGATGACTAAAATTTTGGAAAGCACTGATTTTTATGTTTCCGTTTGCTCAACTAGTGCACTGATTCTGCAGAAATTATCCATTACCTTATGTATTAGCCTGTTTCCCTACTTTCTAACGGCCAGCACATTTGCATTAATAGAACTTACAACCTTTTGAGTAGAATTTTCCTGCTGATGGCCCTTTCCTTTTGTTGGTAGGATCTTAATTTTCGGTCAACCAATGTATTTATGTTTTCCATTTTTGTTCCCTTGCTTATCTGAAGCTGTAAAAGCTGCTATCTAGTCCTCGTGTGAAATGTTATATCTAATATTATATACATATGTAGAGATTATATAATTTGTATAATTTCATACGCAATAGAAAAGTTTGAAAAACTTGTGGATTGATGATTAAAATTTCTCTTTTGATGCATAGAATCTACAACTCCAGCAGCGTTATGATAGGGAAGTTGCACTTGGTGAAATCGAGTTTAGCCGCAAGATGTTGCTAGAGAAGCTCAAGGAGTACAAAGGGGAGGACTTGGAAGTTATACATGAAGCATCTGCTTTTGCTGGTGAAACTGTAGAGCACAACAATGATCTCCTCCTTCCTCCATATCCTAGTCGTGTTCCTCGATCATTGATCTTAGACAATGGTTATCTCTCACAATCTAATTACAAACCCAAGTCTGTGCTGAATGGAGTGATCACGGATGAGCTAACTAGTGGAGCGAAGAAGAATCTAAATGAATATGAGAGAAACCAAATGCAAAATAGATCCACAACTTCAAGGAAAGGGTTGGGACACTTTATTAGTTCGGTGGCCAAGACGGTGATTCCCCTGGCTGGTTTGGTATATGCATTAAGCATGTCCGGTTTTGCTCAAAATCTTGGGAAGAAAGGTATCCCTTTGAAGCTTTCGGGCATCTTTCAACGGCCATCAAATGAAGAGAAGAAATCAGTTGTTCAATGTCCACCTGGGAAAGTCTTTGTGGTTGAGAATGGCGAAGCTAGATGCATTGTGAAGGAGAGGGTTGAAATCCCATTTGATTCAGTTGCTGCAAAGCCAGATATAAACTATGGGAGTGGCTAAATTGTTGTTCATTCTCTAACATGTGTATATCTCATTTCTGAATTTGGTGAATGAAGTTTTTTCTCTTAACGGCCTACTATGTTCTTGAGCTTCATAGTTCTATACCTTTGATTCTGTTTTCTGTTGGTCTCATTAACTTCGAGTTTTACTGATTTGAGAAAGGATAATATTATACTTACAATCCACGTGACAGTTCATAATTTGTCAGTTCGCAATGGGTCTCGTCTGTCTAATTGTAGGTCTTGTTGTTCAACTGTAAGTTGTTAAGTTGGAGTTGTGAGAGAAGATTTGTAAGATTGAGTTGTAGGGATTGAGAAAATGTTACTGTCTTTGAAGGTCAATGATTGTAAAGTTTTAAATTTTAAAGTACTAATTCTTCAATAGTTTGTTAGCAAATTGCTGCATTTATACTAAACCATACTGTTGCTTCCTTTGGCTATGATAAAGCTCTTCAAATCTTGACACGAAGTTGTTGAGAAGTCAAGGAATTCTTTAAGTATTTTATTCGGGTAGCGTTTTTTTTTTTTTTTTCCTCAGATAAATCCAAAACTATGGCATCAGATCAGACATACTATAGTACTATATATATTTGTCAATTGTCATTTGCCATTGCCATAGTCACCTCCTTGTCTCTTGTCCCTTTCTTCTTTTGAAATCCCCTGATTTTCCACTTTTAAGAGCATCATCTTCTACAAACACCTCACCAACTGAGATTTACTTCTTTTAAGCATGCAAAAAGCCCACCATTTTTACAAAAGCTTCAAAGGTGACATTGCTTTCTAAGACAAACCCTTCTGGTCAAACAAATTGAAACCCTTTTAAGCACTACGCACTATCCATATCATTAACAACACTGTTCTTATTGTGTTAAATTTCAATATGGTATCAGAGGGACAGTTTATTTGAATTTGTGTTTGGTCTTATATTACATATTTATATGGGTTGGTTTTTCTTAGTTGGTTAGATTAACAAAGAGTGAATTGATCTGAACCACTAGCTTGGTTTACTTTTCAAAAAACTATTCAGTGTGAGTAGTCTCATGATCAGCATAATTTGTGTATGTATCATATAGGCAGAGATTATTCTTTAACAATTAATGATTTTGGATGTTTCTTTGGTGTTGTGTTTTATCTTGGTCCAGAACTTTGTCAATATCTGTGGTGGGATTTGCTGCATTTAATGCTGTTCCAGTCATATTGTCACTGTGGGGTCTAAACCTCTTTGGTGCTATATGCAGGAAATATATTGGCGGGGTGGCTCTGGTTAAAGCCATTGAACTCATGGAAACAATAAAAATTCAGACACAAGCGGTCTACAGGGATTGCACAAAGTAGTCCCATTAGCTGTTAGATAGTATGCCTCTTTGGTTTCTCTTGTTTAATATGATTCAACTCATCACTTTTATCTGAAACTTTTTCTGAATGAAGCTCTGAAAAAGCTATTGTGCTTAGTTGTGGTGATGATATATCTTTTTTTTTACTCCCATGCTAGCTCTTTCTTCTCCTTTTCTTCATTATTCACTAATGAACCAGTACTGAAGACCAGCTGACTCTTCTGGCAAGTGGCTGCATCGTGTGTTTTAGTAAACGAACTCAGATAAACATATTAAGTTTCTAAGTTCTTTTTGCTGTGTTTCTACTGACCTGATTTGCTTTGCTTCATTGACAGTGATCCACTTAAAAGAAATATGGGGATGACACATTGAATAACACCCTTGAAGCATCTTACACCTTAAGCTGGTAGGAATTTCAGTTTTCTTCTTCCGTTTGGCTGTTCTTGAACATAATGGAGCATCTTTAATTGCTATTTATTCAGAAATAATGCATTAAGAAATTAACATCTGATTCGAGATAAGAGGAATCTCAGTTTTTCTTTTTGTCTTCTGTCACAGAAGGAAATGGGACTGCATAAGCACTCTGTTGAAGCCAAGAAGAGGCAACCACCTAATGCCGAAGTCAAATTCATTAAAGCACAGAGGATATATATTCATGATACATCTCTTTGCTGAGTTGTCGCTTGTCATTAAGCAAATAAAAAACCACATGAAGTTCTGCGAAAATGGTGTTTATTATTATCTTGTTAAAAAGGAGCTCTTTAAGAGGCTTGCTGGTTTTGATCAACTTCAAAACGTGGATGCATATGAAAAATAAAAATTCATGCAAAGGAAGAGCAGATTTAGAAAAGTGAAGCATTGCTTAGCACTTCCATTCTGTATTCTGAAATATGCCTAGCTGCCTTTCGCAGATTGTACAGTTCAAGAAAGATTAAATCAGGAGTGTGGTACGACATGCATTGCGAAGGCATTAAGTTATAGGCCATTTTCCCATGATACTGTGACAGACAAATCAATCCCCAAGGTAACTCCTTTGAATTGGATTGTAATTAGCCCTTCTCACTGGGAAAAATTGAAACCAAAGCATTTATATTGTCAAAACTTATATGTCACATTATACCCAGAGATTTTCTTTCATTTTCTATTTGTCAAATCCCTTTTCTTTGTTCAGGATGCCAAGGAACTGATCAGGGATATAGCAGTTTTGGAAAGGAAGTTGTGTATTGAACAGTATCTCTTTCTCTATACCGGAAAAAATTTGTCAAAGAGTTCCTCTTTACCGCCATGGATGAAAGATTAAAACTAGCTACATCAACTGATGAGGGGATGTTTTCAGAATTTTGTCGAAGTGATATTACTTCAGAAAAGAGAATTTGTTGTTCAAAATAGTAATCAAAGCCTTATGAATTCATTTTGCAATCCTCCAAAGGAAGGCAATGATTTGGGGAGCACAGAAACTTTTAGATCTGGCATTCATCGGAGCCACTCACACTGTTCAACGTTCAGCTTGTTCAATTAGAACTACCCCTCCATTAAAATCTTTAGCAAAGCTGTAGATGTCCATTCCCTACCTTTGTCATGTTGGAGGTAAATGATAACTCACCATGAAAACAATTACCTGATGTTGATTTATATTTGATAGTTCGGGTAAATGGCATCTCTATATGTGATCCATTTTTTTTTTTTTTTTTTTATAATTCAGCAAGCTCAGGCTGATGCTCCAAATGGAATCAGCTTGGCGGAGCATTTTGGGACAAGTGTTTCTGATTATGTTCCAGATACACCAAACTGGATATCTGAGGAGATGATAAAGTGCATTTCAGATATATATTGTGAACTTGCAGACCCACCTGATGAATCATGAGTGCTCATTCTCTCCTATTTCATACTCATCCACTGAATTGTTTTCTTCACGAGGTCGGGCGATATTTGGGTCCACAGTGTGGGAGGTTTTCTTCCTTCAATCACACTTTGATAACCTTTTAGCATTAGGGAATCCAAGGAATTCAGTGGACCGACTCCACAATGGCAAAGGTTGAAAGGATGTAGAGATGATAAAAAATTAAAGAAATTGAACATAAGCTGCAGTATTATAGGCGAGTCTTTAATTTTATGAAATCCTCAATCCAATTGCATATTTTTTTATACATTAAGGTTATTGTAACAGCTATCAATGCAGGTCACTTGTTTATCGTTTGGAAAAGTTGATCCAAGAAGGATGAAACATGAGGAGAAGCTAGCTTTCTGGATCAAGTGCACAATGCTCTGGTGATGCAGTAATTTCTCTAATTCTAAAGTATGAATATAATTTTCTCATTGTGAGGCAATTAACTAGTGCAACTCATTTGCTAATCCTTTGTCTTGCAGGCATTTTTGGTTTATGGAATTCCCAAAAATAATCTGAAAAGAGTATCTTTACTACTCAAGGTGAGCTTTTCTTGGTTACTTTAGACAAGAAGCTGGCTGTGATTTTCTATTCACAAATCTATGGCGATGCAGCGCATATAAAGTGGGAGGCCAAACCATAAATGTAGAAATGATTCAAAGTTCTATTCTGGGATGCCGATCCCACGTCCAGGACAAGTAATTCCCTTAAAAGTTATCAAATACTGCTTGTTGTGGAGACATATCATCTGATCCTTTGGTTAATTCTGTGCAGTGGCTGCGTTTTCTATTTTCTTCCAAGGCAAAATTTAAGGTTGGAGATGCACGAAAAGCTTATGCAATTGAGCACCCTGAACCTCGTTTGCATTTTGCACTTTGTTCAGGAAGTTATTCTGATCCTGTGGTATATATGCTCCACCCTTCATTTATATATTTCAAATGTCTCCCTTGTTAAATCCACAACATTTTTTGACATGTAAATGGTTCTCCAGGTCCATGTATACACCCAGAGAGTTTTCCAGGACCTGGAAACAGCAAAAAGAGTACATTCAATCAAACTTCAGCAAAACAAGGAGCAGAAAGTTCTTTTGCCAAAGATGGTAGAATCTTTTGCAAAGGATTCAGATATGTGCTCAGTGGTTTGCTTAAGATGATTGACCATTCCATGCCAGATTCTTTCAGGAAGAACATTCAACTATCTCAAACACAAGAAACTGGAAAGATCATTGAGTGGATACCCACAACTTCACATTCCGTTTTCTGCTATCAAAAGAAATGGCATAGCAAACACCTCCGCGGCCAGCGGCGAGAACCTCCTCATACAAGAATTTCTTTACATTTCTAGTTTGCTAGCTTGGTAGATTAGAATGACAGAAGAATCACAAATAAACTTCTTGTTACATCAGGCTTTAGCTGAGGGCGAGCTTGTTTGATTCAAGAGGTTTTTTTGATAATAGCATGGTTGTGATTCGGCGGTCATTTTCAAATTGCTTGAGTTCTTTATGTACAAAATTGTATTGAGATAAGGGGGAGAGATGAATATCAAAATGGTTATGGCTGTAAGAGTCGTACTTGTACAAGTTTCATGATTTTTTTTTTGTTGTGTGAAGCATATCCTTTTCAGCTTTTTTTGGTGCAACAACTTGAAGTAAAGTGCTTAAAAGTAGATAGATAAAAGTGTGACAGCCTCAGCTTCATGTGGTTTGAAAAAAAAAAAAAAAAAAACAATAAAAAACGGCTTCTACCTACCTAAAATGGTGTAAAAATAAAGTAAAACCTATCACATTAGAGTAATGGTACGTTTACAACCTATTCTCACAAACTTCTCTACAACTCAGACGTGACAATTGAGTTACCACTATACGTCAATTCATCCACAAAGTGTCACGGGCTGAGAGTTTCACATCAAAAGGCTAACCTATTAGTGAGGGACTCCCCTCATTTATAAGCCTAGGACATCCCATACGCTTTCGATGTGAGATTGTTACATTCTCTCCCCACCCATCCGGGACCCCTCGTCACAGGTGGGGCCCTTGCCTACCCGTCCACCTCACTCTTGGTGGAACCACAATCACATGTGGATGCCCCCGCAGGGGCGCTTGACGAGACATCGAAAGAGGAATGGGTTGCTCTGATACACACTGTTACGGGTGGGAGTTTCACACCCAAAAGGCTAACATTAGGTGGAGGGAATCCCCAATTATAAGATCAGGACCTCCCAAATACGTTCGATTTGAGATTCATTACACAAGGCACAATGTGTTTTGACTAGACTTAGAAACATCATCCTTATAAGAAGAAGTTCCTTATTAAAGGAATGACTGTTAACCTATTCTTAGAACTTCTCTCACAACCCGACGTGGCAACTGAGTTGGCATTTTCACGTACCTTCAATACCACCAAAACATAAAATGATTTTGACTGATTATAAAAGACTGTTTTATAGGGAACGACAGTTCCTTATTGAAGGAATGACCATTCCTTCCTAAAGGATATAGCCATTCAAAGAATGGTCGTTCCTTAACAAAGTATAATATTCTTTCATAAGGAAGGTATACCCCTTTAAGGAATGGTCATACCTTATGAAGAATTCTTAAGTATGGTCATTCCTTCAAAAGGTAGTCATACCTTATTAAAAAAAAAGATGTGCCTTCTCAAGGAACAACTATTCGTTATGAATGAAATGTCGTTCCTTTGAAGGAATGAGATAATGCACATCTATTGTCACGTTAGGGTGTAAGAGAAGGTTACGAGATTGGCTTTAAAACGTAGCATTTTCATCACATTAGAGAGTTTGGATCAATATAAGCTTTGACCTCCAATGGTATTGTAAGTGGAACCAAAATGAAAAGTATGCAGTCGAGTGGACCAAGATTATTCATGCATTTCTCTTTTTGAGATTCAGCAGATGCAATGTCAAAAAGCAGTCCCTACAAAGAAGCCAAGACCAAAACAGAGTCCCCACTAGAAACAAGTCAGAAAATTTCTTCATTTAACCAAAACAGAAAATAAAATAACAAGACAGAAAGCCCCTGGTCAATGCATACAGCTAGAGCATTGCCCATTGGATAGTCATAGATTATCTTGGGATCACAAATCTAAATTTAATTAAAGAAAAAATTAATTAAGTGAAACCAAAATGAAAATATTGGTGGGAAGCATGGGGTCACTTAAAACACTCACCAGAATTATACACCTGCCAGTTTTTGGCTCTTCTCAGACTTGTTCACTCCAAAACCTCGTCGCGACCAACCCAAGACACATTTTTATTATTTTCGCGTCAAAAGCCTTAACCCACCGAGCACACACATCAAGAACACAATGGATGAAGAGGGTATAGGCTTAGTTTTAGCCAGGGCCGCGGAGCTTAGGTTGAAGATCAGTAATGCATTCACAAAGCAAAAACAGGGAAACAAACAGAAGGTGATGTTGCTGTGTTGTTAATGGAGTGAAGAAAAACCCTGATGAGAAAGTGGCTGAAGAAGAAGAAGAGGTTATGATGAAGAAGCAGAGAAGTCTTGAATATTCAAATTGCGCTGAATCTTTGGAGGCTCAGCTTGTAATTTGCAGGTTTGTCAAGAAACTCCAAGTCAGGGTTTTATGTCGAAAGCCTTATACAGTTATAATTATGGTCTATTTCGTTAAATAATTGATTTTGAAGCATATACTGGTGAATGAATTGGAATTTTTTATAACCATGCGAGTTGTAACAGTGTGCTTAAATAATGAAATTGTGGAAACACTGAAATTGGCTTTGCTTCAAAATTTGTTCTTCTGCTTGCGTTTTCTTGGGCTTGGGAGATTTCACCATGGTTTCATAGGATTACATGCAATAATAATCGTATAATGCGTTATCAATGTTACTTTATATGGTTCCTGAGACTTGTATCTTAAATTACTAGATGTGACTTGTCTAGATTAAAGGATTTTGTGGTTGTTATCAGAGTTAACTTGTTTCAATTCAAGGTTATGAAAGTGTCCCTGGCCAGTTCTTATTCCTTCAGCGATTACCAGAAACCAGCAAAGAAATGTGATCTTCCATTTAAGGTTCATAATTATAAACATGAACAGCTATATGAAAGATATGATCCCATATAAACGACAGCAAACTTTCACGGATTTGAAACTTTGAGTTAAGCTAAGTGCCTGCATGCAGATGCAGTAGTGACAGGCAGCATGAGGGAGCTAGCTTCCAATTGTTCATGTTATATTGTAAACTGGCCAAAGATGGATCGATGGATCATGGATGGATGTGATGGCAACTTTTAATTAATTGAAACCCGTGTTCAACCAAGCTTTAGTTTGAAGTTTGAACTCCTTTTCTCACTTTTCAACCATCTGCAGCAAAAGGGATTTCTCAGATTTTCGAGCTGCTGCTGCTATACATATAGCTTTTTCAACGTTCATCAAATATTTTCCAACCCCTGGCCTGTTTACAGATAAATTAACGTTACAAATTAACTCAGATTTTGAATTAGCTCACTCCATAAAGCAGAACGGTGTAAACAGCTATGAGTAAACATTACACTAATGTTTTTCATGAAACAAAAATCTCCTTTGCAGCAGCACCTTATCCCAAAAAAACAAAAGGCAAGAAACTTTATTAAGTTTTTGACCGATGAGAGAGACAAAAAGGGGACCTAATATAGAGGAAGATAATGCAATTACTGAAAGAGAATATTGAATGAAAGCCCACCAAAACCAGTCATTTCATATCAAACGTGCATTGTTTTGTATGTGTTTTTAATTTTCTTCGCCTTTCAGCCCTTTTGAGGTTTTCCTTCCCTTTTTCAAGTGCTATTTGCCTCTCCTTTTTGTGTGTAATAGACCCCCTAGCGTAGCCACCACAATTCTCCATCACTGTTTTCTTCTTATTTTTTATTCTTTCTTTCTGTGTGTTGAGTTGCAGCTAGCTAGCTACCATGAATACCGCTGATGATTTTATTATTATTATTATTATTATTATTATTATTGATTATTGAATTAATTAAGTTATCAACTAATCCATGATTCATCATTTTGTACCACTTTTTTTGCATGGTAATATTTTCACGCCATATATGACAAATTCTATACTTTATGAACCTTGAATTCTAGTGAGATCCACACATCACCCATTAAATAGTAAGATTATTCTAACATCAAGTATAAGAGTACGATATAAATGAATAGTGATATGTCTGTTTTAATTAATTCGATATTTTCTACATTACATAAGCGTCTTACGTCTATCACCTATAACATATCTCGTTTATTACCCAGAATACACTTTCTGATTCAATGACAAACGGAGAGCAAAATTGGTTTAGACATTAGGACTTTTGAAGAGAGGATACCAGTGAGTCTTTTAGTGGTGAAAAATTGGATTTTGGTGATCGAGATTGGTTAGAACCTGACTTGGGAGGGATGGGTATGCGTTCTACAAATTAACACAAACTCTTTCATTCACTATCGGAATAGTATGTTACAAGAGTAAACGACTTTTTCCCACCCAAGGTTTGCCTTAATGACACTTTTATATCCAAAAAGTTTCAAAATACTAATTTACTATCCAAAGTTTATATTCCGTTTATTACCTAGAATATACTTTCCGATTTAGTGGCGAACAGAGAGTAAAATTGGTCCAGACTGTTAGGGCTTTTGAAGACGGGATGTCAATGTGTCTTTTGGTGGTAAAATGTTGGATTTTGGTGGTCGAGATTGGTTAGAACCTAACTTCAGAGGGGTGGTTGTGCGTTCCACAAATCGCTCGATTTCTAGCAATTGGCAAGGTCGATGCGTTCCACAGAACCTGAGAGTTTTGGTCAATGATGATCGAGGAAGAGAATGGTGATCGTGTGGGGTCATAATGATACCAAAATCGACCAATGATTGGTTAGAATATAAACTTTATTTTTTGGGTGGAAAAGTGTCATTAAGTCAAATCTTGGGTGGGGAAAAAGTCGTTTACTCTATGTTACAAAAGACTCCGTTATCCCAAAATTTTATTACGTTATTAAATTGCAAGCATACATGGAAAGCAAGCTAAAAAGTAGAACACAAATTGAAATGCTTCCGCATGGATCAGGACAAGGTCTTTCATGCATGGTGATGGAACTCAATATTTGAGTTCGGTAAATAACGGTTCATGTGCAGAGATTAACCAGTAAAGTAAATTAATAAACTAATTGATGTATTGGAGGAAACAAAGATGGGCCCAATTACAGTTGTTATTTTCATATTTATGAATTGATAGTTACAAGCATAAGCACCAAATGTACGGTCAACTAGCTTTCGTAGTTTGACGGTTCGTTTAAGACTTATGGATGTATTATTCAAGATGTTTTAGATTTGAATTTCCATGATTATTAATAAGGCGTAGCCACTGGAGACTTACCTAACGGTTAACTTCAAGATTCTGGAGGATTAGTTCAGATGCGTGCAAGCTGGTCCAGATACCTAAAAAAAAAAAAAATTGTGGAGTGAACAGTTTCAAGTAGAAGCAAGTAGCATGGATTCCTATTGCTTATATATATATTTGTCAATTGTCATTTGCCATTTGCCATAGTCACCTCCTTGTCTCTTGTCCCTTTCTTCTTTTAAAATCCCCTGATTTTCCACTTTTAAGCTAGCATCATCTTCTATCAAAACCCACTCACCAACTGAGATTTACTTCTTTTAATGCAATGCAAAAAGCCCACCATTTTTACAAAAGCTTCAAAGGTGACATTGCTTTCTAAGACAAACCCTTCTGGTCAAACAAATTGACACCCTTTTAAGCACTACGCACTATCCATATACATTATACAACACTGTTCTTATTGTGTTAAATTTCAATATGGTATCAGAGGGACAGTTTTATTTGTATTTGTGTTTGGTCTTATATTACATATTTATATGGGTTGGTTTTTCTTAGTCTTGGTTAGATTTAACAAAGAGTTGAATTGATCTTTGAACCACTAGCTTGGTTCTACTTTTCAAAAAACTATTCAGTGTGAGTAGTCTCACTCTGATCAGCATAATTTGTGTATGTATCATATAGGCAGAGATTATTCTTTAACAATTAATGATTTTGGATGTTTCTTTGGTGGTGTTTTTTTATCTTGGTTTAAGAACTTTGTCAATATCTGATGGTGGTATTTGCTGCATTTAATGCTGTTCCAGTCATATTTTCACTGTGGGGTCTAAACCTTACTTTGGTGCTACTATGCAGAAAATATATTGGCGGGGTGGCTCTGGTTTAAAGCCATTGAACTTCATGGAAACAATAAAAATTTCAAGACACAAGCGGTCTAACAGGTATTGCACAAAGTGGTCCCATTAGCTGTTAGATAGTATGCCTCTTTGGTTTCTCTTGTTTAATATGATTCAACTCATCACTTTTATCTGAAACTTTTTCTAAATGAAGCTCTGAAAAAGCTATTGTGCTTTAGTTGTGGTGATAATATATCTTTTTTTTACTCCCATGCTAGCTCTCTTCTTCTCCTTTTCTCTTCTATATATTCACTAATGAACCAGTACTGAAGACCAGCTGACTCTTCTGGCAAGTGGCTGCATCGTGTGTTTTAGTAAATGAACTCAGATAACATATATTAAGTTTCTAAGGTTCTTTTTGCTGTGTTTCATACTGACCTGATTTTGCTTTGCTTCATTGACAGTGATCCACTTAAAAGAAAATATGGGGATGATAAATTGAATAACACCCTTGAAGCATCTTACCACCTTAAGCTGGTAGGAATTTCAGTTTTCTTCTTCCGTTTGGCTAGTTCTTGAACATAATGGAGCATCATGCATAATTGCTATTTCTTTCTCAGCAATAATGCATTAAGAAATTAAACATCTGATTCGAGATAAGAGGAATCTCAATTTTTCTTTTTGTCTTCTGTCACAGAAGGAAATGGGACAGCATAAGCACTCTGTTGAAGCCAAGAAGAGGCAACCACCTAATGCCGAAGTCCAAAATTCATTAAAGCAAGAGGTATATATATTCATGATACATCTCTTTGTCTGAGTTGTCGCTTGTCATTGAGCAAATAACTACCAAACCACATGAAGTTCTGCGAAAATGGTGTTTTAAGACAACATATTTCTGTAGTTCTTTAAAACATATTTTGTTTCTTATCTCTGTTAAACTGGGAGCTCTTTAAGAGGCTTGGCTGTTTCTGATCAACTTCAAAACGTGGATGCATATGAAAAATATATAAATTCATGCAAAGGAAGAGTAGATTTAGAAAAGTGAAGCATTGCTTAGCACTTCCATTCTGTATTCTGAAATATGCCTAGCTGCCTTTCGCAGATTGTACAGCTTCAAGAAAGATTAAATCAGGAATTTGTGGTACGACATGCATTGCAGAAGGCATTAAGTTATAGGCCATTTTCCCATGATACTGTGACAGACAAATCAATCCCCAAGGTAACTCCTTTGAATTGGATTGTAATTAGCTCCTTCTCACTGGGAAAAATTGAAACCAAAGCATTTAATATTGTCAAAACTGATATGTCACATTATCACCCAGAAGATTTTCTTTTATTTTCTATTTGTCAAATCCCTTTTCTTTGTTTCAGGATGCCAAGGAACTGATCAGGGATATAGCAGTTTTGGAAATGGAAGTTGTGTATTTAGAACATTATCTTCTTTCTCTATACCGGAAAAAGTTTGATCAAAGAGTATCCTCTTTACCGACCATGGATGAAAGATTAAATCTAGCTACATCAACTGATGAGGGGATGTTTTCAGAATTTTGTCGAAGTGATATTACTTCAGAAAAAGAGAATTCTGTTGTTCAAACTAGTAATCTAAAGCCTTATGAAAATTCATTTTGCAATCCTCCAAAGGAAGGCAATGGCATTTGGGGAGCACAGAAACTTTTAGATTCTGGCATTCATCGGAGCCACTCATCACTGTCTCAACGTTCAGCTTGTTCAATTAGAACTTCCCCTCCATTAAAATCTTTAGCTAAAGCTGTAGACTCGTACCATTCCCTACCTTTGTCAATGTTGGAGGTAACTTGATAACTCACCATGAAAACAATTACCTGATGTTTGATTTATATTTGATAGTTCGGGTAAATGGCATCTCTAATATGTGATCCATTTTTTTTTTTTTTTTTTTTTAATCTTCAGCAAGCTCAGGCTGATGCTCCGAATGGAATCAGCTTGGCGGAGCATTTTGGGACAAGTGTTTCTGATTATGTTCCAGATACACCAAACTGGATATCTGAGGAGATGATAAAGTGCATTTCAGATATGTATTGTGAACTTGCAGACCCACCTTTGATGAATCATGAGTGCTCATTCTCTCCTATTTCATACTCATCATCACTGAATATGTTTTCTTCACGAGGTCAGGGCGATATTTGGAGTCCACAGTGTGGGAGGTTTTCTTCCTTCAATTCACACTTTGATAACCCTTTTAGCATTAGGGAATCCAAGGAATTCAGTGGACCTTACTCCACAATGGCAAAGGTTGAAAGGATTTGTAGAGATGATAAAAAATTAAAAGAAATTGAACATAAGCTGCAGTATTATAGGCGAGTCTTTTAATCTCATGAAATCCTCAATCCCAATTGCATATTTTTTTTTTTATACATTAAGGTTATTGTAACAGCTATTCAATTGCAGGTCACTTGTTTATCGTTTGGAAAAAGTTGATCCAAGAAGGATGAAACATGAGGAGAAGCTAGCTTTCTGGATCAATGTGCACAATGCTCTGGTGATGCATGTAATTTCTCTAATTCTAAAGCTATGAATATAATTTTCTCATTGTGAGGCAATTAACTAGTGCAACTCATTTGCTAATCCTTTGTCTTGCAGGCATTTTTGGTTTATGGAATTCCCAAAAATAATCTGAAAAAAGTATCTTTACTACTCAAGGTGAGCTTTTCTCTGGTTACTTTAGACAAGAAGCTGGCTTGTGATTTTCTATTCACAAAATCTATGGCCGATGCAGGCTGCATATAAAGTGGGAGGCCAAACCATAAATGTAGAAATGATTCAAAGTTCTATTCTGGGATGCCGAATCCCACGTCCAGGACAAGTAATTCCCTTAAAAGATTTATCAAATACTGCTTGTTTGTGAGACATCATCATCTGACTCCTTTGGTTAATTCTGCTTGCAGTGGCTGCGTTTTCTATTTTCTTCCAAGGCAAAATTTAAGGTTGGAGATGCACGAAAAGCTTATGCAATTGAGCACCCTGAACCTCGTTTGCATTTTGCACTTTGTTCAGGAAGTTATTCTGATCCTGTGGTATATATGCTCCCACCCTTCATTTATATATTTCAAATGTCTCCCTTGTTAAATCCACAACATTTTTTGACATGTTAAATGGTTCTCCAGGTCCATGTATACACACCCAAGAGAGTTTTCCAGGACCTGGAAACAGCAAAAGAAGAGTACATTCAATCAAACTTCAGCATAAACAAGGAGCAGAAAGTTCTTTTGCCAAAGATGGTAGAATCTTTTGCAAAGGATTCAGATATGTGCTCAGCTGGTTTGCTTGAGATGATTAAGCATTCCATGCCAGATTCTTTCAGGAAGAACATTCAACTATCTCAACACAAGAAAACTGGAAAGATCATTGAGTGGATACCCCACAACTTCACATTCCGTTTTCTGCTATCAAAAGAACTGGCATAGCAAAACACCTCCGCAGCCAGCGGCCGAGAACCTCCTCTACTACAAGAATTATCTTTACATTTCACTAGTTTGCTAGCTTGGTAGATTAGAATGACAGAAGAATCACAACTAAACTTCTTGTTACATCAGGCTTTAGCTGAGGGCTGAGCTTGTTTGATTCAGGAGTTTTTTTCCATAATAGCATGGTTGCGATTCGGCTGTCATTTTCAAATTGCTTGAGTTCTTTATGTACAAATTTGTTAAATGAGATAAGGGGGAGAGATGAATATCAAAATGGCTTATGGCTGTAAGAAGTCTGTACTTTGTACAAGTTTCATGATTTTTTTTTTTTGTTGTGTGAAGCATATCCTTTTCAGCCTTTTTTTTGGTGCAACAACTTGAATTGAAAGTGCTTAAAAGTAGATAGATAAAAGTGTGACAGCCTCAAGCTTCATGTGGTTTGAAAAAAAAAAAAAAAACACATAAACCGGCTTCTACCTACCTAAAATGGTGTAAAAATAAAGTAAAACCTATCACATTAGAGTAATGTTACGTTTACAACCTATTCTCACAAACTTCTCTTACAACTCAGACTTGACAATTGAGTTACCACTATCACGTCAATTTCATCCACACCCAAGTGTCACGGGCTGAGAGTTTCACATCCAAAAGGCTAACCTATTAGGTGGAGGGACTCCCCTCATTTATAAGCCTAGGACATCCCCAATACGCTTTCGATGTGAGATTCGTTACATTCTCTCCCACCCAATCCTGGGACACCCTCGTCACAGGTGGGGCCCCTTGCCTACCCGTCCACCTCACTCTTGTGTGAACCCACAATCACATGTGGATGCCCCCGCAGGGGCGCTTGACGAGACATCGAAAGAGGAATCGGGTCTGCTCTGATAACACTTGTTACGGGCTGGGAGTTTCACACCCAAAAGGCTAACCTATTAGGTGGAGGGAATTCCCCAATTTATAAGCTCAGGACCTCCCAAATACGGTTTCGATTTGAGATTCATTACACAAGGCACAATGTGATTTTGACTAGACTTAAGAAACAGTCATTCCTTCATAAGGAATGAATGTTCCTTATTAAAGGAATGACTGTTAACCTATTCTTATGAACTTCTCTCACAACCCTGACGTGGCAACTGAGTTGGCATTTTCACGTCAACTTCAATCACACCCAAGACATAAAATGATTTTGACTAGACTTAATAAAAGACTGTTTTTTCATAGGGAACGACAGTTCCTTATTGAAGGAATGACCATTCCTTCCTAACGGATATAGCCATTCCAAGGAATGGTCGTTCCTTAACAAAGGTATAATCATTCTTTCATAAGGAATGGCTATACCACTTTAAGGAATGGTCATACCTTATGAAGATTTCTTAAGGTATGGTCATTCCTTCAATAAGGTATGATCATACCTTATTAAAAAAAAAGATTGTTCCTTCGTCAAGGAACAACTATTCGTTATGAATGAATGTCGTTCCTTTTGAAGGAATGAGATAATGCACATCTATTGTCACGTTAGGGTTGTAAGAGAAGGTTATGAGATTGGCTTGTAAACGTAGCATTTTTCATCACATTAGCAGAGTTTGGATCAATTTATAAGCTTTAGACCTCCTAATGGTATTGTAAGTGGAACCAAAATGAAAAGTATGCAGTCGAGTGGACCAAGATTATTCATGCATTATCTCTTTTTAGAGATTCAGCAGATGCAATGTCAAAAAGCAGTCCCTACAAAGAAGCCAAAGACCAAAACAGAGTCCCCACTAGAAACCAAGTCCAGAAATTTCTTCATTTTATATCCAAAACAGAAAATAAAATAACAAGACCAGAAAGCCCCTGGTCACATGCATACAGCTAGAGCCATTGCCCATTGGATAGTCATAGATTATCTTGGGATCCACATAATCTAAATTTAATTAAAGAAAAAATTAATTAAGTGAAACCAAAATGAAAATATCTGGTGAGAAGCATGGGGGTCACTTAAAACACTCACCAGAATTATACACCTGCCAGTTTTTGGCTCTTCTCAGACTCTGTTCACTTCCAAAACCCTCGTCGACCAACCCAAGAACACATTTTTATTATATTTTCGGCGTCAAAAGCCTTAACCCACCGAGCACACACATCAAGAAACACAATGGATGAAGAGGGTATAGGCTTAGTTTTAGCCAGGGCCGCGGAGCTTAGGTTGAAGATCAGTAATTGCATTCACAAAGCAACAACAGGGAAACAACAAGAAGGTGATGTTGCTGTTGTTGTTAATGGAGTTAAGAAAAACCCTGATGAGAAAGTGGCTGAAGAAGAAGAAGAGGATTATGATGAAGAAGCAGAGAAGCTCTTGAATATTCAACTTGCGCTTGAATCTTTGGAGGCTCAGCTTGGTAATTTGCAGGTTTGTCAAGAAACTCCAAGTCAGGGTTTTATGTCGAAAGCCTTATACAGTTATAATTATGGTCTATTTCGTTTAAATAATTGATTTTGAAGCATATACTGGTGAATGAATTTGGAATTTTTTATAACCATGCGAGTCTTGTAACAGTGTGCTTAAATAATTGGAAATTTGTGGTAAACACTGAAATTGGCTTTGCTTCAAAATTTGTTCTTCTGCTTGCGTTTCTTTGGGCTTGGGAGATTTCACCATGGTTTCATTCGGATTACATTGCAATAATAATCGTATAATGCGTTATCAATGTTACTTTATATGGTTCCTTGAGACTTGTATCTTAAATTTTACTAGATGTGACTTGTCTAGATTAAAGGATTTTGTGGATTGTTATCAGAGTTAACTTGTTTCAATTCAAGGTTATGAAAGTGTTCCTGGCCAGTTCTTATTCCTTCAGTTGATCATTTGTCATGCCGGCAGTGTCTTCTTTTATCATTTATAAAAGCAATGCCGTTTATTACACTGCACCGTCTAAGCTGGATTTGATTACATGTTATATATGCATTTGAATTCTTTTGCTGTATATATAGAAAATTGAAAGTGGATGTATTTTTAGAAGAGAATGCTTTATTCATTGGTTTTTGTAAGATTAAGAAGGAAGCAAATGATGGAAGTTCTCATTATAGTTTAATGTCACATCTACTCCTTTATGATTTTGTGCTCTGCTTGCTCTTGCTCTGGTGATATTTATTATACGAGGTGGGGCTCAACCACATATGTCACGTGTATATGTGTGTAGGAACTATAAAGAAGAGAATGATAAAGTGGAGCTATATGTTGGTACTTATACATGTTTCAGTGCGTTTAGAATACCATGTACCAGTCATTGTTTTGTGGGCTTCATCTATAGAGTATACAAGATGCCATCTTAATAATATAGTAAACTGCATTTCACATGTTCCCTGCTATGTTAAAGGATTTTGAGATAAACTTGTTGATACTTGATCATATTTACCTTAGCAACTATAATATCTCAATGGAATTCTATATATGATATAACTGGAATATCATGTTACTGTTGTACTGTTAATGTATGTTGACATTACCTAATACTTTGGATTAATTGATACTACCAGCCAGAAGAGGACAAATTTCCTAAGAATGACCCCAGACAAACAACCTGTGGCCCAGGTATATGCATCCAATCAGTCCTAAGGAAAGATGCCTAAATAGTGCTAATGATGAATTGATTCTTCTTACCGTGTTTGATGACTAAAATTTTGGAAAGCACTGATTTTTATGTTTCCGTTTGCTCAACTAGTGCACTGATTCTGCAGAAATTATCCAGTACCTTATGTATTAGCCTGTTTCCCTACTTTCTCGGCCACACATTTGCATTAATAGAACTTACACTTTTGAGTAGAATTTTCCTGCTGATGGCCCTTTCCTTTTGTTGGTAGGATCTTAATTTTCGGTCAACCAATGTATTTATGTTTTCCATGTTTGTTCCTTGCTTATCTGAACTGTAAAAGCGCTATCTAGTCCTCGTGTGAAATGTTATATATTATATATATATATATATATATATATATAATATGTAGAGATATATATTGTATATTTCATACGCAATAGAAAAGTTTGAAAAACTTGTGGATTGATGATTAAAATTTCTCTTTGATGCTAGAATCTACACTCCAGCAGCGTTATGATAGGAAGTTGCACTTGTGAAATGGTTTAGCCGCAAGATGTTGCTAGAGAAGCTCAAGGAGTACAAAGGGGAGGACTTGGAAGTTATACATGAAGCATCTCTTTTGCTGGTGAAACTGTAGAGCACAACAATGATCTCCTCCTTCCTCCATATCCTAGTCGTGTTCCTCGATCATTGATCTTAAGCAATGGTTATCTCTCACAATCTAATTACAAACCCAAGTCTGTGCTGATGGAGTGATCACGGATGAGCTAACTAGTGGGCGAAGAAGAATCTAAATGATATGAGAGAAACCAATGCAAATAGATCCACAACTTCAAGGAAAGGGTTGGGACACTTTATTAGTTCGGTGGCCAAGACGGTGATTCCCCTGGCTGGTTTGGTATATGCATTAAGCATGTCCGGTTTTGCTCAAAATCTTGGGAAGAAAGGTATCCCTTTGAAGCTTTCGGGAATCTTTCAACGGCCATCAAATGAAGAGAAGAAATCAGTTGTTCAATGTCCACCTGGGAAAGTCTTTGTGGTTGAGAATGGCGAAGCTAGATGCATTGTGAAGGAGAGGGTTGAAATCCCATTTGATTCAGTTGCTGCAAGCCAGATATAAACTATGGGAGGTAAATTGTTGTTCATTCTCTAACATGTGTATATCTCATTTCTGAATTTGTTGAATGAAGTTTTTTCTCTTAACGCCTACTAGTTCTTGAGCTTCATGTTCTATACTTTGTTCTGTTTCCTGTGGTCTCATTAACTTGAGTTTTACTGATTTGAGAAAGGATATATTATACTTACAATCCACGTGACAGTTCATAATTTGTCAGTTCGCAATGGTCTCGTCTGTCAATTGTGGTCTTGTTTGTTCAACTGTAAGTTGTTAGTTGGAGTTGTGAGAGAAGATTTTTAAGATTTGTTTAGGATTGAGAAAAGTTACTGTCTTTAAGTCAATGATTGTAAAGTTTTAATTTTAAAGTACTAATTCTTCATAGTTTGTTAAACTTGCTGCATTTATACTAACCAACTGTTGCTTCCTTTGGCTAGATAAAGCTCTTCAAATCTTGACAGAGTTGGTTGAAGTCAAGGAATTCTTTAAGTATTTTATTGGTAGGTTTTTTTTTTTTCTCAGATAAATCCAAAACTAGGGCATCAGATCAGACATTGTGTGGTTCTCACACTAGTGGAGCAATTCATGTGGATCACCCGATAGAGTAATCGCATATTCCCATCCCACCCAAGGTTGATGAAATCTCAAGTTGTACTATAGGTTTCATTTATTCCAGATTCTCACCCTTAAAGTGATGGAAAAACGTTTGATGTAATGGTAAAAGGGTAAATTGGTCATTTTACATGGGTAGTGCACGTTAGCAGACCACCGCCTGTAACAGTCATTTGGCGCACATTAGCAGTCGGGGTTCTCGACGTTTTTCGCTCTTTTTCCGCGATTCTTTCACCCACACCTTTGTTACCACCATTTGACTCCTCCATCTCCCCCTACAAAACCCCTAACCTTTCCAGCCACGGCAGCTCACCTTTGCCGTCCACCACTTCATTGAAAAACAGCACTCACGAACTCTCGGCCGACGATGACGATGAAACGGTTGCTTGGACATAGGGGTTTTATAGATTTGGAGACGGTGGTTGCATTGGTGGGTGTCCAATTGATTTTGTCGTCGAATCGACCGGAATCCGATGAAGAACCCAGAACCCTAAGCCACGGCGCCGGCGATTGGAGGGGCAATGGTCGGGAACCAAAGGGGTTTTTGGACGATGGACTACGGGAAGGTGATGAAGGTGACCAGGGGGTTCGACGTCGTCGGAAACAGCCCAGATCGATGTGTAGTGCCCGAGGTGTTTTTGAGATAATTTGAAAATATAATGAGTTTTTTAATTCTACTAATTTAGGGGTTAAACAAAATTTATTAATTTAGGGTTAGGGCATTATGGTAATTGCATCTTCTAACCTTAAAATTCATAATACTGTTTACTTTAAGGGTGACAATCTAGAATAAATGGAACCTATAATACTAACTAAAGATTTCATCAAACATTGGGTGGCATATGTCGTTACTCCTCCCCTGATTTGATAATAATACAGTAGCTAGATCAATCAAACAAGAACCCCTGGTATTTGTTTGCTACCAACAAGCCCATTGTTTTCAGATAAAATAAGAAAAACAAATAATATATAAGAAACTTTGACCCTTTCACAGACTGAAAGGTTAATTTAGACCCCTTTTTATATGCATAGCCAGTTGAGGACTTCAATTACCAATTGAAGTTGACTGGTGCAGCTAGCTATCCTACGCTTCGATAGATTCTTTATAGACTATTCCTATAAAGAAACCTCTTTAAAATTTTATGCTGATATTTTGCAAGGTCTTTCTCAATTCTCTGCTATGGATCTCATGAACATTAACACTGTTGCTTCAAAAACTACCACCATGCTCCTCTCCAATGGTTAGCATCATTTTTGCACTTTCTGATTTCTACTTTGACTTATCTTTTGCTGAACACTATTTCTCATCTCAGCTCCTGGCATCCTATGCGATTCAAGGGATGTTTCTAAGATGTGTTCAACTCCAAATTCATCAAGACTAATGCATAAGCAATATATGGACTTATCATGGATCAGGAGAGATGGATCATTGAAGCGGCTAATTTGCAGAACTCCAAATTCTATCAGAAGTACTTTTTATTTATTCTTTCTCTGCTTTTTTTACGGAGACAATTTTCATTTCATTGTGTTTTTTAACATTATTTATGTATTTATGTATGTATATATATATAAAGGTGTGGAGAGGAGTGGAAGATTCAAAGTGAGAGCTTTTACAGAAGAACAAGAGGCTTTGGTGGTTAAGTCTTGGAATTCTATGAAGAAAGATGCTGGAGAACTTGGTGTTAAGTTCTTTTTGAGGTCATCAACAGCCTTCCTTTATTATTACATTTTAGTTTCACATTCCTTTCATTCTAACTGAAGGGTTGGTTGTTAACTTTGAAAACTTTACAGGATCTTTGAGATTGCACCATCAGCAAAGAAGCTGTTCTCCTTTCTGAGAGATTCAGATGTTCCTGTAGAGCAAAATCCAAAGCTAAAACCCCATGCCATGACTGTCTTTGTTATGGTCTGTTAATTCTCTTCACATCCATCTATTTTAGCTGAACAATCAGCAATGTTATTTGCCTAGGATCTTACAATTTGTGCCTTTATAATATATTGCAGACCTGTGAATCTGCTGTGCAACTTAGAAAGGCTGGCAAAGTTACTGTGAAAGAGTCCACTCTAAAAGATTTAGGTGCCACTCATTTAAAATATGGAGTTGTCGATGAACACTTCGAGGTAACACTTTTGCTTATTGAGTATCAACAAGTTAAAACAAAGTGCAGATCAATCCTCAAATTGCTTGTTTAATTAATAACTGCAAATAGTCCTCTGGACTCTCCCAAATGTTGGAGTTGTCGACCACTTCAACATTAATAGGCCACACTTTTCTCTTGTAGCGGGGGGTAGCAATCAATAGGACAAATTCATTCATTGTAAACGTGAGAGGTGAGGTAGTATTGAAATAATATTGACTGTGCTGGACATAACTTGTTAATTGGGTAAACCAGGAGAAATCGAGCGTTTTCTTCTTTCTCTTTACTGTTTCTGTTTGCGTGTTTTCTGTTTATTCTGTTTTTCGTATATTTCTATGTAGGGTAAGAAGTTTGAACAGAATTTGCTCAATTACGAATGAAATTTTATGTATGTGTTACAGGTAACAAAATTTGCCTTGTTGGAGACCATAAAAGAAGCAGTACCAGATATGTGGTCACCAGAGATGAAGAATGCATGGGGAGAAGCTTATGATCAATTGGTGTCCGCCATCAAAAATGAAATGAAACCTTCTGTATAAGTTTCATACGTATCAGTGATAGCTTTTAATGAAAATTAAGTTTGAAATATTCAATCTTTCTCCAAATAGATCACTGAGCACTCTGGTTATCTTCTGGGTTTTCTACCATTTACTGCCTCTTTACATTCCTATATCTGTACTAAAGAGCAATAAATAAAATTTTTATTGATGATCAAATATTATCAGGCCTTATGAACCCATTGAATGTTTTCATGAGTTAAAACATGAACACAAATTGCCCTGCAGGGTCATGTCCAACAAGCCATGAGCCAACAAGTAAAGTCAAGTTTTTCTTTCTTCTACTGAGAGTAATCAATCACTTTTTGATGACTTTGAGGATGGTAAATGACAGAACTGTTTTGAACATGGATTATTAAAGTGTGAACAGAACAAGATCCAGAATCTTGTAAAGAAGATGAGAATTAAGAATTAGATGAATATAACATTAAAAAACAAATGTTCATGCCAAAGGGAAACCGAACGTTAAATCCTAAATCCAACTTAGTAGATATAGATACATTGTCCATTTTGAGCTACCACGCGGATTTGCTTTTGGGTTTCACTCGAAGGTATTTCAACCAAAACACAACTATTTAGTTAAGTGGATCCCAAAGTCTTATAAATTTGAATCCAAACTTCTTTTTTTGGTATCGGGGGTGTTCGAGCTAGCTTGTGCGCACCTTAACTATTCTTTCGATGCCCTGAAGTTAACGGTCAAGTAAGCCTCCAGTGACTACCCTAGTAGTCATGGAGATTCGAACTCAAGACCTCTTGACTAATACACCCAAAAATCCTAAACAAACCATCAAACTACTTAGAGATAGTTGATCCAAACTCATTGAATAATGTGGAATGTGACAATAAAATACATCAATGTAAGCCAGACTTTACTAAATTTTTTTCCTAAAATATAACTTGAGTTCTTGGATATGCCTTCAAATACAAGTGGGAATCTGGGTATGCAAGTATCTAATATAAAATATTTGACCTAAAAGACTTACCAAATGGCGTCCCCTCCAAGCATACTGAATGAACAAGTAAACCCATCAAGTAGTCAAAACCAAGTTCTCTTTGCACAGCACATTGTTTCTGAATATGACCAACAAAAGTGGCTCCTCATTGCCATGGAGAGTTAATCATCTCAATATAAAATTGCGTATGCAGGATTGTTACAAGCATCTGGGCACCAATTTTTTCAAGTCATCATTTTGTGTATCACATTCAATCTTTAGTTAGTATCTGTTCATTGATCATCACCAATGGCCATGAATACTTGTGAAGGCAAAGGAAGCTTCACTGAAGAGCAAGAAGCTCTAGTTGTCAAGTCATGGAATGTAATGAAGAAAAATACTGGAGAATTGGGTCTGAAATTCTTCTTGAAGTAAGCATATGCCTGTACTTGATCTTCCTTAATATTATTATAAATTTTTCTCCACTATTGATTTCTTTTTCTTAATAGGATATTTGAGATTGCACCATCAGCCCAGAAGCTGTTCTCATTCTTGAAAGACTCAAATGTGCCTCTAGAGCAGAACCAGAAGCTCAAGTCTCATGCCATGTCTGTTTTTGTCATGGTGAGTTCATTAATAGGCAATATTATTGATTAAATCAAGCTTATGCATTTTCTTTTAATCTAATTTTTGTTTGTGTAATGTATTTTACAGACATGTGAATCAGCTGTACAACTAAGGAAAGCTGGAAAAGTAACAGTGAGAGAGTCAACTCTGAAAAAATTAGGAGCTACCCATTTCAAATATGGAGTAGTTAATGAACATTTCGAGGTATGAAATTCATTCTGTTATTGAAAACAAGAAAGTAAACATGCATACTTTCTTGTTTTCTCTGGAAGTTAATTAATTTTATGGCCATATGAACTGTTCAACAGGTCACTAAATTTGCACTATTGGAAACCATAAAGGAAGCAGTTCCAGAAATGTGGTCACCAGAAATGAAGAATGCTTGGGGAGAAGCTTATGATCAATTGGTTGCTGCTATAAAAGCTGAAATGAAACCTTCCTCTTAGAATTGCTGAAAAAATAGAAACAATAAATGCAGTTGTATACGTTGTATTTTGTATCTTTTAGTGTTAGTTGATGATAATAAACTGTTTGATTATTGTCTCAAGCCATATTCCTGGAGGTTTGCAGAAGAGATGGGACTGATTAAATTAAATTCCTTTAATTTAGAACAGTAGAAGTGCCCCTTTTGAGTGAAAGAACTGGGCAAAAAGTCTGGGTCCTCCCCAAGAACGGTCCCTATAGGACCGGGCCTAAGCCCGAGCCTGGGACTGGTCCTAGGCCCAAGCTCGATTAATTTCAGAATACCTCTTACCAAATAATCAAAACCCTCCTGGCAAATAACTAAAACCCCTTATAATATATGAAATACATTAAAATTTTACCGATCATCCCCTAGTAAATTACAAAAACCTCCTTACATAATTATATTACTAAATATATAAAAAATTAGAAGGTTAAATGGATATTTACTAGGCCTGCATAGGACCAGCCAATACAGATTAGGCTCGGGCTTGGGACCGATCTAAGCCCTCACAAAAATGATGGGCCCAGGACCGGTCTTTGAGGGTCTGGGCTTCGGACCGCCCGGGCCCAACTTTGCCCAAATTGACTAATAAAATTGCAATCTTAGCCAGATCAAGCAGTGTTAGATCAAATTAATAACATCAATTAGGGATTGGAATTCTTTTCTACAGAAAAAATAAAAAAAATAAAAATTAGTGTACCATGAAGAGTAAACAGCATAATTCCTCTATGAATAATACCGAATGTGAAAACACAAAGGGCTCCAATAATATTTTATTTCCCCTTACAATTCCAAAGCTCTAACAACTTCTATATTGCTGTCAAATATGATCAACTGGCCTTTATCACTCAATTCTCCGGCCACCGTGCACCGCCAGCCTGAGCTTTTTTTGTAGATGGTGTTAACTAATCCGAACTGTAAAACATTTAACACCATTTTTGTCCTAAGTACATTGCAATAATTTATCCGATGAGTACCCCATTTGGGCACTAGCTTTAATGGCTAATTTACACAGTTCCTGGAGAGAAAATGGAAGGTGGGATTTGGTCAGTGGCATGAGAAAATAAATCTGACCCAGTTGGAGTTCTTCTTCCGCCGCCATGTGTGGCAAGTGAGAGTCAATGTACATGAGTTCTGAGTTGCAAATGAAGCACTTGGGATTCTGATAGAGGACATGGCTGGCTTTGGTTGGTTGGTTGAATTCTTGCAGCCTGCCATCCAAGTGAATTATTTTGGCAGTTGATGATGACCATTTTAGGCCTTCTCCAGCCTTGTTTGTGCAGTGAGAAGACGCACAAACTCCCATTGGAATGTCTTTGTTTTAGAGAGGAAGAGAGAGGAAGAGAGAATTGGTCTATGGATTCTGAGAGTTTGAGATGCATTTATGTAGGCAACTTATGTGTTAGTCCAAGATTGTCCACTAATGTTTTGATTTTACAAATACAGCTAGTCCTCTTCATCAGAGGTCTGGATCTTACGAACTCCAACTAATTTTGTAATGTTTTGACTCAGGGTGAGCATGGGTAAAGGGCGGTTCTTATAGTGCTAGAACCGGGAACCGGAACCGGAATAGGATTCGAGGTCCAAGTACTTGGTAAGAATTGGGACTGAATTGTAATTTTTGTAAAGTATGGGGTTGTATGTGTAATTTTTTGGGGTTGTATTTGTCATTTTTTTAAAAGTAGGGGGTAATTGTAATTAACTGGGTACCCAGAACCGAAACCGAAACCTACGTTTCATGTTCCAATTCCAATTCCAAATTTTAAGAACTGACCGGTTCCGGTTCCTTCAAAATATGCAAGGAACCCAAAACCACTCACCCCTAATTTTGAGTATAAACAAAATAGATGTTATTCACTTATCAGTTCATAGATTTACTCGAAACACGTCTAATTAGTTAAGAGAATTCACAACTTATGAATTAATTCAAACTCTTATTCACTTTTTTTTTTTTTTTTTTTTATAACCAGGATTGTCTGGGTCTGCTTACGCATACCTCAATTAATCTCTCGGAACCTTGAAACTACCAATCGAGTAAGAGCTCTAATGGCTACCTCTATTAACAATCAAGAAAGAACTCGAACTTAGAATCTCTTGATTAATACACCCAAAAGTCCTTCTCGAACCATTCAAATCAGACTCTTATTCACTCCTCGTACTATCTTATAAAGTCGAAGCCAACTATAAAAGTGAATAGATATTTGTCAGTTTAAAATTTAACCCATGAGAATTTGCTAATGATACATGTTAAATTAATGTTTGGTTATGTTTTTTATTTGGAAATTTGTAGAATATTTGACAAAGATAGCAATAGCAGTATAGATATATACAAGGGGGGAAGCTGTCTACAACTTGGACAGTCTTGAGAGGCTCAAAATGTTCCTTGGGAGAAAGAATCCAAGGCTGAGGCTCCATGCCTCTCATTATCCTCAATCACTATTTCTGACGCTTCTGAATCCATTTTTTAACTCTAAATATTTTAAACAATGTGTTTCTAATGTGAGTTAAAAAAAAAATAAAAAAAAATAATACTTTTATTAAATCAATGTATTCTATATACATTTGCGAGACTTCGGAAAGATTCTTATAACTATCCACTCATGGGTGGCCCAGCAGTAAGGACGAACCACAGGGATTGTATATGACTTCAATCCACAATTCTAGGTTCGATTCCTCGTTAGACGTAAAGGTAATATATTTAGAGATGACAATGGGTCCGATATTTTTGGGTACCCGATCCGACCTGTCCCGAAAAGGTCAGGCTTAACTATCCACTCATGGATGGCCCAGCAGTAAGGACGAACCAAAGGGATTGTATATGACTTCAATCCACAATTCTAGATTCGATTCCTCGTTAGACGTAAAGGTAATATATTTAGAGATGACAATGGGTCTGATATTTTTGGGTACCCGATCCGACCTATCCCGAAAAGGTCGGGCTTTACTTGATGTTCGCGGGCTTGGGCTTGGGCCTGGGCCTGATTTTAAGGCCCACCTTGAGTACGGGTTGTGCCTGGGTATGTCTTCAGGCCTCGGCCCAGCCCGATAATTTTAGTATTAATTATACTAAATTACCCTTATACTATATATTTAATTACAAGATTATCCTACATATATATACTCATTTTCTCCAAACCCTACATGGATAGATGGATGCACTTTGTGAAAAGTTATTTATATATTTGGTGAGTATTCAAAAATAAATTAATATTTAAAAATTGTTTATAGAATTAAAAATATAAAAAAAAAATTAAAATTTATTAATATTTAAAAATTCACATTATAAAAATGAGCAGGCTTGGACTGGGCCTAAGGTTACAAAAAGTTCATCGGGTCGGGCTTGGGCTTTACTTGTGATACCCGTGACGGGCTTAGGTGGGGCTTGGGCCTTTGTTATGAGGTCGGGCTTGGGCCTGGGCCAAAAGATACCTAGTCCCGGCCTGGCCCATTGCCATCACTAATATTTACTTATGATTTAGTTAAAGGGCCGCGACGATAAATTGTTATGGGATAGCTTCCCCTAAATATTTGAAGGTGTTGTTGCTATGGCTATCAACACTCATGGACATGGTGTCAAGTCCATGGTGACTTCAGGCCCATCTCTAGTCTTTTGAATTTTTGATAAACCAAAAACCATTTCCTTTAACAAGTGAATACAAGAACGAAATAGGTAAAAAAAATAAAGTGATAGAAACCATAAAAGGAAGGAGACTAGGAGACCAATTACTTAGAAATATCTTGTTAAAAATTTTTATACTAAATTTCTAAGGAAAATATTTCTAAAAACATTTAATAGAAGTATTCTTCTGATTTTTTTTTTTTCATTTGTTATTTTAAAAAACCAAGACTATTTTTTTTTTTTTTTTAACTGAGGTATTCATATCAGTTTACGCATATATCAATTAATCTTCAAGAGAAAACTATATTACAGTAATCCACCGTCATGGCTCCTTAGGAAAATCATTTATTTACCTAACAAAAAGACTATTTCACCGCATACCTAACATCTTTAATTAAAAAAAATTAAACCCTTTTGAAGGGGTAGTGTGAACAAGACATTTAACCTTATTAAATCTCTTAATTATTGACCATAAATCTATAATTAAGCAATTAAATATTTAAACACATGATAATATTTTCATATATTTATTTTTGAAAAAATATAAGGTTTTCTTTTGTCCCTTAACAAAATTCAAACCCTCTCTCACATGTTCAAGTATTATTACATCAAGAGCTACAATATTAATTTCAAAATTCAAAACATGCCTAATTAAAATTTTAAACTATATTCTAATTAATTAATATATTGTATTAACATTAATTAACAATTAATTAAGCGCGTTACACACTAAAATCTCAACATTAAAAAATATTTAAAGCTTCCAGCTAGGGGACATCTCTTCGGTTTCATCGGTCGGGTCGTCATCTCCTCGCCGGAACCTGAAAGCCGGTCGGAACTTCACAGAAACCGGCTGGCGCAGGCGTGGCAACCACTTGATACTTGAAAGGCGGTTGTGGGGTTAACTTGGGAAGAGCTGAGCTAGCTTTTATGGCTAGTGAACACAAGTCCTGGAGAGTGAGCGGCGCCTGAGACTTGGAGAGTGGCATGAGGAAGTAAATTTGACCCTGTTGGAGTTTTTCTTCTTTTGAGAGATGAGGGACTTGGGAGCCGATGAACATGGACTCGGAGCTACAGAGATAGCAGTTGGGGTTCTGGGAGAGGATATTTCTGGCTTCAATGGGTTCTCTAAATTCCTGTAGCCGTCCATCCAAGTGAATGATCTTGACTGTGAGTGGCCTCTTGAAGTTGTTGTTGTTGTTGCCACCATTTCCCTTCCTGTATGAAGGAGATACTGCGCAATTCCCCATTGATTGATTCTGTAAAATGAGCTGAGCTGAGTTGAGTTTGGTTGGATTGGATGAGGAAGAAGGTAAAGAGAATTGTGTTATATATAGGGAGAGAAAAAGCATATTTCAAGATCGACATTCCAACAGTGATTCCTGCTGTATTATATAATATTAAGTACAAGCACTTGGAATTTGATATATGTAAGAACTTTTTATTTTTTAACCTTTATGGGCTGCTAAGCGAAGGTATGTGAAGTCAGTGATTATGTATGATTATAAAGATAATCATCTATGATTAATTTAATGTAAAGAAAAAGCCACATGACATTTACTAGTGGATCATAGACTAGTTTTCTTTTTTAATAATTGAGGTGTTCGGGTCAGTTTACGCACACTTCAACTAATCTTCAAGGAGAGTTATCCCATAGCAACTCACCGTCGCAGCCCTCCAAATAAATCATGAGTAAATGTACTACATTTACACCCAACAGGGAATCAAACCTAGGATTAATTATAGGTTAGACCATTTGTAGCCTCATCGGTTCGCCCTTACCCTGGACTACCCATGGGTGGGTAATTGTTGCATGTTTGCTTACAGGATCCACCAGAAAATTAAAGATGTTAGGAGGATGGTAACCTGAAAATCCAGACTAACTTGTGCGCACCTCAACTAATCCCTGAGATCTATTAAATACTCTACAAACCTAAAAGACTAAGTAAGTCATAATGTTATTGTGGTAGATAACTCAAGGTTTGAATTTTAAAATTCAAAGAAGTGAGTAAACCTCCTTAACCGTCAGGTCAACCCTTTAGGATTAAATCGATATACTGTTCATTAGTGTATGCCTCCGATTTACAAAAAGTATTAGCATAGTTTTAGCCTATCAATCTAGAATATACTCAAATAATTCAGAAGAAAAATAAAAGCGTGTGTTGGGAGGAGAAATGTACAGAATTTGATAGTGAGATCACGAGAGGACACATTACATCAAGGTAGGGAAGGAGGAAGAATCGAGGTCAATACAGGGAAATTGACAAAACCGCGGCCTTCAATTAACAATTTATGATGGTCGTATGATTCACATTTGAGAGGCAAAGACTTGGTTTCTGAAACTGCTTTTCCTCTTTTGACCTTTTTTTCTCTTCTCATTGGATCTCTAATCCTTTAATGGGGTCTCTCCTCCATTTTATATAATCACTTCTCTCCTCCATTTTATATAATCACTTCACTTGCTAGACGAATGAGGATGAAGCAGATGAATTTAGATACAGTGAAAGGTCTTAACAATAATTTATAGTCAATATTCTTCACATATATATGATCATTCTTTAATCCAACAATCGCTTTAATTAGTCTTTATTTATGTTTTTTAATTACAATGATTGATTAATTTTTATTTTTTTATTATAATTAGAGTGTTTGTACCAGTTTGAACTCACTTTAACTAATATGTGATTTTCCACCTCCATTGCATGTAGCTTTCACTATATATCATAGCAAATTTCGACTGTTGTTTCCATATTTAACAAAAATTAAAATTAAAATTCTAATAAATATCTTAGTTACAAGAGATAATGAGATTGTATCAGCCCTAAGGGTTTAGTCTGACGATTAAGCAGGTTTACTCACTTTCTTAAGGTCTTGGGTTCAAATCTTGAAATCATCTACCTCAATAATATTGTAGCTTACTTAGTCCTTTGGGCTTGTAGGATGTTCAATGAATCCAGAGATTAGTTGAAATACGCACAAGCTAGCTCGAACACCATGATTATTAAAAAAAAAAAAAAAAAAAGATTGTATTTACAAGAAAAGCAACAACTAGTGTTTTCTCTAAAACTTAATTGGAAATGCAATTTTTTTTTTTTTTTTTTTTTTTTTATGACCAAGGATGTCTGGCCCAACTTATGTACACCTCAACAATATCCCGAGATCTTGAAACTATTGGTCGAATAAGAGCTCTAGTGACTACTCCTAATAGCAACCAAAGAGAGACTCAAACTCAAAACCTCTTAAGTAATACACTCAAGAGTTCATATTGAACCACTTGACCACCCAGGTATAGTTAAAATGCAAATTCTTGAAGTCTCCCATCTTGTAGGATCACTTTGGCCATGGCTACATTTGTTGCCTAATGAACTGAAAATGCCCATATGTTTTCTTGATCAATTTCATGAAAAGATTCCAATCCCATGTTTTTTCTAGAAGCAAACCAATCATAAGACCGTTTGGCTAACCCCTCGTGGATGGATGGATAGTACAAGAATTTAATTATATACTGAAAATAAATAGATTTGAAGCTTTTGCTATGGCATATTGATGTGGTCAAGATTTTGTCTCAAGAGTAATACTACACTAACAACCCTTTCTCATAACTCTGACGTGACAACTCGCAATTGGTCAGATCGTAATTAATTAGTGGGACCCATGTGGGAAAATAAGAGACCCGTTGTGAACTGGTCAATTGTAAGTTGTCAAATCAGGGTTATGAGAGAAAGTTTGTAAGAGAGGACTGTTGGTGTAGTATTATTCTTGTCTCAATTCAAATATTATGATCCATGGAAAATTGACCTTTTAATCCATTAAATTTCGTTAATAAATCTTTGTATCCAATATAATTTTGTATTTATTTTATGCGTTGGATTGATAACAAAAAAACAAATTAAAATATTTTTGATATTTCAAAAGAACAAAATAAAATAAAATTGCTGATAATGTTTGAATTTGTACTATTTTGATTAAATAAAATAACCGCGTAAAATTTTTCCAAGAGCCTCGGCCGGCGGCCGGGCCCCCGCCCACCATTTAGTGGCTCCATCGCTGCTATGGCTGTCAACATGGACATGGAGTCAAGTCCACGGTGCCTTCAGCCCCCATCTCTGTCTTTTGATAAACCCATAAAGCATTTCCTTCAACAACTCAATACAAAAATATGAAGTGATAAAAACCACAAAAAGGAAGGAGACCAGGAGACCAATTATTTGGAAATATCATATTGTATAACTTTTAAAAGGGTTTATCACACTGACACCCCTAAGATTTGACAAGAAATTATTCCGCCCTAGTTTTGGGAAACTAACACCCTCGCCCTCAGTTTATGTTCGTTAAATATAACAGTATTAATCGTTTTGATATTATTGCATTTCTCACATGTAAAAATAGGTTGATAGTTTATAAAAAAAAAAAAAAATTATCCTTTAAACCGTTACATTTAAGTCATAGAACATAATCTCCATTGTAGGTGATAGTGTTAGTTTCCGAAAAGGGGGAAAATGTTTATTAAGTCAAATGTTGGGGATAACACTGTGATTATCCCTTTTAAAAAACAAAGACTATTTCAGCACATACCTAACACCTTTCCCCAAATATAAACACAAATTTGAATTAAGACTAAATACATTTAGTACCCCTAAGATATCGAAACTTACATCCGGTCCCTATGTTATCTGACTTATCCAACGACCTCCCCTATTGTTAGTTTTTTTCCGTTAAAACTAATGTTTGACCAATTTTGAATTTTAGAATGATCAAATAACCCCTAAAAATAAGTTTATAAAAAATTAAGAAAAATATCTAAATTTTTCAGAGAAATTTTAACTTAAGATGAAAAAATTCAACAAAATTCTTTGAATTTAAGATTTTCTTTTTAAATTGGTTGATTTTCGATTATTTTTTCAAATTTTTTATGATTTTTGGTTCTTTCAATCTTCTTATGAATTCAATATAATTTAAGATTTTCTAGTATTTATAAGAATGTTTTTCGAAAATTTTAGGTTTTTCAAAAAAATTCTTTAAGGGCAATATTGTCATTTAGTGGTCAAAACCAGTCAAAAGTCAATTTTAATAGAAAAAACTAACTACAAGGGAGATAGTTGGATAATATGGATAACACCGGGACCGAATTTCAATTTCAAATAACCCAGGGGTACTAGAGGATTTAGTCCCTTTAAATTAATCCCTTAATGGTGAAGGGTTTGTATGAACAAGATATTGTCTCATATTGACCTTATTAGATCTCCAAATTTTTCTCCAAAAAATCTATAAGCAATCAAACATTTAAACAATTCACTCGTAGGTTGCCCAACGGTAAGGACGAACCAAGGAAGATGTGCATAGAGCCTCCTCGCTCACCACTTAGTGGCTCCGCTGCTATGGTTGTCAACACGGACATGGAGTCAAGTCCATGGTGACTTTAGCCCCCCAACTCTGTCTTTTGATAAACCCATATAAAGCATTCCCTTTAACAACTCAATACAAAAATATAAAGTGATAGAAACCATAAAAAGGGAGGAGACTAGGAGACCAAATGCTTAGAAATATCATATTGTATAACTTTTAAAAGGGTTTATTACATTTTCCCCCCTAATTTTGGGAAACTAACACCCTCACCCTCAATTTTTGTCAATTAAATATAACAGTATTAACCATTTTGATATTATTGCATTTCTCAGATGGAAAAAAAGGTCGATAGTTTGTTAATTTTTTTTTTAATCCTTTATACCGTTATATTTAAGTCATAGAACATAATCTCCATTGCAGGTGATAGTGTTAGTTTCCAAAAATGGGGAAAAACGTTATTATATCAAATCTTGGGGATAACAGTGTAATTATCCCTTTTAAAAAATATATATATTTCAGCACACGCCTAACTGAACACCTTTCCCCAAATATAAACCAAATTTAAGTTAGGACTAAATCCATTTAGTACCCCTGAGATATTGAAATATTATCCGGTCCTTATGTTATACGAATTATCCAATTACCTCCCCTATTGTTAGTTTTTTTCCGTTAAAACTAATGTTTGACCAATTTTGAATTTTAGAATGACCAAATAACCCCTAAAAATAAGTTTATACAAATTTAAGAAAAAAATATCTAAATTTTTCAGGAAAATTTTAACTTAAGATAAAAAAATTCAATAAAATTCTTTAAATCTAAGATTTTCTTTTTACATTGGTTGATTTTCGATTATTTTTTCAATTTTTTTTAATGATTCTTGGTTCTTTAAATTTTCTTATGAATTCAATATAATTTTTAGATTTTCTAGTATTTTTAAGAATTTTTTTTTAATTTTAGGTTTTTCTTTTAAATTTTCAAAAAAAAACCTTTAAGGGTAATATTGTCATTTAGTGGTAAAAAACAATCAAAAGTCAGTTTTAACTGAAAAAACTAATGACAACAAGGGAGATGGTTGAATAATTTGGATAACACAGGGACTAAAGTTAGACTTCAAATAACCCAGGGGTAGTAGAGATTTAGTCCATTTAAATTAATCCCTTAATGGTTAAGGTTGTGTATGAACACGATATCGTTGTATTGACCTTTTTAGGTCTCTTAATTATTCTCCATAAAATCTATAAGCAGTCAAACATTTAAACAACCCACTTATGGGGTTAGCCTAGCGATAAGGGAGAACCAAGGGCTATGTGCTTAGCTTTAACCCATAGTTTTAGGTATCGCAAGCGGTAGGTTGATAGTTTCTCTCGAGAATTAGTTATGTTGGAGTCCCACACCGACTAGACACGTTCAACCTTATTGATTTATAAGAGAGAATAATTTTCCTATTCAACAAGGCCTTATTTGGTGAAACCTACTGGTATTAGAGCCCATGTTAAGTTGAGCTGAGTGTTTGACCAGCGAATGAGGAGTTAGAGCCGACAACTACCTTCAATAATAGGCATGATCCAACATATGAGTTTGACCATAAGAGGGAGTGTTGGAGTCTCACACTGATTAGGCACGCTCAAGCCTCCTCTAATTCAACAAAGCTTTATCGGGTCGAAGTGTGTCGAACACCTCGGTTAACAAATAAAATAAAAAATAAACATTTAAACTCACAATAATATTATTTATTTATTTGAAAATTTTATGTATTTTCTTTTGTCCCTTACACAGTAATTGTTCTATTATTACATCACCCTCCACGCTTTGGCCTCGAGGTTTGCATCAAAAGCTACAATATTAATGTCAAAATCCAAAGCATACCTAATTATAATTAAACTATATTCTAATTAATAAATATATTATCATTAGTCAGCAAGCTGATCGTCACTTTGGTTTTATCGTCATCCTCTTCTCGCCGGAGCCTGAAACCCGATCGGAACTTCACAGAAACCAGCCGGCGGCGTCGTGACTGCTGCTGCTCGATACTTGAAAGGCGGTTGTGAGGTTAACTTAGGGAGAGCTGAGCTAGCTTTTATGGCTAGCGAACACAAGTCCTGGAGAGTTAGCGGTTCCTGAGATTTGGAGAGTGGCAGTAGGAAGTAAATTTGACCCGGTTGAAGTTGTTCTTCTCCGGCGAGATGGGGGACTTGGGAGCCGACGAACATGGACTCGGAGCTGCAGAGATAGCAGTTGGGGTTCTGGGAGAGGATGTGTGCGGCTTTGATGGGCTCTCGGAACTCCTGTAGTCGTCCATCCATGTGAATGATCTTGGCCGTGAGTGGCCTCCTGAAGTTGTTGCAGCCACCATTTTGTTTTGTGTATTGAACCGATATTGCGCAATTTCCCATTGATTGATATTCTGTAAAACTGAACTGAGTTGAGTTGAGCTGGGGAAGAAAGTAGAGAGAATTGAAGTATATATTATGAAGATCATGTGATCTGTAAGAGGGGTTACGTATATTATGAAGGTAGCGAGGAAGCAACGAGGTCAATAAAGGGAAATTGACGAATTTCAGGGGGCGGGGGTTAGGGGTTGTTTCGATTATTAGATATGATTCACATTTGTGACGGGAAGACTTGCTTTTAAAAACTTCTTTTTCCTCTTTTGACCTTTTTCTTTTTCATTGGCTGTCTAATCCCTTTCATTAATCCTTTAATGATACTTTATCACCGGTAGACTTTTAAAATATTATTTTATTATCTAAATTTATATTTCAATGATAAATAAAGAGCAAACTCGATCCAAACTGTTGAAGCTTTTGAAGAGGAGAGGTCGATGAGTCTTTTAGTGGTGAAAGGTTAAATTTTGGTAGTTAGGATTGATCAAAATTTGGCTTGGTAAGAGTGACTATGCAAACTCTAATAACTTGATTATCAGTGATTGGCGTGGTCGACGGGAGTAGGGTTTGAAAGATTTTAGAGAGTGATGATCGAAGAAGAGAATGATGGTAGTTTAGGGTCGCAAAGATGTCGGAATTGGGGATGAGAATAGTGGTAGTTTGGTATATTTTGAAGAGAATCGGGGAAGATTTAGATATGTTTCACATTTGTGTGAGGGGAAGACTTAGCTTTCAAAATCTTCTTTTTCCTCTTTTGACCTTTCTCCTTTTCATTGGGAATCTTATCCCTTTCGTTAATTCCTTTAATGAGTCCTCTTTATTTTATCAATAAAGATTTATTTATAATTCAATCTTACAAACTCTCTCATAATCCTGATTGATCAGTTTACAATTAGTCAAATAGGATCGATAATTGGGTAAGCGGGACACATTACGAGCTGTCACATATGTGTTATGAGAGAAAGTTTGTGAGATTAGATTATAAGTGTAGTATTACCCTGATTTAATATAACAATAAAGATTGACCCACAACCCAATCTTATAAATTTTCTTTCACAACCTCGATGTGGCAGTTCGTAATTGGACAGATATGACCCATTACAAGTTGACCCATTGCAAACTTCCACGTCAAGATTGTAAGCAAAAGTTTGTGAGATTGAATTGTAAATAGTAATGTCATTTATATAATTACTTAGCTACATGAATGAGGATGTTTTAATTATTATTTTTTTTCACATATTTATAAGTATTATCTGATATAAATATTTTGAAGTTTGAAATTTTTAAAAATCAAAGGATAGGAAGGTATGATAATTTGATTGGATTAATTGACACTTTTCGATTAAATTAGAATAATAATGCTTATATTGGATTCTCTACTACCAATTTTTGAATTTTGATGCATGAAATTGCCATAGTCCCAAATTTTAATTACATTAATTAATTCCCAATATTTTTCNGTAAGCGGTTCCTGAGATTTGGAGAGTGGCAGGAGGAAGTAAATTTGACCCGGTTGAAGTTGTTCTTCTCCGGCGAGATGGGGGACTTGGGAGCCGACGAACATGGACTCGGAGCTGCAGAGATAGTAGTTGGGGTTCTGAGAGAGGATGTGTGCGGCTTTGATGGGCTCTCGGAACTCCTGTAGCCGTCCATCCATGTGAATGATCTTGGCCGTGAGTGGCCTCCTGAAGTTGTTGCAGCCACCATTTTGTTTTGTGTATTGAACCGATATTGCGCAATTTCCCATTGATTGATATTCTGTAAAACTGAACTGAGTTGAGTTGAGCTGGGGAAGAAAGTAGAGAGAATTGAAGTATATATTATGAAGATCATGTGATCTGTAAGAGGGGTTACGTATATTATGAAGGTAGCGAGGAAGCAACGAGGTCAATAAAGGGTAATTGACGAATTTCAGGGGGCGGGGGTTAGGGGTTGTTTCGATTATTAGATATGATTCACATTTGTGACGGGAAGACTTGCTTTTAAAAACTTCTTTTTCCTCTTTTGACCTTTTTCTTTTTCATTGGCTGTCTAATCCCTTTCATTAATCCTTTAATGATACTTTATCACCGGTAGACTTTTAAAATATTATTTTATTATCTAAATTTATATTTCAATGATAAATAAAGAGCAAACTCGATCCAAACTGTTGAAGCTTTTGAAGAGGAGAGGTCGATGAGTCTTTTAGTGGTGAAAGGTTAAATTTTGGTAGTTAGGATTGATCAAAATTTGGCTTGGTAAGAGTGACTATGCAAACTCTAATAACTTGATTATCAGTGATTGGCGTGGTCGACGGGAGTAGGGTTTGAAAGATTTTAGAGAGTGATGATCGAAGAAGAGAATGATGGTAGTTTAGGGTCGCAAAGATGTCGGAATTGGGGATGAGAATAGTGGTAGTTTGGTATATTTTGAAGAGAATCGGGGAAGATTTAGATATGTTTCACATTTGTGTGAGGGGAAGACTTAGCTTTCAAAATCTTCTTTTTCCTCTTTTGACCTTTCTCCTTTTCATTGGGAATCTTATCCCTTTCGTTAATTCCTTTAATGAGTCCTCTTTATTTTATCAATAAAGATTTATTTATAATTCAATCTTACAAACTCTCTCATAATCCTGATTGATCAGTTTACAATTAGTCAAATAGGATCGATAATTGGGTAAGCGGGACACATTACGAGCTGTCACATATGTGTTATGAGAGAAAGTTTGTGAGATTAGATTATAAGTGTAGTATTACCCTGATTTAATATAACAATAAAGATTGACCCACAACCCAATCTTATAAATTTTCTTTCACAACCTCGATGTGGCAGTTCGTAATTGGACAGATATGACCCATTACAAGTTGACCCATTGCAAACTTCCACGTCAAGATTGTAAGCAAAAGTTTGTGAGATTGAATTGTAAATAGTAATGTCATTTATATAATTACTTAGCTACATGAATGAGGATGTTTTAATTATTATTATTTTTTCACATATTTATAGTTACTATCTGATATAAATATTTTGAAGTTTGAAATTTTTAAAAATCAAAGGATAGGAAGGTATGATAATTTGATTGGATTAATTGACACTTTTCGATTAAATTAGAATAATAATGCTTATATTGGATTCTCTACTACCAATTTTTGAATTTTGATGCATGAAATTGCATAGTCCCAAATTTTAATTACATTAATTAATTCCCAATATTTTTCAAGCTGAATGGGAAAAAATTAAATTCCCTTTCAGTTAATTAAGTTTTTAAATTGTAAAACCCGTGTGTTTGACCTTTTGTAGTGAGCATCCGTTAGTTTCAGAAATACGAGTCTAACCCTTGAGGGTTTTTTTTTTTTTTTTTTTTGTGTGTGTGTGTGTGTGTGTCTAGTGAGTACACATTAGGAGTGAAATCGAGTCGACTATCTGACTAATCGAGTCAAATCTGACTATTCGAACTCAACTCAATTGCTATAGTACTGAATTTGAGTTCGAATTCAAGTTTGATAGAGCTTGAAGAATCGAGTTCAAACTTGAAATCGATACCTGAAATTAGAATTCGAGTTCGAATTCAAGGTTTAATCGAGCTTAATCAAGCTTTTTTGAGTCAAATTGTACCGTGATCAAACTCGACTCGAATCAGTATTCGAGCTATTCGAGTCAAGCCCGAGCCAATGCCTACCCCTGTTACCCGGTGGTTTTGGAAATGTTACAGTAAAACCAACGGATGCTCAGGCCGGACATAAAGGTTAAGATTGTATTTCTGAAATCAAATGGATGTTCACTACCAAAAAGATAAAAAAAAAATGCCAAATTTTACTATAAAAAAACTCAGAAATTAGTTACAGTTGGTATTTACTTATTTAATTACCAACTGTAACTTTCTCTGTAGATGTCACCTCAAATGGAATTTAATTACTTTTGTCTTTCTTCTTGGATTAAGTAGTAACCAAGAACAAACTGATCAGCTTCTTCCTCAAACATGCTCTCTTTTAATTTGATTTCTTCACATGATCATCGTCGATCTACACTTTCCCTATACATCAGGGCAAAAATTTCAGTGGAACATGAGTGTTTGGCTTAAAGGAAAATCATAGAGAAAATGAAAGAAAAAATCTCTAGTATTCATTCAATTTGCAGACAGTTAAAATATATATAACCTTCAAATTTTGAAGTTACTTACAAGGATAATATATGGCCATCAACTCCGATGATCATCTCCTTTTTCCTCTATAATAACGCTCAACTTTGTAGCAAAATGACCTCTTCCACGACCACGACCACGACCAAGACTACCGCCGCCTTGGCGTCTCTGCCTCACCATGGATCCTCGACCAACACCGCGGACAGCACCCCTGCTGCCACGTCCAACTCCACTGCCAACGACAACCTTCGGACTACCTGGATCCAAAGCCCTAGGGCCCGTAGTATACATTAAAACATCATCTGTTTTCACCCCACACGACCCGCAACACTTCCGGTCGCCATGGCCCCCACCACCGCCCTTCCTCTTCTTCAAAGCCAAGCTCGCTTTCACGACCAAAGACGCCATCTTCTCGCCTCTGAGCGGACTCTTCAACCAGCTCATCGGCAAGGCAAAGTAAAGCCGACCCGGTTGAAGATCTTCGTCGCCATTAATGGTGGAAATGAAGCTGTCGAAGTCCATATCATCCATGTTGGACAAAAAACAGCTGGGGTTTTTCTCTAAAACCTGTGAAACCTTAACTGGACATGCAAATTCTTGAAGCCTCCCATCTTGAAGGATCACTTTGGCCATGGTGGCTACATTCGTTGCCTCACACGAACTACAAATTCCCATATGTTTCTGAAGATCAGTTTCATGAAAATTAATGGAGGGGAAGAATATGCAAACACGTCTAGATTATATAAAATATATTTTGTTGGTTTATGCCTTGAAGCAAAGTCAATAAAAAAATCTAAGAAATTCGTTCGGTCGACGTTCATTCCACAATTGAATTAATTAATTAATTATTGAAATAATTTGTCCTAATATTTTGGATCCATTTGTCTTGACCAACTTTAATTTGATCCAACTCAAGAAACACGCAATGTTCATAGATTTTTAACTATATTTTGGAGGTTTATGTATGATGTGTGACGTGATTAATTAATGGATTATAGAAAGAGTAGACAACTTTTTTCCACTCTAAAAGTTTCAAAATACCATTTTTCCACCCAAATTTAATATTCCGTTACTATCCAAAGTCAATTCCGACGGCAAAAATTCTCTCCGTCACCACCATTTAAACCTCCGGTCTCTTCTATACAAAACCCCTCTCACTCGGACACCTGATTTCTCGCCGATTGTTAGCTACTGTAAAACTAAGGTTTCATATTCTTAGATGATGATTTTCGATTGATTTTTACGGCGAATATTCAATCGGTCACTACCATTCGATCCATCGGCCCCCACTCTACCAAAACTCTCTTATCCTGACTCCTAGTAACTCGTTGAACGTCGGCTGAGAAAGTGAAGTGTATTTTGGATATTAACAGAATATAAACGTTGGGTGAGAAAGTGTCATTAAGGCAAACCTTGGGTGGAAAAAAGTCGTTTACTTGATTAGAAATAATTTTTTTTAATTAATGTTTTGAATGTTACTCAGTTAATTAATTTAAAAACAAATGTTGGACAGTCCGACATGAAGCCAATTCAGAATGATTTGGAAATTAATTAATTTTGTGATTATGTTGTATAAACTTTCAGAACTATATTTGGAAACAATGTATATATATACAGTCTGTTTGGATTAGATTCTAGTTGGATCATCCTTGAGATCAGGAAGACGAACTAGTCAAAAGAAGATTAAATATAAAGGTTTCTAATCTTCTTTATAAATGTTTAATTATTTAATTTTCTCACGGGTGGATCAAATAAGTCTAAGATTCTTCATTAAAATTATGAAACCTCACATCTGTAACTTCAAGAGAAAAGAGATGCTCATCGCAATGAATAAAAAATATATATTATTTCCCTTCCAAATCAATATATAGCATTCAATTTTTTTTTTAATAACTGAGCTGTTCGAACCCCAGGTAAATCATGGGCAAAGGTACTAATCCTCACCATAGTTTTATAACCCGGATCAGACCGACTAGTCGGGCCAGTTTGACTGGGACCCAACAGCCTCTCCTGTCTGGTCCAGGTTCCAAGGGGTTTCTGCTATATTTCAAATTTATAGGGATTACTTTGTAATTTTCAAGGGGTGTTTTTAAAATATTTCAAAGCTTTAGAGACAACTTGAATTTTTTGGGCATTCTTGAAATAAATTAAAATTTTAGGGACTGATTTGAAAGTTTTTAGGGGTATTTTAAATATACTATAATTCAGGGACTAATTAGCAATTTTTTTAAAATATTTTTGTTGCTGACGTCACTGGTCCAACCGGTTGGACCGGTTGATCTATGACCCTATCACTTTGTTCGGTCTCACAACGAGTCGGGTTTTAAAACAATGATCCTAAGGGGGAGCTATCCCATATTAACCCATCGCCATGACCTATCAGATAAATCATGGACGAAGATATTAGCTTTATACCTAGCAGGAACCGAACCTGGGATTATGAGTTCTACCGATTTGTAACCCTCTTGATTCGTCGTTACTGTTGGACTACCCACTGGTAGGTTATAGCAATCAATTTTGAAGGAAGTGAATCACGAGAGACAATAAGACACTTTGCCTATCCTATTTGATAAAGTTTGAGGTGGGTTTGACTCCTCACCCAATAAAGCCTTGTTGAATGGGAGGATTACCCCCTCTTATAAACCAGTAGGCTTAAGTGTGCTTAGTCAGTGTGGGATTCCAACACTCCCCCTCACGATCAAGCCCATATATATGTTGAGTCATGCCTATTATTGAAGGTAGTTGTCGGCTCTAACTCCTCATTCGCTGGTCAAGCACTCAGCTTAACTGAACCTGGGCTCTGATACCATGATAAAATTTGAGGTGGGCCTGACTCTTCACCCAATAAATACCATGATAAAATTTGAGGTGGGCCTGACTCCTCACTTAATAAGGCCTTATTGAATAGGAGGATTACCCCCTCTTATAAACTAGTAGGCTTGAGCATGCCTAGTCGGTGTAGGACTCCAATACTATTCCTAGTCAAGTAGCTAATTAATCAGCTAATGAAGAGATTTGGGAAATATCTTTCATTGATTGATTAGATATCCATTCTTTGTTTAATTTGTAATTAGTTTATTCTCTTTCACACAGAATTCATTGTATTAAGTTGTTATGTGAATGTTTAAATATATATATATATATATAATTTCATTCCTAAAATTTATTTTAGCTCGGCCCATTTATTTGTTAACTTTTACCTTTGACCCCCATAAATACAACTTTCTGAAATCATGTTTTATATTGTATTATCCCTCTCATAAGTGGAATTAACAGAATCTAGTTTACAAGTGAATATGTATTGATCATTTTCCCAACAATTTTGATTTCTCAGTTTGGTTTCGGTTAACACAATTTAGTGCATCCCATGAGTCTGTTAACACTAAATTATTTTAGAAAAATCAGCAAAAAAGATTATAATATTATATATTTCAACTTCAATTAGAAATGAAATTCGCAAACCATTAGTGCATATTAGAGGTGTTCAAAAGAATCGATTGGAATCAGAACCAGCGGGTACCCTAGGTTTGGTTCCGGTTCCTACCCAGAACCAGTCGTCAATGGGTAGGTTCTAGTTCCAAATTTTTGGAACGTTATTGCGCTGTTCCGCTTCCGGCCGGAACCAGGAACCAGGAACCAAGACTAATATAAAATAAAATTAAAGATTAGGGGGGTTAATAAAAACTTTTATAGAAAACGTAATGTGAATACATTTATATTTATATTTCATAACATTTAAAATAAGTTGGTTTGACTTTTGAGAATCCACCTTTACAAAGTAATGGAGTTTGTAATTTTGAATTTGTAATTTTATTTTTGTTAACAAGTGCCAGGTGGGGGGTATTTGTAAGTTTTTAAGGGTTTTTTTTTCCATTTTAAAAACTTTCAGGGGGTCATGTAATTTTACAGGGTACCCAGAACCGGAACCGGAACTAGAACCATTGTTATAGGTTCTGGTTCTGAGTACCTAGGAACCAGAACCGTCGGTTCCGGTTCTGGTTCCAAATTTCAAGGAACCGTCGGTTCCGGTTCCTTTAAAAAGTGTAGGGTACCCAGAACCGAACATCCTTAGTGCAGATAATGTTTTCTTTTATTATTATTATTATTATTATTATTATTTGGTGATTAAGATAAGTATATACAACCACTTGTCTTGTGGGCGGGTAGTAAGATTTTAGCCATCTGAGTGGGTTATCTAGAGGTCTTGTGTTCAAGTTAGGACTTCGAAGGTTAGTTGAGGTACACGTAAACAGACCCGGATATCCTAGTTAAAATAATAATAATAATAATAAATTAGATAAGGGTAAATAAAAAATTGAGATTAAGAGACTATAGTTGAAAAACCCACCAAAATATGCTAACTTTCATTTCAACCCCTTAAAAGGAACCAAGTTATATTCATAACATAGAGTTGAGATAGAATTTGGAGCAAACAACTTTTTCCCATCCAGATAATGGCTTAATGACACTTTTTCACCAACAGACTTTTAAAATACCATTTTACCACCAAAATATGTATTTCGTTTCCGATTCCGACATCGTTGCGACCCCGCATCATCACCATTCTCTTTCCCGATTATCACTCACCAAAACCCCTCAAACCTTACTCTCGTCGACCCTATCAATCGTCGGCAATCGAGCGATTAGGATTTATGCAACTACCCCTCTTAAGTCAAATTCCGATCAATCTCAACCACCAAAATTCAACGTTCCACTACCAAAAGACTCATCGGCCTCCCTTCTTCAAAAACCCCAATAGTTTGGACCGAGATTACTCTTTGTTCACCACTGAAATATAAATTTGGATTGTAAAATGACATTTTAAAAATCTGTGAGTAGAAAAGTAGTTAACTTTAGAATTTATTAACATAGGGACAAGGGCACATGGACCTTAAACATTCCCTACAAATTAAGATAAAATGAATAAAGGATCGATCATTATGTCATTGAAATTAACCCTGTTGAATAAGAATAAAGTAGTCAATCTCTGATGACGATCTCTCATACTTATCCAATGATCCAAACATAATCGTTATTGATACCATCTGACATCATACAATTCTCGGAAAAGGATAGCATTACCGACGATCGATCGTCGATCATCATCCTCTCGACATCAAGTTCCCAATAACCCCAGCAATAAGAGTGGTCGGATCTCCGAGCACGGCCGAAATCACAAATTGTACCGCCATACCAGCCATCTCGCAGCATTTCTGCACCTTCCCTTTACTCTTCTTGTGGTGAGCCTGCAGAGTGTTCTTCAAACTCGGAATTCTAGTTTCCAATTTCCTGCTTTTCCCACGTCCAAAATATAACTCATGCCAATTCTCCACCAACATATCTTTCACACACGCCACATGCAAATTATATTTCTTGCAGGCCGACCTGTAACTCCAGCTCCTCCCTTTGCGTCCACATTTGTGACACGAAGAGCTCACCTTCCTGTACAGATACAGCTTCACTTCGCCGTCGTCGAGCACCATTGGAAGCTTCGCGCAGCAGGGATGGAGGTCGAACCCACACGTATTGCAGTGATAGACAAAGCCGGTAACGTCCCTCTCGCAGGCGTTACAGTAGCGGGGTTTGTCCCCCGGCGGCCTCGACAGGAACTGGAAGGAGCATTTGGTGTAAAAAGGGTGAGAGATTGAAGGGGAAGGAACAGCACAGTGTACGTGAAGATCGAAATCACAGGTGGAACATTTGTAACGCGATCCAATTCCTACTTCTTTGCAGCCGTCACACTTGAACGGAACTTCATTGTACTCGAATTTGAGCTTATGTTGAGGGTGGCAGAAGTGGGAAATTTCATTATACTTCATGGTGAGTCTATGATAATAATTGGCAATGGCTGGCCTTTGAGAATTGAAGCGATTATATATAATGGGATTGAAAGGGATTAATGGTTGATTAAGGCTCTGTAATTGGGATTAATTTAGCTTGTTGATGAAGCTAAGTATAGAATTATGCTTGGGAATGGTGAGAATGAAGGAATCCCCACGTAAGATGAGAAAAAGAGTAACTTTTTCCCACCCAAGGTTTGCGTTAATAACACTTCACGCCCAAAAGGTTTCAAAATATCACTTTCTCACCCAAATTTAATATTTCGTTACAACCTAAAGCCGATTCCAGCAGCAACAATTCTCCCCATCACCACCATTTGAACGTCTAGTCTCCTCTATACAAAACCCCTCTCACTCTGGTACTTGATTTCTCATCGATTGTCGGTTACCGCAAAGCGAGGGTTTCATATTCTTCGTTAATTTGTAGTTGATTCTAGTGTCGAATATTCAATCAGTTACCAACATTCGATTCATCGGCTTCCACTCTTTACTCTGGCTCTTGGTAACTCATTTAACGTCGGCTGAGAAAGTAAAGTGTATTTTGGGTATTAAAGGAATATTAACTTTGAGTGGAAAAGTGGTATTTTGAAACTTTTTGGGTGGGAAAGCGTCATTAAGGCAAACCTTGGGTGGGAAAAATACGTTTACTCATGAGAAAAAAGAGAAAGACACAGCATATTGAGTCATGTCCCACGTAATTAAGAAGAATTATATTCGAATTTTCCACTTTAAATCTATTAGTGTATATGTCAAAATTTGTATAAGCAAATCAGGAAAGTGCACTAGATGGAATGAATATTGTATTGGGAATTTTTTCTATTAAAATGAATTATGAAGAACAAAAGCATGGTTTCTATAACACTTCTCTTCTGTCAGGTATCCTCTAATTATTCTATTTTGATGAAAACTTAGAGAATTTATGTCTGAAAGATTGTGTAATTTGAAGCATAAATCCTGTTTACAAACATCGTTTATAGTTTCTGGATCTATAAATACTTGAATTATCTCAGGAATGTTGAATAAATCGTTTAACTTTGAATAATAAATGAATAAATTATAGGGAAGATTTTTTATAAAGATGAATCTTGAAACATATGGCTATTCTATAGGACTTTGATGATGGAATCGAATAAGAACAGGGCATATAAAAAGTTGGTCTGGGCCAGATTAATAAAGATTACTAAATCAATTAATTAAGCTAATTATATGCTTGGAATTTTAATCTTTAATCTCTCTTTATCATAAGGCAAAGAATCCGAAACAGGATAGCTTGAAGAATTCATCAATGGATGACTTTGATGATGATGATGAATTTTCTATTATATATCGACTGGAATGGTCATCAAATTCTCAACATAAAAGAATAAAATCTCCAAGTGCAATCTATTTATATCCATTGATCTTGCACAACATGATAAAGAATAACTTTTTCTTTTGTCATGAATACATATCTTCTTCTTCTTCTTCTTCTTCCATGGAAAGATGTGTTCTCTTAACTTGTATTAAGGAAACATATGCTTGGTGACCACCATTTGATTTTTTAATGAAATCTATACGCCATAAATTCACTTAATTTGATGCAAATCCCTGGGTTCACGTCACGTGTCATCTTTTTTAGGTTAATTTTATTTACAAATTTGTCATTATAATAGTGTATAAGCTTATTTTTTTAATTCAAATTAGGGATCTGATTTTGATTCATACTTTGTAAGCCTTACTTGTACACAAGGTTTTAAAACCCAGCCGGGGAGTAACTCGGTCAAGTCATCGGGTCACTGGGTTGGCTGGTCGAATCAATTCAACCACCAGGTCAAACCGTGATGTCAGCATGATGACGTCATTCTAACATCAACATGACATATAAAAAAATAATAAAAAGCGGTTCAACAGCTAGGTCGAACCGGCAATTCATAACAAAAAAATCGATCGAACCGCAATTCAAACAAGGTCATTTGAAAATTCCGGCTTTTTAGTCGAATCGACCATGCTTATACATAGAGAAAACACAAAAAACAATACAAGAACAGTAAATATAGGATTTGCACTTAGCATCCGAACCATTTTCATTTTTTTTTTCTTATGCTATTGTTTGGTTCTTATTCATCCATTGATCTAACATCGAAATCACAGTTTATACAAACTCCTACATAGATTCGACCATAGAACCTACATACTTCTCATTAGTGCAAATCACAACATCAGCATATCCTTTTACTATTAATGATTAAATATATATATTGTATTATCCAATTGTACGATTGTATATATCTTGATCAACTTGAAGGAGTGCTTGGAAAATTCGAAAAACTTGGCATCTTTGCATCCATTATAGCCATGTGTTGACATAACATAACATTAAATGAATCGATTCCCCTTTTAACATTGGAAATAAACTATGTTTCAAGGAGATAATTAGAGAGATATCTCTGTTAAAGTATTAGTTCAGCAATATAATATTAGGGTTATACCTGCTTTGATCAGTTTGTTGAAACGTAGATGATGACGATGGTGATGAGATTGTAATGAATATATGCTTTACCAATTACTGAATGAAGTTTCGTTATCAATTTGTACAACGAAACTTCTGGAATATTTTGCAGTAGTAATGTATTTGTACTTGGCATCTGCAAGCTGCTTCATCTTCATCTTCATCCACACTCATCATCTTATAATTCTCTGCTGATAGCAATTGTTCTTGGGTCAAAACATATCGATTCTCTGCTCTTAATTCTTTCTTCATTCGTTTTCTTCAACACCTTTTTAGTCCTCCAGTCCTTGAAAGCTATTGAATCTTCACTCTCAAAGAATTGTTACGTGTAGGTATTTTGATTTTGACAATTAATTGAGATGAGATGAGTACGTGTAAGTTTTGAGATGAGATGAGTAGTTGGTGTCAAAATCAAGCATGTGTACTCACTGTTTTAATTTAATTGTCATTATTTCCTTAATCATTCATGAGTACTTATAATTTTTCGTACATCACAAATATTACACATGTGGGCACAAGACCGCTTTCTAACTATTTGCAATAGTATTTGTACAAATAATATATACGAACAGAAAGGCACACATTCGAGAAACAATATTACATAAGAGCTTATCTTATTTACAAGGCTTAAAAGAGTAAGTCTATACATGAAAATTAGAAAATGAGTTCGGAATTACTGATAATAGGGACGAAGATGTTCAGCATTCCAAGCTCGCGGTACTTCGGAACCGTTGAGTCTTTTAAGGTGATAAGTTCCCAGTCGTATCACCTTAGCGACGCAGTATGGGCCTTCCCAATTTAGTCCCAACACTCCCGCACTTGGTTCTCTTGTACCGAGAATGACTTCTTTCAAAATAAGGTCGCTGACCTGGAAGTCTCTTCTCCTAACCTTAAAGTCGAAGAACCTTTTCGCGCGCTGTTGCTAGGCTGCTATCCTCAGCTGAGCCTTGCTGCGATGTTCTTCAACAAGATCCAGACTTGCACGCATAAGCGCTTCATTGTCTGTTTCATTGAACAAGTCTTTCCGAAGTGAACCAGTCCCTACTTCCATTGGGATCATCGCCTCGCAGCCATATGCCAGCGAGAAGGGTGTTTCCGAAGTAGAGGTTCTCAGAGTTGTCTTGTATGCTCATAGGACTTCTGGGAGGTCGTCGGCCCAATTACCCTTGGCAGCGCCAAGCTTGGCTTTCAAAGTATGCTTGATGGTCTTGTTGACAGCTTCAACCTGGCCATTTGCTTGCGGTCTTGCGACTGAGGCGAATTTTTTATGGATCCCCAGCTCATCGCAAAACTGCTTGAATTCCTCATTGTTGAACTATTTCCGTTATCGGAGATGAGGGTATGAGGTACACTATGTTTTTGAAGACAAAGTCCTTGAGCTTCTTGGTAGTGATTGCGGCCAAGGGTTCAGCCTCGGCCCACTTGGTGAAGTAATCCACAGCGACCACCGCATACTTGACCCCTCCCCTTCCAACTTGCATGGGTCCAATAAGATTGATTCCCCATATGGAAAATGGTCAAGGGCTGGTCATGAGGTGACTTCGCTGGCCTGTTGCTCAGATTCCTTAACCAGTTGATATGAGAATTTCGAAATGAAATCGGCAGCAGCCTACCCTTTAATGGTTGCTTTCGATCTGTATTGTAGATCGAACTGATTCAGTTCCATAGCCCACTTGAGCAACTTACCCGAAGCCTCTAGCCTCTAGAGGACTTGCTTGAGCGGATAGTTGGTCAATACATGGATTGTGTGGGCGTGAAAATAAGGTTGCAACTTCCTGGAGGCGATCAGCAGGGCATAAGCTAATCGCTCAATTTCTGGATACCACATTTTGGCGTCCAACAAATGTCTACTCGCGTAATATACAGGCCATTGGACCCTGTCTTCTTCTCGAATTAGAGCTGCACTGACTGCATACTGAGAGACGGATAGATATAGGAGAAGAATTTCCTGAGGGAGAGGCTTGGACATAAGAGGTGGCTTTCCGAGGTGCTCTTTAATACTCTAGAACGTCTATTCACACTCGGGAGTCCACTCGAACTTCTTGTTGACCCTGAGTATGTTAAAGAATGGCAAGAAGTGATCTATTGCCTTTGATATGAAACGACTGAGTGCCACTATTCGCCCATTGAGACTCTGAACCTGTTTTCGGTTGGTCGGGCTTTTCATACCAAGGAGAGCTTGAATCTTTTCGGGGCTGATTTATATTCCCCTCTGGTTAACCATATACTGCAAGAATTTTTTCGAGGATACTCCGAACGAACACTTGAGAGGATTGAGCTTCATTCTTTATCTCCAGAGTATACCGAACATCTCAGCGAGATGCGCTATGTGATCTGAAGCGATATGCGATTTGACCAGTATGTCATCAACATAGACTTCCATTGATTTTTCAATCTGCTCGGAATACATTCAGTCAACCAGTCGTTAGTAAGTCGCCCCAACATTCTTTAGGCCGAAGGGCATAACCTTGTAGCAATACAGCCCCCGATCTGTAACAAAGGAGGTATGCTCTTTGTCCGGCGCGTACATTGGAATCTGATTGTATCCCAAGTAGGCATCCATAAAACTCAGCAGCTCGTGCCCGGAGGTGGCATCAACGAGCTGGTTGATTGAAAGATGTCCTTTGGACAGGCTTTGTTGAGGTCAGTGAAGTTAACATAGGTCTGTCATTTTCCATTAGGCTTCCTTACCAAAACCGAGTTGATAACCTAGCTCGGGTAGAGTGCCTCCCGAATGGATCCATTTAGGAGGAGATTATCTACCTCAACTTTCAAGGCAGCATATCACTCCAGATCCATTGCTCTTCTCTTCTGGCGGACTGACCTGACCTCATTATCGATATTCAAGGCATGGCATATGATATTTGGGTTGATCCCGACCATGTCGGCATGAGTCCATGTGAACACGTAGATATTTTCCCTGAGGAAGTTGGTCAAGTTACTGGCGAGCTGGGGGTTGAGATTACTTCCAATTCTCAACACTCAGCTCGGCTCGCTCTGATCGACCGATACTTCAGATAGGTCCTCAACCGGCCCACTATAAGGGCATTCTTGGATACAAGGATCCATGTTATCCTCAGCTGGGCCAGGCTGTGGCTCGATCTTGCTGATCGCCATTACCTGTTCAGGGATGCCGACTGGAGTTCATTTTCCCTTGCACGCCATCTGCACTACCCTTACATAGCAGTCGCGAGATGCGCATTGAGATCCGCTTACTTCCCCTTTCCCCGTTGGGATAGGGAACTTCATCTTTAGATGGTAGATTGAGATGACTACTTTGAAGCTTCGTAGTAGGGGTTGTCCCAAGATGTCATTGAAAGCGGATGGACAGTCCACTACTAGGAACTCAGTCATTTTGGTCATTTCGTCGGTATCACCCAACGTGACCGGGAGCGAGATTATCCCCTCGAGAATCAGATGATCCCCGGTGAAACCATACAGAGGGATGGAGGCAAGCTTCAGATTGACCTCATCCAGTTTCATCCTTTCGAAAGCTCGCTGGAATGAGATGTTCACGGCGCTTCCATTGTCCAACAACATTCTGTGGACCTCACACCGCCCTATTTCGGGTGTGATGCCAAGAGCATCATCATGACCACCATTTGATTTTTTAATGAAATCTATACACCATAAATTCACTTAATTTGATGCAAATCCCTGGGTTCACGTCACGTATTATCTTTTTTAGGTTAATTTTATTTACAAATTTGTCATTGTAACAGTATATAAGCTTACTTTTTAATTCAAATTAGGGATCTAATTTTGATTCATACTTTGTAAGCCTTACTTGTACAAAAGGTTTTAAAACCCGACACGGGGAGTGACCCGGTCAAGTCACCGAGTCACTAGGTTGGTTGGTTGAACCATGATGTCATCATGTTGATGTCAGCATGATGACATCATTCTGACATCAACATGACATATAATAAAATAATAAAAAGCAGTTCAACCGCTGGGTCGAACCGACAGTTCATAACAAAAAAAACGGTCAAATCGCGATTCAAACTGGGTCATTTGAAAATTTCGGTTTTTTAGTCGAATCGACCCAGCTCGATCACCAGTTCCTGGTTCAACTGGTTGAACCAGTCGGGCCAGGCCGGGTCTTAAAATCATGCTTGTACATAGAGAAAACACAAAAAATAATACAAGAATAGTAAACGTAGGATTTGCACTTAGCATCCGAACCATTTAAAAATTTTTTTTCTTATGCTATTGTTTGGTTTCTTATTCATCCAGTGATCTAGCATCGAAATCACAGGTTTATACAAACTCCTACGTAGATTTGACCCCAGAACCTACATACTTCTCATTAGTGCAAATCACAACATCAACATATCCTTTTAATATTATTGATTAAATATATATATTGTATTATCCAATTGTACGATTGTACATATCTTGATCAACTTGAAGGAGTGCTTGGAAAATTCGAAAAACTTGGCATCTTTGCATCCATTATAGCCATATGTTGACATAACATAACATTAAAGGAATCGATTCCCCTTTTAACATTGGAAATAAACTATGTTTCAAGGAGATAATTAGAGAGATATCTTTGTTAAAGTGTTAGTTCAGCAATATAATATTAGGGTTATACCTGCTTTGATCAGTTTGTTGAAACGTAGATGATGACGATGGTGATGAGATTGTAATGAATATATGCTTTACCAATTACTGAATGAAGTTTCGTTATCAATTTGTACAACGAAACTTCTGGAATATTTTGCAGTAGTAATGTATTTGTACTTGGCATCTGCAAGCTGCTTCATCTTCATCTTCATCCACACTCATCATCTTATAATTCTCTGCTGATAGCAACTGTACTTGGGTCAGAACATATCGATTCTCTGCTCTTAATTCTTTCTTCATTCGTTTTCTTCAACACCTTTTTAGTCCTCCTGTCCTTGAAAGCTATTGAATCTTCACTCTCAAAGAATTCTTACGTGTAGGTGTTTTGATTTTGACAATTAATTGAGATGAGATGAGTACGTGTAAGTTTTTAGGTTCGGTGAATATTAATTTTTTTCAATCATATTATCATTAATGAGTAATTCTTAATTTACAAAATTTGGTATAGAAGAATATCTCCTAGAATGGATAGACAGACGGTCTCAAGTTTAATTTCTCATATGAGTCTTCACGATTTAAGTGAGAGTTAAGTAGGGGGCTGTGGCGATGAGTTATTGCGCTAGTCTTCCACAGGGGTTAAGTTGGGGGTCGTGGCGGTAGGATATTGCGCTAGTCTCCTCGAGAATTTGTCGAAGTGGTAGATATTGGGCTTTCAATGAGGTGTCAGATATTGGGCTTTAAATTTTTTTGTTTTTTTTAATCACCAGGAATGTCTGGCTTAGCTTGTGTGCATCTTAACTAATTTCTCGGGACCCTGAAACTGCCGACCAAGTAAGAGCTCTAATAGCCATCCCTATTAGTGTATAAAACTTCTTTTTGCTCTTTTACCGTCAGGCCACCAAATCATGGTTAGAAAAACTTTCAATTCCATGCACACCTTAACTAATTTTCTGAGACCCTAGAATTATTGGTTGAATGAGAGTCCTAATAATCATCTCTATTATTGCTTGAGAGAAGTCAAACTCAAGAGCTTGTAGAATTTTCTTTTATTCTTTTATCATCAAGCCATCAAGTCGTGGTTAGAAAAATGTTCAATTCCATGCACACTAATTTGTTTTTAGAATTGATAATCCTTAATTAATTAAATTGAACACTGTCTAGGGTGATCCCAAGTTTAATTTCATAAAATAATAATACTAATGATAAATTTGGAACGCATTTCATCTAAGAAAAATGAAAATTGTTGAATAGGGTCACCCATTAATTATTTCATTAGATATATAATATTTGAAGAAAAAAAAAAAGAACTGAACTGAGACTATACTATGTCGTTTTATTTTTAGTTGCAGAGGCAGAAGCTTGTAAGAATGGCAGTTCGAATCCTTAAACACGCACGCTTTACAATCCCAAACACCCTGTTTTTGTCCCAATTTTCTACCTCATCTCCTCCACCGTCTGATCAATCCCACCACATAATCTCCACCGTCGTTTCACTCCTCACTCACCACCGCTCCAAGTCACGTTGGACTCACCTCCACTCACTCTGCCCCTCCGGTTTCACACCATCCCAGTTTTCCCAAATTGCCCTCGACCTCAAGAACAATCCCCATCTTGTCCTCCGCTTCTTCTCCTTCACACAACGCAAATCTCTCTGTAAACATGACCTCAACTCTTATGCTACTGTCATTCACATCCTCTCTCGGGGCCGCCTCACTTCCCATGCCCAAAATGTTATCCGGGTCGCCATTAGATTTCCAGAACCGAACCCGGTAATGAAACTTTTTGAAATTCTTGTTAAAACCTATAGAGAGTGTGGTTCAGCTCCTTTTGTGTTTGATTTGTTGATTAAGTGTTGTTTAGAAGTGAAAAAGGTTGAAACTTGTGTTGATATCGTGAGAATGTTGATGTCTCGTGGGCTTGGTTTGAAAGTTAGTACATTTAATGCTTTGATATGGGAGGGTTCGAGGTGTAAAGGAGTGAACTTTGGGTATGAGATTTATAGGGAGGTTTTCAGGTTAGATTGTGAAGAGAGTGAAAGAAATGGTAAAGATGTGAAAAGGGTTGTCAGGGTTAGGCCTAATGTGCATACATTCAATGCTTTGATGGTGTGTTTTTATAGAGAAGGGTTGTTGGAGAGAGTGGAGAATATATGGTTTGAAATGGAGGGAATGGGATGTGAAGCTGATTGTTATAGTTATGGTGTTTTGATGGTTGTGTTGTGTGAGGAAGAAAGGATGAGAGAGGCGGAGAAGTTATGGGAAGAAATGAGAGATAAGGGTGTGGAGCATGATGTAGTGGTGTATAATACAATTATTGGGGGGTTTTGCAAGATTGGACAGATTGGGAGGGCTGAGGAGTTTTTTAGGGAGATGGAGTTGAGTGGGGTTGAGAGTAGTTGTGTTACTTTTGAGCATCTTGTTAACGGATATTGTAGAGTTGGGGATGTTGATTCGGCCGTTTTAGTGTATAAAGATATGTGTAGGAAAGATTTTAGGCCAGAGGGTTCCACGGTAGAGGTTTTGATTAGAGGGCTTTATGATAAGAGAAGAGTTTTTGAAGCAATGAAGATACTGAGGGTTGGAGTTGAAAAGTTTGGTCTATCTCCTACAAAGAAAAGCTACATGTTCTTGATAAAGGGATTGTGTGAGGAGCAGAAGCTGGAAGAAGCATTGAAGGTTCAGGCAGAGATGGTGGGAAAAGGGTTTGAGCCCTGTTTAGAGATTTACAATGCTTTTGTTGATGGATATATGGAACAAGGAAATGTGGAAGTGGCAAATATGCTGAGAAAGGAGATGTTAGAATCTCAAAAGAGGCAGGAAGAGGTTTAGATTTTTAATTGTTGTATGAGTGTTTGCCGACGCCGAGTCATAACAGCAGCCAGTCACCAGTTATTTTGAGTTGAATGGTGTGAACTATATGGTGCGTTTTTTTCTTTACAGTAGCACACTTAATATTTTCTAATGAAGCAATTAAAATAATTTTACCAATTCCTGAACATTATCTATGGATGCTTCAGGTTGACGTTTGCGTTGCAGACTTCTTATCTGATTGATGCAAATTCCTTGTTGAAGGTGAAGTGAATCTTGATAAGGTGATGTATGGCACTCAATAATGCCTTTAGCAGTTTGATTTGAGTTGCCTATCAAAAAGTAATAAAATTTTATTTTATAGAATGATCTAATACGTTTGGGATCATAACAAAAATGCATTTAACATGAGCCATAATGGGCAAACTTGAGGTTAGAGCTCTAATCTTTATGGCAAACTGCAGATTATACAGGTAAAGAAGAAATAACTGTGAAAAATTATTTGATAATCAACTTGAATGATCAATCTTATTGAGTGGTTGTGGCGGGGGTCCATCTATAATTAGTTGCTTTCTTCTCTCATCCTTATCATGGTCTTCTTCATCTCTGCCAGAGTGAGCTGATTTTTTTTGGTACACATTGGATGAACATTGAAGAAGCAGAGAAGAGATAAAACCAGGAAATCCAGAGATACCTCTTCATGCTAGAGTTGTACCTTTAGAACTCATCTTCATCCATGTTAGAATGCCTTGCATCTGCCATTACTCAAATATTTGCTCCATTGCCGTGAAGATCATAGAAGTAGAGCTTTGAAGACGATGTCCTCTTTTCCATGATTCTCCCTTAGTAATATGATTGTAAAGGTGAATAAGAGATATAAACACAAAACTTAAACCAACCCTGTAATTTAATTAATAAGTACCAGCTAAAGATATCTCAGTGGTTTCAACATGTTCCATATTTGCCAATGAATTCAGTTATGGACATTGAAACGGAGGACTTGATGAGGATATGGATTCAAACCACTTTCCTTAAGTGATGCCAAGCCTTGTAGTCTGTTGTTCAAATATTGCTGCCACAAAAATAATCACTATTAGGGTCAGTAAAACAACAAAAGAGCAAGTATTGCTTCCTCACTTTCTCAATCATGTCAAAGAGAAACGAAATTTTTTGAATATAATCAAACGGTTGAGTATACCGTTGAGTCCATGAGGCAGTAGAATAGGACTGGCAAAGAGGGCTTCATGAATCCACAACTAAAGCTTTCAAAAGAAAACTTTAATTTGAAAGCCATTTTTACTTTGTATATTATGTGTACAGATATTTCATTAGATGTTGCTCACAGATGACTATAACTTGCTGCAGAAAAAATGGCTATGAGTGGTTCCTCATGCACTGCAAGGGAAGAATTCAAATGTTTCGGCACCTTAGTCAATGACAGAATCAAAAATGGAAATGTGGAGCTGTGAAGAAGCAGAAGGTGATTTTTTTTTTTCTCAGATGCCCGTCTTGTTCACCATTTTCTTCGACGTAACATTCCATATATTAGTATGATTTCTGTATGTTAAATTGGATGTTGAAGAATACAGTCTCCCTTTGTGAATAAAATGGCATTCACTGGAAGTGACTTTCATTTGCTGTTTCCTTTGAATTTGATCAGCATTTTGAGTGAATTTCCATATCTGTTTTGGGGAGTAAGAGCACAAGNACTTAAAAGCCATTTTTACTTTGTATATTATGTGTACAGATATTTCATTAGATGTTGCTCACAGGTGACTATAACTTGCTGCTGAAAAAATGGCTATGAGTGGTTTCTCTTGCACTGCAAGGGAAGAATTCAAATGTTTCGGTACCTTGGGCAATGACAGAATCAAAAATGGAAATGTGGAGCTGTGAAGAAGCAGAAGGTGATTTTTTTTTTTCCCATACTCAGATGCCCATCTTGTTCTCCATTTTCTTCGATGTAACATTCCATATATTAGTATGATTTCTGTATGTTAAATTGGATGTTGAAGAATACAGTCTCCCTTTGTGAATAAAATGGCATTCACTGGAAGTGACTTTCATTTGCTGTTTCCTTTGAATTTGATCAGCATTTTGAGTGAATTTCCATGTCTGTTTTGGGGAGTAAGAGCACAAGAGATTGATTCTTCACCTTCTTTTCCAATTATTAGGGTTAAACCACCACTGGGTGGCTTAACGATCAACAAAGACTCTTGGGTGTATTACTCAATAAGTCATGAGTTTGATCTACCTATGTTGCTAATAACGGTGACCACTGAGAGGATTTACTCAACTGTAAACTTTAGAGTCTCAGGAGATTAGTTGAGATATGTGCAAGCTGGTCCAAACACCCCTGATTAACAAAAAAAAAAAAATATATATATATATATATATATATGAAAGAGCTGAAAATTTTCAAATCTCAGAAAAAGTCTCTGAAACAATATTAATAGAATTCTTGCATTGGTACTTGAACTGCATCTATGTTTATTGTTATAGGAGTGAAACAATTTAAGCTTGCCTAGAACTACTGCTTGTGTACAATTTGCAACTGTATCATTGATGATTATGAAACATTGAAGGCTACTACTATACAAACAGAACCACAAAATTCTGAAACTTCTGAGATAGACAATCACCACCACAAAGATGGGAGTAACCAAAGGTTGAAAAGAGACGAAGCCGAAGAAAGAAACCAGGTCAAGAAGGCCATTGCAGCAGATATTTGATATCTACTGCAAAACTTTGTAGGGCAATAAGCTCCATCAGCGTGGAGTAGGAGATCTACAACACTAGCAGTTGAGCATGCTGCAGCTAGTGTAAGAATTGATAAAACCTGTCATGAAATATATCATGAATTTATCAAATCTGTTTTCCATTAGATTTATCCATCTGTTTTGTAAGTGAATCAAACTGTACATAACATACCCAATCTCCTAAAACAATTATCAGCAGAATTCCGGGTTGTCGAATGGGGCATTTAACCAGAACAGAGTATCCATCCACAATTGCCAAAGTAACACTCCAGGGAATGACCAAACCCATTATTGTTACCAAATAGCTGAAATTTAAACAGTACAATGAGTATTAGAATGTGAAGAAAATTGTAGATTAATGGAGATATGAAATGATTTTGTTGGTGAGCGAGCAACTGATATTGAGAAAGTCAAATCAGTGGAAGAACTATCAAAAAGGCCAACTCACATTTATGAAACTGCCAAGACAACCATGTGGGTATCAATAAGAACAAAAATAATGAATTAGGACTTAATCATACAGACTAAATCTATTACTTTAATGACTATCCATGATAGCAGCCAAGGCACCACTAAATTTTAGGCTTTTGAGCTGGCACACACCGCACTCAAACTTTCTTTAGGCCTGGATGAACAAATTCTTGATCATCAAAGTGATTCAGTCATATGATGCGGAGCTCATCAAGGGTTCTGGTTTTGATATGATATGGAACAAAACTGGCCACAGTAGTTGGAGCTGATGACTAACTAAATTCATATGAAAAGGAAAAAAAAAAAATTGCTTAAATTTCAGAATCAAATGGGAGCCCTACAGTCAAATCACTCTGAAAAACAAAATATAATCAATCTGATGTAGTGAAAATTTTGACAGATTCTATTCAAAAGAAAGACTTGGAAGTCTTAACAACAAAAAAAAAGTATGCAATTTTCCTTTCAATCAATCAATCAATCATTTAAAAATCAGACCAAAATTCATATTCTATTTGTCCAAGAAGTTAGCAACCAAGATGGAATCCATAATTGAAAGGAAGAAAAGAATAGAAAAGAGAGAAGAAAGAAGAAAGAAGAAATACCAGAAAGCAGTGTAGCTATAGAACTCAACACCTAAAGACATGAAGAGAAGAGAAGCAGAGGAGAAGATGGCCTGGCCTAATCTCAAAGAGAAACTGGCACTGGTTCCAACAGAGCCAGGTACTACATCCGTCGCCATCTTTGCATGGAACCTATACTTATACTACTACTAGTATTATTATTATTATTTCTTGCTCTGTTCTTCACCTTCAAGCTCATCTTCCTCCTTCAACTTTCAGCCATACCCGCCTCCGCCACCACCACTCCACAAAATATGTCATCTAGATTTGGTTGCAAACATTCTCCGCGCAAGTATGGCAAAGGCCAGAAAGAAAGAGAAAGAGAAAGAAAGAATGATAGAAAACCGGCAAGTTTACAGGTCAAGAGTTTGAACTCGTGAAATGCAAAATACCTTTGATCATTGAATAATTGATAATAATAAGAAGAAGAAGAATTAATATATACTATAATTAATACTTAATAATCAAGGTTTTTCTTCAATTATGGTGAAATTGACACTTGTGTTTTGTAATCTCTGTTTTCGGGTCTCATTGCATATGATTGTTGTAGGTGGGATTTGTAACTTTATTATAAAGTAACTTTCTTTTTTGGGAACCGGAGTGTTCAGGCTAGCTTACGCACGCATCGACTAATCATCAGGATTCATCAAACACAAAACCTGGTAAGCCACGGTATTATTGTAATAAGTAACCCCAAGGTTTGAATCCAAAAACTCAAAAAGTTAGCAAACCTCATTGATCGTCAGGCCAACATGTTTATTATAAAGTAACTTTGATTGACATGTAAAAATGGTATTAATCGGGGTGTCCGGACCAGCTTGCATACACCTCGACTAATTCTCGAAGTCCATTGAACATCTTACAAACCCAATAGACCAGATAAGTCACAAATATGATAAATAACCACTTTGTTAGACTCGAATATAAGACCACTGGATAACTCACCCAGATGGTTAAAGTCTTGCCGTCCGACCACAAAACTAGTGGTTTTAATAAAATAAATCTACTAACCCCATTAACTAATTAATGTTTATTACAAGTTGATAGATCTCGTTAATCAAAATTAGATCATTAACCTTAGGATTAAGGGTTCACCAAATTGTTAAATGGGGTAATGTCGTATTATCAAAGCAATAGATTTCTTCTAAACAACAAGCAAGTATATAATTAGGTCATTGAAAATTAAATAGAAAATTTAACCACACCACCCCTTTATTATTCTATATGTCTTAAATGGTTGGTAAGAAATTAGGGACATATGGGAGTGGGACCAAAAAAGTGCTTTTTTCTAAGAAAGCTAGAAGCATTTTTTTTTTTTTACAGAATAAAATTATAAAAAATAAAATAAAAAAATAAAAAATAGTAAATATCTTAGTCAAATTAATATGCAAATAAGGAGAAGAACAAGGTGAACCAATGCTTTTAGCTTTTAAAAGAGGGTTGTGGACTTGCCACTTGTCATTTCTTTAAACAATCCCTTATTAGTGGGAAAGTTACATATCTCAATTTAGTGGTGAATCTTTGTTTTTGGATTTTATTATATCAAATTCCTCTTTTTAGTTACAACCTTCAACCAATCAAAAGCATTCAGTCTCGTAAAACCAGTCAAAATCTGAAAATGTTAAAAGACAAAGTTCCATAGTTGTGAGATACAAGAAAATTTATCCCATACAACTAAGAAAATATCTTAAATTCGATACGATATGATTCGTTCACTTTGATGACAACACAAATGGTTTAAAAGGCACAAAGAGGAGTGAATTATTTTAAGAGTTAACGACCTTTTCTCACTCAAATAATAGCTTAATGATACTTTCTCACTCACAAACTTTCCTACTCAAACTGTTGGAGTTTTTAAAAAGGAGAAGCCGATGAGTCTTTTATTAGTGGAAAGTTAGATTTTAATGGTTGGAATTGATCGAAATTTAACTTCAAAAGAGTGTCTGCACAAACCCTAATTGTTTGATTATCGACGATTGACAGAGTCGACGAGAATAAGATTTTAACAGTTTTGATGAGTAATAATAAAAAAAGAGAATGGTGATAATGTGAAGTCATAACGATGCCAGAATCGGAAACAGAATATAAATTTAGATAATAAAATAATATTTAAAAAGTCCGTGAGTGAGAAAGTATCATTAAACCATTATTTGGATGGGAAAAAGCCATTATTTACTCTTATTTTAATGGTGAATTCACATGGTTAAGTGTGTCGGCAAGAACTCACATTGGTGGGTGGGGTAGCACCCATTATCCACACATGTTGTCATGTTCCTGTCACCAATTCTCCTGTACTAAAAAAATTTCCTATCTTCCAAACAAAGACTAAGAAGAATTTGTTCTTTGCAAAAATCCCAAATGAAAAAACAAAGACTTTAATCAAAATGAATGCAAATAAATGCAAAGTAAAAGCGACAGCACACCAACCAAGAATCAAGAATTGAGTTTTCTTTATCAGCTGGGCATTGCCGTTGCAACTTGAAACACCAACCCAGAATTTCTTGCTATTAAAGGATTGGGAGGTCCTGGCTTGTAATACAATTGATTGGTTGCAGGGGTTTTGATAGATTTCACTATCAAAAGTCAAATAACAAATAAGGTTATGAATCAGCTGTATGCATGTGACGTGTTTTCTAAGCAGACAACTGAAAACTCTTATCATCTATTCAATGCTCACCTAATTGTTTGTTTATTTTCTACACATCTATAAACTAGTTATATGCAGTTCACCCTAATTCTAAAACTGTGTTTTCAATGAACTTGTGCAACTACTTCCTTCACACAACAGTCAAACATAAGAACATCAGAAATCGGAAATTTCATCAAGTAACGACTAAATTAAACGGAGAAATTCAGGCTGAACCACTCGTTTGTCAAAGATATTCACGGACGAGAAACAGAAATCAAATAAAGTTAGCAATTGAGGCAAATTATACACCTAGCCATCACCCTCTAAATGGATGAAGAAGGTGATTGATTTGTTTGGGGATTCAAGCATAGCCGCCAACATGTGAAAAACATGATAGAAAATATTATTCCTAGGATGAAATTAATTTACCGATATTACTACCCAGTAACAGAAAGTATATTCAATGAGATATAATACTAGACAAGTCATTACATACTGTGAAAGTAGCCAAGCCTCCAAATTATAAAAAGCTACAGGGACATTGCCACAAAGCAAAGCAAGGGCACATTTAACCTAATGCAAGGACAAGCAGACCTCAAACTTTTCCCATTCCTGTGCATTCCTCTCTCTTACACCAACTGCACCACCAAACAAAGAGACAGAAAGAGATATATCAGCAACAATAACAACCTGATGTAATACTATAGACATGAAAGATAGAAATCCTTGATAGAAAAAGAATTTGGAAAAATAATAAGTCAGCAAAACCATATACTTCATGAATGAATGCCTCACTCCCATACCCACTAAACCAATAAAAAATGCAATTACTCTGGATATCAACACCTCAGAGATCGCTATAATAAATGGCCTCACCATAATGAAAGAATAAGAGAAGCTAAAATGCAAATGCAGTACAACCAATTATTTCACTGTTAGGGCGACTTTCACATTCACAGACAACTGCTGATCTAGGCAGCATCCCCTGAGGGCAATCATATAATTCATGCAATTTGTTTCTTGATCATTCGATGCAGATAACAAGCATACAACAGAAAATGACATTTTACATCAAAAAGTGCCACTAGCAAAAGGGCCAGAAAACCTTGAAGATTGGGCTCAGATAATAGATCATTTCTCAAAGCCCCACTGAAATAGATGCCAGCCTTTACTTTTTATGTTTTCCCAATTCAATAAAAACACACCAAATACACAAAGTACATATAAAACATCAAGATGACTAGAAGGCATGTACAATGAAGTGTAAGAGATACAGCAGCACGCTGAGAAATAACACGGCATCAATGCCAGGCAGACATCAGACTGAAGTATAGACAATGTAGTATTATAGCTTCAAAAGTTTTAACTAGTACCAAGCCAGAAGGAGAACATGATAGTTGCAAACATTACAGATAATATAGCATACATATTTATCCAAGTAAAGTTCCCCACAAGAACTATGACCACAAAGCCCGCCTTTACAAATAGTAAAAATTTGGAACAAACCAAACAAAAGATGTTATCATTCAAAGGAATTTAGATCTCTTAATATCTATGCCAAAAGAGTGCACATCCATGCAGACAGGAGATAAAGAGAAGTCCTAGATTTGCTATATAAACTTAGCACAATGGCAACCTGCAGCTACTTCCACCACTCTAATCAAATGAAAATTGGGGAAGAGAAACAGGAACTTTCTAGATGCATCTGCATCACTTTGCACTAGCCACCCACATTCCTTAAGACAAGACAATGATCATATCTCCAAAAATCACAAACATTATTGGAAAAAAAAAAGTAATTACTAAGATTTTTTGTGCGAAAATCTCCCAATTGTTTTAATTTTGGCAAACTCAGGTGCAAAGATAATCACACCAGTTTACCCTGAAGGAAAGCATTAACAAATATCACTCCAGTCAATGCATTTGCTTCTATGAAACAAAATAAATATAGTCATGGTCACTAAGATTTTTTCTTCCCATACCAATGCTCCTAGTTATTAGGTTCAATCTGCATCTGAAACTCAGATGGCTATTAGGTGGCCCTTACAAAGCAATACTCCATTAAAACCCTACAGCTTCCTGTAAATTCAACATTGCAAATTTTTTTATAAACAACTTCCTTCCAGTTGCTTCATACATAAAAGATACTTGACACAGTACGCACAAAAAAATAAACAAAATTACAATACTCCACCACTCCCTACTATTTTCATTCCATAAAACTTCTCCTTACCATTCCATCTTACATTATCACTAAATTAACAAAGCATTCTCCCACTCTCCACTATTTTACCTTTATGTTGAATCAGTATATCCAAACCTTCTCCACAGAATCAATGCATGCCTATTGGGTTCTAATACCACATTCATCACACTTCCTCTTATGGAAATTAAATAAAAATAAATAAACCAATCCACTAATAGACCTCTCAAAATCATATCCAACCGCAAGTAAAAGGTTCAACAAAACACAAAGACGTCCACGAGCAATCCAAACAATATAATTTAAAAAACCAATAAATAAATAAATAAGAAAACCCCGTTAATTCTCATTCATAACGAAACGAATAAAAAACTCAGATCCTTGACAAAAACGAACCCAAAAAAAAAAAAGACCCACTTCCCAAATCGACCCAAAAATAACAACGAAAAAAATAAATTACCTACAAGTGAGATCTAAAATTCGAGCTTTAGCTCTTCACTTTCAGCAGAGAAGTAGTGAAGAATATAGGGAGTGACACGAACCACGGCAACCCAGGCACCGAACATGGCCACGTGGGTCCGTAGCTGCTTCAAGGCCGCGGCCTTGTCTGGCTTGCGCATGAACAGTCCTGGAAACATGATTTCTCCTTTTCTTTGCCCTGAACCTAAAACCCTAGATGCGTTTTGCCTCTTTCTATGCAACTACGCTTCGGGGTTTTAGGGCGTGAAGTGAAATTTAAAAAAAAAAAAAAAAAAAAAATAGGCACGTGCTAATCACCTGCACAAATCAACAGTGATCTCTACACGTGTATCTCAACGAGTCCCGATATTTGGAACAATATCACTAAAACCCTTATGTTGATTAAAAATATAATTTACCCCTTACCGTTCATAAATATGAAGACTGGCCCACGTTATTTGATAATTGTTATCTAAACATTATTGTTTTGGAAATTTAAAGATTTTCTGAATACTTTAATGGGTCAAAATCAAGCTTTCTTTTCACGTCCTTGGTGGAATTATTTTTATAATATGATTAATTGAAGTTGAAAGCCTTAAATAATGTTGATTTCCCTTAAATCCAAAGTAGAATCGGTAAACATCATCCAAATTATGTTATTTTTCAATTGTGAAAGCTTTTTGTGGCCTATTTGTGTTTAGGTATAGGCTCTACACCACCAAGATCGAACCGGCCGATTCGATCGAGAATCGAACCCTTATCCAATCCTAGTACATCCTAAACCAATTATATTAGTTAGACGGAATTGATCAAGGTTGAACAGATGGAATAGTGCCAAATCATCGAGTTAGAGAACCGGACCAGTGATATTAGTATGGCATAATAAAATTTTAAAATTCTAATAAATTTCCAAAATTATTTCATCTAAATCCAAAAAACAACATAACTTAAATAGAATAAAACGAAATCCCAAATCCAAATCCCAAATTCAAATAACAATATGTCATGCTGATGTAACTGGTTCGATCGANTTTATTAAAAATATAATTTACCCCTTACCGTTCATAAATATGAAGACTGGCCCACGTTATTTGATAATTGTTATCTAAACATTATTGTTTTGGAAATTTAAGATTTTCTAAATACTTTAATGGGTCAAAATCAAGCTTTCTTTTCACGTCCTTGGTGGAATTATCTTTATAATATGATTAATTGAAGTTGAAAGCCTTAAATAATGTTGTTTTCCCTTTAATCCAAAGTAGAATCGGTAAACATCATCCAAATTATGTTATTTTTCAATTGTGAATGTTTTTTGTGGCCTATTTGTGTTTAGGTATAAGCTCTGCACCACCAGGACCGAACCGGCCTATTCGATCGGGAATCGAACCCTTATCCAATCCTAGTACATCCTAAATCCAATTATACTAGTTAGACGGAATTGATCAAGGTTGAACTGATGGAATAGTGTTGAATCATCGGGTTAGAGAACCAGACCAGTGACGTTAGCATGACATAATAGAATTTTAAAATTCTAATAAATTTCCAAAATAATTTCATCTAAATCCAAAAAACAACATAACTTAAATAATCCAAAATAGAATTTTAAAATTCTAATAAATTTCCAAAATAATTTCATCTAAATCCAAAAAACAACATAACTTAAATAATCCAAATCCAAAATTCAAATAACAATATGTCATGCTGATGTCACTGGTTTGATCGATTGGGCAAATCAATCAACCCAAGAACCGACCCTTTGACCAGGCCAAGGCCTAGTTGCTCTACTTAATTCATCATTGCCATGATAAGTCATCAATTTTAGAATCAATGTAAGTTGGTCGAATATAATTTCATTGTTTATGTCAAGCTAGCCCAACATGATAGATCCAAAAGGTCTAAACAAGTGGGTTGCACCAACATGATACGACCCATTTTACACGTTTAAGTATACGTATTAGAAGCTATCAATCGCTGTTAAATTACACGTCTAAACCTGTCCACATTATCATAATTTACCCTAACCATTACCTACGAATGGATAATTGATGTTAAATTACTATATAAATAATGATCACTATCGATCGTCATGTCTTATGAGCGTGATATCACCGCTAAGAAATATATAAATCTTATGCGAAGTTTTATGTTATTTTATAGTTGTAACGCATTGAAGGGAACACACATTTTTCAAACAAATACTAAAGATATTTAATATTTTCATGAAGTAAAATGTGAAATTGATAATAAATATGATAAATCAACATAAGATAAGATTATTGTAATTGCAAATGTCACAACACAAGACTTAGAGCCTACAATTTTATTGAATCAAAATTCTTTATTAGATTTTGTGATCTAAGATCATAATCAAATGCAAATCTACACCGTTCATGGAAACTCATTTTTGGACTGATTCAAGAGTAGTGGCGCTTTCCTTTTTAACTTTCTCTCATTGCTTTATTAGTGCTCTACACCAAATTTGACTTCTATACTACGATTATTTTCTCAATGGGTTCTCATCTCATCAAGTGTGACATTACATATACAAATTAGTTTGATACCGTAAATAGGTTCGGGTAGAATTTACTTCCAAAAGCTAATTTAAGAGTGGAGAGAATCCAACCACATAAAACACCTAAGGAACTGGCATGATGGTCAAGAAGATTTGTTATCTTTATCAACTTCTTGGATTCAAACCATCTTGGAGTTCCAATCACATTTATGGCTTATCTTAGAACATTGGGCTTATAAGATGTTTAGTGAACCTCAAAGATTAGTTGAGGCGTAAGTAAGTTAGCCCAGACACCTTGGTTATTAAAAAAAAAAAAAAAAACCAGTCATATATATGCACCACAACAGTCTACTAAATCAACGATGTGAGACAAATACAACTTCTAACAATCATAAAAAAATTTCCTTGAAACATTAGACTTGTAAGATGTTTAATGAGTATCGTGTATTAGTTGAGATGTAACCTAAACACTCCGGTCATTTAAAAAAAAAAAAAAAAAAAAACCTACAAATATACACTAAAGCATTATACTAAATTGATAATGTGAGACAAATATAACTCTTAACGATAATAAAAAAAAATTATTGAAACATTGAGCTTGTAAGATGTTTAATAAGCCTCGAGAATTAGTTGAGGTGTAACAAAATAACCTGAACACCTTAATCATTAAAAAAAAAAAACCTCATATATATACTATAATAATATACTAAATTAACGATGTGAGATAAATACAACTTGTAAATTCTAATTACGAGAAATATTATAGGAATAATAGGTGATAAAATGTGATTATAATTTGAACACTAAGGCCGCAGTCAAAAGAGGGAAGATTACATGATGAAATTGAGCAAAACCCAGTCAACAAATCCACAAAAGTCAAACAAAAACTCTTCAGTGTTCTTGCATGAAAACCCCATTCAGTTTTGTTTGTGGAAGATCCTCCGACTTTGGGCCACCACATCAGACCTAACCTCTATTCTATAAACTAATAAATTAATTCTGTTTCTCACAGTTACCCAATCAGTATAAGCCACGTCACTCCTAGGATTTAAGACAACCCTTATTTAATGTTTAATACTGTGTGTCCCTGCCGCACCTGATTGATCCCACATGTGCCTTAAATTCAGTTACGTTGACGTGTCACTCACCCGCCACTCCCACGAGACATAACAGTCAACCCTAACATTAGACCCCTGAAATCCCCCTAACAATCTCCATTCAAAACTATCCTCCTCCTCCTCCTCCTCCACCACCGGCCGTTCATGTTCATCGCCATGGTCACCGGAAGCTTGCCACCTGCCTACTCTGCAATCCCCTCTCAATCCCCACCGTCCGTTAGTAACAATAACAGCAATAATAAACTTCCGGTTGACTTCAGTCCGCCTTTGATTGCCATGGTTGTAGTGGTAGCCACTGCTTTTTTAGTGGTCACTTACTCCCGTCTCATTTCTCGCCACATCCTTCCTCCTCTCCTTCGTCTTTTCCGACGTTGGAAACGCTGGCGCCGTCGTCGACGCCGCCTCCGCCGCTACCTTCCGTCCTCCAACGGCGACCCTCTCGACTCTCCTCCCTTCTACCCCTCCCCCTTCAACCATCCCATCGACTCCTTCCATATACCCTACGGCCTCGACGAGTCCGTCATTAAGGCCATCCCGCTCTCAATCTTCACTACGAAAAACAAAACCGCTGCTGTGAAGCCGTTGCAGGAGGCCAGAGATTGCGCCGTTTGCTTGTTAGAGTTTGAAGAAAACGATTACGTCCGTACACTCCCTGGTTGCTCCCACTCGTTTCACGTGGACTGTATTGATATTTGGTTGAGGTCTCACGCCAATTGTCCGTTATGTCGAGCTGGCATTTTTTCGTCGGAGTCTCCGTTTGTACCGTTTATGGCGGCAAGAATTCGGCCTAGTTTAGACGACACGTCGTTTTTCCATAACATGAGTGTTTCGCTCGAGTCTTTATCTGAAATTCCAGCTCCGGTGACAACTGCGGCAACGAACACGACGGTAAACGGTAGTGAAATCACGCCGTGTGTTGAAGAGGGGACAGTGTTAAATAGTGTTGATAACTGTAACTCTGAGGAGAGATTCAAGGGCCGTGATTTTTTGTTGAAGCGGTCGTATTCATTCGGATTCGAGCGGAGTATAGCGTCGGAAAGGATGGTAACAGAGGCAGTAACAGCGTCGCCATGGAGGTACAGGAGAGGAAGTTTCTGGAGTAAACGGCCGTCACCGTTTGGGTCTTTAACGAAACCTCGAGTATTCTCATTTAGATATTACAGAGGAATGAAATCACCCTTCTTTAGACGGAGAGGGTTTTTCCCGTTTTCAGAATCGAGCGTGAGATTCTCCGGATCATCAAGACGAAGCAAGTCAATGACGAGCCCGATGTTCCCTCGATCATCGGCGACGGCATTCTCATCTAGCCGGCTGAGGTGCGGGGATCCCGAGGCGTTATTATCACCGGACAGGTTTAACAGAAGATAATATTAAAAAACGTTTCTTGTTGCTGGTCAAAGAAGGGTGACACGTGGACGGAGAAGATGAAGAGGAGGTGGGAAATGGAGGGTCGGAGATTTGAGGAGGTGACGGTGGAGATGGGGTCGAGTGATAATTAATGGAGAGGGAGGAGAGGGAAGAGGAGAAAGAAAGAAAGGGGAGCTTTAATGGCGATGGTCTGGCAATTTGTAGAGAACATTAAATGGGTGTGGGGAGGGGCATTTAATGAAAAAAATTGACGACAGAGGGAGGGAGGGAGGGTTTTTGAGAAATGTGTGAAACGGCACCGTTTTCAGTCATGAATATGTAGAGAGTGAGAGTGAGGGTGAGGGTGAGGGTGTTCTTTGTTCAATCTTATAATATGATTTGGGAAAACATGGAATTGGGTGTGAAAAGTTGTTTTAGGGGATTATGGGGGTGGTCTTTGTATTTGACCAAATGAATGTTTATGAGTAAATACTAAATAGTAATGTTAATGCTCTTTTATGGTAAAGCTTAAATGCTTAATTAATCAAGCTGGTTTTTTTTATTAAATGTGTCTTAAATGTGTGCTTGGAATCTTGCATTTTATCTAATTGGTCCTAGGCCCACGAAAGAGTCTAGCTCGAGTAGCTCGTGTGTTGAGTCGAGTCAATGTGTCTTAATGAATGCTTGTGATCTTGCATTTTATCTAATTCGGCCTAGGTTTGCAAACGAGTTGAGCTCGAACTCGAGTAACTTGTGTGTTGAATCGAGTCAAGTTTGAGCCTAATAATACTCGACTCGAGCTCGACATATTATATAAAATTCAAAATTTATATTAATATTATATACGTAAATTAAAGTAATTAAAAATTTGAAGCCTTAAATCCCTAATGAGTCAGGTGATTCTAGCTCAACAATTAAAACTCGATCAAACTCGAGTTTCAACTATTCCAACCAAGTTAAGCTCGAGTTTCTTAATATTTGGATTGGCTTGACTAGACTGTAGTCCTAATTGAGCCAAATCTTGTTATTAGGCTTTTTTTTTTTTTATGGAGTTATGGGAATTGAGTGAGTGGGTTGAAAACCCTGAACCAAAGACGACGACATAATTGATGAGCAAGCAAAGTTTGTTAATATGAAAACAATTAAGAACAATTATGATATGCCTCAAATCCCTAATGAGCCAAGTGATTTGAGCTTGAGCCCAATTTTGACTTGGTTACAACCGAGTCGAGCTTAAACCAATCATATATCTATCAAGCTTGACAATTGAAGTTCACAAGAGATGAACATCAACTACATTTACAAACACTTCTCATTAACTTTCTCTCACAAACATGACATGTCAACTCACAATTGGTCAGCTCGCATGGGTCTCACTTGTCCAACAATAGGTCTCGCTTGACCAAGCTAATTGCAAGCTTAAACCGAACATGAATCCAATCCAAAGATAGAGTGTGAGTGGGAGGGAGTGTCTCAACATTAAATAGCCTCTCATTTTAGGTAAGGTAACAAGCCATACCCATTTTGTCATGCCCAATCCACCTACATTATTAGCTGTCTTTGAATTTATGCCCTTTCCATTGCTGTCCATTTTCTTCTACATTATATCTTAGCTACTTTTGCAGCCTCATAAACAACCAACTTTGACACCCCTTTTCTATTAAATCTATCTATTCTATGGTTATCATTATTAAGTATTTTTTTCAAAGGTTTATTTCATTTTTCTCTCATGAGATCATTTAGTATTAAACTCAACTACTTTATTTAGAAAGTATTAAACACCCCGTCGTGAGTTTTCTGATAATTCTATAAAGGGTTATTTATATATATAAATAAGGGTCATGCACCTCGACTAATCCTCCGGAGTCTTGAAGTTAACGACAGAGTAAACCCGGACTTCTTGAGTAATATATCCAAGAATCTTTATCGTCCTACCCGACCAATCAGGGGTGGTTATATGATTTTCTTCTTGCATAAACAAACTAACCATGAACAAAAAGTCTTTGTTGGTTGATTAACCTCTTGAAGTTTCATTAAAGAAGTTTAATGAAAACCAAAATGAGAAGAAATTAAGCCACAAACATTAGAAAATAATAAAAGGACATAACCATATTCACCAACCAGTCATCTACCTCCATTAATGAGAGGCAAAAGCTCCACATGTATATATATATATATTCACATCAAAACCTCCCAAAACAACCTATCACAATAAAGACCCCCATAAAAAAAAAGTACTTCAAAACCATTGGCCTTACATTAATCTTTAAAATTTATTGAAGCAGCAGCAGCAGCAGCAGCTCAACCAACTCTCCCACCCCCACCCTCCTCCTCTCAGTTTGTGTTAAATTTAATAAAGAGCTTTAGCTATAACTAGTTTTAAGTTTCAACTCTTGTCTTTGTGAAGTTCTTGAAGCTCGTTTCTTGCGCTTTTAGATGACAATGTCAGGGCCTTATACTGTGAAAGTTGAAGAAGCAAGGCAGGCGACGGGTAATAAGCCGTCGGCCGGGCCGGTTTATAGGTGCATTTATGCTAAAGATGGTCTGCTACAGAGTCCGGCCGCGTTGGAGTCTCCTTGGCAGTTCTTGAGGTATGGTTCTTGTGCTTGAAATGAACGTTACAGTTTTGATCTTTTTAGTAACCTGAAGTTTCTTTTTCTGAAAAAATGTAACTTTCTGGTTAACTCTCAAAATGCTTTCTGCAGAAGCAGATTTCATGTGTTTTTAATCCCAGTAACTTAAACAAAACAGAACAGAACAGAACAAAGATCAGAAAACAGAATAGGAAAAAACTTTGTGCAGAAGCAGATTTCACGTGTTTTTAATCCCAGAAACTTAAACAAAACAGAACAGAACAAAACCAAGATCAGAAAACAGGATAGGTAAAAAAATGCAAAACCAGTTTGGCCCATGCAGGTCTCGAACCTGCGACCTTCGCGTTATTAGCACGACGCTCTAACCAACTGAGCTAATAGGCCAGTTGGTGGCAAGCGTTGTAGATACATATTTGTCTTAATTTAAGTTTTTAAGTCTTTCTCAATGGAGTTTGATGGCTAGAACTCTGTATTTGCTGGCAGTGACACTGCCAAAAGGATCCCAAATAGCCCATTGCTGGGTCGTCGTAAACTCACTGATGAAAAGGTACAAATACTCTTCTTCTCTCTTGAATGAATTCATGTTTACAAATTTAAAGTTGAAGTTCTGTTTTGCATGTAGTCTCTATACAGACGAGTAGTGTAAAGATCACACAGAAGCCATTAGAGCTCATGAACTCTTTTTTTTTTTTTATAAAAAACTTAAATGACAAAACCATTTTGAATTTTCAGGGTGGTCCTTACATATGGCTCACTTATCAAGAGGTTTATGAAACTGCCATGCGTTTTGGTTTCTCCATCAAGAGCGTGGTGTCAATCCTGTAAGTGCCAACTTTTTTAAGAAATGAACAAGTCATATTATATGAAAACGAAATATTTAATATATCTTGTGTTTCTAGGGACAACGTTGTGGAATATATGGGTCCAATTGCCGGAATGGATCTAGCAATGGAGGTATACTTAAATTTCATATAGAAAATATTTTGCAGTGTTCAGGAATTATTCCACATTAATATGTAATTTACTGTTTCATTCATTGAAGGCCTGATCAACTTTTTTTTTTTTTTTTTTTTTTTTTTTTTGCAGGCTTGTACAAGCCAGGCTATAACATATGTAACGCTAGATGACACCCTTGGTGTGTTTTCTTTCATTATCAATGAATCTTAGGCTTGTAAAATGCAATACACGGTTGAGTTGGATTACGCCATGGAGAAACCTGACATTGTTTCTATTTCAGGTGCTAATGCAGTAGAGTTCATCATCAACCATGCTGAAGTTTCAATAGCTTTTGTTCAAGAGAACAAAATCCCAGCTGTAAGCACATGATTTGTTATCAGGAGGCTTCTTTAGTTTCTCTTCATGTACATAATTATGGAATTCTTTGTGCAGATTCTATCTTGCCTTCCAAGGTGTTCTTCAAATTTAAAAAGTAGGTCAAAATGCTACCTGTTTGAAGAACTTGAAACTTGAAAGGTTCTGTTATTTATAGTAGTTACTAATTAAACTATTGATGTTCTTCCTTCAGCTATTGTAAGCTTTGCCAAAATTTCCAGCACACAGAAGAAAGAAGCTGAAGAACTTGGCGTATCTTGCTTCTCTTGGGAGGAATTTCTACAATTGGTAAGATGTTCAACCTGCTGTAACTTTTTTTTTTGGTTACTGCGGGTGTCCAGGCAGCTTACGCATACATCGACTAGTCCCTCAACCTCGAATAAGGCTTTCAAAATAGGGTAAACCTTGCAGTCCGTGACCAATAATATTAACAGCTATTCTTGTGATTTAAACTTGAGACCACAGGGGGAGCAAAACCCTTGGCCCTAAGCCTTTACCACTCGGTCAACCCATTGTTGGTTAACCTGCTGTAACTTGGTGTTCGATTGTTGATCTTATTTGTTTTAGCTTGCAACATTGTAATCCTATCCTTTATTCACCTTTCTACAGGGAAGTTTGGATGGGGAACTTCCTCTGAAAAAGAAGACTGACATATGCACAATAATGTACACCAGTGGAACAACAGGAGAACCAAAAGGTGTTGTTCTTACTAATGAGGTGATCATGACAGAAGTACTGAGCATAGACCAATTATTTGAGATTACAGACAAAGGGGTGAGAAACCAACCACTAAATTATGTTTCTAAGCTAAATGATTATGATTTCTCCCATTGAATTTTGCCTTTTTGGCACAGTTCTTTAACCTTGCATAATTTGATGAGATTGCCTACTTATTGATTTACGATTTTCTCCACTACAGCGTTCAGAAGAGGATACATACTTCTCATTCCTTCCTTTGGCCCATATATATGATCAAACAATGGAGAACTATTGCATCTACAGGGGTTGCTCCATAGGATTTTGGCGAGGCGTAAGATGAATCTTCATTTCTTGCCATGATTTCTTCAGTTTTCTATTTAAATTTCTAGTTTAAAGCTGTGTCTAATATGGCTTTTCCTGCATATATGCTTGTAGGATGTCCGATATTTGATGGATGACATTCAGGAGCTGAAACCAACTCTATTTTGTGGGGTTCCAAGAGTTTATGATCGTATATACACTGGTATAATATACACAGAAATGAGTAAATTTTGTCTTTTTTTTAATTAATTTCAACTTTCAAGCACCCAATTTTCTGTTGACATCTAAACATTGGTCCTAAACTTGTGCTTGAAGGAATATCCAATAAAATTGCATCTGGAGGTTTATTGTCGAAGAAAGTATATGAATTTGCATATAACTAGTATGTTGTCCGATAAACCTCCTTGTCATTTTTCTTTGTTTTTCTACTGTACAAACTAACAAGAAGCTACTGCAGCAAGTTGAGCTATTTAGAGAAGGGTCTGCCACAAGACAAAGCAGCACCTAGGTTGGACAATTATGTCTTCAGTAAGGTCAGTCATATACCCTTCATCAGCTTCATTTGAATACTTCTCTTTTACATTCTAAACAAATATTAATTTTGCCAGATTCGGCAAGCATTAGGGGGAAGACTCCAAGTCATGTTATCTGGTGCCGCGCCATTGCCTAGGCATGTCGAGGAGTTTCTGAGGGTCACTAGTGGCACTCCTTTAACACAAGGATATGGTATAGCAGAATGATTCTTCTTCTCTGTACTTTAGGAAAAATACAGAAGATTTCTCCATCATGTCTTCAAAGGCACTGGACTTTGCATAATTTGATAAACAAAATCATATTATATCGATCACTCGTTTAAGGTTTCTCTATTTCATCTTTTATCCTTACATGTAATGTTTTAAACATGTAGGTCTTACTGAAAGTTGTGGTGGGTGTTTTACATCCTTAGCCAATGTATTTCCCATGATGGGAACTGTTGGGGTCCCTATCACAACCATTGAAGCAAGGCTTGAGTCAGTGCCGGAGATGGGATATGATGCCCTTTCCAGCATGCCACGGGGAGAAATTTGCCTCAGGGGAACCACCTTGTTCTCAGGTTACTACAAGCGGCCAGATATAACCAAAGAAGTTGTTGTTGATGGCTGGTTCCATACAGGTAAAAAGGGCTTCGCCTTGCGTATGCTCAAACTCGAACTTTTCACTAAGACTTGAGAAACCAATATGGGCACATAAAAAATTCATCTGAATGTTTAATAGTTACTTCCTTGAAAAACATGTACATGGACATAATTATAAGAGATTTGCAGGTGACATTGGAGAATGGCAACCAAATGGAGCAATGAAAATAATTGACAGAAAAAAGAATATATTCAAGCTGTCGCAAGGTGAATATGTTGCTGTGGAGAGCATCGAAAACATATACTTGCAATGCCCTCTTATTGCATCAGTATGTTTCTGCATCCCTTTGGCTGAACATTCTATCTTTAGAATTAACATAGAATAAATTACTGCTATATGCCTAACAAATGTTAATCAATAACTTTACACAAATGCACAGATATGGGTGTATGGGAACAGTTTCGAGTCATTTCTTGTTGCTGTGGTGGTCCCTGACAAAAAGGCACTTGAGGAATGGGCGGCAAACCACCTTCCTGAGGCAGTTGATTATAAATCACTGTGCAAAAACCTCAAGGCAAGGAAATACATTTTAGATGAGCTGAATAGCACTGGTCAGAAACACAAGGTATGTGGATTATTTTCCTGAAGTTCCTTCTTCCTAGTTTCATGATCAATTATCCTCATTCTCATCTGACCTGATCGACAACCTGCAGCTTCGAGGTTTTGAGATGTTAAAAGCTGTTTACTTGGAACCAACTCCTTTTGACATAGAGAGGGACCTAGTTACTCCAACATTTAAACTCAAGAGGCCTCAATTGCTCAAATACTACCAGGTTTGCTTTATTCTCTTTCTTGAGGCATATTGATTTTCTTAGTTAAAAATAGTGTAAGTTCAACCATGTCTCATTAACTTTGAAATATCTTATGCCACTGTCGTCTGCAGAACCAGATTGATGAACTGTACAGTGAAGCTAAGGAACCGAAGGTATAAGAAGCTGTTTTGGAAGCTTCAAAACCTGATGTTCAGATATACAGATCTCTAAAAGTTTCCTGCTTCTGTTTCCCATTTAGTCTTGTTCGTATACCTTAGTGAAAGAGAATACCCGACAACTGAAGTGACTTGGAATGCTGATCCTTGTTATTATTTGTAGATAAATAAGAATGTTTGAAGCTTTCTAATATGTGAAATTATGTAAACACTAGTCAAATTTTAAAACTACAAAGATGTTTTCTGCTGTCATTTTCTTTCCTCTAAGGCTAAAAAAGCTTGCAAATGCCTACCTTTTACTTTCATCAATATAAAGTTGGTCAAGAATGCATCAATATAGAGAACCCAAGACCTGCAATTTTGAAGAAATTTATAGGTAAACGAGGAAACTAGATTGAAAAAGGGTTACTTATTAGAGACAGTGAGTTTCAAGTAGTTACTTTCACCAGACGTTCAAAGATGCATCGAGATAGACCGACACAAGCCCATTCCCATATGCATGCTTGCTTAGCAAGGTGTAATGAATCCCATATGAGAAGCGTATTGGGGAGATCTTGGGCTTATAAATGAAGGGAGTGTCTCCACCTAATAGGTTAGCTTTTTGGGTATGAAACTCCCAGCCCGTGACAAGTGGTATTAGAGCAGACCTGATTTGTCTTTCGATGTCCTGTCAAGCGCCCACGTAGGGGTGTCCACGTGTGATTATGGGTCCACACAAGAGTGAGGTGGACGGGTAGGCAGAGGGCCCTACCTATGACCAGGGCATCACAGGATTGGGTAGGAGAGAATGTAACGAATCCCACATCGGAAGTGTATTAGGGAGGTCCTAAGCTTATAATAGATTAGCCTTTTGGGTGTGAAACTCCTAGCCCGTGACAAAGGGTGGGCTGAATCTTGCATTTAGGGAATCAAAGGATTTTGAATCTTCCTAAAGTTGTTAAAGGGGAAATGTTGCATGTCGGAAAACCAGTAGCATAAATACAAAACCAGAACCCAGAAGTACTTATAATACATGAATGATTGAAAGTTTCAAACAAGGTTCCCTTTCCACATTTTTACAGAACATAGCAATGACAATGAATTTGTAAACATAACAAAAATAATGGTAAAAGAAGGCAATTCATGACATTTGCAGACTTCAAAACAATGCAGAGGTGGTTGAGAGAGTGTCTATATAAAGTCAGTTATCAATGCCCATGCTGGATAGACCAATAAAATGATAATGCCAACCGAGTTTGATATGCCATTGGCTCTTGTGAAGGAATTTCTGAACCCACCAGATGCTCGGATGTGTTCTTGCAGCAAATAACAAGCGATGACAAGACATATCGCCACACCAATCCAGCTGCCCCTTAAGGTGCTTGCAAATAAACTGGGAGCCACCACTAGCAGAAGAATCAAAGCACCTGGCATTTCCAGCCAATCTGCAATTACAGACATAAACACTGAGCCAAACATATTCGGGTAATGATCTCTATTGGTGTGCTGGAGTTGTCGACTAATTTTACACTAATGGGTTACGTAGACGCAATCAAGGGTCCCATTAAACGAGAGAAATGAGGAAATATTGCAATAATATTGACTCAGCTGAACGTAGTCTATATTAGGTGAATTAGGATAAATCATGCGTATTATTCTCTTTACTGTTTGTGATTTGTTTGTCTGTTATATTGGTTTCGTATTTGTCTCTATTTTGTTCACGGTGAACTCCAAAGTGAAGCATATGTCTGCATCATAACAGTTCAAACACAATCAAGTATAACAGTGACTAAAACCAGTGTTTTACCTGGAAAACGACTAGGGAAGAAAAGGCGAAGCACAACAGCAATGAATGCAATCCATCTTCCTATTTCTCCCCTGCATAGGAAAGCAATTTGTTAGCTCCAAAGAAGTGGAAATTGAAGTCATGGGAAATAGGTGCTTCATATTAAAAGGAAGATCACCTGAATATGTTGAAAATTAGTGAAGGAAGACTAAAGAAGATATAAGGGATCAGTAATCCTGTAAGAATGTTAGTTCGCCAATGCGTTCGGTCCAAGACCAACAGGTAACTGCAGCAATTAAACAAACAGTTTAAGTTAACGATGAAAATATTATAAGAAAAACATATATATATATATATATAACCAGAGTCAATGGCAACTTCATGAAAATGTAACAGATCACAGAGGGGACATAGAAGAAAAGGTTTAGCAGAAAAGACTTTAACTACAGACAAATCAAATCCCTCTGTGAGGCTAAACAAACAATCCCAGAAGTTAAAAGCAATCAAATTCTATCTCTATGATCACAGCAGATTAAATTTATAAAAACGAAATCCCTTCAATGATCTAACAGGTTTTTAAGAAAATCGATCCACTAAGGAATTGAAAGATGAAATTTCTGGTCAACAGTCCCATTTCTCCATAAATTTTGCCATTCAGAAAAAAAAAAGATTAAAAGCAACAGAACAAGAGACAGATTGAGAGAGCATACATTGCAGCAAAAGAAGCAATCCATTCAAGAATAGAGGTTCCAAATCCCATTAATCCGAGCTTGATGCCATGATTAACCAACTTCTTAGCAGCCACAGCAAGCTCTTGCATATCAGAGTTGATCAAATCCTTCGTAACCTGTTCACTTCTCATTGCCAAGTAACCACTTTTCTTTCCCACCATTTTTCTTCTTCTTCTTCTTCTTCTTCTTAAGGTTTCTGATCTAAACACCCAACTCAGAAGTTTCAAGCAGCGAAGTTTACTATAGAGACGCAAGGTTTGACTGTTGGTTTGTGAAGACAACGTAATCTAATTGACCCAATCCAAATTTCTTCCCGCCACGTGGAGGCGGGAAGTTGAACTACATTATTGCTGACAGTTGTCCATTGTTACCGAACTTTTAAAAATATGAAATAATCCGTTAACCGGCAATTATTTGGTGGCGGTAACATTAGCTTATGGACATGTGTATAAGTTTACCAGAAGAGTTTGGAAGGAAAGGGACATTATTATTATTATTATTATGATAAGATCAAGGTTAGCAATATGGTCAAACAATTACTCTTACTGTTTTAAGTAAGATAATAATTAATTTATAATAAAACAAGAATATCTTCAAAACACTATTCCACCAACATGGGGCGGTGGATTCATACTATTGTAGGATATTGTAGGATTGGCCTATAAAGTGTTCAATTCTTCTATCTTCCATCTTCCATGTTATAAAGAGTAATACTAGTCTTACAAACAGGTATACAAATAGAAAATCCATACCTTTAAAAGAAGGAAAAAAGAGAGAGAAAGAGAGAGGTAATCATTAATTTTAAGGGTAAGGATTGTCTCTTTATATGGTTCTTTGTATGCCTCTTTGTAAGGCTAGTCTTATTCTGTTATAAATCCCCACCGAATTAGAGATATTGTAGATAGACGTATAATATCAGGTTCGATTTCTCACATGAGCATCTATGATTTAAGTGGAAGGTCGTGAAGTGAGTTGTGCGTTGCGTTAGTTACTTTTAAGAATTAGTCGATATGCACGTAAGCTAGCTCAAATATTTTGGATATAAAAAACTGTTAGTCTCCCTTGAGAACTAGCCGAGGCATGTGTAAACTGGCTTGAGCGCCTATTTTGGTTATAAAAAAATCGTTAATCTCTCTAGAGAATTAGTCGAAGTAAGCGTAAAGTAACTCAAATACTCTGTTTTATTAAAAAAAAAAAAAAAGTTATTAATCTCCGCAAAGTATATGCAATTTGCCTTGACTTTTGAAGGAAAATAAAGAATTATGACCCAAAAAGAGAGCTCTTCTGCCTGAAGAGTTTGGAAGGAAAGGGACATTATTATTATTATGATAAGATCAAGGTTAGCAACATAGTCAAACAATTACTCTTCTAAGTAAGATAATAATTAGTTTATAATAAAACAGTATAAAAAACAATTAATTAATAAGAATATCTTCGAAACACCATTCCACCCACATGGGGCAGTGGATTCATACTATTGTAGGATTGGCCTATAAAATGTTTAATTCTTCCATCATCCATGTTATAAATACCCACATATCTATGGGTAGTCCAGATAGTTAGAATAAATTAGGGATAGTATAAATAGATGCATGATCTTAGATTTAATTTCCCACCTGAATATCTGCAATTTAGGTGGAGGCCATGACATGGGTTGTTGAGCTAATCCTCCCTTGAGATTAATCGAGGTGTATGTTCCGCTGGTCTTTTCTAAGAATTGTTGAAGTACGCGTAAAGTGGCCTAACATGAGAACAAAACTGCTATTCTTCTGAGAACTAATCGAGGTGAGTGTAAGCTAGCCCAACACCTACTTTGGTTTAAAAAAACAATTAGTGTTTCTCTAAGGATTAGTCGAGGTGCACGTAACTGACCCCAAACATCGTGGTTACAAAAAAAAAAAAAAAAAAAAAAAAAAATTGTTATAATCCCCATTAACTACTGCAATTTGCCTTGACTTTAGAATGAACCAATGCCCCCATGGAAAATAAGAGTTATGACCCAAAAGAGGCTCTTTTGCCCAAACTCTCAACATTCTTCACCTCATCACATCTCCCTCTTTAGCCTTCAACTTTACCCAAAAAAACCTCTGTTAAAAACCGGACCGGCCAATCAGACCAGGACCCGACAGCTTCTCCGGTCCGGTTCAGTCTTGGAGATTTTTGTAATATTTCAAATTGGTTATTTTATAGGTGTTTTGGAATATGTCAAAGTTTAGGGATTAATTGGTATTTTTTTGGGCATTTTGAAATAAATGAAAATTTAGTGATTAGTTTGAACTTTTGGGAGTTTTTTTAATATATTAAAATTTAGAATTTATATGTAATTTTTAAAAATAAAATTCGCTAACAATCGTCCAATCGGCCAGTCTAACCGGTTGGATCGTTGAACCATGACCCGCCAGCAAAACGGGTTACCCTCAGGTCCGGGTTTTAAAACAATGCAAAACCTTGGAATCCTGTAGTTCCATAATCACAACCTCACTGTCTTCTTCAATTGGTCTAATTTGCACTCCTGTTCGTAAAACCATCCACAATGGACCTGCTGATTCTGCAGATTCTACAATACACAAGTACTCAAAAAAGTGTTCACCAGAATAACCATCACTTTAAATCTGATGATTTCAAAGAAGAAGGTTTAAATAAGAGGAGGACTGATAGTAACGCTTTGAAAATAAATCAGCATACAACTTGATGATATGGTGACATTCCAATCTTTGAAGGTCTTCATGTGAGAGAGTTCAACTGGCACAAGCATCAACATGGAGATTTATCTGAAAATTTTCTCATCTGCAGCTGATCTCCATGAACCTTAGGGATAATAAAATCAAAGATTGATGGTATTGACTTGCAATTTCGACCAAAAGGTCTGTCGAATTCTTCTTCCCTCGGATATCAAGAGAAGAAAATTGAAATGGCAATCGAATGTGATAATTACTTCTGTTCAAAGCGGACTAGGGTTCATGCAGAATATATAATATATATATATATTTTTTTTTTTGGTATATCTCAGCTTTTGTTCTTTACAAATACTCAAATCCAAGTAATATAAAGAAGCTTTGGCAATTCATGAGATTTGCAGACTTCAAACAATGCAGAGGCAGCTGGAGACTGCCTATATGAATCAGTTATCAGAGCCCATACTGGATAGATCATAGAATGACAATACCAACCGAGTTTGATATGCCATTGCTTTTGTGAAGGAATTTTTGAACCCCACCGATGCTCGGAGTGTTCTTGCAGCAAATAACAAGCTTGGCAAGACATATTGCGACACACATCCAGCTGTCCCTTAAGGTATCTGCAAATAAACTGGAGCCACCACTATCAGAAAAAAAGCAAAGCCCCCGGCTCTCCAGCCAAGCTGCAATTACAGAACAACAATGGCCAAATATTTCAGGTTATGATCTCTTTCTTAAGTACAAGATATGATGCATAAGAGATCAAACAACTTGTAGACTCAATCCGGTATAATCGTCTGGGCAAAGTTCCAGATGATGAACTCAAAAAGTTAAGCATCTATTCACATCATAAAAGAAAGTTCAAACACAATCAAGTAAAAACAGTAACTAAAAACCAGGTTTTTACCTGGAAAATGTCTTGGGAAAAAAGGCGCAGCAAAATAACAATGAAAGAGATCCATTTTGAAATGTCTCCCAGATAGCAAAGCTTTTTACACCAAAGAAGTGGATTTTGAAGTCATAGGAACGTTGCTACTTCCAAAGGAAAATCACCGTAATATTTCAAAAATTAGCGAAGGAAGACTAAGAAGATATAAGGGATCAGTAATGCTGTAAGTCTAGTTCTCCAATGCGTTCGGTCCAAGACCAGCAATAACTGCAGCAAGTAGACAAATAGTTCTCGGATTAGTTAGATACGTAAACTGATCCGGACACCCCGATTATTTAAAAAAACAAAAAAAAAAAAAAAAGTGGACAAAGTTTAAATCTCATAAAGGTTCTCAAGTCGCAATTACATCATCTGCAAAAGAACTACAACTTTAATTCAATGATCTATCAATAAAACACACCCTTCCAATTTTTTCCAAGAAAATCGATCCTAATATATTGAAAAAAATTCGGGTCAGTTTCCAGTAACACAACTCAATATTTCAATTTCTCCTTAAATTTTACCATTCAAAAAAGTCAAAGCAAAATACAGCAACAGATTGAGAGAGAACAACATTGCAGCAAAGAGGCAATCCATTCAAGAATAGAGGTACCAAATCCATTAATCCACCAAGCTTGATGGCATGAATAGCCAGCTTCTTCGCAGCAACAAAGCCTTGCACATCAGTGCTGAGCAAATCTCTCCTAACTTGTTCACTTCTCATTACCAAGTAACCACTCTTCTTTCCCATCATTCTTTTTTCCCTTTTCTCTTCTGGGTTTTGATCTAAACACAGAAGTCAGAAGCTTTCATAGAGTGCAGAAGTCACCATAGAGACGCAAGCTTTGACTGTATACAGGCAATTCAATTGGCACATTCGGAATTTTCAGCTGCTACCGAACTTTTAAACAGAATAAATTACTCTAAACCGTAATCCATCCAAAATAGCTCTGGATCGCCTGCCGTCAGCCTTCTTCCTCAAGTCTACCGGTTCAATCCCCTCCACCAAACCCGATGCAGCCCCAGTGCCCCCACGCCACTAATGTGATAAAACTCAATTACAATATTGTTAATAATTTTGTTTTATCAAAATTATTTCTAAAACCCTGAATGGTCTACATATGGAGACAAAATCGATTCCTTCAATGAACAGAACATGGAAGACAAATGACAATTAGCTCAAGAAATAAATAAAGAATAAAATTATATTATCAATCGCAAATTAACCAAAGGAGACACCAATCGAATATTTAAAAGAGTTCATTTTCAAGACATTAATCCCCATTCCCCACCACCGTTAAAGACCACCATCTAACACCAAACTGTAAAACAGTAAAACCCATCCACAAAATCCAACTCCAAATGACTAATACATCCAGTACCCTAACCCATCTACCCCATCCAATTCCAAATAAAAAATAACCCACAAATGTAACACAAATCACTAAAATCCATTCTCTACAGCAAATACAAACAAAGAAAAAAAATATTAATTTAAAATAAAAGGAAGAAGAAAGTGAGGAAAGAGTCGGTTTTCCGTTAACATTAACCATAGTGTAACAGTTGACAGATACACGGGGTTGAGAGCTATTTTTGGAATGAGAGGGGTTTATTAGAAAAGGTATATATCTCAGGCGGTTCAAAGAATTTTTCTTTAAATATGGAATACATTATACATATTTTTTAATTAAAATATTATGAATTTTTTTTTTTTCTTTTGAAAGGGGTTGGTATTTTAAGTAGACAATTATTTGGTTGTGGCGTATACTTTTAGTAAAGAGTTTCACGGAAAGGGACATTATTATTAGGGTTTAATAATATTTTCTTTTGAAAGGGATTAGGAAGTCTTGAGCTTATAAGGAGGGACCCTCAATCTAATAGGTTGCTTTTTAGGTGGGAAACCCTAGCCTTGACAAGTGGTATCATTGCAAACCCAATCGACCTTTCCTGTCTCATTAAGCAGCCATGCAGAGGGCCATCCACGTGTGATTGTGGATTCACTCGAGAGTAAGGTCATAGGTAGCGGAAGCCCCACCTGTGACGAAGTATCACAAGGATTGAGTGGGGAAGAAGTCGCAGATCCCACATTGGAAGTAAATTGGGGACGTTTTGGACTATAGAGGAGGTCCCTCCTTCTAATAAGTTGCCTTTTGGGTGTAAACTTCAGTCTACTTGATGAACTTTCACGAATTTATTAGTATCTAGAAAAAGGCAATAGCAAACAATTAAACCATAAAAAATATATGCTTATACCTCAAAACTTGGAATCTTGTAGTTCCATAATCACACACCTCATTGTCTTCTTTAATTGGTCTTTTGCAGTCTTGTTCAAAACTACCCACAATGCATATGAAGATTCTGCAGACTCTACGACTAGAATACTCAAATTAATATTCTTGATAACCTAGCTTCTCTGAAATCTGTATGATTTGTTGTGCCACAATCGATTGTCACCCCTGAAACCATTACTTCACCACGAGAATTAACAGCATAAAACTCAATCTTCAAAATGATTAATATCAAAATATGACTGTGCCATGTTTCTACTTGACGAAATAGAGGCAACAACAGGACACAAATAACAGTAAAACAAATCAAATAGTAACAAGAAAATAACACGCGCGATTTACCCTGGTTCACCCAATGTGGGCTATGTCCAGCTGAGTCATTATTTCAATATGCCTCACCTCTCTCGTTCACAATGATGAATTGCCCTATGATTTGCTATCACTCCATAAAAGAGAAAGTATGTTTATATACTAGGTTTAAGAGACTAAACCTAGTTTTACAAGATTCCTATTCCTAAGCCCAACCCAATAAATTAGTAACTTAAAGACCTACAGTGGTTATACATAAGAAGCCTAAAACCGCCTACGAACTCGAGGGCGTTGCCCCGCACCCCCGCCCACTCACCGGCAACGGACCTCCGAATACGTCTACGCTACCCATCAATGCTGAAGTAGTCGACAACTCCAACATTCTCCCACTTGGCGAATACTTCACACAATGAAGGCCCACCACAAACACCCTGTAACTTTGCCTAACACAACCTTGGTAAGAAAATCTGCACATTAACAATGTCTAACACCTTCTCTAACACACACATTTTTCCTCCACCTTTTGCCTGATGAAATGGTATTGTATGTCATGTGTTTTGATCGCGAATGAAAGGCAGGATTCTTGGAAGTAAATAGCTCCTTGATTGTCACACCCAATCTTCACAGCATCAAGCTTGAAACCAAGCTCTAAACTCAATCTTCGAGCCACTTAGCGTCCTTGCCAGCATGTGTCAATGCCATGTATTCTGCCTCAGTCGATGACAAAGCCACAGTACTTTGCCTTTTACTCATCCAACAAATAGCAGCACCAAATAAAGAGAATACATACCCACTTGTGGAACGCCTACTATCGAGATCACCTCCCCAATCAACATCCACAAAACCTATCACATCTAGCTCATCCCCGGTCGCCATGCCTCTATAACATAATGATAAATCCGAGGTCCCACGCAGATATCTAAGAACAATGTTTTAAAACCTGGCCCGGCCTGGCTGGTTCAACCGGGACCCGGAAGCTTCAACGGGCCGGGTTTAATTTTTTCCTATTCATCCAATACCCTAGAATTTTCGATGATGATCGACGAACAATTAACTGTCGGCATGTTGGGGCTTTTGAAGATCAATGTCCGGTGAATGTAATGGTGGTGAAAGAGTTGATTTCCTGTGAGTAAATCGACCGGAAATCGAACAAAATTGGCAGCGGCAACGATGAGATTTTTCCGGTGATTGACAGGGCTAATGACTGTGGGGTGAGGTGGGTTTTGGTCGGAAAGAAAAGGGGAGTAATTCTGGGGTGATGGGGAGGGTTGTTGTTGCCAGAATCAATGGTATCTGGCCTAGAATGCTGATGTCAACGTCGGTGAGATCTGGCCGAAATCGAACCTATTTCGGCCAGATCTTAGGTATATTTTGATGGAAATGGACTCAAGGGACGATTGGAGTTGCATCTGGGGTGTCGCTGCCGCTAATCAGTTGCCGGTGGATTTGTAGTTGGGGTGTATTTGATAAATTTCAAACCTATAGGGACTTCATTGTAATTTTTAGGGGTATATTTGCTTAATTTTAAAATTTTTTGTCAACCAGTTTGACCGCCAACCAGTCAACCGGGACCCAGAAGCTTTGCCAGGTTTCACCCTGGGTTGGGTTTTAAAACATTGTCTAAGAACCCTCTTTACAGCACTCCAATGTTACTTATCAGGATTTGACATAAAGCGACTCAAAACTCCCACTGCTTGTGCAATATCAGGTCGCGTGCACACCATGACATACATCAAACTACCTACAACACTCGCATATGGCACATGTGTCATTTCTTCAGCATCTTCCTCAGACTTAGGACATTTTTGGTGTGGCGTATAGTTTAGTAAAAGAGTTTCAACGGAAAGGGACATTATTATTAGGGTAATTAATATTTTTCTTTTGAAAGGAGTAGGGAAGTCTTGAGCTTATAGGGAGTGACCCATATCTAATAGGTTAGCTTTTTAGGTGGGAAACCCCTAGCCTATGACAAGTGGTATCATTGCAAACCCAATCGACCTTTTGTTCTCATTAAGCAGCCATGCAGAGGGCCATCCACGTGTGATTGTGGATTCACTCGAGAGTAAGGTCGATAGGTAGACAGGAAGCCCCACCTGTGACGAGAGTATCACAAGGATTGAGGGGAAGAATGTCGCAGATCCCACATTGGAAGTAAATTGGGGCGTTTTGGACTAATAGGGAGGAGTCCCTCCTTCTAATAGTTAGCCTTTTGGGTGTAAAACTTTAGTCTACTTGATGAACTTTCACGAATTTATTAGTATATCTAGAAAAAAAGGCAATAGCAAACAATTATACCATAAAAAAAATATATGCTTATACCAAAACTTGGATCTTGTAGTTCCATAATCCACACCTCATTGTCTTCTTTAATTGGTCTAATTTGCAGTCTTTCGTAAACTACCCACAATGCATATGAAGATTCTGCAGACTTACGACATAGAAGTACTCAAAGTATATATTCTTTGATAACCAGTAGCTTCTCTGAAATCTGTATGATTTGTTGTGCCACAATCGGATGTCACCCCTGAAAACCATTACTTCAACCAGAGAATTAACAGCATAAAACTCAATCTTCAAAATGATTAATATCAAAATAATGACTGTGCCATGTTTCTACTTGAACGAAATAGAGGCAACAACAGGAACAAAATATAACAGTAAAACAAATCAAATAGTAAACAAAGAAAATAACACGCGCGATTTACCCTGGTTCACCCAATGTGGGCTATGTCCAGCTGAGTCAAATTATTGCATATGCCTACCTCTCTCGTTCACAATGAATGAATTGCCCTATGATTTGCTATCACTCCATAATAAGAGAAAAGTATGTTTATATACTAGGTTTAAGAGACTAAACCTAGTTTTACAAGGATTCCTATTCCTAAGCCCAACCCAATAAAGAATTAGTAACTTAAAAGAAACCTACAGTGGTTATACATGAAGAAGCCTAAAACCGCCTACGAACTCGAGGGCGTTGCCCCGCAACCCCGCCCACTCACCGGGCAACGGGACCTCCGAATACGTCTACGCTACCCATCAATGCTGAAGTAGCGACAACTCCAACATTCTCCCACTTGGCGAATACTTCACACAATGAAGGCCCACCTCATCAACACATGTAAACTTTGCTAAGCTCAACCTTGGTAAGAAAATCTGCAGCATTAACAGTCTATCAACCTTCTCTACAACACCAATTTTCCTCCACCTTTTGCTGATGAAATGGTATTGTATGTCAATGTGTTTTGATGCGAATGAAAGGCAGGATTCTTGGCTAAGTAAATAGCTCCTTGATGTCACACCCAATCTTCACAGCATCAAGCTTGAAACCAAGCTCTAAACTCAATCTTCGAAGCCACATACTTTACAAATACTCAAATACAAGTAATATAAAGAAGCTTTGGCAATTCATGAGATTTGCAGACTTCAAACAATGCAGAGGCAGCTGGGAGATTGCCTATATGAAATCAGTTATCAGAGCCCATACTGGATAGATCAATAGAATGACAATACCAACCGAGTTTGATATGCCATTGGCTTTTGTGAAGGAATTTTTGAACCCACCGGATGCTCGGATGTGTTCTTGCAGCAAATAACAAGCGATGGCAAGACATATTGCGACGCCAATCCAGCTGTCCCTTAAGGTGTCTGCAAATAAACTGGGAGCTACCACTATCAGAAGAAGCAAAGCCCCCGGCATCTCCAGCCAAGCTGCAATTACAGAACAAACAATGAGCCAAATATATTCAGGTTATGATCTCTTTCTTAAGTACAAGATATGATGCATAAGAGATCAAACAACTTGTAGACTCAATCCGGTTATAATGTCAGTCTGGGCAAAGTTCTCAGATGATGAACTCAAAAAGTTAAGCATCTATTCACATCATAAAAGAAAGTTCAAACACAATCAAGTAAAAACAGTGACTAAAAACCAGGGTTTTACCTGGAAAATGTCTTGGGAAGAAAAGGCGCAGCACAATAACAATGAAAGAGATCCATTTTGAAATGTCTCCCCTGAATGGCAAAGCAATTTATTAGCACCAAAGAAGTGGATTTTGAAGTCATAGGAAACAGTTGCTACATTTCCAAAGGAAAATCACCTTAATATTTCAAAAATTAGCGAAGGAAGACTAAAGAAGATATAAGGGATCAGTAATGCTGTAAGAATCTTAGTTCTCCAATGCGTTCGGTCCAAGACCAGCAAATAACTGCAGCAAGTAGACAAATAGTTCTCGAGGATTAGTTAAGATACATGTAAACTGATCCGGACACTCCCGATTATTTAAAAAAAACAAAAAAAAAAAAAAAAAGTGGACAAATAGTTTAAATCTCATAAAGGTTCTCAAGTCTGCAATTACATCATCTGCAAAAGAACTACAACTTTAATTCAATGATCTAACAAGTAAAAACACAACCCCTTCCAATTTTTTCCAAGAAAATCGATCCAATAAGTAATTGAAAAATCAAATTTCTGGGTCAAGTTTTCCAGTAACACAACTCAATATTTCATATTTCTCCTTAAATTTTACCATTCAGAAAAAAGATTCAAAGCAAAATACAGCAAGAAACAGATTGAGAGAGAACATACATTGCAGCAAAAGAGGCAATCCATTCAAGAATAGAGGTACCAAATCCCATTAATCCACCAAGCTTGATGGCATGAATAGCCAGCTTCTTCGCAGCAACAAGAAGCTCTTGCACATCAGTGCTGAGCAAATCTCTCCTAACTTGTTCACTTCTCATTACCAAGTAACCACTCTTCTTTCCCATCATTCTTTTTTCCCTTTTCTCTTCTGGGTTTTGATCTAAACACAGAAGTCAGAAGCTTTCATAGAGTGCAGAAGTTCACCATAGAGACGCAAGCTTTGACTGTATACAGTGCAATTCAATTGGCACATTCGGAATTTTCAGCTGCTACCGAACTTTTAAAATAGAATAAATTACTCTAAACCGTAATCCATCCAAAAATAGCTCTGGATCGCCTGCCGTCAGCCTTCTTCCTCAAGTCTACCGGTTCAATCCCCTCCACCGAACCCGATGCAGCCCCAGTGCCCCCACACCACTAATTGGGATAAGAACTCAAATTACAATATTGTTAATAATTTTGTTTTATCAAAATTATTAATCTAAAACCCTGAATATAATCCTCCATGGTCTATATATGGAGACAAAAATCGATTCCTTCAATGAACAAGAACATGGAAGACAAATGACAATTAGCTCAAGAAATAAATAAAGAATAAAAATTTATATTATGCAATCGCAAATTAACCAAAGGAGACATATCACATCGAATATTTAAAAGAGTTCATTTTCAAGACATTAAATCCCCATTCCCCACCACCGTTAAAGACCACCATCTAACACCAAACTGTAAATAACAGTAAAACCCATCCACCAAAATCCAACTCCAAATGACTAATAATCATCCAGTAACCCTAACCCATCTACCCGCATCCAATTCCAAATAAAAAAATAACCCACAAATGTAAAACAAAATCACTAAAATCCATTCTCTACAGCAAATACAAAATCAAGAAAAAAAATAATTAATTTAAAATAGAAAAAGGAAGAAGAAAAGTAGAGGAAAGAGTCGGTTTTCTCTGTTAACATTAACCATAGTGTTAACAGTTGACAGATAACGGGGGTTGAGAGCTATTTTTGGAATGAGAGGGGTTTATTAGAAAAGGTATATATCTCAGGCGGTTCAAAGAATTTTCTTTTTAAAATATGGAATAACCAGATTATACAATAATTTTTTAATTAAAAAATAATTATGAATTTTTTTTTTTCTTTTGAAAGGGGTTGGTATTTTTAAGTAGACAATTATTTGGTTGTGGCGTATACGTTTAGTAAAAGAGTTTCAACGGAAAGGGACATTATTATTAGGGTTTAATTAATATTTTTCTTTTGAAAGGGATTAGGGAAGTCTTGAGCTTATAAGGGAGTGACCCTCAATCTAATAGGTTAGCTTTTTAGGTGGGAAACCCCTAGCCTATGACAAGTGGTATCATTGCAAACCCAATCGACCTTTCCTGTCTCATTAAGCAGCCATGCAGAGGGCCATCCACGTGTGATTGTGGATTCACTCGAGAGTAAGGTCGATAGGTAGACAGGAAGCCCCACCTGTGACGAGAGTATCACAAGGATTGAGTGGGGAAGAATGTCGCAGATCCCACATTGGAAGTAAATTGGGGACGTTTTGGACTAATAAGGGAGGAGTCCCTCCTTCTAATAAGTTAGCCTTTTGGGTGTAAAACTTTCAGTCTACTTGATGAACTTTCACGAATTTATTAGTATCTAGAAAAAAAGGCAATAGCAAACAATTAATACCATAAAAAAAATATATGCTTATACCTCAAAACTTGGAATCTTGTAGTTCCATAATCACACACCTCATTGTCTTCTTTAATTGGTCTAATTTGCAGTCTTGTTCGTAAAACTACCCACAATGCATATGAAGATTCTGCAGACTCTACGACATAGAAGTACTCAAAGTATATATTCTTTGATAACCAGTAGCTTCTCTGAAATCTGTATGATTTGTTGTGCCACAATCGGATTGTCACCCCTGAAAACCATTACTTCACCACGAGAATTAACAGCATAAAACTCAATCTTCAAAATGATTAATATCAAAATAATGACTGTGCCATGTTTCTACTTGAACGAAATAGAGGCAACAACAGGAACAAAATATAACAGTAAAACAAATCAAATAGTAAACAAAGAAAATAACACGCGCGATTTACCCTGGTTCACCCAATGTGGGCTATGTCCAGCTGAGTCAATATTATTGCAATATGCCTCACCTCTCTCGTTCACAATGAATGAATTGCCCTATGATTTGCTATCACTCCATAATAAGAGAAAAGTATGTTTATATACTAGGTTTAAGAGACTAAACCTAGTTTTACAAGGATTCCTATTCCTAAGCCCAACCCAATAAAGAATTAGTAACTTAAAAGAAATCCTACAGTGGTTATACATGAAGAAGCCTAAAACCGCCTACGAACTCGAGGGCGTTGCCCCCGCAACCCCCGCCCACTCACCGGGCAACGGGACCTCCGAATACGTCTACGCTACCCATCAATGCTGAAGTAGTCGACAACTCCAACATTCTCCCACTTGGCGAATACTTCACACAATGAAGGCCCACCTCATCAACACACCATGTAAACTTTGCTAAGCTCACAACCTTGGTAAGAAAATCTGCAGCATTAACAAGTCTATCAACCTTCTCTAACAACACCAATTTTTCCTCCACCTTTTGCCTGATGAAATGGTATTGTATGTCAATGTGTTTTGATCGCGAATGAAAGGCATGATTCTTGGCTAATTAAATAGCCCCTTGATTGTCACATCCAATCTTCACATCATCAAGCTTGAAACCAAGCTCTAAAATCAATCTTCGAAGCCACATACCTTCCTTGCCAGCATGTGTCAATGCCATGTATTCTACCTCAGTCGATGACAAAGCCACAGTACTTTGCCTTTTACTCATCCAACAAATGGCAGCACCAAATAAAGAGAATACATACCCACTTGTGGAACGCTTACTATCGAGATCACCTCCCCAATCAACATCCACAAAACCTATCACATCTAGCTCATCCCCGGTCGCCACGCCTCTATAACATAATGATAAATCCGAGGTCCCACACAGATATCTAAGAACAATGTTTTAAAACCTGGCCCGGCCTGGCCGATTCAACCGGTTCAATCGGGACCCGGAAGCTTCAACGGGCCGGGTTTAATTTTTTCCTATTCATCCAATACCCTAGAATTTTTGATGATGATTGGCGAACAATTAACTGTCGGCATGTTAGGGCTTTTGAAGATCAATGTCCGGTGAATGTAATGGTGGTGAAAGAGTTGATTTCCGGTGAGTAAATCGACCGGAAATCGAACAAAATTGGCAGCGGCAACGATGAGATTTTTCCGGCGATTGACAGGGCTAATGACGGTGGGGTGAGGTGGGTTTTGGTCGAAAAGAAAAGGGGAGTAATTCTGGGGTGATGTGGAGGGTTGTTGTTGCCGGAATCAATGGGATCTGGCCTAGAATTCCGTCGTCGACGTCGGTGAGATCTGGCCAAAATCGAACCTATTTCGGCCAGATCTTGGGTATATTTTGATGGAAATGGACTCAAGGGACGATTGGAGTTGCATCTGGGGTGTCGCCGCCGCTAATCAGTTGCCGGTCGATTTGCAGTTGGGGTGTGTTTGATAAATTTCAAACCTATAGGGACTTCATAAATTTTTAGGGGTATATTTGCTTAATTTTAAAATTTTTTGTCAACCGGTTTGACCACCAACCAGTCAACCGGGACCCAGAAGCTTTGTCGGGTTTCACCCTGGGTTGGGTTTTAAAACATTGTCTAAGAACCCTTTTTACAGCACTCTAATGTTACTTACCAGGATTTGACATAAAGCGACTCAAAACTCCCACTGCTTGTGCAATATCAGGTTGCGTGCACACCATGACATACATCAAACTACCTACAACACTCGCATATGGCACATGTGTCATTTCTTCAGCATCTTCCTCAGACTTAGGACACNTTTGTTCATTGAAGTGTTTATCTGTATTGAGTGATTGAAGTTCTGGGTTTCTAACATAAATCTATTTTTTTAAGTGGCAATACATTTTAGAAGTTTTAATTGCATGTTGTCATCTTTTTCCCTACTTTTTGTGGAAAATTAAGGTCTTGCTACTTTCAATCAGATTTTGCATATATGTGGAATCAGGGGATAAAAACATTAATTTCGTTCCTTAGAGTTCCTTTATCTAAGTAATTCTGTAAAATTGAATGACTAGAATTTGTTCTGATGTAGTCTGTCGCACTTTGGTGTGACTGCTTGAGATTTATGCAAGAATATGATCCATCTGTACCTGAATTTTCACCTGATGGTATTGCAAAGGCAAGAAATCTCTTTGAGCGTGCTATAACTGCTGCTAGTTTGCACGTTGCTGAAGGCAATAAAATATGGGAAGCATACAGGGAATTTGAGCAAGCCATTCTCCATACCATAGATGAGATCAACATTAAGGTGAGAATTTATAATATATATATTAGAAATTGTTTAGAAAATGTGCCTGAAGGGGATGCATTCTATTAATTAATTTACTTTATTATTTAAAGTCTTATTCCATCCTACTAGTTTGGTATTGTGGTTAATAATGCTTTTGCGGGTCTTCCTTTATATTTCCTAGAACCATGGCTCAAGTAGCATGCCCTGTTTATTTTAGAAACTTTTTTTTTCTTCTTTTTGTCATCTATGTATAGTTCATAAATTTTGTTCTTTCATTTCCCTATGAAGTGCAATGTACCAAGAAAAAGTATCTGTTTTCAAAATTTACATTTGGAAAATTACTGCTCTTTTGCAGGNAACGGAAAGGGACATTATTATTAGGGTTTAATTAATATTTTTCTTTTGAAAGGGATTAGGGAAGTCTTGAGCTTATAAGGGAGTGACCCTCAATCTAATAGGTTAGCTTTTTAGGTGGAAAACCCGTAGCCTATAACAAGTGGTATCATTGCAAACCCAATCGACCTTTCCTGTCTCATTAAGCACCCATGCAGAGGGCCATCCACGTGTGATTGTGGATTCACTCGAGAGTAAGGTCGATAGGTAGACAGGAAGCCCCACATGTGACGAGAGTATCACAAGGATTGAGTGGGGAAGAATGTCGCAGATCCCACATTGGAAGTAAATTGGGGACGTTTTGGACTAATAAGGGAGGAGTCCCTCCTTCTAATAAGTTAGCCTTTTGGGTGTAAAACTTTCAGTCTACTTGATGAACTTTCACGAATTTATTAGTATCTAGAAAAAAAGGCAATAGCAAACAATTAATACCATAAAAAAATATATGCTTATACCTCAAAACTTGGAATCTTGTAGTTCCATAATCACACACCTCATTGTCTTCTTTAATTGGTCTAATTTGCAGTCTTGTTCATAAAACTACCCACAATGCATATGAAGATTCTGCAGACTCTACGACATAGAAGTACTCAAAGTATATATTCTTTGATAACCAGTAGCTTCTCTGAAATCTGTATGATTTGTTGTGCCACAATCGGATTGTCACCCCTGAAAACCATTACTTCACCACGAGAATTAACAACATAAAACTCAATCTTCAAAATGATTAATATCAAAATAACGACTGTGCCATGTTTCTACTTGAACGAAATAGAGGCAACAACAGGAACAAAATATAACAGTAAAACAAATCAAACAGTAAACAAAGAAAATAACACGCGCGATTTACCCTGGTTCACCCAATGTGGGCTATGTCCAGCTGAGTCAATATTATTGCAATATGCCTCGCCTCTCTCGTTCACAATGAATGAATTGCCCTATGATTTGCTATCACTCCATAATAAGAGAAAAGTATGTTTATATACTAGGTTTAAGAGACTAAATCTAGTTTTACAAGGATTCCTATTCCTAAGCCCAACCCAATAAAGAATTAGTAACTTAAAAGAAATCCTACAGCGGTTATACATGAAGAAGCCTAAAACCGCCTACGAGCTCGAGTGCGTTGCCCCCGTAACCCCCGCCCACTCATCGGGCAACGGGACCTCCGAATACGTCTGCGCTACCCATTAATGCTGAAGTAGTCGAAAACTCCAACATTCTCCCACTTGGCGAATACTTCACACAATGAAGGCCCACCTCATCAACACACCATGTAAACTTTGCTAAGCTCACAACCTTGGTAAGAAAATCTGCAGCATTAACAAGTCTATCAACCTTCTCTAACAACACCAATTTTTCCTCCACCTTTTGCCTGATGAAATGGTATTGTATGTCAATGTGTTTTGATCGCGAATGAAAGGCAGGATTCTTGGCTAGTATAGCCCCCTTGATTGTCACACCCAATCTTCACAGCATCAAGCTTGAAACCAAGCTCAAAATCAATCTTCGAAGCCACATCCTTCCTTGCCAGCATGTGTCAATGCCATGTATTCTACTCAGTCGATGACAAAGCCACAGTACTTTGCCTTTTACTCATCCAACAAATGGCAGCACCAAATAAAGAGAATACATACCCACTTTGGAACGCTTACTACGAGATCACTCCCCAATCAACATCCACAAAACCTATCACATCTAGCTCATCCCCTTCGCCAGCCTCTATACATAATGATAAATCCAGGTCCCACACAGATATCTAAGAACAATGTTTTAAAACCTGGCCCCCTGGCGTTCACCGGTTCAACGGGACCGGAAGCTTCAACGGGCCGGGTTTAATTTTCCTATTCATCCAATACCCTAGAATTTTTGATGAATGCGAACAATTACTGTCGGCATGTTGCTTTTGAAGATCAATGTCCGTGAATGTAATGGTGGTGAAAGAGTTGATTTCCGGTGATGTAATCGACCGGAAATCGAACAAAATTGGCAGCGGCAACGATGAGAATTTTTCCGGGATTGACAGGGCTAATGACGTGGGGTGAGGTGGGTTTTGGTCGAAAAGAAAAGGGGATAATTCTGGGGTGATGGGAGGGTTGTTGTTGCCGGAATCAATGGATCTGGCCTGAATTCGATGTCACGTCGGTGAGATCTGGCCAAAATCGAACCTATTTCGGCCAGATCTTGGGTATATTTTGATGGAAATGGACTCAAGGGACGATTGGAGTTGCATCTGGGGTGTCGCCGCCGCTAATCAGTTGCCGGTGTTTGAGTTGGGGTGTATTTGATAAATTTCAAACTTATAGGGACTTCATAAATTTTTAGGGTATATTTGCTTAATTTTAAAATTTTTTGTCAACCGGTTTGACCACCAACCAGTCAACCGGACCCAGAAGCTTTGCGGTTTCACCCTGGGTTGGGTTTTAAAACATTGTCTAAGAACCCTTTTTACAGCACTCAATGTTACTTACCAGGATTTGACATAAAGCGACTCAAACCTCCCACTGCTTGTGCAATATCAGGTGCGTGCACACCATGACATACATCAAACTACCTACAACACCGCATATGGCACATGTGTCATTTCTTCAGCATCTTCCTCGACTTAGGACACTGATCAGTGGACAATTTTACTCCCAAAATCATAGAAGTCTTCACAAGTTTAATCTCCATGTTAAATTTCTTCAACACCTCCTCGATGTACTTTCTCGCCCTAACCACAATTTACAACTCTAACGATCTCTAGTAATTTGCATACCCAAATAAAATTTGCAGCCCAAGATCTTCATGTCAAATTGTGCACTAACAAACCCTTCACAGAATTTATCAACTCCTTGCTATTCCCTATAGCAACATATCATCTACATATAAGGTTAAAATAATAAACATTTTCTAACCTTTTTACGTATACACAGTGATCCACGTTGCTGCGGCTAAAACTAGCTGAAGAACATAGGAGTCAACTTTTGTACCACATCCTGGTGATTGTTAAGCCCATACAGAGACTTCCTCAACCTACACACCAAGTCTTCCTTCCCTTTACATACAAACCCTCAGGTTGCCTTATGTAAATTTCCTCCTAAATCTCCATGTAGAATGCCTTCTTTACATCAAGTTGCTCAATTTCAAGATCATACGCAACAGCAATAGATAAAACATACCTATTGTGTTAACTTGGCCACAGGAGAGAAAATCTCACCAATATCATAACCCTCAATATGCGAGAATCCTTTTGCAATGAGTCTCGCCTTATACTTTGCAACTGTCCCATCTGCCTGCAACTTTCTTTTGAACACCCACTTGCATCCAATTGCCTTTCTAACCTTGGCAATTTACATAGGATCCATGTACTATTCTTGTCCAGTGACTGCATCTCATCATTCATCGCAACCTCCCACAGATAGTCACTTTCCATGGCTCTTGCTCATTTACATTCCTAGGTTCATCACCAATCACATTCAAAGCATGTAATCCACTCAAGGCACTTAGAGAGAAACGAACTGGTGCCTTTCTAACTCTTGTAGATCCCTCAAAGTTGATGGCACCATAACTTCATCATCAAAATCATCCTTAAATCATCCACAGAACCTTCATCAGCCACACTATCAAGTTTATCTTCATGGTCAGATTCGTAGACTCTAAATTTTGTCTCTCAACATTAGGAGTCATCTCTCCTCTTGCTCTACTATAGTCACATCAAACTGAATTTTCTTTGACTGTCAAGATCTTTAGGGTTCCCACACGTTGTTTTACCTCTCTAAAGATTACATCTCTGCTGTAGATAATGCTTCTACTCACAGGATTCCACAACTTGTTCCTTGATGCCATCCTTGAACCCCACAAACTGCTGACTTCTCAGATTTACTGTCAAGCTTGCTTCTCTTCTCCTTTGGCACATGCACATACGCATCACAACCAACACTGAATAAAAGATAGATTAGGTTATTCCAGGCTACGAAAAATTGTCCTTGTTGGTGATCTTTGGGTTCTTCTTTGCTTGATTGGAACGTTGCCGCGCACCTAGAAAGAGATATCTTCTGTAAGTTTCAGTTGTTACTCTTCTTCTATTGAGAATTATGAGAGATTGTTATATAGCTTAAGAGCAATGAAGTTTCACAAACTTAGTGTTGGAATTTCATTCTGCTCCTTTTACAAATATAAGGTTTACTCTTGTTTAAAAGATTTTTATATCATATTCAAGTCTTTGAGAAGTCCCTTCTATGCACTTTTTTGACCATTAGGAGGTAAAGATATCTTTTCTTCTAATTTGCAGGCTTGACTTACTACTCTTTGTAACTTGTTATTGTTTCATCTACGTTTTTATGCATTAAAGATCTTTGTTTGGATCCTCTTTGTTTCAGTACCAAAACTTATTCCCCTCGAGTGGATGGTTTGAGACGAGGAATCCTTTTTCTGAGCAAAAGAGGATGCACTAAATTTTTCATTGATAAGGGAAAACGTTTCAGGTTCGCATATGTATAATGTTCATTTTTCCTTGTTAAAATTGTTTTTACTCGATGTCAAGAACTTGAAGCTTCTCAAAGACATTTGTAGATGCTCTATTCATGGTGAATTTTAGATGAAGCAAATGTGGACCTTGTAGCTAGTCTACTCTTTTAGGGTCCAGGCATAGATCTCTTACGAATGTGTATCAAGTGCTGCTACCCTTAAGACTTTGAAAACAAGTCTTTTAATTTACTTCATTTAGTGTGTTGTTATAGGACCATTATGTCCACTTTATGTAGAAGTTACAGTGCATAACTCTCGATACTCCAAGATGGCTTTTGCTAATTGCTAGATTGTTACCTTTGTTAATTGTTTTATCATGGAATAGTGTCCTTTGCTAAAAAATTTCTCATTCAGCATTGGAGTTGCATGCCCGAAAGATATTTTTATGGATCTGTGAATTTATAAAATTTGCATGTCATATTCAATTGGTACATTGTTGTTGTATAATGGCTGTTTTCAATATTTGTGTTTATAAACAATTAGCCTGATGTCTTTTTAGTGTACCATTGAAATTGCAGGCCCTGTATGATTGGATGTATTATATATACTTGAATACTTAACTATGATGTTTCTTCCTTTCAACGGGCGTCTGATTACTTATCTCAACAGATGAAGAATACAGATGGTTTGTTGCATTTGTATGCTTATTAGGCTCATTTGGAGCTAAATTTGGGAAAAGATCAAGCTACAGCTCGGGGCTTTTGGGAGAGCCTGGTTTGGCCCATTCTTCTTTTTCTCTTTCTTATCCTATATAGTTGATGAGAATGCGAAATGTCATATTTACCCCCCTGAATTTCTGGTCGTTTATACTTATTTTTTGCCTAAATGTACTCATTATTATTCTATTTTGATTTAGGATGCAAATGGAGGTGTTAAATGCAAAACGGAACTAATTAGGTGAATTCAGACAGTTTTGACATTGCTTCGTAATCTGGGCATAACTCTCTCATCCGAGCTCCCATTGAGATGATTCAAAATGCTGTGGAACCCTAAGAAAGAGATCTATAACGTTCATATTTTGAGTTTGGAGAGATACTCATTGCATAAAGGTTGTAANTACGCTTATTGGGCTCATTTGGAGCTAAATTTGGGAAAAGATCAAGCTACAGCTCTGGGCTTTTGGGAGAGCCTGGTTTGGCCATTTATCTTTTTCTTTTTCTTATCCTGTATAGTTGATGAGAATGCAAAATGTCATATTTACCCCTCTTAATTTCTAGTCTTTTATACTTATTTTTTTGCCTAAATGTACTCATTATTAATTTATTTTGATTTAGGATGCAAATGGAGGCGTTAAATGCAAAACGGAACTAATTAGGTGAATTCAGACAGTTTTGACATTGCTTTGTAATCTGAGCATAACTCTCTCATCCGAGCTCCGATTGAGATGATTCAAAATTCTGTGGAACTCTAAGAAATATATCTACAACTTTCATGTTTTGAGTTTGGAGAGATACTTGCTGCATAAAGGTTGTAATTGGGCTTGAATTTGACGCATCTGCACTGGACGTTCTGGAACATTCTGCCTTATTCAAATAGGCAGTTTGTTATTGGAAGTTTTGAAGACCTGTTGCACGAGAGTTACAGCTGGAAACACCACTTTCCTATTTTATTTTATGACTTTATTTTATTTTCAATTAATTAGAATCAGATTAGGATAAATGTTATTTTAGGATATTAGAATATTTTGAAGCGATTGAGTAGAATTCAAATTCTTTTGAATTGGATATTCTTAAGGGGAGAGAGAGATCAGATTGGAGGACACACATGCCTCTCTTTCTCTCTTCTGGAATTTTCTCTTTTGAGTTTTGATTATGGCCATTAGCGGCTAAACTTTTAGATCTGGGTCGTAGGAAACGGAGACCTCGAAATCAATAAAACTGTGAAATCTATCTGTTTTTAGTGTTCAATTTATGTTTTAAATATTGGATGTTCTTCTATGCATATTGTCATGATTGTTGCGTTTAATTACTAGGAGGCCTACTAGTTTATTATTTGTTGCAATCTACTGCTAAGTTAGATATCAAATCCGTAATTGTTTGATCCCTTTAACTTGTGAAGCAATTAGGGTTTAAGAATTTGCTGCATCAGGAATTATTAAGTTGTAAGAAGAACATTCAACTAAATTAAATACAACCGCTTGAGTTTGTGTTGTTTAGCTTCATCGATCTCTCTAGTTCTTAAGGCTGCCACTAGATTAAATCTTTAGCGCTTGTCTAGGGTTGTTTAGTAGTAAGATTAATTAGATCGCTTGTTTCCTAATTAATTACAACTAAGGAGAGATAGGAAAACAGTTCCAACGGTGAATACTCAAAGTAAGAATTGATTTATTTTTGCATCAATGATCAGTTGTAAGATTCCAATGGTGGATGTTGACTCAGACCAAGTTTCGTTATTTTGATTAATTTCGGTAATTTAGGTTGAATATCTTTTCCTGAAATTGTTTCTGTTTTTACTAAAACCCCCCCCCCCCCCTCCCTCTATACTGGTTCACGTAACATAAAACTCAGCTAGACATTCTTCGTGGGAATGATCCCTACTCACACTACTACATGTATTTTTAGGGTTTTTGTATAACATGCTTTTTTTTTGTGCAGCGGGTCAATGTTGGAAGCTTGGCAAGGTTATATAGCTATGGAAATTGAATTGGGACATTTAAATGAAGTTAGGTCCATCTACAGGAGGTGCTACAGTAAAAGATTTAGTGGGACAGGTTCAGATGTATAATTCTTTCACATTACTTGCTTTCAATTATTCTAGATTGATTTATGGACAAGATTTGAATTTGAAAGTTTTTAAATTGGTTTTTTCCTCCTTCCTTCCCATTTTTTTGGAAAATTGTTGCTTTTAGTAGTATACGATGCAACTTTATTTAATCAATTGATATTTGTCATCTGCAATGCAAACATTTCTTTCTTTATTCTTTTTTTGTTGCAGATGGAAGTTGAAACCAGACAAATGTCATAAGTCAAGGTTGTTAAAATGTTGTTTATCAAGGAGGGCAATTTATAGAGATCTTTTGAACTCTTAACATAGAATCATGCTCTGCAATTGAGAATTTTTTTAGAGAGTAGCCTTGCAATAGGTCAACCTGTTACTCGGGCACCAGAATCACAATGGTTTAATATGTCATTTTGAATAATTTTTCCAAATCATACGTAAATGATATATGATAGTATCTCTAGGGATCATGCTAGCTGAAAATTCATGACATTTATTTTTTAAACTTCAAACTTTAGAGTTACTGATACTCTGATGAAATTGTGGCATATATGAAGCAATCATATTTAAACCATAGGTAGCAGAGTAGTTTTTGAAACACAATAGGCTGATATCTTTTTCCACTTGGCTTATTTTTTCCAATATATTTGAAGAAAAGTTTCTTAATCAAAGCTTTAGAATTATGTTTCTGCCCCTAAATTACACATAGTCTCGTTAAACCCATGCCACATCAGCTTTCCTTTAAAAAAAAATCCATATTTTGTCCCTTTTTATGTTTTTAATCTTTTTAGAATTATGTTTTTGCCCCTAAATTATACATAATCTCGTTAAACCCATGCCACATCAGCTTTCCATAAAAAAACTCTATATTTTGCCCCCTTGTTACATGCAAACCCAGCAGCTTCCATTTATTTCAAATTCACTCCCAATAAAACTTTTAAAAACTAACAGAAATGCCTTTCTATAAAAACAAAAATCACAAAGAATATGAAATATATATTTGGATTAAAAATGGGGTTTTACATCTATTTTATCCAAAACCACTGCCCTGTCATTAGCAATTAATATTATATCAAATTTGCTATGCTAGAAAAGGTTGAAGTTTCCATCTCATTCAATTCTATTGATGATAACCATTAAGAAAAATGTTATCCTTACAAAGACCCATACAAAGAGGGCTACAAAGTGACATCATCCAGAAAAAAAAAAACAAAGAAAAAACCGAAAAAAAGAAAGAGAGAGAGAGAGAGAGAAATCATGAAAATCAAGGGTGTGGATTGTCTTCGTATGCCCCTTTTGTATGTGTCTTTGTAAAACTAGAATTGCTCAACCATTAAACATACTATATAACTCAGACAGAAGTCACTTGATCAAAATAGCAAGCGGAAAAAACACAACAGCACAAATTATTAATTCAACATGAAACTAAATACTGATTTTCACACCTATAATTAAACTAAAATGAAGCATGTTTTAAGTATAGAAATAGAACAGGCCAAATGTGAAAAAAATAATTAAGTGTTAAAATGAAGCAATGCTCTTTAGATATAACTTCCAATAACATGTTTACGATTTACTAATTTCAACTATATTATAGTTACTTCTCTTATGCATAATAATCAATATAAAGATGTCTGTAATCACCATTCCTTTACCGCGTCACAATGTTTATATATACCATCTGAGTTGAGAATTAGAAGTATGAGAGAAATCAAACAAAACAAGAAAAATGACTTTTCACAAACGGGTTAAGCACACGGGGGGGAAAAAGCTTCAAAATATTCCACCTCGCAAACTCAAACCCAAGTCATACCCCCGTTACCACCTCACTGATTACCCAGTCTCCCCTTACCCATGGCTGCTTATCATTGCAATCTCTATTCCTCTTGTGTTGATTGTTATTTCTCTCCTCTACTGGCTTCTGGCCAACTAATTAAATTTTATTTATTTCTGTTGAAAGCTACTCGCTTTCTTTTTTTCTTGAATTCATCTTCTTTCTTGCTTTGTTCTTGGTTTTGCATTTTCCTGGCTTTTCGGTTTTTTTCTTTTTCTTTCTTTTCTTTTTTTTGGTTGGGTCAGGGGTATTCATTTTCAACCCTCCATTACCATGTCTTTGAAGCTTCGAAAACCCAACGAACCAGAAATATGTGACCAAGAACATAGTCTCTTGGCTCTGGCAAAACTCCAAAAAAGAAGGCGGCGATTGGCTTTTGATGTCATTCGCTTCACCGAGGCTCTTGCTTCTTTGTCAAAGATAGCCACAAACAAATCTTGCGGCCCCTCTCTTATGTTGCCATTGTTATCGGTAGATGCTGCAGTTATGTAATAGTCACTTTCTACTCAAATACTCATAAGGAAATACATATAAAATAATATAAAGAAATTGGGCCCAAAATTTTTCTTTTTATTACTTATATATATATATTTATGTATATTCTTTACAACATATACATTTTTACACAAAACTATAATGTGTACAAAAGTCATCAAAAACATAATAGACAGTGTAACCGCTTCTCCTCAAATGCCGTATCGTCCATCCGACCGTGTCCTCACCTAGATCCTGCAAAACATAGGAAAACAACAGGGTGAGCACTAAATAATGCTTAGTAAGTAAATCCTCTACTCATCTATCCCCGTAACTCTCTCTCTCTAATTCTTTCCTTACAACTTCTCATTCAATTTCTCTTTGGTTCTTCTCTCTCTCTCTCTCTCTCTCTCTCTTAGAACTCTTAGAACTCCTTTCTATTAACTCTGTAATAAGTCACGGCCCCATCTTACTGGGGGCACGGCTGGGACTCGCTCCCGCTCTACGTGACCTCTACTCATTCTAGCCGATCGGACTCGGTTATGCATGGATTTGGAACCCTTGGCCACATGAGTGTATAATCTCTCTCTCGGGTACTCGGGTATAGCCCTCATCCGCATGCACTCTCACGGGCTACACCACTTCTCTATCTCATACTCATGCCGCTCTCTCAATGCGGCGTACATGCGGCAATACTCTACCCATTACTCACGGGTTCCCCATTGCACAACCTACTCTATTCTCTTCTCTAATATGTCTCAACCTACTTCTTGAGTGTATAAACAAATGTGTATAGATAGCTCATGCTCACTAATGCACTTATGAAATGCCAAATACAAGATTCCTCAAAACAGTCATTCTGCACAGGTCACACTAAAAAGGCCATAACTTGCGTTATACACCTCGGATTGCTACGGTTTTGGTCTCGTTTTAAAGCTTAGAAATAGGTTTATAACTTCTATTTTTGGTCTCAGCCTAGTTCAATCCGTAAGATGCCCAAACATTACTTAGAAAGTCACGGTAGTGACAGGGTAGATTTCACCTAGGCATTTCATCAAGCAACTCATGTGCATAAAAACACTCTACTAAAATTTCTACTATACTTCATTCTCTAGCCATCCAAAATGGGAGAAAACTCCCTCATATAACCATAATCCCTGTCAAGAAAAGCACTTCCAAAAAGGTTTACACAACATCTCTCAAACTTCATCTCAAATTCCATTTCTCATCACACATCAAAAACACTTCTCATATTACATATTCATCTCAACTCAATTCTCAACAACATAACATACTTATACAAGTATACATCTCTACATCAATCTCTAAATCTCTACTCAAAAACTTATCAAAACTCAAGTTGGTAGGATTTACTTACCTTGTGAAAAGGTGACTTCTTTAGCACTTTTCCTTTCCTTTGTTGTCTTGTCTTCTCTCTACAACTGAAAACAACAACAAGAACAATAACAACCAAATAAGACTTCACTAAAACTATAAGAAAACTCACATCTAAAGCATGAATCCTTACCTTAGGATGCTTTAGATGAAATCTCTACTCAAAATTACTCAAAAGCTCTCTTAAATCCCTTAGAAATCTTGGAAGATTGGATGGAGAAATTGAGAGAAATTAGGCAAATGGAAGAGGCGGTGGAAATGAAAGAATAAAGGGTTTCTCTACACTTTAACTCTTTTTAGCTCATACTATAAGCATCCTTTCCATTTTGCCCTTGCCCTTCTTAGAAATTCCATCTATATCCTTTGATTCTTTGTAACTACACCCCCATCCAAACACAATCTCTACTAAATTTCCTTACATTTTACTCCCCACTTTTCCTACTAATTAGGGGTAGAATGGTCATTGTGCCCCAAAAGAAGAATTCTCTAGAAAACTCAAGAAACTTTTTATTAGGCTTGTCGCCGCGGCGAATAACGTTCCGTCACCCCGGCGAAACAGGGCAGAACCTACCCGTGGGTGCAGCTCCTCCTCGCCGCGGCGAAGCTTCTTCTTCGCCCCGGTGAAGATTGGATTTCCAAACTTCACTACAATTCAACCAATTTCAAGGCAACCATTCAACCAACTCAATTGAAACTGAAACAGTAAACTTTTAACTAATATAGCAAATCTTAAATACGTACCTCAAGTGGGATATTACAAGTTAATTTTCTCGACATTGATCGGAAAATACTCACTACCATGGTGAAAGAGAAGAACTTCGAATCTTTGAGTAATCTTGGAGGAGTGAAGCAAGCTGCTGCAATTCTTGGAACCGATGAAAAGAATGGTGTCCCAGGTAATGAGGCTCAACTTCTGTATAGAACGAATGCTTTTGGTCAAAACTGTTATTAAAAGCCAGATGCAAAAAAACATTTTTAGTTTTGTTTATGAAGCATTCAAAGATACTACCATTATCATACTTCTAGTCTGTGCAGTACTTTCACTAGCCTTCGGAATTAAAGAAGATGGCTTGAAAGAAGGCTGGTATGATGCCAGCAGTATTATATTTGATGTGTTTTGGTTGTAACTGTCTCTGCCGCGAGTAACTTTAAGCAAAATAGACAATTTGAAAAGCTTTCTTATGAGAGTGGTGACATAAAAGTTGAAGTAGTGAGAGATGGCAGGCACCAAGCCGTGTCAATCTTTGAAGTTTTAGTGGGTGATGTTTTGTGTTTGAAGATCAGCGATTAAATTCCGGCTAATGGGTTGTTCTTGAATGGTCACTCCTTGAAGTTGGATGAATCTAGCATGACTTGTGAAAGTGACCATGTTGAGATCAATGGCAACAAGAATCCTTTTTTGCTTTCTGGCACAAAGGTCACAGATGGTTATGGTTCTATGCTCATCACTTCTGTCGATATGAAAACGGCATAGGGAGAGATGATGAGTTCTATTAGCCGTGCCTTGGATAAGCAGGCTCCACTGTAAGTTTGCCTGAACAAGCTGACTTCCTATATCGGAAGGATTGGATTGGCAGTAGCTGTGCTGGTCCTTCTTGTTATGTTGATTCGTTACTTCACAGGCAACACCACAGATGAAAGAGGAGACAGAGAATTCAACCGCGGTAAGTCAAAGTTTGACGATGTAATGAATGCAGTTCTGTTGAACATTGATACTTGGCCAGAAATGCAGCAGCTTAGTTAGTGTTTTTGAATATGTGTTGGCGGCAAAACTGAAAGGCAATCTGCCAGGGGTGCTGCAAAGTTGTTCTTATTTTGTAATGCTAGATATGTGCTCCAGATTATAAGAGATGTGCTGCATAGTTGTTGATTAGTTGGTATTAAGTTTGTGGCTTTAGATTAAATCATGTTATTATATATCTGCAAAGTTGGTGCAACAGTGTAATATCTGCTTTATTAGTTGCAATGTAAACTCATCTAAAATGTAACAAAAACGCAACCTTCCTCATTTCAACTTAGCTCTCTTTCTCTTCTTTGTTATCTCCGGTGTAAAAAACATTAACATGGTATCAGAGCCATGTGATTCCAACCAAAATCTGAACATTTCTTCTCCAAACAACTCATCGAACTCTCCGAGAAATAGCCTTGCATAGACCTGTTTTTTCTTGAACAAATGACCACTCCAACAACTCTTCTACCTCCTGTGTTCAATGGTGAACCACACATATATGGTCCGTCAAAATGAAGGCTTACCTGGGGGCCAAGGACTTTGGCACTATGTAGAGGAAGAGGACAACCCCCTTAGCTGGGCCAAATCCCACTACAACCAAATTTGAATGCATGAAGAGGAAGCTTCAAAGGCTCCAAGAGCCTGTCTCACATTCACTCAGTTGTCACAAACCTTGTTTTCACAAGGATTATGGCATGTGAAACAGCCAAGAAATCATGGGACAAATTAAGGGAAGAGTTCATGGGAAGTGACACACAAGAAACATGCAGGTTCTGAATTTGAGAAGGAGTTTGAAACTTTAAGAATGCAGGAGGCTGAGAAAGTGAAAGAATATGTTGATAGGCTGATGAACATTGTCAACAAAATCAGATTACTCGGAGTGGAGATGTCAGACACAGATTGTGGAGAAGGTAATAGTGAGCCTGCTGGAAAGGTTTGAAGCAATATCTCATCGTTGGAGGTCTCAAAGGACTTGACTACAATAAACATTGACAGAGCTGGTCCATGCTTACAGGCACAAGAGCAAAGAAGGCCTAAGGCTAAAGATGCAAATGAAGGGGTAATGTTAGCAACCTATAAGGGCAAGTCTATACAAGGGAACTGTAGAAAGTTTGCAGGAGAAAAGAGAGGAAAACAAAGGTCAACAACCAATGGAACAAAGCTGGTGGGATGAGGAATTTTCGGCTTGTTCTCATTGCAAAAGGAAGGGACATGCAGAGCAAAAATGCTGGTTTAGACCTGGTATACAGTGTAGGGCCTGCAAACAGTTTGGTCATATTGAAAAAGTGTGCAAAAACAAGGGAGAGTAGTCCTAATAGCAAACTAAAATAGCTGATGATCAACAACCACTGCAAGAGACAGAGCAGCTGTTTGTGGCCTCATCCAACCTGATCCAAACTTGTGATGATACCTGGCTAATTGACAGTGGATGCCACATCACATGAAACCGGATTTGAGCAGCTTTGTGAATATAGATCATTCCCATCAGTCAAAGATTAAAGTGGAAATGGAGAATGTGTGGAAGCAAGAGGTAAAGGAGATGTTACAATTCAAACTCCAAAAGGTACAAAACTAATCTCAAATGTACTTTATGCACCTATATAAGTCAAGTCTTTTGAGTGTGGGACAAATGTTGGAAAGGAATTATGCACTGCATTTTCAAAAACAATCCTGCATTATTCAAGATGTGAGGGAAGTGAGATTTTGGGGTGAAAATGGTAGGGAAAAGCTTTCCAATTAGTGGAAAGTTACACCACCCACATGCAATGTAGAGAGGATGAAATGAAATATGGCACAAGAGATTAGGCCATGGACATTATAGGAATCTAGGGAAATGCAGTCAAAAAATTTAGTTCAAAATCTGCCTATTATAAAACAGCCTAAAGGTGTCTGTAAAGTGTGTCAATTAGGCAAGATGAGTAGGAAATCCTTTCCAGTGAATCAAGCTTGGAGAGCTTCTGAAAAACTCCAGCTTGTTCACTCGGATGATGTTGGCCCCATGCCAACCTTATCACTCAATGGGAGCAAAGTACATTGTTATTCATAGATGATTGGTCTAGGATGGGGTGGATTTACTTTCTAAGGCAGAAAAGTGAGGTGGCTAGAACATTCCGAAAATTCAAACTGGAAGTAGAAAACCTGACAGGAAAATCCATCAAAACCTGAGAAGTGATAATGGCACTGAATACACTTCTCAATAGTTTGAAAAAATTTGCAGAAGTGGAATTAGACTCAATTTAGCAGCCCTTAAACTCCCCAACAGAATGGAGTTTGTGAGAGGAGAAACAGGACGGTTATGGAAATGGCAAGATGCTTAATGGCTGAGAAAAATCTTCCCAAACATTTTTGGGTAGAAGCAGCAAACACAAGTATTACCTACTCAACAGAATTGACCAAAGCCTTGAGCAATCAAAACACTTTTGAAGCTTAGACTGGAGTCAGACCAATAGTGGGTGAATTGAAGATTTTTGGTAGCATATGTTATGTCTGGTGCCATTGCAAAGAGGACAAAGGGAGGATAAGGCTATGACTGAATATTTATTGGCAGCAGCCAATCCAAAGCCTAAGGATTTACATTCTGCCTCAAGGAAAGTAGTGGTGTCTTGGGATGTTACAATTGGTGAGAGTGGAGTCTGGAATGGGAAAAGGGCAGAGTTGATGTGGAAACAAAACCTCAACTGAGTGAGGTTCAAGCTGATTAAATTGAAGAAGACTCAAGGGAGAAATCAGTGAAGAGGTGCGTTAAGGGAACTAGAACTTAGCTGATGTGTATGACAGGTGCAACTTAGCACAAATGAAACCTTCAAGTTACTCAGAGGCTGTACAATCAGAATCTTGGAGAAATGCCATGAAGGAGGAACTTGCAATGATTGAGAAAAATCAGACCTGGAATCTGGTGGGCAGATTAGAAAACAGAAAGGTTATTCAGGTGAAATGGATTTTCAGAAAAAAGCAAATCTGGATGGGTCAATTCTGAAGCATAAGGCAGGCTTGTAGTTAAGGGATTTGCTCAGTAGTATGGGTGGATTTCTTGGAAACATTTACTATGTTGCTCGCATGACACCATTAAGCTGCTACTTGCTGTAACTACTCAATTCTCCTAGAAAGTTCACCAAATGAATGTAAAATCTACCTCTTGAATGGCTGGTTAAATGAGGAAATCTACATTGAACAACCTGAAGGGTATGTGATCCAAGGAGAAGGGGAAATGTGTATTTGTGAAGAAGGCCTTGTATGGCCTAAAACAGGCACCAAGGCCTGGTACAGTAGATTAATGACCACCTGCTGAACTTGGACTTTGTTAGGAGTCCAAACGAATACACTTTTTACATTAGAGAAGCTGAAGATGATTGATGATTATTTCTCTAGATGTGGATGATCTTCTAGTAATTGGAAGCCATCAAACATAGAATCAAGAAATCCATGAAAATGAGTTTGAAATGGCTAACTTGGGTGGAATGTCTTACTTCCTTAGAATGGAAATTGATCAAGATGTGGATGGCATCTTTGTGAATCAAAGAAAGTTGCAAATGAAGTTGTGCAAAAATTCTGCATGGAGAATGCAAAACAGTGAATCTGCCATGGTCCAAACTTGAAGCTGTCAAAGGGAGGTGGTGAGAAGGTTGATGAAGGATTATACAAGAGTTTGATAGGGTGTCTGCTATATTTGACAGCAACTAGACTAGATTTGATGTATGCAACCAGCTTTGGTCCAGGTTTATGAGTCCACAACTGAGACACACTTCAAGACTGCAAAAAGGGTGCTAGGTATGTAAAAGGAGCATGATTTTGGGGTGTGGTTCAAGAGATCAGAGGACTTCAATTGTTGGTATTCCAACGGTGATTGGGCTGGTTCAATAGATGATATGAGGGCACTTCAGGATTTGTATTCTTCCAAATCATGGTGCAATCTGTTGGCTCTTCAAGAAGCAGGAAACGTGGCTCAATCCACAGCTGAAGCAGAGTATATATCTGCTGCTGCAGCTGTGAATCAAGCCATTTGGTTAAGGAAAATTCTTGACGATTTGAAGCTGAAACAGAACAAGGCTACTGCTATCATGTGTGACAATCAATATGTAGTAGCTATGACCTAGAATCAGTGCAACATGGATGAACAAAACACATAAAAATAAAGCTCATGTGGTGAAAGAGGCTGACAAAATGGTGAAGTGAAACTGATGCATTGTAGGAGTGATACACAAGTGGCGAAATAGTGACCAAGGCTGTCTCCAAAGCCAAGAGGAGTGTTGAACAATGATACTTGGCTGGAAATGCAGCAGCTTAGTTAGTGTTTTTGGATAGTGTGTGGCGGCAAAACTGAAAGGTAATCTACGGGGGTCCATTTGATGTGCTGCAAAGTTTGCTTATTTGTAATGCAGATATGTGCACAGATTAGAAGGGATGGTACATAGTTGTTGATTAGTTGGTATTAAGTTTGTGGCTTTAGATTAAAATTGTATTATAGTCTGCAAAGTTGGTGCAACAGTGTAATATCGCTTTATTAGTTGCAATGTAAACTCATCTGAAATGTAACAAAAAAAGCAACCTCCCATTTCAACTAGCTCTTTCTCTTCTTTGTTATCTCGGTGTAAAAACATTAAAAGTTCTAAGAATTATTGCTGCAGCAGTCAAAGGGTGTTCACACATACTAGAACGGAGCTGCCGAGATGATACTGGCCATGTGTTCGCATTATTGACATAAGTGGTACGATGAAGTCATTGATGGTGAAGACAGAATGCAAATTGGAACAATTATTAAGGGTATGGTAGCTAAGAGCCTGCATTGCCTTTGTTTAACTTCTGATTATCAAAGGTGTACCAATTGAGCCGAGAAAAGGAATTAACGAGGATGCATGTAAGTTTGTTGTTGCAACTCTCCAAAACCAGCCATGGACTAAACTAACCCGACAGAAACTTGCAAAAAGAAGTCAGACTTGTAAGACTTGATGGGGTCACATGCACAATTATGTAATTATGCAGTTCAAAGTGGTTAAAGGAGTTATTTAACTGTCTCTTTGATCCTTGATGAAATGTTAAAGGCAGTTGATGGGAGTTACTTGGTCCCTAGCCTAACCATATATAAAGATATTATCTTTCATTAAAGATATATCACAAAAACATAAAAGGTTCTAGAGGCATAGGTTAGAAGACATTTCTCAAACATTCACTCACAAATCATTCACGTTTGGCTTTCGACAAACTTGAACAATAGATTAAAGGAAGTGATTAAATTCTGCATTATATTATATACGTGGACTATCAACCATGGAAAAAAAAAAAAAAAAAAAAAAGAAGAAAAAAGAGAGATAGTGTGTTGCTTGATCCGAATGCTTTTAATGAATCTTTAAGAACCCATACTCTTGTATAGTGTTCATAAATTATAGATACGTGCTAGAAAAGCTTGAAGTTCCAATCTCATTCATTCTATTGATGATAACCAGAACATTCTATGTAATTCAGACAGAAGTCACTTGATCAAAAATTAGCAAGCCAAAAAAAAAACAACAGCAGAAATTATAAATATATGGTAGGTAGCACACTAGTATGATTAAGAAGCCAACAAGGATTTAATTCAACTGGGAACAACACATTAATTAAAAGACTATAACTCGGATTAAATATACCGTCAACATGAAATAAAGTCATTCTCATTTCCATGTTTGAAATAACATAAAAGAATTCAATAACAAAAACTGCTACACCCAAATGCATTAAGTCAACATGAAATAATACGATTTTCACACCTAAAGTTAAAATAACCTTGATTGAATTTCAAGCACACCAACCATCTACAGCGTCACAAACAAAGCTGAAGTAATATTGTAAACATAATAAATTATTCTTATTAAAATTCTTAACAATCAATTAATTAATTCTTATTCAAATTCCTATTCTACTTGAGTGAAGTTGTAAATTATCTGAAATCTTAGAATCAATATCCTATTGTATTGGAAATTTATAATTTAATCCTAATCAATTTTTTCGTAAAGGCAAATCACAAACTTGTTACATAAATAGGAGTATACTTCTTTGACACAAGAAACCATAATTCCCTTATCAATTTAAATCCTTGCCAAAATAAATAAATAAAGACCCACAGTAATTTCTAACTCTTATATATTATATATATATATGAATTAGAACAATTATGAATTAAGAAATTTAATTGCAAGTCTTGAAACATTTAAAAAAAAAATGAAAAGGGTAATTTTAGATATTATATGAAGTAGGGGCTAATAATTTAATTGCTGGATGCGTATATAGCATCACTCATTAATAAATTACTCTTATTAAAATGCTTAAAAATCATTAAATTATTCTTATTTAAATCCTACTCCTACTCTATCAGTAGAATCGGATTCTATTGGTATTGGAAAATAAATAATTAACTCTTATTCAAATTCTCTCCTACCGTAAGAGCATACCACAAACTTATTATATATATACTAGTAACTTCTTTGACACAAGAAGCCATAATTCCCTCCCTGTATCAAATTTCTTGAAATTTCTCATTCAATTCCATGGCAAACTTTGAAGAAGACGTTAACTCTGTTACAGAGCAAATTCGAAAAGAAAGAGGAGAAAGAACTAGGGATGATGAGGAGGAGGAGGGATTTGGGAGTCACTTTTGGAAGATATATTAGGTGAAATATCCGCAAATTAAGTTTACGTGATGCTCTTATTGAGTAGGACTTGCATGTCAGGGAGATCTGCATTGCAAAAAATTCCAAAACATTGTCATCTTCCTGTGAATGATGTTACCTTATGAAAGGGGAACCAATTATGTGAGATTCTTTGATTTGTGTGGAGGCTTTCTTTATAAATTCAACCTCCCCAAGAAATTAGGAAGAGTCAATTGGTTTTTGGATCTTCCAAAGGTTGGCTTATATTGCTAATGGCCCTCAACGCAATCCCCAAAGTTTTCTCTTCAATCCAATCTCAGGTATACATATTCAGCTACTTCTCTCGACAATTCCATCTTTTCAAAATTACCTAACTTACCAATCTGAATGAAAGTTTCACGAGATATTGATCACTTTTTTTAAATTCGAATTATCATCGACGATTCTACAAATGTTATAGTTGCAGGAATCATGTTTCCATATGATAAGTTGGCAATTTGCAGACCAAAAGACAAGGTTGGACTATCTGGATTATGATACTTATTTACGAGACATCCTATATTCTAATGGAATAGCATGCTTTGATCCAGAAATAATACTTTTCTTGAAAAACAATCCATTGAGGGTAGCGGACTAATGAGGATGTTATTCTCAAAATATTATCAGTCCCTTGTCCTAATATCCAACAATATAATGAAATTGAATTTGAATTAGGATTGACATCGGTTTGTGGAGGGCTTGTGTCATATTTGGTGGAGTCCAAAGGTGAAATTTTACTTGTTCAAAAGATGCTTGAACATACAACTACTCAAATAGACTACTGTGATCATTATGATACTAGGTGTCTATTTAATTATGACTCAGCTTGTGGATTTTATGTGTTGAAGATTGGTTATCCTACTATCGTATCCATCAATACAACTAGGTTAAATAGCTCGGATGATCAAATATTATTTGTGTCACAACACAGTTCATACATTCTAAATAGAAATCTCAACTACTTGGAAGGGAATTGCATTTTCTTTTTGGATGAGAATGGTCATGTCTACAAGGAAGATTATAATCGGGGAGAAAATCTTCTATTTTGTGAACCACATCCCTCTCGTGAATTGGGTATTTTTTACTTTAAAGATAAAAAAATATTACGTGCTTTTTCAAGTTTCAAGAATTTACCACATTTTCAAATACGTTGGTTTTTACCCAATATATGGTAAAAACAAAGTTGAAGTAATCCATAGGTTTTATTTATTTATTTTTATCATATCTTGCATGTATAAGCTCTGAGTCAATGTTAACTTGTTGCTCTTTATTCATTAATATAATCTCTATTATAAGTAAAACAATTGTTATGTAATATAGAGTTTGTAGTATTTGGGGTGCTAGTTATGCGTGTACTCTATTAACTATTACATGAAATCTTAATTTATTTTGAAATGAATTTGAAGAAAATTGTGTATAAAAGAGATATATATGAAAGTAAGGATATCCTTGAAGGATATCAATGGCATGTGTTCATCTTAGAAGAATGCTGAAACTAAATAATTAGGTTTTGGTGCCTTGCACTTGTACTTGGATTTGGTTTGCCTCTTTTGATGAATCATGAATGTTGGTTACCACGTATCTAAGCTAGCTGCTAGCTCCTAGATACTTTTTACAAATTAATTAGGTAAAGAACGAATCCACATTCACCACCTCATTCAATCAAAACTCAAAAGGTTCATGGAAATTGCCAATATATATAAATATGCCCACTCCTTTACTTTGATATGAATTACATACTTTTGTTTGGTAAAATAACCAAACCTTTTGAACTTATCTTATCCTTATCCTTATATATTGACGCGGGCATTCTACAGGTTTAAGAAACTAACAGCGACAACAATCTGGTTATTTTCAATTCTTAAGAAAATTATAGATAACATGTAACATGGACATGTTTAGAAAACTTAATGTTAATCAATGGTCATCTTTGATAAATCAAAATTTTAAGACAGAAAGATCCATATATATATTTGGTATTGCCATGTCTTTGCATATTAGCCTGTATGGCAGAGGATGAATATAAGTATGGAAATGAGCATCATATTAGTAAGACAGCCAGCATATTTCATTGTAACTTAAAGCACACGTGATATATTTCAACATACAATTTGAATTTCTTTCATTTGTATCAAAGTCTTATCAGAATTGGATATATTTCCCATGCGGTTGAAAGCTCCGTTAACCAGAAATTTGTCACTGAAAGGTTGTCTTCTCTAGCTAGTTAATGAAATAGTTCATTTTCTATGTTTGCTTGTAGTTATTTATTTTTCCCTTTTTTTGGTTGTTTTCACAATGAATAACTTCAAAGTTGGCATATGCCAGATTATTAATTTCAATATGATGAATAAATACAAATTGAAGTGTTAAATCCCATTTATAAAGTAATGCTTTTGACATAGAGGAAAAGTGTACGACAAAACAAAAGTGATTGTAAAGAGTACCCTGTAGCTGGGAGTTGGATTTTACCTTCAGCTTTCTTACTTTGATCTCTTTGGCTAGGGAGAGTCCGGCGATGAGAGCCTTGTATTCGGCTCCGTTGTTGGTGCGCTTGAACCTACATCGTATGGCCCGTTGGATGATATCTCCTTCTAGTGTAGTAAGTACAACACTAAGCCCGCTCCCATTCACGTTGCTTGAGCCATCCACTGAGAGAGCCCATTTTGAAGGAGATCTACTATTCATGCACAATAACTCTTTTTCCGCTTGGACGGTGGTGTTTGGGCTGAAATCAGCAATAAAGTGTGCCAATGCTTGGGATTTGACGGCAGTGCATGGTCAGAAAGATATGTGGAACTCACTAAGCTGTACGGTCCATTGTGTGAGTCAGCCTGATAACTCTGGCTTATGGAGTATCTTCTTCAATAGGAAGGAGGTGAGTACGACTATGGAGTGGCATTGAAAGTATGGTCTGAGCTTCCTGGATGCATGGACGAGGGCGAGTACCAGTTTCTCCAGCTGACTGTATTGTGTCTCCACATCGAGGAGTGATTTGCTTACATAGTAAACTGGTAGCTGCTTCGCATTATCTTCCCGAACTAACACTGCTGAGATTGCTGTCTTTGAGACCGTCAGGTAGGTGTAAAGCTTTTCTCCAACCACAGGCCTGGAAAGGAGCGAGGGAGAGGTTAGGTAACTCTTTAACTGTTGCAAGCCTCCTCGCGGGTAGGGGTCCATTCAAACTTCTTGGATTTCTTTAGTGTGAGGAAGAAATGGTGGCACTTGTCGGCTGATTTGGAGATGAAGCGGCTCAAGTTGGCTACTTTTCCTGTGACGTGCTAGATGTCTTTGATGCAAGCTGGTGATGGTATGTTAAGGATCGCCTGGATTTGGTCAAGGTTGGCTTCTATCCCATGCTGAGTTACCATGTATCCCAAGAATTTTCCTAATGAAACCCTGAACAAATATTTGGTTGGATTCAGCTTCATGTTATACTTCCTTAAGACGGCGAACGCCTGGCCAAGGTAGTCGAGGTGTTGCTCTGCCGTGAGGGACTTGACGAGCATGTTGTTGATGTATACTTCCATGGTGTCCCAAGGTGTTCGGTGAACATTCTGTTGACTAGCCGCTGGTAGGTAGCCCCAACGTTCTTGTGGCCAAACGACATCACTGTGTAATTAATAGTAGGTCCTTCTCTCTGTGATGAAGGTTGTTTTCTCCTAGTCGTCCACGTGCATCAAAATCTAGTTATACCCTAAGAAGGCATCCGTGAAGCTTAGGAGTTTGTGACTTGCTGTCGCATTGACCATCATGTCGATAAGTGGGAGTGGGAAAGAGTCCTTAGGGCATGCTTTGTTTAAATCCGTGAAGTCTATGCAGACCCTCCACTTTCCTTTCTTTTCCTTCATGACTACAACATTTGCTAGCTAGTCGGGATAGTGGACTTCTCTGATCAGCCCATTATTCAGTAGTTTATCAATCTCCTCATTGACAATCCGATTGCGTTCTGGTGCGAATTTCCTTCGCCTCTACTTTATTAGAGGGTGATCCAGATCTACTCGGAGGTGGTGGAGGATTGCCTTGGGACTGACTCCTGTCATGTCTGCATGGCACTAGGCAAAGCAATCCTGGTTTTGTTTGAGAAATTCTATAAGTCGCTCTCTTATCTCGGGCCCGAGGTGAGAGCCAACCTAGGTCTTTCGGTTGGGGTGGTCCAAGTGTATCTGTGTTTCATCCAATTCCTCTATGGATGGTTGATCTGGCTCGGTCGAAGGGGTTGGATGAGACTGTGGTTACTATGAAGCATGACCTTTGCTTTTGAAGGTATTTTTACAGCAGTCTCTGGAAGCCTTAGGATCGCCCTTGATTTCTCTTACTACCCATTTTGTTGGAAACCTTATAGCTCGGTGGAAGGTGGATGGAACAGCTCGCATGTCATGGATCCAAGGTCGCCCCAAGATAACGTTGTATGGTGAAGGGCAATCGGGCATGAGGAAAATGGTTTGCTTGTTGACTCCACTAGTGTAAACAGGTAGAGCGATTTCTCCGATGGTGTACTTCTGCTCGAAACTGAACCCGACCAGTATGGTTGGTCATCTGCTAATGTTTGTTTCATCTAGTCCTATGGCCTTCTTCAAGGAAGAGAATGTTTACTGAGGATCCCCCGTCTATGAATACTCTCTTGACCAGGATGTTGACAATCTGAAGGGAGATGACTAGAGCATGGTGATGAGGGGCGGCAAGGGTGACTGACTCGTTATCTTCAAACTGAATTACCTGGTTGGTGTGCGACCAAGAGGGCAAATGGATGGATTTGACTTCAAGGTGATGGTTGGCTTGGGCATAGCGCTTGGCCAAGGAATAACTTACTCTAGTGATCTCCGACCCTTTAGAGATAATGGAGCAGAACCCTTTTGGTGTAGGTTCTCGTGGAGAAGGAGATGTTTTCTTTGAACTTCTCTGGCTGACTATATTCCTTCTTTTATCCGTCAATAGATCTCGGAGATGTCCCCTTTTCACTAGTGATGCGACTTCCAATCGTAGGGCGATGCAATTCGTAGTGTTATGACCATGGTCACCATGGAATTCACACCACTTGGTCGTGTCCCTCCTCACTTTGGGATTGAGCTTGTTCAGCCACTTAACGGTAGGTCCCATCCCTTTCATGATTGCCACGACCTAGGCTAGTTCGATGTTAAGGTTAAACTCTAGAACTTTGTTTTGGTTCGAAACAGATGGTCTATTGTCGGCTTTGGCTGGTTGGTGATCATATGGTTTTTTGACTTTGTTCAGATTACGTGGAAGGGGTTGATAACGGGGCTCAATCGATCTAGACTCTGACCTTTTATCATTCCGCCTTTGGTGACGGTCATCATATCTGGCATGCCTCATCCGGTTCATCTCATCTTCTTCCCACCTTATTTGAATCATAGCTCTGGCTAGGGTTTCTTCCATCGTGGTGCAGCCGAGCTTCATCAAGTCTTTGTATAGTTCTCCATCTAGGAGGAGACCCTTTCTAAAGGTGTCTACTGTCATCTTTGGGTTGCAAGACGGGATGGAGATTTTTTCTTTGTTGAATTTGTTGACGTATTCTCTTAGTGGCTCCCCCTCTTCTGGTAGACTCTATACAGGTCAGTCGATAGCTTCTCGAGTTTCTTGTTGCTGGCGAATTGTTCAATGAATGTGTCGACGAGTTAGGCGAATGAGCTGATTGTATTGTTTGGGAGATTAGTGTACCACTGAAGAGCTGGGCTGAAAAGGCTTGAGCCGAAGCTCTTACACATGTAGGCTTCCCTTAGTGTTCGGGGTATCGAGACAATAAACATCCACTACTTGTAAGAGGCTATGTGGCCATCTGGATCGATTGTGCCATCGTAGGGCTTCATGCTGGGGATGGTGAATTTGTGAGGCATCTCGGCTAGCGCGATTGCATCCACAAAGGGTGAATCGGCATAACAGTGAGGTTGGCTCTTTTTGGTTGGGATTGGCACTCCTAGTATGCGCATCATCGCTGCCTTTATGTCGGCCAGTCTTTTTGCCAATATCTGCTCTATGGGAGAGGCGAAGACCACTAGGTCATCCTGGTTGACTCGATTAGTCATATGATTTGCACTCGGTGCGTTTTGTTAGGTCAATCCATGTGGTGTAACCTGACCGATCATTTTGTCATGTGCCGCTTGGTAGCCCAGATCTCAATTCATTCCCTCCGGTTGGGTGGCTTCCATTGTGACCGATCGGGTGTTTCGCCCCACATGGATGGTTAGAGGGGTTATTTGTGATTTGCTCAGTCCGTTGGGATGGATGGACTCGAGCGGGATGGTGTGAAGGAGAGGGAGCCCGCTTGACCCGCGAGGATGAGTCGAGCCAAGTGGGGTTTAGGTAAGGATGGTTGACTGAAGGTGAGACGGGATGGCAAGGATGGGTGGCTCTCGTTGTGATGGGCTTTTTGTCACTTGGACACCTTGATCTCGTGCTTGAAGTGGATCAACCGAGAGTGGTTCTATCGGTAGCCCCCGTTCATGATGATTCAAGGCTGAATCATCCACTAATGAAGAACATAGTTGGTGCGATCTCGTATCTGAGATCGTTCGTCTCTGCTCTAGAGTTTGGAGAGGTTACATAGAAGGAACTGATGCACGCAACCAATTAGGTTGTATCTGACAACGCAGAAGCTCAAGATCATAAAACTGACTTACCTTCTCTTTTAAAGACTGGTTTTCAGCCCTGATTGAGGTGTTTTTGGTCCGGATGGCAGTGTTCTCAGCTTCCAGTGCAGTCACCTTGTCCGAGTGCTGTTGCATATGGGTAGTTAGAGCTCCTAGTTTGGCCTCAAGGCTAGGGTTACTGTTATCAGAATTTTTAGCCATAGAGAGTTCTTTACGTAGCAGGGTCTGTGAGACGAATGATTGCCAAAGGCCCCACGGTAGGCGCCAAACTGTAGATGCAAAAATCTACCTTTACGAAAATAGGGACTAATCCCATGAGGTTGAGGCCACTAGCGATCTGCTGCACTTGCACACATAAGAAAACAAGCATGAAGCAGACAGAAAACATCGAGGTGGTGTTTGTCATAGGCACTCCGATACTCAAGTCAGTAAGGCTGAGTGAGGCTAATTTAGTGAGGGTTAGGGAGAGAAAAGGTTACCAAAAGTCTAGTCGGGGACTGTAACTCTGGCTGTAATGCGAATTTGTCAAGAACGGGAACTTCGAGGTCTAAAGGTGTAATGTCTCTGTCCTTTGTGAGAGTACTGACCTTTGTTTAAATAGTGACTACAGGGTCTTCGAATCCTGGTGGGATTGGGAATCCTTGCAGTGGTGGTTTTATGAAAGAATGGAGCCTTTGGCTCCCTTACCTCAGTAGGAAAAGGAGTTCCAGCGTGCCTAGGATACGGACCTTGGATGAATTAGGGTAGTGATTGACTTCTTTAGTAGAGTTCAGGTAGTAATATAGTTCGTAGGCAGCTTTGGGCTCCAAGTTGATCGTAAGTCCAGAAGGTGTTTTAGGATCAAAAGGCCTGGGTCTAAATAAGCTGGCCGTGAGGCCTAAACGGATCGAGCCTCTACTGATTGGGTCCGAATGATGAGCAACTAGGAAAGCATACCGGACGGGCCTTATCTGCAGCACTCTGTTGTGGGCCCAATCGGAATTGGGCCCTAGCTTCCAGCTTTGTTGAAGGTGTCTTCGTCTCCCTCATCACAGATTTACATAATTTTCATTTTCTTCCAAAACAAAAAGCAAAGACAATAGGAGCTAGCCGTTGGGAACATTCCCACCACCACTATAAAATTTTTGTCTTGTTTTACAATCAAACCCTTAAAGCCTTAAAGATCACACACATACAAATAAATAAATATAAATATAAATATAAGTTAATAATAAAAATAAAAAGGACCCCATTCGATTTATTTATTCACCAACTCAAAAGAGCATTCTCCAAAGCATGAGATTCAAAGCAAAAGATTGAAAGTTAACATTTCCTTTTACATAATCCGTTAGCATGTATATCTCTCTCTTGTCTAGTTACTTATTCATCATTGAGAGAATTTGGTACACTTTTTATAATGAAATTATAAAAAAAAAAATTATTTGAAAAAGAGTTGGATAGAAAGCAAATTAGGGCTTTGAAAAATATTTGTTTATGATAAGAAAGGGTACATGTATATATAACAGACAAACACACAAATCACAAACAGTAAAACAAATAAGAGGTATGCACAATTTAATATTCATACTATATATGTTGTTTGTTCCATTTAATTAATGGTTGAGGTATTAAGTTGATGATAGAAGACAATTCACGATATATTATATAGGTTTTATTAATTACATCTTCACTTGAAAATTTTTGTATTAGACATTTCTTTCATTTCTCAAGAGTGAAGTATAATTAAAACCTACACTTTCAGCCTCCTTATAATACAACTTTCCTACAATGCAGCCTTTGCTGGAAAATGTTATATGCTCAGTGACACTTTATAGTATCGATGTATGTTACATGTTTCGACGATATTGGATCCTTTTGAAACAATCAATGGTAAAGTACAATTTTTTTACCTACCACATTTGTGACTTACCTGACCCATTGAGTTTGTAGCGTGTTCAATAAACCCTAATGATTAGTTGAGGTACACACAAGCTGACCTAGACACTCCCATCACCAATAAAAAAAGTACAATTAATGATTAGTACTTAAAAAATCTTACATATACATACATAAATGCACATAAATATATGTGCATTTATGTGAAAACAAAAAAAAAAATAGAAAGGAAGAAAGCTCAAAACTTCATCTTCACCATTTAAACCCCAAAAGATAAACACTTCCTCCTTTCAAACAAATCCATTTAATTTTTCTCTTTATACTTTCTCTCGTTAACCATAAACCCTAAGCGATCAAAATTTACTCATGAAACCAATAATAGGAACACAAAATGAAAAAACTAAAACATACCCAGTTGAAATAGAAGCTTCATCTCGAGCCTACTCTTGCCACATAATAGGAGTCAATGGAAAATAAACCACACTTCACCCAGAGATTTGGTGTGAAATTTCCCTAATTTTTTAAAATCACACTTCACCCCCATATATATATATACTAATAGGGAAGATTTCCTACTAGTAATTATATTCCTTTGATATAAGGAAAAAAATAGAGAAAACAAATAAAATAAAATAAGAAAATAAACTAAACTAAAACAAAATCTTAAATTTATCAAGAAAATTATCTTACATAGTATCCATTTTGAAAAGAAGACAAATTATTTTGGTATTATTGTATTTCTTGGATGTAAAAAAGGCTAACCGTTTATTCAAAATGTCTTTCTTATCCTTTACATGATCATTAATTGGAGCAAAACTCCATTAGGGGTAAAATTTTTAGTTTCCAGACCTTAGAGGTGATAGGGTAATAAACCACAAATTGTCTAATTATTTAAAAAAATTAAATATATATTTATTAATTAGGACTTATTTTTCTTGACAAATATATAATAACAAAAATAGAAACAAGACAAAAGGTAAATAGATTTTCTTTTATGTTATAATTATTCATTTTATTATACTATTTCATATTTTTCTTTGAAAGAAAACTCTTTATTACCAAATCCTTTTTCTGAAAACAAAATAGTGCATATCATAAATTCAGATGGAAATATGCATATAATAAGTCTATGGGTGATAACCCTCATGCAGTATATATCATTACATGCGGCATGGCACGCAAAATGAAGATGTCGCTTGGACCCAACCTAGAGTGAAAATCACTACTCAGCACAATTCCTGTGTTGACCTAAAAATACTCAATGAATAGATGATTTTGTAAAACATTTTTTCTTTACTTTTATGAAAATATTGTCTCTGCAATTATGGTACAATTATCTGAATTATTTCTTATAAATTGATATTAATAAACTAGAGATATATTACATATTTTCTCTGATTCTGTATTTTTAATGTCTAGTATCTAGTACTGAAACTATTATTATTAACTGTTTACTTTATTAGTTAATTTCTAATACATTAAAACTAATAACTGATAAATGAACTGATACCATAAACTAATAATTGTTCTAATATTGTAAAACAGAAAATTGATCTGATACTATGAAACTAATAACTAATACTAAACTAATCATAAATGTTAACTGATTCATTAACAGATATGATCAGCACATATCAAGCGATTAAACAGTCAAACATACACCCATCTTAATAAAGAACTTTTGCTGTGAATGTGCTTCCTAGTTCCTATAACAATGTAATCTCTGTTATGACCTTTATTTCTTGCAAAATTTGGAAACAATGATACCCGTCAAAACTAAATTCTGAAAATAGTTACAAGAATCGGATGACTAATTGTTGAACAATAAAATTTACATAAGCATGTCAAATGTTTTCTTTTAAAATACAACTCATTAACTGTACATAAAATTGCATGACAGTAATAAGTCACAAGAACCAATCAATTATGGAAACATCTTCTTGCAAGTGTAATACAAGAGTGACTGTAAAAAACCTTTAAGTGTTTTCTCATCCGATACCTTTAGAAGGTGAGCAACTTTGCAGAATCCTGCATGATATCTATACAGACATTCTTCATTTATTGTTGGTTTCATCCCATTCCTACAAGGTTTTGGCCTTGTAAGAGTCCATTGCCCATATGGCCAATGAATGCATGTAATTTAGCGCTCTAAAACAATCAATCGTGGTCCAAGCTTCAGGAGTTTAGAAAGAATAACTACGCAGAAAATAGCAACAAGTCAGTCAATTATCAGGAACAAATAGTTCTGGAGCAGATATTTTTCAGTGTAAATTATGCAGAATGTAAAGTTTCCAATTGTAGTCGCCAAAAATTTATCCTAAAGGCATTAACCTGATGATGCCGGACGTAAAGGAAGGATGCAAATGGGTATTTAGTCCTTATCTTCTACATTTTAGGATCAAGTATTTGAGTCTTTGGTATCCCTTTCTTGATTTCTCCTCTTAACCTATTAATTTTTCTCTATCACCCTATATAGAATCCTATATTATCTATCTATGATATTCTTCTCCCCCTTCATCACCTAAGGAGCAAAAATATTATCTACTAGACATTATAACTATTGGAGTTTTGTCCAACATTTCACAACATCAAGAGTCTACTAGAAAATGGTTAAACGGTAGATCCACCAACTCATTTGCCAACCTTTTTCCTCCATATATGACAACAACTCATTTGCCATTTCTAGTTGTCCATTTTTACACAGCCCATTGATCAAAATGGTATATGTTACAACATTTGGCACCAGGTTTCCATTAAGACAAAACTTCTGAAATAGGTCCCAAGCAGTTTCGAATCTCCCTGTTTTACATAATCCATCAATGAGGGAACTCAAACCTTCAANAGAAGTTTAGAAAGAATAACTACGCAGAAAACAACAATAAGTCAGTCAATTGTCAGGAACAAATAGTTCTGGAGCAGATATTTTTCAGTGTAAATTCTGCAGAATGTAAAGTTTCCAATTGTTGTTGGCAGAAATTTATCCTAAAGGCAGTAACCTAACGATGCAGGACATAAAGGAAGGATGCAAATGGGTATTTAGTCCTTATCTTCTACATTTTAGGATCGAGTATTTGAGTCCTTGGTATCCCTTTCTTGATTTCTCCTCTTAACCTATTAATTTCTCTCTATCACCCTATATAGAATCCTATATTATCTATCTATGATATTCTTCTCCCCCTCCATCACCTAAGGAGCAAAAATATTATCTACTAGACATTATAACTACCGCAGTTTTGTCCAACATTTCACAACATCAAGAATCTACTAGAAAATGGTAAAACGGTACATCCACCAAAAAAAAATAAATGAACTGACAAAACAGATGATGAAATGAAATCCATACAGATTTGAGATAGATTTAGATCTAAAAGGCACAAACTCATACCTTAGTTAACAGCCTATTAACTAAGCTATAAGATAACAGCTTTAAATAAACTTAGGGGTTCTTACACGAGTGCATTTCAGACCATGCTGCTTCATAGATTTCAATGGCAATTTGCAATCCCATATCGACCAAATCTCCACGATCATCGTTACAGCAACTGCATATGTAACACCAGACCATATTTTTCTTGACTGCAATGTTGTAATTTTAACTGTTCCAACAGGTAGATCCCATTGACCTGCCCCTGTTCTGCATCCATATTCTTTAAGATATTCTACGGAAAAACCTTCTCTAATGCTCTTTTTGCTTTGTCTTCATCAACTATTGCTGAAAGAGCACATGCTTGTGCATAACTACATTAGAGACACGCCTGGTAAGTTCTAGTCTTATCAGATCTGAACTAAAAATGAGAAACAGAAACATGTGAAACACTATAAATAAATTAAGATTTATCAGGCCTGGATAATTGAGAATATCAATGAATGAAGTTAATCAGTTGCAACATACCATTGTCCAGTACATTGATTAGCTTGAATAGATGAACTTGAGCGGCTACCATTATTGTCGTAGTTGAAGTAAGAACCATTCCACAATTCCTCATATACAATTTTTGCTTACTGAAATTTACACCAAAAATAATCCTCAAACCCTTAAGATCTACTACATGTGCAAATCCCAACGCAACCTGCAATGTTGCCACCTCCAATATATGTACTTACAACAGAGACAGATCACGTATCGTATGTCTGATTAGGAAAACTATCATTCTCAATCATCCCACCACCATCCCTATCAAATTCAAACAGATAAAAGTGTTTACTGAACCTTCTGCATACCGTAACCAATATAGAGCATTTGGGCAACAGGATGAACTTTTGCAGGATTCTGCTCTGAAAAAAAGTTTAATGCTCACTAAAGTTTTATCAAGTAAACTTCAATTTCGCTTTTGGACCGGAAATTGAGGAAGCTCGTTCAAACATTCATTATAATTTTCGGCCTTCATTAGTAACTGCATGACTAAGGACATTGTACATTCAGTCGGCTTCACATTTTTCTCCGCCATCTTATGAAGGAGTTCAACAACTTTTGGTATCTCATTATTCTTCAGGAAACCAAACATAAGCGTAGTAAATGTGACTACATTTGGAGCACAACCTTTTTCCTCCATATATGACAACAACTCATTTGCCATTTCTAGTTGTCCATTTTTACACAGCCCATTGATCAAAATGCTATATGTTACAACATCTGGCACCAAGTTTCCATGAAGAGAAAATTTCTGAAATAGGTCCCAAGCAGTTTCGAATCTCCCTGTTTTACATAATCCATCAATGAGGGAACTCAAACCTTCAATGCCAACTGCAAACTTATTAATTACTAGAGTATTAAACATTTCCAATGCTTCCAAAACACATCCGTTCTTGCAAAGTCCATCAATGAAAATGCTATATATCCAGGAATTAGGGAAAACATCGTTAAGTCGCATCTCACCAACTAAATTCCGTGCATTTTTCACCTTAGCTATAAGAAAAAAGCCAGTTAACAAGGTGCTATATGTAATCACATCAGGTTTAATTCCTTCTGAAATCATCTCTCGATAAAGACTAAGAGCTTCATTGACTTCTTTATTCTTGCAATACCAATTGATTAAAGTATTGTAGCAAACAACATCAGGCCTATACCCCTTTCTAGTTATAGAATCAAACAACTCATTTGCATCACCAATTCTATCTGCCAAGCAATAACCGTTCATTAAAATGTTGTAGGTATAAATGTTAGGAACCACACCTCTCTGAATCATATGTTCCAAAAATAATTGTCTAGCCTTTTCAACCAATCCAGCCTTGCAAAGACCATCAATTATAATACTATAAGTAACAACATTTGGCCTACAAATAACACCAGATTCTTTATTCCCATTAACCATCTCTTCAAGCAACTTAATGGCAACACTTATTTTCTCTGTTTTACACAGCCCACCAATCAGAGTGTTGTAAGTGACCACATTAGCCCTACAACCAACATCAATCATTTTCTTAAACAATTCCATTGATTCCATAATCTTTCTCTCTATACACAGACCTTTAATCAAATAATTAAAAGTCATGGCATTTGGGCTAAAACCCTTCTTCAAAATCCCCCCCAAAACCGTAAAACTATCCAAAACCCTTTCAATATTACACAAGCAATTCATCAAAATATGCAAAGATATGAAATCTGGAGACAACCCAGTTGAATTCAACAGCTTATATAGCGAAATCACTTCATAATAATGCTTCTTCTTAGCTAGTGCACTAAACAAAGTAGTGAATGATGAAATTGGATAAAGGGGTTTCGAATTAATCATGTAATAAAAAAAGTACAATGCTTCATTCAGAGTAAAGCTACCTGATGGACAATTTTCTTCGAGGAATTTAGCAAGCGAGGATCGTTCAAGGGGTTTTTTGAAAGAATACGAAACTTCATTTTTGGAGCTTGAAGATGTGAAGTTGTGTAAGTGAGCTAACAAAAATAAAACATTAACTTTCGAAGATGGGCTTTGACAGATTGAAGACGAACGAAATGGGGATCTGAATCTCAAAACCATATATGAAGAGTGTTTTTGTGGGTCGCTTTTCCGAAGTAAGGTCATTGCAAAAGGCAAACGTATTAAAGAGAAATGTTTTGACAAATTTCACAAACAACCTTTAAGGTTTTCAAAATTACAAACTTATGTCAAGTATTGATCTTTCCTATTCAAACCACCTTTATGATTTCGAAAATTGAAGGGTAAAAATGTAAATCCACGATTCAGGTGTTTTTCGGTTTGAGGTGGTTTTCTACTAAATCCAAAAATCAAACAAAATGCAACCCAATTTATATAAGTATTCAATTGGAATTTTTTTACCTTTTTTTTAATAAAATTATAAAATTTAAATAAATCATGCTATTGAACTTTGTATTTAATTAACAATGATATATAATTTTTTTTTTTTTTATTTGTTCTTCAAACTTTTAAGTATACCAAAATCGATATTTCACATAATCGAAGGGTAAACCAAGGTTGGAGCTCATGACTATTCCTAAGTGAAATAGGGTTTTAATTGTTGCACCATATAAGTGCATCTTAAAATTAAAACATATGAGAATTATTTATTCAATTAAAACCCTAGACACCCTATTTCTCTCTCTCTCCCTCTCTCTCAAGAAGAAAAATTTTCTTGTTCTTCTTTCTTGATTCTTGAAGCCCTTAATTGTTCTAGCAAAATAATCAAGGGTTCTACGGATTATCTTCATGTGGACTTCTGTGAGTGCGATCCTACTTTGAATCGATTGACGAAAAATAATGTGAACAGTACTAGACGGTGAACAGTAACCATGAATAGTATTGTGAATAGTGTTCCTATCCGAATCAGAGATATTCGAAGGAGCCTCCAAACGTACGTAAGTATATTAATTCTTGAATGGATTTACTTTATACAGATTTTTTTTTTTTATAAACATGTAAACGGTATAATCTATACTACCTTGATGTGGGTGTTACAATTACAATATTTTTGAAGGAATTTATCAACCCTTGCTACCTCTTCAACGTTATGTACTGAATCTTTTGGTATAGTTGTAGTCACTTTACATGCATTTGTCAATAAAGATGAGGTTTTGGTTCCAGTAACCATTTCAGAAGAAGAATAACAACGACAAAGAGAGGTTTTGGACACCATTTGAGTAGCGGCATTTGTGGATTATCTAGGCTTCAAACTGGCTTAGTCTTTTGTGGGTTTATTCTTACATAATACAATCTCACAAGAAATGACAATGGGATCAAATGTATTTATCTTAATCCTGTAGGGTTCTCATGTAATTATCTAGACACCGAGGGCATGTTAAACGAAGCAAAATTATTGAGTCTTTCACTCCCTCTCTCATTCTGTCGTTAATGTAATGACACGTATTCATCTTTACTCTTCATCTTATTTTTAAACCATATTTGCTATATTATATTACAACATTGCCATTTTCTCTCATTTCTTTATGTTATTTGCGCATGTTTCAATGAATCAACATACAGTATTTTTTTTTTCGTTATCAATTTTTATTATTTTTAATTGTATTCCTTTGGGTGTAAACTGTCAATCAAGAAAAAAGTTAAATAAAATTTTATTGATGATTCTATGTACAATCAATTATGAATAAGTTTTTTTTTTTCTTTTGATTGGTTGATTGTATGTACAACTGAAATAACAAAGTTTTTCTTATTCTCCTGGTTTACTGGTATATATCTTTGACACGGTCTGATTCATAAAGTTGTAGACTAACACTCGAGGTTTGACGTGACATCTTTTGATTAGTCGATTATTTATACGACCATTACAAGGAATCTTTTTCTTTCTTTTAACAGTAATGTTTAGGTCCACAATCCAATCTTACAACCTTCACTCACAACTCCTTATATGACAGCTCGTAATTAGTCAGCTCGCAAATGGACAAACAAGACCCATAATAAGCAGTTGAGACTTATTTGCGAGCTAACAAATTGTGAGCTATCGGGGGTTGTGAGATTAGATTGTATAGCTCTTCTTTTAAAGGTTTGCAAGTACATATACATGATCTACTCTAATTCAAATAGCCATAAATCTAGTTGCTCCCTAAAGTTTTTTCTTTAATCACTTGGATGTCAAATTTGTTAAATATTGATTTTATACCCTTATTTCTAACTCCAAATTTTTAAGGTAAACAAAAGAGTGGCATTATTTGTAACTAAATTTACATTTTACACTCTTATTTTGTTTTAAGTTTACACACATTATTTAAAATTATGCATATTTGTTCATTATCAACATGCTTGCATAGGTACAACACAGACAACCCTGGATGCTGAAACAATGTTTTTTAATCAATTTTCTATAAAGTTTATGATTTTTATTATATATCCCATCAACTTATCCCTAACAAGTCAAGCCAAAATCCGAAATTTGCTCAAAAATGGACAAACCATGTAATACCTAGCAACGTAAAATCAGGCCATGTGATATGAATTGTGATCCATGACAAGTACTATAAAGAGAGAATTGGCATATAAATTTATTTATTATTATTATTATTTTTGATGATCGGACTATCCGGGCTAGCTTGCGCGCACCTTAACTAATCACTTAGGGCCTTGAAGTTGACAATCGGATAAATCCCCTTAGTGGTCACCTCTATTAGGAACACATAAATTCCTACCTTCCTTGGCTGATAGTTTTGTCTCTCGAGTTCAAGTCTCTAAGGTTATTAATACTGGTGGCTACTAGAACTCTTATTCGACTGATATTTTTCAAAATCCCTAAAAAATAGTTGAGATGTGCACAAATTGTTTGAACACTCCAATCATTAAAAAAAAAAAAAAAAAAAAAAAAGAAATCAATATTGATATGGATCTAAATTCCGAACCTGCAAATGCTATGTTCATCCCCACGTGAATGAGATTAATTTATAATTTACAAATGACCATTTATTTTCTCGAAGATCACAATCAAATAATAATTCCCAATAAATAAAATTTAATTATCAATTTCTACAATATGTTTATCTATATAATCCTGCAGCACACCCTGTTTATTGATTGCCATTTGGACTCCACGTAGAATTCCACATAAGATGCCACATAGGATCTTTGATAACAAATAAATAGTGGCATCCCAAAGGTCTCAAGTATGTAAATTGCTATTTATTAGTATTAATAGCACATATTGGGCATCCAAAGGTCTAATTAAAAGATATATAGATTCATGTTAGTCCCTCAACATTCACTTAAATATTAATAACAATTAAATTGTGGCATCCCAAATGTCTCAAGAAAACTTTGTATATATGTAAATTGTTATTTATTAGCAATAATAGCACACATTTGGCATCCAAAGCTCTAATTAAAAGATATATAGATATCCAAAGGTATAATTAAGAGATATATAGATTCATGTTAGTCCCTTCACATGCACCTTGTGCTGGAATCATGCCAAGAAGTTGTTTATTTTTTATGGTTGTGTTTAGTTTTTTTGTATAATGATTTTTATGGTCCTGATGGGTTTATCCTTAGTTTCTGCTATTGATTTCACATTTGGTCTTTGATGGGTTGTCTTTAATTTTTGTAAAGGCATAGATTTATCACTTTTGAGACCACTGGTAGGGACTTGATACCCTTACTGGGTCAGTTATAATGTAAAGATAGTAGCTTTATTGAACCAGACATTGTCTTTATGATTTGTTAATTTATGTGTGATTGCTTTATTTGTAGGTACTGGAACCTAGGAAGAGGTTAGTGAAGAAGGATGGATCAATTGGTTTGGAGAAACTATTAGCGACAAGGATCGCTATACAGTGTGTAAGGATGAGAAGGTTGTTCAAGAGAAGAATGTATTGGAATCAGTAGTTGAGAAGGGCATGCAAAATGGATAGAAGATTACATTCCCTGGAGAAACTGATAAAACTATAAGTGAATAATTCATTTTTAGTTTTATTAGATTTTGTTTGATCTCAGAGAAAATTGACAACCAAGGAAAGGAAAATGGAACTTAGAGTTTTATGTTATTTTTCCTTTCAATTTTTAAGCAATGTCGATATGGCGGTTGAAAGATGTGAGGTTTCAGTTTTGCAAAATATGTTTTGTCGTCGAGAAATTTGAGGAATACAGCTCAAGGAAAAGATATGTACTGAAAATATATATTTTGTTTTCTCAAGTTTCTCAGCCTTCAAATATAGTTGAGAATTAAGTTTTTCAGTGATTAATTATTTCATCTGCTTGATTGTAAACTGATTATTACGTAATTTGCAGGAATATGTATACAACAAGCTCCAATTCAGGTATAAGTTGCATATAAGTGTTGTTTTATTTGGTAACATTTTAATGATTTTCTTTAAGTATTTGTTAATTAGTGATCTGAAATTTCAAGGATTAGTTTGTAAATTTTGATCAATGGACACCTTTTGTTTTCCCAGTTACAGTTGGTACTTCACATTTGTTCAAGGATTTGTCTATATTGTTCTCATTTATCTTCAAGGTTTCACCACTAAACAAATGGTGAATCCATGGAAGACTTATGTGAAGCTCTCCGCAGTCTTAATGGGTTCTCATGGACTTACCAAAGGGTCTTTGGCTTTCTTAACTGTCCAGCACAGCTCACGTTCAAATCCACAGAGGTAAATATTAAACTCCATTACTTTTTTTAATTTCATGTTGAAAAAAATAACAATTTTCCTTACTAGACATTTTGATAACTTTAGTTTTTGTTTGACAGTCAAATTGGATCTCTTAATCTGTAATGGTGTAAATGGCTCAAATTAGCTCATTGACTCTTGCAATGTGAATCAAGTAAACAGGATCAATTTGGCTATAGCTGGAAATTTATTTTGTCATCTTAGGTTTTGCCTGTAATTGTCATGGGTGCATTCATACCAGGCCTTAGACGAAAATACCCCGTTCATGAATATGTATTTGCAATACTTTTAGTTGTGGAGTTGATTCTTTTTACCTTAGCAAATGCACAAACTTCACCAAATTTTAGTATGATTGGTGTTATAATGGTATTGGGTGCTCTAATCATGGATTCATTTCTTGGTAATTTGCAAGAAACAATCTTTACCATGAATCCTGAAACCACCAAGGTGACTATCATGTGTTATGCTTTTGTGTTGTTTCTTAAATTGGAAAATTGTGACTTTATCTAGACATCATCTTACTTTGTGACTTGTTTCAATCTCAATTGTTCTATTTCATTTATTTATTGTTCAATTGGTCACTTTAAAGAAGAGATCTACCATTTTTACAACTATAGAGAACTGGATTTCTCAAATTTCCAGCTTATGTGGTTTTAAATTTCAGAATTAGATTAATTTGAGCTAGCAAGGCCTGATTTTCAGTCCATAGACTCATCAAATTCACTTCCAAGTCTTGCAAATATCACAGGTTATGAGTGTTAAAATCACATATAACTTGAATTTGATCTTTAAAGTTACTGGATCATTGGAAGCTAATTATGTGTTTGGTGTGCACATATATTGTTGGAGTGTACTGAATAATTTAAGTTTGAGATTTTGTGAAATTTGGTTGTTGAAAGATGACAATTGCAAATAACTTACTAAAAGAGAAGAAATCCAAAAGGAGCAAACAAAGTTTTATTGTACAATGAATTTTGTTAGGATGATGTATAAACTTTAGAGAAATTAAGATTAATTTTGGTATTACATAACACTGGAGAGAATGGTATAACAATGTTGTAATTACTTTGATTGAAATCAAGAATTAGTGTATTGCCATGGCACATTTTCCTTGGTCTCTACACATATGGGTTTGTTGTGGCGACTGCAAAAACAAGTCTTCTAAAGAAACTGATATTTTTACAAAGGAGAAGTGTATCTCAACGATGTCCAGAATCCATGATTGTTAATAGTTTAGGATTGAGGTTAGCCTTGCTCAGTGGTATTATAATATTCTTGGCTATTTCACCTGAGTACCATGTTCACCAACCTAAACTCAAGTACTCAATTGTAGGGCTTATCTTCTTAATAAAAGAAGAGAAAATGTTAGAACGAGATAATAAGATTGAATTGTAGAAGTTAGATTGATTTACATATGTTTTCTGTGCTAAAGTAAGAAAGTTGTTCATTTTTTTTTGGATAGTTAAGTTGATAGATATATAGTTTAAAATTTTTGGTACTGGTAATTTTACTACAAAGAGTTAAATGATTTTGTGGTGCAATGCAATATTAGAAGACTTGGCCAGGAACTTCAATTTATTACTATTATTTTCAGAAAGAAAAAGATTAAGAAAGAAGGTCAAGAACAAAGAGTTTGTTCTTTGTGTTAAATGGGTGGAGATACAGCTACTAGAACCTGTCCAGTATCTTTACACCAACATTAAATATATATTTAAATTTAATACTCATTATTTGGTATATAATATTTTTATTATTTATTTCTTTAATTATCAATTCAATATAAAATTAACTTCAATACAAATAATTTAATGCCAGACAAACAATTAATAATAATGTAAAAAAAAATTTATAAACATAACCATGCAATGCATAGGCTTTCTATCTAGCTTTATTATAAATCATAGCCATCCTTCCCTATCACAATTAGTCCAGCTTTCCCTCTCTTCCACCATTGCTTCAAATAAACTACCAAGTACCAACAACAAAAACTTCCCACTTTGTTATTTTTTTTTCTAATTTTAAAAAAATTATTTTTCATAGAATTCATCGCTACTCAGTGTCCTTTCTTCATATAAAATTCATTCATTTTTTTTTCTCTTTTGTTTATAAAGTCTCAATGGATCTTACTCTCAGCCGTAGCACCTTCTCTAACAGCTTAAAGGTACATTTTTCTTCTCTTTTCTTTTCAAGTTTCTTCTGTTGCATTAACATAAACCCACTTGTGTGTGACTTGATCCAATTGTTTAAGTAAACTCAATGGCTCTAGTGATGGGTGAAATGTTTAGAATGGACCTCTAAAACATTTGTACTCTAGGTGTATTTTATGGTAGTTTTTAAACTTTAGGAGTTTTATTGAGTTTTGGATAACTACAGAGTGTTTATTTACCTTTTGGATTAAGATCATATGATTGTGATATAACTAGTTTGCTTCTTTCTACTGCATAAATCCATCTGTGTGTGTTGAACCAGTTATTTAACTGAATTCTGTCACCTTGGTGTTAGCAATGAAATGTGAAATATTTGTACTTTTTTGGGTGGTTTGTGTTATTTTTTAAGGGTTTTATTGGTTTTTAAGATAATTTGAGGGTTTTTTTAGTTTTGGAGTCTTTTGGATTTTAATCATATGAATTGATGATGGTTATGGATCATTAAATTAACCTCATCAGTTCAGAAACAAGAGAAATTACTCTTATGATATGTTTGTACTTTCAACTTTTTAGGGTGGATTTTGTTATTTTTAAAACTATGGGGATTATATTAGGTTAAATTATTTAGAGATAATACTTCAATCTTCTCCAACTTTTTGATGAGTTTCTGAAGATACTAATCTCTCTAACATTTGATCTTTATTGTAACTTACAGACAAATTAAGGTGAATCTGGTTTTGTATTTGAGCATATGTCAATCTGAAATGCTTGATAATTCAACTTTGCCGATGTTATTCATTATTAAGACTGAAAAATAAGAGAAAGAATCTTGCCATAATGTTATATCAAATCTATTAGTCATCATTTCATAATCTAAACTGTGTTGTATCTTGTGATCTTTTTAGTTTCTTCTTAAGAATTTTTTTGTACTTGATATAATGTTTACTACTTTGTATAATATAATGTTTAAGGGCACGTTCATAGTTCATTAATCTTTTTTCATTAAGAAATTCATCCTCAGTTTAGCTGACTTTGATGGTTCTGATTACTAACACAAACTATTTTATGCAAATACAAACAACCCTTAAACACCTTCTTCTCATTTAGAAAGGTCTATTTGTCCTTTCACAAACAACAGAAAACACAAATCATTTTTCTAAACCTTACACAAATATATTGCATAAACATTACACTCTTCCTATGATACATTTGCAAATCCCTGAGTTAATCCTTCATATAATCAAAATGTTCACCTTGGAAATCCTTAAAACAAAACATACCAAAAACAGAAAACAAATTTATACCTCAAATATTGCAGCTATTAATTTTCCACACAGTTGACTTCAGTTTCAGCTTCTCATTCTGAAAGAGCTTGACTTTTGAATCCGTTGCTGTCTCATGTTTCTATCTTCATCCACACCAGACATGCAAATTTCAACAACAATTTTGCAGCCTGTTTCATGTGAAGAGAGTTTGCAAATTGTACTCACTTCAGCCTAAAACTGCTCTTCTCCTCAAATTATATCTCCTAGTCTCTTCACACAACGACCGTCATTTCAGCAACTAAACACCCTGCTTAGATCTGCACACCAGAGATTGTATAAGCAAAGCTTCAGTAAAATTGAGATCAAATCCTTAGAAATCAACTCTAGGAACAGTAATTAGTAATAGTTCTGGTGTTGCATTTCTTTGATTGCTCCTCCATCTTCCCCACCTCGCAAAGCCCACATCAGGCTGCAAACCTCTTTGATTCCTCAATTCAACCCCCATTAGCTTCCTCCATCTTCCCCATCTTGCAAAGCCTTTATCATTGTTTAAAGTCACCACATTAGGCTGCAAACTCTTTGATTCATCAATTCAAACACCCATTAGCTCCTCCATCTTCCCCATCTTGCAAAGCCCATTTATCATTGTATTAAAGATCACCACATAGGCTGCAAACCTCTTTGACTCATCAATTCCATCAACCCATTAGCTCCTCCATCTTCCCCTCTTTGCAAAGCCCATTATCATTGAATTAAACGTCACCACATCAGGCTGCAAACCTCTTTGACTCTCAATTCCATCAACCCATTAGCTTCCTCCATCTTCCCCTCCTTGCAAAGCCCATTATCATTGAATTAAACTCACACATTAGGCTGCAAACCTCTTTGACTCATCAATTCAAACAACCTATTAGCTCCTCCATCTTCCCCTCCTTGCAAAGCCCATCTATCATTAATTAAAAGTCACCACATTGGCTGCAAACCTCTTTGACTCATCAATTCCAACACCTATTAGCTTCCTCCATCTTCCCCTCCTTGCAAAGCCCATCTACATTGAATTAAAAGTCACCACATTGGCTGCAAACCTCTTTGACTCATCAATTCCAACAACCATTAGCTCCTCCATTCTCCCCTCCTTGCAAAGCCCATTATCATTGAATTAAAAGTCACCAATTAGGCTGCAAACCTCTTTGACTCATCAATTCCAACAACCTATTAGCTCCTCCTTCCCCCTTGCAAAGCCCACTTACATTGTATAATGTCACCACATTAGGCTGCAAACCTCTTTGAACTCAATTCCAAAACCCATTAGCTTCCTCCGTCTTCCCCACCTTGCAAACCCATTTTCATTGTATTAAAAGTCACCAATCAGGCTGCAACCTCTTTGACTCATCATTCCAACAACCCATTAGCTTCCTCCATCTTCCCTCTTTGCAAAGCCCATTATCATGTGATTAAACGTCAACACTTAGGCTGCAAACCTCTTTGACTCATCAATTCCAAAACCTATAGCTTCCTCCTATCTCCCCTCCTTGCAAAGCCCATCTATCATTGAATTAAAAGTCACCACATTAGGCTGCAAACCTCTTTGACTCATCATTCCAAAAACCCATTAGCTTCCTCCTCTTCCCCACTTGCACAACCCATTTACATTGTATTAAGTCACCAAATTAGGCTGCAAACCTCTTTGATTCATCAATTCCAACAATCTATTAGCTTCTTCCGGTCTGCCTCCCTAGGCAAAGCCCATTTATCAATGTATTAAAAGTCACCAAATTAGGCTGCAAACCTCTCTGACTCATCAATTCGAACTCATTAGCCTCCGTACCCTTATTCTCCAAACACAAACCTTTAATCAAAGAAGTCAAAGTCACAACATTTGGGCTAAAACCTGACTTCAAACTCCTCCCCAAAACAACAAAACAATCACAAACTCGGCCCACGTTACAAAAACAATTAATCAAAACATTTAATGTAAAACGATCTGGCATCAACCCCATTGAATCCGCTCTCTTGTAAAGCAAAATAACATCTTTATAAAACTTCTTCTTAGCAAGAGCTTCAAACAATCGGTTGAATGATGAAATTGGTGGTTTGTGTTGCATATGAATCATTAAACAAAATAAATAGTGTGCTTCATCAAGAGTGATATTACCTTGTTTACAATCCTTTTGAATGAATTTATCAAGCCTCGCTACCTCTTCAACGTTATGTACTGAATCTGGTGATATAGTTGTAGTCACTTTACATGTATTTGTGAAAAAAAGATGAGATTTTGGTTTCAGAGGAAGAAGAGCAACGACGAAGAAAGGTTTTGAACGCCATTTGAGTAGCGGTGTTTCTGGATTATCTAGGGTTCAATTCAAACTGGCCAAGTCTTTTGTGGTTTAAATAATACAATCTCACGGAAAATGAGTGTGGGATGAAATGTATTTATGTGAAACCTATAGGGTACACATGTAATTATCCAGGCACCGGTGGTCTGTTAAAGAAGCAAAATTATAATAAAATTTGAGCCTTTCAGTCCCTCTCTCATTTCTCTCTTTAATGTAATGAGACCACTTTGCCATTTCTTTAATGTTATTTGCTCATATCTCAATTGATGACTTGATCAAGTTTTTTTAAGTAAAATCAGTGGCTCTGGTGGTGGGTAAAATATTTTTACGCTAGGTTCATTTTGTGTTAGTTTTAAACTTTAGGGCATTTACTGATTTTTGGATAACTATAGTGTTTATGTATTTACCAATCCATAAGATCATATGATTGTGATATAACTAGTTTGCTTCTTTCTATGGTATAAACTAAGGATGTTCAAAAGAACCGGTTGGAGCCGGAACCGGTGGGTACCCTGGGTTTTGTTCTGGTTCCTACCCAGAACCAGTCGTCAATGGGTAGGTTTCGATTCCAAATTTTTGGAACTGTTACTGTGCGATTCCGGATTTGGTTCCTATAGTTAGGAACCAGAACTAGAACCAGGAACCAAGAACCGAGACTAATATAAAATAAAATTAAAGATTAGGGGGGTTAATTAAACTTTTGTAGAAAAAGTAATGTGAATACATTTCTATTTATATTTCATAAAATTGAAAGTAAGTTGGTTTGAATTTTGAGAATCTATCTTTACAAAGTAATTGAGTTTGTAATTTTGAATTTATAATTTGTAATTTTATTTTTGTTAACAAGTTCCAGGTGGGGGGTTATTTGTAAGTTTTTAAGGGTTTTTTGTGCCATTTTAAAAACTTTTGGGGGTCATGTAATTTTACAGGGTACCCAGAACCAGAACCGGAACCGTTGTTACAGGTTCTGGTTCTGGGTACCTAGGAACCAGAATCGTCGGTTCCGGTTCTGGTTCCAAATTTCAAGGAACCGTCAGTTTCGGTTCCAGTTCCAGTTCCTTCAAAAAGTGCAGGGTACCCGAAACGAACACCCCTAGTATAAACCCACTTGTGTATTTTGAGATAAGTGTGAAGAGTTTTTTAGTTATCCATGGTTAGTTATTTGTGGAGACTTATGGATTTGATGGTTAAAGTAAACCTCATTAGTTTCAAAAACAAGAGAAATTAATCTTATGATACGTTTGTACTTTCAACTTTCTAGGGTGGATTTTGTTGTTTTTAAAACTTTGGGGATTATATTTTTTCTAAAATTATTTAGAGGGTTTATTGTACTTGACATGGATAGCTATTTCTGCAACCTTTTGGATAGATCATATGATTATGATATGATGTTGTTCTTTTTTCTTTTTTTAATGTTGTAAACCAGGTATCAAATTTTGTTCATGTAATTTTGCAATGAAATATGTAGCTCCTTAAATTGACATACCTTGCATTGCTAGCAACTAAGTATTCGAACTAGTTTATAAACCTTGGATCATCTTAAATATGTAAACGTGTGTCGAGCAAAGGATGTTCATGTAAAGCTTAAAAGCAAATCCATAAGGTTTAGGAACTCTTACTGTGATTAACAAAGCACAAAGTAACTGTAATTAATATTTTATATGATCAAACTGTTCATCCTGGTAATCCTTCAAATAAAGACAAACCAAAAACAGAAAATAAATTTATAGCTCAAATATTGCAGGTACTAATTTTCCACACAATTGATTTCAGTTTAGCTTCTGATTCTGAAATAGCCTTGACTATTGAATCCATTGCTAGTCTCATGTTTCTATCTTCCACCACAACAGACTGGTTCATATAAAAGAGTTTCCAAATTGTACTCACTTCAGCCTAAAATGTTTCTTCTTGTCAGAATATATCTCCTAGTCTCTTCACGGCAACCGCTCTTTCATCAACTAAAACACCATGCTCAGATGATTCTTCCACACTAGACATGCCAATTTCAACCAAAAATTTGCAGCCTGGTTCAACTAAAAGATTTTCCAAATTGTACTCAGAACTCACTTCAGCCTAAAATGCTTCTTCTCTTCAATATATATCTCCTAGCCTCTGCCCTTTCATCAACTAAAACACCATGCTTAGATGCTCGACACCAGAATCATATAAGCAAAGCTTCAGTGAAATTGAGATCAAATCTTTAGAAATCAACTCTTGGAATAGCAATTAGTAATTAGTTCTAATGTTGCTTTCTTTTGATTGATGGATATTCTTGATAACCCTTGGTCAATGCTAAACTTATCAAAACACATTTATCTTTGGTTGGATAAAGAAAATTTCAATGCCTTGAGATCTTTGGCACGTCATTATCAAATTATCCTACCATACTACTTCAGATATCTTCATTGGAGAATCCTATAAATTTTATGGCATCAAAAATCTTAAATAGGCTCTGAATGCTTCGAGCATAAATCAACAATCGACTTTGAAAAATAGGTAAAGGATTAAAACGATAGTAGCTCTAAACTTATATAAAAAATTCTACCATATTCCAAGATACTTAAAGTCATATAAGAAAGAAGAATTCTCCTAATGTAAAACAAGATGCAATGAGATTCCTATACTACCTTATCATACAAAGCGAGGAACGAATCCCTAAAATACATGATATGTGCAAATTTACATTCTTGATAATGAAAAACTGAAATACAACTTCGTTTGGGAAAGGAAAATCATACCTATGGAAGTATACATTCACCACTAAAGAACTTAAGTAAACATAGTATGCCACAGATATATCTAACGTGTCAAGCCATGCATTGTGGAAGAAAAATGATATAATAGTATTTGAGCAAACAAAAAGTTGGACAACATCCATAAAAGCAAAAATAACCATTGGATGTTGGACTTCGAGCTTCATGCTTTGAGAGAACTTTGGTAAAACAGCATTTAAAAAAAGGAAAAAAGTCTATTTCCTCAATGGCTATCTTAAAATTTTCCTTCACGGTTAGACACCAAGTGGCAGATATTTGCAAAAGGTATCAGGTGCCATCTTTGCCTCATGGTATATACTCTCAGAATATCCAGAAACTCAATGCAAAAGGAAGAGTTAAAACAATTAGAGTGAGAATTCAAGTGAGCAACAACAAATTGAAATAAGCAAAAAAAATAAAATAATATAAACGGGTATATGTCAAGACATATGATCGAAGGATGCAACATATATAGATATTAAATCAACCTATGGGTCCTTATAAATGTCAAGACTAGAAGATTAGATCATAGGCTGCAAACCTCTTTGACTCATCAATTCCAACAACCCATTAGCTTCCTCCATCTCGCCCTCCTTGCAAAGCCCATTTATCATTGTAGTAAAAGACACCACATTAGGCTCCAAGCCTCTTTGACTCATCAATTCCAACAACCCATTAGCTTCCTCCATCTTCCCCTCCTTGCAAAGCCTACTTATCATTGCAGTAAAAGTCACCACATTAGGCTACCAACCTTTTTGGATCATCAATTTCAAGTATGCATTAGCTTCCTCCATCTTCCCCTCCTTGCAAAGCCCATTTATCACTGTAATAAATGTCACCACATCAGGCTGCAAACCTCTCTGAATCATCAATTCAAACAACCCATTAGCTTTCTCAATCTTCCCCTCCTTGCAAAGCCCATTTATCATTGTATTAAACGTCACCACATCAGGTTGCAAACCTCTTTGAATCATCAATTCCATCATCCCATTAGCTTCCTCCAGCTCCCCCTCCTTGCAAAACCCATTTATCATTGAATTAAAAGTCAACACATTAGGCTGCAATCCTTTTTGAATCATCAATTCCATCATCCCATTAGCTTCCACCATTTTCCCCTTCTTGCAAAGCCCACTTATCATAGTATTAAAAGTCACCGCATTAGGCTGCAAACCTCGTTGACTCATCAATTCCAACAACCCATTAGCTTACTCCATCTTCCCCTCCTTGCAAAGCTAATTTATCATTGTAGTTAATGTCACCACATTTGGCTCCAAACCTCTTTGACTCATCAATTCCAACAACCCATTAGCTTCCTCCATCTTCCCCTCCTTCCAAAACTCATTTATCATTGTATTAAAAGTCACCACATTAGGTTGCAAGCCTCTCTAAGTCATTAATTCCAACAACTCATTAGCTTCCTCCATCTTCCCCTTCTTGCAAAGCCCATTTATCATTGTTGTAAACGTAACCACATTAGGTTGCAATCCTCTTTGAATTATCAATTCCAAAAACCCATTAGCTTCCTCCGTCTTCCCCTCCTTGCAAAGCCCATTTAGCATTGAATTAAAAGTCACCACATTAGGCTACAAACCTCTTTGAATCATCATTTCCATCAACCCATTAGCTTCCTCTATCTTCCTCTCCTTGCAAAACCCACTTATCATTGTATTATACATGAGTAAATTAGGCTACAAACCTTGATCCACCATCTCAAAAAACAAGCCTTTAGCCCCTTCCAAATTTCCCACAAAACAACAACCATAAATTAGAGTGGTACAAACAACAACATTTGGCTTAATTCCACCGCTCTTCATTTCTAAAAACAATTCTTTTGCCTTATCTACCAACCCATCTTTGCAAACACCATTGATAATACTACCATAAGAAACAATATCAGGCCTGACCCCGAACACAACCATTTTCTTGAACAACTCCATAGCCTACAAACTCCTATTCTCCAAACACAAACCTTTAATCAAAGAATTAAAAGTTGCAACGTCTGGGTTAAAACCCCACCTCAAAATCCTCCAAAAGATAGCAAAACCATCACAAACTCTACCCAGATTACAAAAAAAAAAAAAAAATTAATCAAAATATTCAAAGTAATTAAATCAGGCAACAACCCCATCAAACCCAGTCGTTTGTAAAGCAAAATAACGTCTTTATAAAACTTCTTCTTATGAAATCGGTGGTTTGGGTTGCATATGAATCATTAAACAAAAGAAATAGCATGCTTCACCAAGAGTGATGTTACCTTCTTTACAATCTTTTTGAAGGAATTTCTAAAGCTGGGTTACTTTAAGTACTAAATCTTGTGGTATAGTTGCAGTCACTTTACCTGCTTCTGCGAATGAAGAAGGAGAAGAGGAAAAACAACGAATCAAGCTTTTAAGCATCATTTTAGTAGTGTTGTTTGTGGATTATCTATCGAGGGTTCAAACGGGCTTAAACCTTTGGGTGTTGAGGGTTAAATAATACATCTCACTGGAAATGAGAGTGGGATAAAACGTATTTATTTGGGACTAATAGGGTTCAGATGTAATTATATTTTTGTTGAAATTATTTAGAGGGTGTATTGTTTTTAACATGAAGGATAGCTATTTTCTTCAGAACAGTGGATAGATCATATGATTATGATATGTTGCAAACCTGGCTTCAAAGTTTGTTCATGTAGCTGCTTGAATTGACATATCTCGGATTACTGGATTAGAGTGTTCAAACTACTCACGAGCAGCTGGCCTCGCCTCACCTGACAACTTCAAATAGATAAATTGTATTAAATGCAATTTAACCTAATTGTGGATTAGGTCAAATTCAATATTGAACTCAAATCTGCCTTTATTCAAAAGGCAAAAACATTCCTGATTTCAAATGATATAGTATTTTATACGTCTATTTATGAATTCATAATCCATATCCAAATTATGTAAGGACTTTTGCTCAAATGCTTTTAACGAGATTTTTCATTCTTTTTTGAAGAAATTTTGAAATTAAAAAAGAATATATATGATACAATTAATCAGGCAATATTACACTTACAACCCAATCTCACAGATTTTCTCTCACAACCTCGACGTGATAGCTCATAATTGGTCCGCTTGCAACTGGGTCCCGCCTGCTTATAGTGGATCTCCCCTACCCAATTATGAGTTGATCAATTACGAAATACTACATCGGGGTTGTGAGAGAAAGTTTGTAAGTATGAATTGTGAGCCAGTCTTTACTAAATTAGTCAACTTTGCTTCTAAAGAATATCTAGAGTGTGTTTGTTTTATTATTTTGAGTAGTATTTTTGAAAAAGTTAAGCTGAGTTATTATTACGAGGATAGGATTTGAATTTGAAAATGTGTTTGGTAAGATTATTTTTTAATCCCCTATATTTGTTAATTTAGTTAAACATCCCATACAATAAAAGTTTTAAAATTAAGAAAAACACCCCCACCCACCCATTAAATGCTAGCAGTGGTGGCTGACTTTGTCAGGAATATGTGGGTGAGCGGAGGTGTTTTTGTCAATTTATAATTTTTTTTTTATTATCGGGGGTGTTTAGTTAAATTAACAAACATAAGGGGTTAAAAAAATTAAATATTTTGGGTTGAATAGAATATGATTGGATTTTGGGAACAGTGAAACAAAACATCCATTTTGAATAGGATATGATAGGAATAAGGAAACAAACACAGTTATGTTTACATGTCAAACTAACAATAAGTTTGAGCATGCGTAACATGCACCTTCAAAATATATATACATTTTTGCAACGTTTATCCATTGAATTGAAAAAGTCAACATTAACACATGTGACATATAGACTCTCACTAGTTAACTTAATGAACGTACATCACACGAAATAGTTTGTTACATTTTTTTGAATATTATTCTATTCTAAATAGGATAGGACATGATTTAATCAAATAAGATATTATTATGATTATGATTATGATTATATTTGTTAATTTAGCAATACACCTCCACAATAAAAGTTTATAAATTAACAAAAATGCCCCCACTCACCCAACTAATTGTTGGCAGCTGGCCACCACCGCCAGACGATGGCTGGAAGTTGTCAGAATGGTGTACAACAAACTGAATTTGGTCAATCTTACACTGATCTTGTCGTTCCTGGTTAGATCTATAGCCAAAGATTTGGCAGTTAACGATGGTTATATCTTGACCATCGTTGACTAATAAGTCTCAGCCGAATTGAAATAAAGATGAAATAATAACATGTCACCAAATTAACCCCATAAGTTGAATTCCTCAGAAGATCAATATAATTCTCAAAAGATGTGGGATTGGTAATTGGTGGGCCTTATCCCTTAGCTTTATGAAGCTAATATGTGGGGATGATTCGATCATACAACAAAGATATGCATTCAGCCATATAGTCTTGACATAATCTACATTGAATGTAGTGGTACTAGTAGAAGATTTGCAATAATGTATGCTGCCCCCCCCCCCCCCCCCCCCCCCCCCCCTTGCCCATATTTCAACTTGGAAACCGCGTAAAACAACAGAGTACAGGCCTAGTACAAATACAAAGCTATTCGTGCAAACGAGCTGTGTAACACCCACATCAAGGTACGCAATTTTACTTATGCCCTAATACCCTTAGTTGGATTTCTTTGATGTTACCTTAGACAAATGTGAAGGAAAATTCCTTAAAACTTCATTAGGGGTAAAACGGTCTTTTCACTCGTAATTACTTGAAAAAGTTGGAAGTAAAATGAAGCAAAATAATGTGAAGAAGATAATAAAAATGAGCGTATTTTAGTAATTGACTAAAGGACAAAGATGGAATTTCATAGAAAGTGCAAGGGCAAAATAGGAATACATGTTTATATTATTTGATATAAGGCTTTATTTGAAGAAACCCTAACATACCTTCAGCCCTTGTTTATGCTCTTAATTTTCTTCGCTAAATTTCAAAGGGAAATCATAGGATTTGGTTTCGATTTTTGGAGATTTTCAATCCTAAAGCATCTTAAGGTAAGATTCTAGCAAAAGGAGTGTGATTAAACTTTAAAGTTTTAAATTCTTATGGTTTTTATATGATCTAGGTCCAAGAGGAAGAGATTTTGAGCAAAAGGGAAGTGATCTTACATATTCAAGGTAAGTAAACCTAATTTGAACCTTGATTTGACCAAGACTTGTGTTGAATGAATTTTTGCATGTTTGTATGTGATGGTATGAGAGAATTATTGGCTGTTTTTGATGTTTAATGATGTATAAATTCTACCCATGAGAAGTAGTATATGGTTATGTGATGATTTGGTGAAGTTGTGGAAGATTTTGTGTTGAAATTTTTGGAGTGTAGAGAAGTGATGAATTTAGCCAGGTTTGATACTAAAGTTAGTGAATTTTTGGCTCACAATTTGGTTGAACTATAGAGTTATGGAAGTGTAGCCAACATGGTAGCTGCATGTGCATATGAAGTGTTTGATGAAAATCCAAAGAGAAAATGCATGCATGAGTTGGCTAAACCCTATTGAAGAAAGGGTTAGAGAAAGGCAAGAATTGAAGTAGGAAGATTATGTTTAGGCTTAACCAAGTGTAATTGTTAGTATTCAAGAGTGCATATTGTTATGCCAAAATTTAATATATCACTTGGTCATGTTAGTTCCATGAGAGAAATGGCCCTTAGTGTTTTGTTCTAGCTACTTGAACCTTTCCTACTTTTTGAATAGCACATGAAAGGAATTGTAAGTTAAAGTGTTATTTTGATATGGTAAATGTGATAGTAGAGAATGGTAGAATATGTCATGACATACCATTATGCCATAATGAATTTGCAAGTTTATATATGTGAATTTGGAAAGCATATTAAAGAATGGGCTTGAGCATGCATATTTTGTGTACATGAGATATATGTATAGCCTTGATCTAGTAAATGAGAATATGAAAGAATATGTTAGCATAGAATGAGAAAGAAAGAAAAGAAAATGACTAGTAATTTTCTTTTAAGCAAACATGCAAATATGTATATTTTCTCATTTACTAAAGAATGCAAGTGTAGAATTTCCATAGCTTGGAAATTCATGTTGAAATGTGTATGGTATCTCTTTCTACAGCATGCTATGATATTAGGTTTTTGCAATGGGGAACCCATGAGTGACAGAGATGCTAACAAACATGCCGCCACGAGTGAGTGGCATTAGCAAAGAGATACAATATTTGTACAGTCTGTGAGTAGTGTATGTGGATAAGGACTATACTTAGCAGAGCATACCTACATGAACGCCGCCAAGATTGAGCAGCCACAGCAGAGAGATACAAAACTTGTATAGTTTGTGGATAGTGCATGTGGATGAGGACTGCACCTACTCACATGGCCAAGGTTCCAAATCCATGCATCAACCTAATCCGATTGGAAAACTAGAATGAAAGAAAGAAAAGAAAGAGAAACAGAGAAGAAAAGAAAAGAAAGAGATACAACATAAGAGACTGATAACAGAAAAGAAAAGAAAGTTCTTTTCCTAGGAAAGTGTATTATTCTGCATATGTATTATGCTACTTACATAATTCAGTATTTCTTATATGATCAACGATGTACAGTTTCATTCATTATCTTTACACGCTGATAAGTAGCAAATCAAAATATCAGAAAAGAATGCAGAATATCAAAAAAGAATGAAGAGTATTATCAAAGAATAAAGTGAGAAAAGGAAAATCAGAACATGAGTAACAGAGGAAATACAATAGTGCAGTTTGGTTTACTTACTGAGCAATTAGTGCTCACTCCATTATTTTACTGTTTTGCAGGTACTAGATGATTTACGACTGGGTAGGACATCAAGAAGCAGAGGAGTTTGGTAGCACTGTTCAAGATTACCTTGTGCTTACTAAAGTATATAAGTATTTTGTATATATATTTATATGAATTAAAATTAGAATTTTTGGATTTTGCATTATGTGTATATGTTTATAGAAGTTATTTAGTGGATTTTATCATATATTTCTCAAAGAATTACTAGCTAGATAGTATATTACAAGCTATTTGTGTAAATTAACTATATATATAGTGATGAGAGCCCTCTGGGTCTTAGATTGCAAATATATGGAAGCTTTGATTGATTCTTTGAAGATTAAGTTATCCAGCCTGCTAACAACAAACCACCAATACAATCCCCCTAACCAATCAACTAATGCTACACGGCCACATATGTAGCTTGTCACCACTACCGTCAAACCCCCACATAGAGAAAATTTCAACAAAAATGTTGCAACCTATTTCATGTAAAAGAGTTTGAAAATTGTATTCACTTAAGTCTGAAATGCTTCTTCTCTTCAATATAGATCTCCTAGACTATGCACAGCGACTGCCCTTTCATCAACAAAAACACCCTACTCTTTCATCAACTAAAACACCCTGCTTAAAGGCTTCACACCAGAATCATATAAGCAAAGCTTCAATGAAACTGAGATCATATCATTATAAATCTACTCTTGGAACAATATTTAGTAATTAATTAGAACATAAATCAGTAATGGACTATGAGAAATAGGAAAAAGATTAAAAAGATAGAAGTTCTAAAATTATATAAAAAATTCTAATATAGTCAAAGATACTGAAAGTATATTTCCTCAAACAAGAAAGAAGAATTCTCCTGATGTACAACAAGACTGTAATGAGATTTCGATACTACCTTATAAAACAAAGTGAGGAATGAATCATTGAAATACATGATATGTGCAAATTTACATTCTTGAAAACTGAAATACAACTATGTATGAGAAAGGAAAATCATACTTCATATGTGTAGATGCGAAAAATCTACCGTCATGCGAATAGGGTCTGATCCCATGAGGTTGAGGCCACTAACAATCCGCTAGACCTGCACACATGAAAGGGCAAGCGTGAAGCTTCCGAAAAACACCGGGGTGGTGTTTGCCGTAGGCACTCCGATGCTCAAGTCAGCGAGGCTGAAAGAGATTATTTGATAAGAATTAAAGAGATGAAGAATTACCAAGAGTCTTGTCGGAAGCTAGGACTACGGTGGAGACGTCGGGTTCTTGGGAGCAAGAACTTTAGGAGCAAATAGATGGTTTTGAGTTGTGTAGAGAGACCATGGGAGATTGCATGCCTAATGAGAGGGCAAACCTATGTTTTTTTAGTGAACCCAAGGGGCTAGAATCGTAGTAGGACATTGAGTCCTCTTTTTTGGGAGATAATCCCTATCAAGAAAGAAATATGATTTCTTGGCCTTATCAGATTAAGTTTAATAGTTTAAATAAGATTTGGAATCTTAATAGGACACTAAGTCTTATTTTGAGAGATAATCCCTATCATGAAAGAGATATGATTTCTTGGCCTTATCAGATTAAGTTTAATAGTTTAAATAAGATTTGGAATCTTAATAGGACACTAAGTCTTATTTTGAGAGATAATCCCTATCATGAAAGAGATATGATTTCTTGGCCTTATCAGATTAAGTCTGATAATTTGAGTAAGATTTGGAATCTTAGTAGAAGAGGAAATAGAATAGGATTCTGATTTCCTATTTATAGACTATTGCAGGCTAATGGGATGAAACCCAGTTTAGCTTAAGTTATAGGATAGCCTAACTCATAGAGTGGGTAGTTCACAAGGTGATTTTAAGCGTAGGCCCGATCGGGATTGGGTTGAGGCCTTGGGCCGTGACATGTTTATTTCGTTATTAAGCCTCGTCAAGCCCAAGACGATTTTTGGCCCTAACAATATGTCACCAACAACATGAATTTAATTTGAGCGAATACAGATTGTGTGGTTGAAACTTCTAAGGCTATGATTGCCATGGGTGCTTTAGAGCCTTATATGTAGAAAGGCATGTCCTAATATTCACTTCAAGCAAATGAGCAACAAAGTCAATGAAGCCCTGGTCCCCCATCAGCAATCAATGAAATAATGAACTCAACGCCTCTATTCTTGAACAACTCAAAGATGAGCCTTCCTTTTGCATTATTATGGATACGAAATTAATGGGAAAAATTGGATTCAATTGTCAACTACTCCTATAAATAGGATTGACTATGGATTCAAACCATAGCACATGCTTTCATAAAATCGTAGGATTCTCCTAATCTAAATCAAGCAGGTTTTACATGAAGAAGTTCTATTTGAAGTAGTTAGGAGAAGCAGTATACTTAAAAAAATAGAGAAAGTAGAACCAAGTCAGTATTTGAGCAAACACAAGGTTGGACAAGTTCCATAAAAGCAAAAATAACCATTGGATTTTGGAGTTCTAGCTTCATGCTTTTAGAGAACTTTGGTAAACAAGCATTTAAACAAAGAAAAAATGTCTATTTACTAAATGGCTCTCTTAAAATTTTCCTTCATGGTTAAACACCTAGCGACAGATATTTGAAAAAATAATCAAGTGCCATCTTTCCCTCATGGCATTATACTCTCAGAATATTCATAACTCATTGCAAAAATAAGAGTTAAAATAATTAGAGTCCGAATTCATGTGAGTAATAACAAATTGAAATACACTAAAAACTTAAAAAATAATATAAAGGGTTATAAATGTCAAGACTTATGATCGAAGGTTGCAACAATAAAGATACCAAATCAGCTTATGGGTACTTATAAAGGTCAAGACTAGAAGATCAGATTATAGGCTGCAAACCTCTTTGACTCATCAATTCCAACAACCCATTAACTTCTACCATCTTCTAGTCCCTGTGAAGCCCACTTATCATTGTAGTAAATGTCACCACAGTAGGCTGCAAACCTCTTTGACTCATTAATTCCAACAACCCATAGGCTTCCTCCATCTTCCCTTCCTTGGAAAGCCCATTTATCATTGTATTAAAAGTCACCAAATCAGGCTGCAAACCTCTTTGATTCATCAATTTGAACAACCCATTAGCTTCCTCCATCTTCCCCTCCATGCAAAGCCCATTTATCATTGCATTAAAAGTCACTAAATTAGGCTGCAAACCTTCTTGATTCATCAATTCCAACAACCTATTAGCTTCCTTCGTCTTCCCCTCCTTGCAAAGCCCATTTATCATTATAGTAAATGTCACCACATCAAGTTGCAAACCTATTTGACTCATCAATTCCAACAACCTAATAGCTTTCTCTATCGTCCCCTCCTCATTAACTTCCTCTGTATTCCCCTCCTTGCAAAGCCCATTTATCATTGAATTAAAAGTCACCACATTAGGTTGCAACCCTTTTGGATTCATCAATTTAAACAACCTATTAGCTTCCTCCATCTTCCTCAACTTGTAAAGCCCACTTATCATTGTAGTGAATGTCACCACATTAAGCTACAAACCTCTTTGACTCATCAATTCCATCAAACCATTAGCTTCCTCCATCTTCCCCTCCTTGCAACGCCCACTTCTCATTGTATTAAACGTCACTACATCAGGCTGCAAACCTCTTTAACTAATTAATTCCAGCAACCTATAAGCTTCCTCTATCTTCCCTCCCTGCAAAGCCCATTTATAATTGTATTAAATGTCACCATATTAGGCTGCAAACGTCTTTGAATCATCAATCCTATAAACCCATTAGCTTCTTTTACCTTCCCTGTCTAACACAACCTGTTAGTCAAAGTCACATACGTAATCACGTTAGGCATAACCCCAAACACAGCCATTTTCTTGTACAACCTTATAGCCTCGAAACTCCTATTCTCCAAACACAATCCTTTAATCAAAGAAGTCAAAGTCACAACATTTGGGCTAAAACCCCACCTCAAAATCCTCCCCAAAACAACAAAACCATCACATACTCTACCCACATTACAGAAACAATTAATTAAAATATTCAAAGTAGTCAAATCCAGCAACAAGCCAATTGAACCCACTCTCTTGTATAGCAAAATAACGTCTTCATGAAACTTTTTCTTACCAAGAGCTCCAAACAACTGGTTGAATGAAGAAATCGATGGTTTGGGTAGCATACGAGTCATTAAACAAAAGAAATAGCGTGCTTCATCAAGAGTGATAGTACCTTCTTTACAATCTTTTTGAAGGAATTTATCAAGCCTCTCTACCTCTTCAACGTTATGTACTGAATCTTCTGGTATAGTTGTAGTCACCTTACATGAGTTTGTTAATAAAGATGAGATTTTGGTTTTAGTAACTGTTTCAGAAGAAGAATAACAATGACAAAGAAACGTTTTGTAGGTCATTTGAGTAGCGGCGTTTGTGGATTATCTAGGGTTCAAACTGCCTTAGTCTTTTATGGGTTTAGGGTTAAATAATACAATCTCAAAGGAAATGAGAGTGGGATAAAATGTATTTATCTGAAACCTATAGGGTTTTCATGTAATTATCCAGACACCGAAGGCATGTTAAACAAAGCAAAATTATTGAGCCTTTCACTCCCTCTCTCATTGTCTCTTTAATGTAATGACATGTATTCATCTTTACTCTTCATCTTATTTTTAAACCATATTTTCTATATTATATTACAACATTGCCATTTTCTCTCTTTTCTTTATGCTATTTGCTCATGTTTTCAACATACAGTATTTTATTTTAGTTTTCAATTTTTATTATTTATTAATTGTATATTCAATAATGCTATCTTTACACCACCCTTTACACCTTTTGTTTTACTCCATGATATGGCATCCTATGTGGCATATGCCACCTCAATTGCCACATCATCAGGATGCCACGTCACTTCCCTCCAAATTTAAAAAAAAAATCTACAAAAAACCAAAAATTTCACCCAAAATTTGAAACATTAATTTCTCTAAATCAATTTCATATCTCCCGAAACAAAGAAACCCAAAAATTTCTCCCAAAAAATCCTATCAATTTTGAAAACCCAGCTTAATCTCTGATCACAGCTTGTTCCCACGAAATCCAGCGGCTATCCAAAATTGGTTTGGGGTGTTGGTTGTGTGGTTGTTGCTTGGGGTGTGGATTTCGTGGCTGCCACTTGGGGTGCAGACTTCGTGGTTGCTGCTTAGGGTGTGGATTTCATGGCTGCTGCTTGTGGTGTGGATTTTGTGGCTGCTGCTTGGGGTGTGGGTTGTGTGGCTGTTGTCCTTGATCCCATGGAGCATGTGGGTTTTTTATTTTAATCCTTCCCCTATTTTAGGATCCAATAAGAGTATTTTGCTTGTATCATTTACTGGTTAAATATATATAAATACTATTATTTTCCTTATATCATTTTTCGGTTAAATATATGTACATACTTTTGGAATCTGATGATTGTGTAATATTTGCAACATTCATGTAAGGGGATGGATATATTATATTGCCCAATTTGATATATTTTCTCACACAAATTTATCGTAATACGTTAGAAAGATGCAACTAAAATTTTTACTTATTCTAATTTAGACTTTTGTTGTCGGTCGTGATGAAGTTGCTTGTTTGACAATTTAGGAAGCTTTGGTTTGTGAATTGGGAATAAATTTAAATATTTATGGGGTTGGCACCTTGTGTACTTCAAGTAATGGTCTACTGTCATTTTTTGTAATGAAAGATTTTTTCTATATGCAGACTTGTTAAATAAGCAAGCCCCCACAACCAATCCTAGCTGCTTTACACATGGAAGAGTGCAGCTAGAAAAAACTAGATAACTATTCCCTAGAAATCAATGTGTTTGAGGTATTCTTGTAATTGTTATTTATTTGTCTTAAGCATTAATACGATCTTAATTCCTTTAATGGTATTATTTTCACTTTTTTTTTTTTTTTTGGTGGGGGGTAGAATGTTATATACTAATTCTTTGGAATTATAATTTGTGTACTGTAGGGCAATGATGTACAACAAATAAGGGATAGAAGTAGTGCGGAAGATGAAGGCGAGCCTAAGCCTGGAATGTTTTTTGAATCATTTGATAAGTTTTTTCAATACTATTGGAGCTATGGAAATAAAATGGGGTTTGAAGTTACAGTAAGATCCTCAAGGAAAGGAGATGATGGGGAGTTGATTTATGCGAACGTTAATGTTTTTATGGTGGAAAGCAAGATAGTAACTCAAAAAATATCTTTAAATTGCATCCGTTGACAAAAAGTGGTCATAAGGCTCGTAGTATTGCCTCTCGACGTTCAAATGGTAAATCGAAAATAATGTCAATAATCTATGAGCATAACCATGAACTCATAAGTCCTAGCAAAACAAGATTTTTCAAGAGCAATAGATTTATACAAGCGTATGTGAAAAGAAAGATTGAAGTGAATGATAGAGTGGGGATTAGACCGAGTAAGAATTTCAATTCCTTGGTAGTTGAAGCTGGGGGTGTTGAGAATTTGAGTTTCTTACAAAAGGATTGTAGAAATTACATTGCAAAAATTAGGAAGATCCGACTTGGTGATGGTGATGTTGTTGCGTTACAGAAATATTTTTTAAAAATGCAAAAAGATAATCCCAATTTCTTTTATGTTATGGATTTAGATGACGATGGTCGATTGCAAAATGTTCTATGGGTGGATGCAAGAAGTAAGGCCGTATTTAGGGAATTCGGCAAAGTTGTGACATTCAACACGACATATTTAACCAACAAATATGATATGCCGTTTGCTCCATTTGTCGATGTTAACCGTCACGGCCAATCCACATTATTAGGTTGTGGGTTAATCTCCCACGATGACAGAAAAACTTTTTTTTGGCTTTTTGAAGCGTGGCTTGCTTGTATGGGAAATTCTGTTCCTAAGGCAATAATCACAGACCAAGACAGGGCTATGCAAAATGTCGTCGAGATTGTGTTTCTTGATACAAGATATAGATGGTGTTTGTGGCATATTATGAAGAAGTTGCCAAAAAAGTTAAAAGGTTATAGGGAATATGAACATATAAAGTTTACTTTGCAAAATATTGTGTATGATTCGTTGACATGTGAGGAGTTTGAAGAATGGTGGAATTGGTTCATTGAAAAATACAACCTGCACGACAATGATTGGTTATCTGGTTTGTATAATGAAAGATATCATTGGGTGCCAGCATTTGTGAAAGATACTTTCTGGGCGGGAATGTCTACTATGCAACGTAGTAAAAGTATGCATGCCTTTTTCGACAGGTACATAAATTCAAAAACGACATTAAAACAATTTGTAGAACAATATGAGAATACATTGCCGTGATAAAGTCAAAAAAGAAAATGAGGCTGATTTAAAATCGATCAAATCATGGATCCCTTGCATAAGCATTTATCCTATGGAGAAACAATTTCAAGAGGCATACACTACTACAAAATTCAAAGAGTTTCAAAAAGAGCTTGTGGGTAAGCTCCACTGTGAGATATATTCTTTGAAGGATATGGAGTCCAAAATTGAATATGTTGTGAAGGAAGATGTAATGGTTGGAGAGACATACCGTCGGGTTCCGTTTGTGGTTTGGTCTAAGAACCGTTGTTCTGAGGTTTGTTGCAATTGTCGATTGTTTGAGTTTAAAGGGATTTTATGTTGACATGCAATTACAGTGTTGATACATAACAAAATTTCTCTTATCCCTGAATAGTACATTTTAAGGCGTTGGAGGAAAAATGTATTCAGATGCCACACTAAAGTTAGGGTAAGTTATAATAGTTTGAGAACAAGTGCTGAAGGTGAACGATTTGACCAATTGTCTAATTCATTTAGTGAGGTGGTGAACTTGGCATCAACCAGTGCTGATGATTGTAATATGGTGATGCAAATGATAAGTGACGTTAAGAAGAAATTATTGGTGAATGACAATGTTAGAGGGACTGATATGTAATGCCCACATCGAGGTATGTAGCTTTACTTATGCCCTAATACCCTTAGTTGAATTGTGTTAAAATTATCTTGAAAAAGTGTAAAGATAATCCCTTAAATTTTCATTAGGGGTAAAATGGTCTTTTCCACTCATAATTAGTTGAAAAAGTGGGGAGTAAAAAGAGACAAAATTTCATGGAGAATGCAATGGAGATGAGGGCATTACTGTAATTGACTAAAGGGCAAAGGTGGAATTTCATAGAAAGTGCAAGGGTAAAATGGGAATTAATATATATTATTTTATGATATTAAGAGTTGAAGAAGAGAAACCCTAGCCACTCTACCCTCCATTCAAGCCATTCTCTACCCAAATTCTCTCAAATTTCTTCATTAAATTTCCAAGGAAATTCATAGGATTTTGGCTAGCTTTTGAGAGATTTTCAGTCCTAAGCATCCAAAGGTAAGATTCTTGCACGAAGAAGTGAGATTAAATTTTAAAGTTCTGAATTCTTATGGTTGTATATGCTTAGGGTTTGAGAATGAGGGGATTCTACCAAAGAGAGAGTATAGTGTTGGAGTTGTTCAAATTCAAGGTAAGTAAACCTAATTTGAACCTTAATTTGAGCAAGACTTGTGTTGAATGAATTTTTTTGCATGTTTGTATGTGATGGTATGAGAGAATTATGGGCTGTTTTTTATGTTTATTGATGTATAAATTCCAGCCATGAGAAGTAGTGTATGGTTATGTGATGATTTGGTGAAGTTGTAGAAGATTTTGCGTTGAAATTTTTGGAGTGTAGAGAAGTGAGAAATTCAGCCAGGTTTGATAGTCAATTTAGTGAGTTTTTGGCTCACAATTTGGTTGAATTAGAGAGTTGTGGAAGTGTAGCCAACATGGTAGTTGCATGTGCATATGAATTGTTTGACAAAAATCCTAAGAGAAAACATGTTACCATGGTTGCCCTATCAAATCTGTGACATTTTGAGTTATTTTTGAGCATCTTACGCATCGAACTGGGTTAATACCTAGACATAAAAGTTTTAGCCCTTTCTCTAAGTTTTAAAATGAGACCAAGATCATAGAAATCCGATGTGTATAGCTCGAGATATGCCTTCTTGAATATGACCTACACAGAATAACTACCTCAAAAGTACCTCCAATTTATTAGTTATTTATAGTCTAATAATCTATGATTGATTTCAAGTATGGGAATGTTGTTGGTAGAGAATACTAGTTCCATAATGATATCTTTATATGTCATAATGCATTCTCACATTCTCACATTTGCATTTAGAAAGAATAGCAAAGAATGAGCATATTTCCATGCACATACACATATATGAGAACATTAAAGAACAAAGAGAAAGAGAGTTTGGATGAATTGTAGAGAATTTCTTTTATGCATGTATATGCTTATCTATGAAGAATTGTTGATGGAATGGATATTGAATGATGGTTAGAATTTATCCATGAGAAGTAGTGTTTGTGTACTTGATGTTTGATGAGAGTTTGGATGAATTATGGAAGAACTGGAGTAGAATTTATGGAGTGTGAATCCTTGATAGGTTTGACATTAATCTTGGTGTGTTTTATTCCAAATTTTGGTGGCTTAGAGGAGAGTAGAAATGTAGCCAAATTAGAGTTGATGTGTGCATATAAATTGTTTGATGAAATGTCAAAGAGAAGTGCATACATGATTATGATTATTTGATATCATGAGATGAGTTGGTAGATGGTAGAGAATGGCATGCTCACATTCCATATTGCATTATTGCATCCAAACATGTGAATTTAGAAAGAATAATAAGCATGAGCCCATATACATGCATACATACTCATAAGAGCATTAAAGAGCAATAATGAACATTAAAGTTAAAGAACAAATAGAAAGAAATGAGAAATATTAAAGAAGTTCAAATCTGAAATTTTATCTAAAGAAGTGTAAAAAGATAAAAGAAGAGAAGGTTGTTGCGATGTGGAACCCATGAGTGACATAGCCTCGTATGCACGTTGCCTTTAGTGAGCGGCCTCAGAATCAGAAAGAAGAATTGTATAGTTCGTTAGAGAATACACTCACACAGCCAGGGTTCCAAATCCACACCTCAACTGAGTCCGATCGGCAAGAAAGAAAGAAAGAATAGAAAGAAATAAACAGAAAGAAAAAGAAAGAATAGAAAGAAAGAAAGACTAGAAAAGACAGAAAGAATAGAAAAGACATAAAGAACATAAAGAAAGAAACAATAGAAAGAAAGAAAGAAATAGAAACAAAAGACAGAATAGAAAAACAGAAAAGAAAATGCACATTCTATGCATTTTTACATTTGCATCATACCTATGCATGATGCCATGCCTATTATCATGGGTAGTGAGAAATTAGAAATAGAGAAAAATAGAGAGGTGTGATGTAAGGAAAGAAATTCAGAATTTAAGCAACAGAGAGAGAAGGGTAGTATAGCGAGTTTACTTACTGAGCAATTAGTGCTCACCCCGTTGTTTTCAATGTTTTTGCAAGTAGTAGATGAGAATGTGGTCGCTTGGAACGTCAAGAAGCGGAAGGGTTTGGCGACACTATCGAGTTACTGTTTTGTGACTTTATTATATTTTATAAAGATTTGTATTTAAAGAAAAATTTGTTATGGGCCCATTATTCTATACTCATCTACATGTATATTTTCTTATAATACTATTTATTTTTCGAGTGTACTCGTTAGAGAGAAAGTATTACATGATAAAGATAGTAGCTTTATTCAACCAGGCATTGTCTTTATGATTTGTTAATTTATTTTTGATTGCTTTATTTGTAGGTACTGGAACCTAGGAAGAGGTTAGTGAAAAAGGATGGATCAATTGGGCTAGAGAAACTATTAGCAACCAAGATCGCTACACAGTGTGTAAGGATGAGAAGTTTGTTCAAGAGAATAAGGTATTGGAATCAGTAGTTGAGAAGGTTATGCAAAATGGATAGAAGATTACATTCCCTAGAGAAACTAATGAAGCTGTAAGTGAATAATTCATTTTTAGTTTTCAGATTCTATTTGATCTCAAAGAAAATTGACTACAAGGAAAGAAAAATGGAACTTGGAGTTTTATGTTATTTTTCCTTCTGTTTTTTAAGCAATGTTGATATGGTCGTTGAAAGATATGAGGTTTCAGTTTTGCGAAATATGTTTTTGTCGTCCAGAAATTTGAGGAATACAGCTCAAGGAAAAGATATGTACTAAAAATTTTTTTTTTCCTCAAGTTTCTCAGCCTCCAAATAGAGTTGAGAATTAACTTTTTCAGTAATTAATTATTTGATCCACTTGATTGTAAACTGATTATTACATAATTTGTAGGAATATGAATGCAATAGGCTCCAATTCATGTATTATTTGCATGTCAGTACTATTGTATTTGGTAATATTTTAATGATTTTCTTTAAGTATTTGTTAATTAGTGGTATGAAATTTCAAGGATTAGTTTGTAAATTTTGATAAATGGACACCTTTTGTTTTCCTAGTTACGGTTGGTACTTCACATTTGTTCAAGGATTTGTCTATATCGTTCTCATTTATCTTCAAGGTTTCACCACTAAATAGATGATAAATCCATGGAAGACTTATGTGAAGCTCTCTCCAATCTTAATGGGTTCTCATGGACTTACCAAAGATTCTTTGGCTTTCTTAACTATCTAGCACAACTAACATTCAAATCCACAAAGGTAAATATTTAAATCCATTACTTTTTTTAATTTCATGTTGAAAAAAATAACGATTTTCCTTTCTAGACGTTTTGATAACTTCAGGTTTTGTTTGATAGTCAAATTGGGTCTCTTAATCTATACTGGTGTAAATGATTCAAATTAGCTCATTGACTCTTGCAATTTGAATCAAGTAAACGAGATCAATTTGGCTATAATTGGAAATTTATTTTGTCGTCTCAGGTTTTGCTTGTAATGGTCATGGGCACATTCATATCGAGCCTCAGACGAAAATACCCAGTTCATGAATATGTATCTGCAATACTTTTAGTTGTGGGGCTGATTCTTTTTACCTTAGCAGATGCACAAACTTCACCAAATTTCAGTATGATTGGTGTTATAATGGTATTAGGTGCTCTAATCATGGATTCGTTTCTTGGTAATTTGCAAGAAGCAATCTTTACCATGAATCTTGAAACCACCCAAGTGACTATACTGTGCTATGCTTTTGTGACTTTATCTGGATATCATCTTACTCTGTGACTTCTGTTAGTTTCATTCTTAATTATTCTATTTCATTTATTTATTGTTCAATTGGTGACTCTAAAGAAGAGATCTATCGTTTTTATAGCTATAAAGAACTGGATTTCTCAAATTTCCAGCTTTTGTGGTTTTAAATTTCATAATTAGATTGATTTGAGCTAGAAAGGCCTAATTTTTAGTCCATAGACTCATCAAATTCAGTTTCAAGTCTTGCAAATATCACAGGTTAGCAATGTTAAAATCACATATAACTTGAATTTGATCTTTAAAGTTACTGGATCATTGGAAGCTAATTATGTGTTTGGTGTGAACAAATATTGTTGGAGTGTACTGAATAATTTAAGTATGAGATTTTGTGAAATTTGGTTGTTGAAAGATGACAATTGCAAATAACTTACCAAAAAGAGAAGAAATCCAGGAGGAGCAAACAAGGTTTTATTGTACAACATATTTTGTTGGGATGGTGTATAAACTTTACAGAAATTAAGATTAATTTTTGTATTACATAACACTAGAGAGAATAGTATAACAATGTTGCAGTTACTTTGATTGAAATTAAGAATTAGTGTATTGCCATGGCACATTTTCCTTGGTCTCTACACATATGGGTTGGCTGTGGTGACTGCAGAGACAAGTCTTCTAGAGAAACTAACATTTTTACAGAGGAGAAGTGTATCTAAACGATGTCCAGAATCCATGGTTGTTAATAGTTTAGGATTGGGATTGGCCTTGCTTAGTGGTATTATAATATTCGTGGCTATTTCACCCGAGTACCATGTTCACCAACCTAAACTAATGTACTCAAATTCCAAGGTTCTCTTCTTAATAAAAGAAGAGAAAATGATAGATTGAGATAATAAGATTGAATTGTAAAAGTTAGATTGAATTACATATGTTTTCTGTGCTAAAGTAAGAAAGTTGTTCATTTGTTTTTGGATAGTTAAGTTGATAGATATATAGCTTAAAATTTTTGGTACGGGTAATTTTACTATGAAGAGTTAAACGATTTCGTGGTGCAATGCAATATGAGAAGACTGGCCAGGAACTTCAATTTATTACTACTATTTTCAGAAAGAAAAAGATAAAGAAAGAAGGTCAAGAACAAGGAGTTTGTTTTATGTGTTAAATGGGTGGAGATACAACTACTAGAACCTGTCCAGTATCTTTACACCAACATTAAATATATATTTAAAATTTGTATAGATTTAATACTCATTATTTGGTATATAATATTTTTATTATTTATTTCTTTAATTATCAATTCAATATGAATTTAACTTAGATACAAATAAATTAATGCCAGAATAACAATTAATAATAATGTAAAAAAAATTCTATAAACATACCCGCGCAACGCACGGGCTTTCTATCTAGTTTTTTTAATAAATCATAGCTATCTGTCCCTATCACAATCAGTCCAGCTTTCCCTCTCTTCCACCATTGCTTCAAATAAACTACCAAGTACCAACAATAGAAACTTCACACTTTGTTATTTTTTTTCTAATTTTAAAAAAAATTATTTTTCATAGAATTCATCGCTACTCAATGTCCTTTCTTCATATAACATTCATTCACTTTTTTTTCTCTTCTGTTTGTAAAGTCTCAATGGATCCTCCTCTCAGTCCCAACACCTTCTCTATCAGCTTAAAGGTACATTTTTCTTCTCTTTTCTTTTCAGGTTTCTTCAACTACACTAACATAAACCAACATGTGTGTGACTTGATCCAATTGTTTAAGTAAACTCAGTGGCTCTGGTGATGGGTGAAATGCTTAGAATGGACCTCTAAAACATTTGTACTCTAGGTGTATTTTATGGTATTTTTTAAAATTTAGGGGTTTTATTGATTTTTGGCTACGAAATGTTTATTTATTTACCTTTTGGATACATATCATATGATTGTGATATAACTACTTTGCTTCTTTCTACTACATAAAACCACTTGTGTGTGTTGAACCAGTTATTTAACTGAATTCTGTTGCCTTGGTGCTAGCTGAATGAAATGTGAAATACTTGTACTTTTTGGAGTGGTTTGTGTTAATTTTTAATTTTTAAGGGTTTTATTGGTTTTTGAGATAATTATGAGGGTTTTTTAAGTTGTGGAGTCTTTTGGATTTCAATCATATGATTTGATGGTGGTTATGGATAGTTAGAAGAAACCCCATCAGTTTCAGATACAAGAGAAATTACTCTTATGATATGTTTGTACTTTCAACTTTCTAGGGTGGATTTTGTTATTTTTAAAACTATAGGGATTATATTTAGCTTAAATTATTTAGAGATAATACTTGAGTCTTCTCAAACTTTTAGATGAGTTTTCTGAAGATACTAATCTCTCTAACATTTGATCTTTATTGTAACTTATAGACAGATTAAGCTATATCTCGTTTGGTATTTGAGCATATGTCAATCTGAAATGTTTGATAATTCAACTTTTCCATATACCTTTGACTCGTCAATTCCAACAACCCATTAGCTTCCTCTATCTTCCCTACCTCGCAAAGCTCACTTTTATTATAGTGAACATCACCACATCATGCTGCAAACCTCTTTGATTCATCAATTCAAACAACCCATTAGCTTCCTCCATCTTCCCTACCTTGCAAAGCCCACTTATCACTATAGTGAACGTCACCACATCAGGCTGCAAACCTCTTTGACTCATTAATTCAAAATACCTATTAGCTTCCTCCATCTTCCCCACCTCGCAAAGCCCACTTATCTATGTAGTTAACGTCACCACATCAGGCTACAAACCTCTTTGATTCATCAATTCAAACAACCCATTAGCTTCTACCATCTTCCCCACCTTGCAAAGCCCATTTATCATTGTATTAAAAGTCACCACATTAGGTTGGGAACGTCTTTGACTCATCAATTCCATCAACCCATTAGCTTCCTCCATTTTTCCCTCTTTGCAAAGCCCATTAATCATTGAATTAAATGTCACCACATCAGGCTGCAAACCTCTTTGACTCATCAATTCCAACAACCCATTACCTTCCTCCATCTTCCCCTCCTTGCAAAGCCCACTTATCATTGTAGTAAACGTCACCACATCAGGCTGCAAACCTCTTTGACTCATCAATTCCAACAACCCATTAGCTTCCTCCATCTTCCCCACCTTGTAAAGCCCACTTATCATTGTAGTGAACGTCACCACATCAGGCTACAAACCTCTTTGACTCATTAATTCAAAAAACCTATTACCTTCCTTTATCTTCCCCTCCCTGCAAAGCCCATTTATCATTGCATTAAACGTCACCACATTAGGCTACAAACTTCTTTGACTCATCAATTCCATCAACCCATTTGCTTCCTCTATCTTCCCCTCTTTGCAAAGCCAATTAATCATTTAATTAAACGTCACCTCATCAGGCTGCAAACCTTTTGACTCATCAATTCCATCAACTCATTAGCTTCTTCCATCTTCCCTTCTTGGCAAAGCCCACTTATCATTGTAGTAAATGTCACCACATCAGGCTGCAAACCTCTTTTACTCATCAATTCCAAAAACCCATTAGCTTCCTCCATCTTCCCCACCTTGCACATCCCATTTATCATTGTATTAAAAGTCACCAAATTAGGTTGCAAACGTCTTTGATTCATCAATTCCAACAATCCATCAGCTTCTTTCATCTTCCCTTCCTTGCAAAGCCCATTTATCAATGTATTAAAAGTCACCAAATTAGGCTACAAACCTCTTTGACTCATCAATTCGAACAACTCATTAGCCTTCGTACCCCTATTCTCCAAACACAAACCTTTAAACAAAGAAGTCAAAGTAACAACATTTAGGCTAAAACCCCACTTCAAAATCCTCCTGAAAGCAGCAAAACCATCACAAACTTGACCCACGTTACAAAAACAATTAATTAAAACATTTAATGTAAAAATATATGGCATCAACCCCATTGAATTAGCTTGCTTGTAAAGCAAAATAACGTCTTCCTAAAACTTCTTCTTAGCAATAGCTCCAAACATTTAGTTGAATGATGAAATCGGTGGTTTGGGTTGCATATGAATCATTGAAAAAAAGGAATAATGTGCTTCATTAAAAGTGATATTACCTTATTTATAATCCTTTTGAATGAAGAACAAAAGATTGGATTTTGGTTTCAAAAGAAGAAGAACAACGACAAAGAAAGGTTTTGAACGCCATTTGAGTAGCGGCATTTATGGATTATCTAGGGTTCAATTCAAACTGGCTAAGTCTTTTGTGGTTTAAATAATACAATCTCATGGGAAATGAGTGTGGGATGAAATGTATTTATGTGAAACCCGTAGGGTACATATGTAATTATCCAGGCACTGGTGGTCTGTTAAAAGAAGCAAAATTATAATAAAATTTGAGCCTTTCAGTCCCTCTCTCATTTCTCTCTTTAATATAATGAGACCACTTTGCCATTTCTTTATGTTATCTACTCATGTCTCAATCGATGACTTGATCCAGTTGTTTTAAGTAAAATCAGTGGCTCTGGTGGTGGGTGAAATATTTGTACTCTAGGTGCATTTTGTGTTAGCTTTAAACTTTAGGGGATTTATTGATTTTTGGATAACTATAGAGTGTTTATGTATTTACCAATCCATAAGATCATATGCTTGTGATATAACTAGTTTGCTTCTTTCTATAGCATAAACCCACTTGTGTATTTTGAAATAAGTGTGATAGTTTTTTAGCTATCCAAAAATTTTAGGATTACATTTGTTCACGTATACCAGCAATCGATATGGTGATTACAGCAAAACAATGAGTCTGGCATAGGATGGCTATGAGATATGAGCAATTGAATTGGTTTGTGTGACTAGTACAAAAATGAAGATTAAGTGGAATGATTATAACAACTTTTGATGACAATTTCACCAAATAAAGTCATCATACATCAAATATTTGTCAATACACATTTTCCAAGGTAATTAATACATTCATTCATTGAGACACATAATTCATACTCACGTCATGAATACAGAGCACCACAACAGAATTTTAAATGAGTTATACCAGCTTTTGAGGAACAAATGGATTTATAATACACCAGAAGTTCATTACTTTGACATATTCTGAAGATAGAAATTATCTTCTCTAAAACTTTCAAAGCAGAACAAACAATGAAGATAGAAAATAAATATCCTTCCACTCAGCATAAGGAACACGAGCTACAGAATAACTCACAAACTAGTTAGAAAATATAGCATTATTCCAGAGATTGCATCAAAGTTTGACCTGAATTTGACAGATACATTCCAATACTCAATCAAGCCACAATAATAACAGCAGCAACACTCAAGAGTCAACCCAGAAAAATATCAACAAACAGTAGCCAAACCCACAAAATAAAAATCAAGTCTATTTATACTCTAGCAAAGCAAATACGCAAAAGAATTGCTAATATAGTTATTTGTGGAGACTTATGGATTTTATGGTTAAGATTAAACCTCATCAGTTTCAAAAAAAAAGAGAAATTACTCTTATGATATGTTATTACTTTCAACTTTCAAGGGTGGATTCTGTTGTTTTTAAAGCTTTGGGATTATATTTTTTCTAAAATTATTTAGAGGGTGTATTGTACTTGACATGGATAGCTATTTCTGCAGCCTTTTGGATAGATCATATGATTATGATATGATAAAGAACAACAAAACTATATTGTTGTTCTTTTTTTCTTTTTTTAATGTTGTAGACAAGGCATCAAATTTTATTCATGTGATTTTGCAATGAAATATGTAGCTCCTTGAATTGACATACCTTGCATTACTAGCAACTGAGTGCTCGAACTAGTTTATAAACCTTGGATCATTTGAACTAAGTAAATGTGTTTCAAGCAAAGGATGTTCGTGTAAAGCTTAAAAACAAATCCATAAGGTTTAGGAACTCTTGACTGTGATTAACAAAGCACAAAGTAACCGATTTCCCTCTCCTGTAATACAATCGCAAATCCTATGAATTAATCTTTTATATGATCAAACTATTCATCCTGGTAGTCATTCTAACAAAAACAAACTTATAGCTCAAAGTATTGCAGGTATTAACTTTCCACACAATTGATTTCAGTTTAGCTTATAATTATGAAAGAGCCTTGACTATTGAATCCATTGCCAGTCTCATGTTTCTACCTTCCACCACACCAGACTGGTTCATGTAAAAGAGTTTCCAAATTGTACTCACTTCTTCCTAAAATGTTTCTTCTCCTCAGAATATATCTCCCAGTCTCTTCACAATAACCACTCTTTCATCAACTAAAACACCTTGCTCAGATGCTTCTTCCACACCAGACATGCCAATTTCAACTAAAAATTTGCAGCATGGTTCAACTAAAAGATCTTCCAAACTGTACTCAATACTCACTTCAGCCTAAAATGGTTATTCTCTTTAATATATACCTCCTAGCCATTGCCCCTTCATCAACTAAAACAGCATGCTTAAGATGCTTCACACCGGAATCATATAAGCAAAGCTTCAGTGAAATTGAGATCAAATCTTTAGAAATCAACTCTTGGAACAGTAATTAGTAATTAGTTCTAATGTTGCTTTCTTTTGATTGATGGATATTCTTGATAACCCTTGGTCAATGTTAAACTTATCAAAACACATTTACCTTTGGTTGGATCAAGAAAATTTCAATGCCTTGAGATCTTTGGCACGTCATTATCAAATTATCCTACGATTCTGCTTCAAATATCTTCATTGGAGAAACCTATAAATTTTATGGCATCAGAAATCTTAAACAGGCTCTAAATGCTTGGAACATAAATCAGCAATTGACTTTGAAAAATAAGAATAGGATAAAAATGAAGTAGCTCTAAAATTATATAAAAAATTCTAAAATATTCCAAGATACTGAAAGTCATACAAGAAAGAAGAATTCTCTTTATGTAAAACAAGATGCGATAAGATTCCTATACTACCTTATCATACAAAGTGAGGAACGAATCCCTAAAATACATGATATGTGCAAATTTACATTCTTGATAATGAAAAACTGAAATACAACTTCGTTTGGAAAGGAAAATCATACCTACAGAAGTATACATTCATCACTAAAGAACTTAAGTAAACAGAGTATGCCACACATATATCTAACTTGTCAAGACATGTACTATGGAAGAAAAAGGATATAATAGTATTTAAGCAAACAAAAAGTGGCAATACATTTTGGAAGTTTTAATTGCATGTTATCTTTTTCCCTACTTTTTGTGGGAAATCAAGTTCCTACTACTTTCAGTCAGAATTTTCATATATGTGGAATCAGGGGATAAAAATATTAATTCCATTCTTTGGAGTCCCTTTAACTAAGTTGTTCTTTAAAATTGAACGACTAGAACTTGTTCAGGTGTAGTCTGTCTCACTTTGCTGTGACTACTTGAGATTTGTGCAAGAATACGATCCATCTGTACGTGAATTTTCACCTGATGGTATTGCGAAGGGAAGAAATCTCTTTGAGCGTGCTATAACTGCTGCTGGTTTGCATGTTGCTGAAGGCAATAAAACATGGGAAACATACAGGGAAATTTGAGCAAGCCATTCTCCATACGATAGATGAGACCAACCTTAAGGTGATAATTTATAATATATATTTTAGAAACTTATTAGAATATGTGCCTGAAAGGGGATGCGTTCTATTAATCAATTTACTTGATTATTTAAATTCTTATTCCATCCTACTATTTTGGTATTATGGTTAATAACGCTTTTGTGGGTCTTCCTTTATATTTCTTAGAACCATGGCTCAAGTTGCATGCCCTGTTTATTTTAGAAACCCGTGGTTCTTCTTTTTGTCATTTTGAATAGTTCATAAATTTTGTTCTTTCATTTCCCTATGAAGTGCTATGTACCCAGAAAAAGTATTTGCTTTCAAAATTTACATTTGGAAAATTACTGCTCTTTTGTAGGAAAAAGAAAAACAGGTTCAACGCATCCGAAGTACATTTCACCGTCAGTTGTCTGTTCCCCTTGCTAATGTAAGGTCAACCCTTCTCATCTACAAGTATTGGGAGGTGGAACTGGGACTGCTCTAGATGTTGGATCAAGTGATTTTGATGGGATTCCATTTACTGTTGCCTCAGCATATCAAAAGGCATTGGAGATGTATAATGCTCAAGCTGATTTTGAAAAACAGATTGCAAGGCAGGATATATCTGACTTCGAAAAATTTCAACAATTCACAGTATATGGCATTTACTATCAGATATTGTTTTAGACTGCTAAATGATAATGCTGGGCTCTTACATGATACCTTAAGCATTTAGGTTAAATGGTAACTTAATATGATATTAAAGTAGAGATCATGATTTGAGTCTCTCATCTATTACATCTTGCTATACTTGGGTTGGTCTTTCTATCTGAATTTGGGATTGGTTTATGTAACACGTGAAGATGCCTGTTAGAAAACCTAATACCATTGTTGTGCCCTTATCTTTTCAACCTTAAGCTTTTAGGTCAAGTTGTTTATCAACAAAGTTGCTGCTGAAATTTCATTATAATTTCAATTTCTTATGGTCTTTTTTGCTTCTAATATAAGTAATTAGTTTATGTAAACTTTAGATCTTCTTTTCTTCTTCTTCTTTTCTTGAGGGTGGAGGGTTGCATAAGAACTTGCAATGTAGCAATAGGTTACTTCTTCCTTTTTTCTTTTTTCTTTTTTCTCCTTCTTAAAAGTGTTAATACTATTATTTTAATTTGAAATTTTTGCAGATCTACTTGAAGTTTGAACAATCTTCTAGAGATCCAGCCCGTGTTCAACTTCTCTATGACCAAGCTATTATTGAGTTTCCTGTAACACCTACTGTAAACTAGAACAAAGCATGTATAACAACAATAGAAAATTGGACCCAAAGTTTTCTTTTCATTACAAATCATGTGTCTTTTATACATAAAGAGTACTGTTTACAAAAAATGTATTTTAAAAGACAAAATAGGGGAACAGTGTAGCTAATCCTCTTCGCTTGCCGACGCCCCTCCGACCGCATCGTCACCTAGAACCTGCATCCACAAAGGAAAATAACGGGGTGAGCACNTACCTCAAGTGGGGCGTTACAATTAGGCTACAATCCTCTCTGACTCATCAATTCGAACAACTCATTAGCCTCCGTAACCCTATTCTCCAAACATAAACCTTTAATGAAACAAGTCAAAGTCACAAAATTTGGGCTAAAACCCCACCTCAAAATCCTCCCGAAAACAACAAAACCATCACAAACTCAACCTACATTACAAAATCAATTAATCAAAACATTTAATGTAAAAAGATCTGGCATTAACCCCATTGAATCCGCTTGCTTTTAAAGCAAAATAACGTCTTCATAAAACTTCTTGTTAGCTAGAGCTCCAAACAATCGGTTGAATGATGAAATCGGTGGTTTGGGTTGCATATGAATCATTAAACAAAAGAAATAGCGTTCTTCATCAAGAGTGATATTACCTTGTTTACAATCCTTTTGAATGAATTTGTCAAGCCTCGCTGCCTCTTCAACGTTATGTACTGAATCTAGTGGTATAGTTGTAGTCACTTTATATGAATTTGTGAACGAAGATGAGATTTTGGTTTCAGAAGAAGAAGAACAATGACGAAGAAAGGTTTTGAACGCCATTTGAGTAGCGGTGTTTATGGATTATCTAGGGTTCAAACTGGCTAAGTCTTTTGTGGTTTAAATAATACAATCTCATGGGAAATGAGTGTGGGATGAAATGTATTTATGTGAAACCTGTAGGACTCAGACGTAATTATCTAGGCACTGACGATATGTTAAAAGAAACAAAATTATAATAAAATTTGAGCCTTTCAGTCCCTCTCTCATTTCTCTCTTTAATGTAATGAGACCACTTTGCCATTTCTTTATGTTATTTGCTCATGTCTCAATTGATGACTTGATCCAGTTGTTTTAAGTAAAATCAGTGGCTCTAGTGGTGGGTGAAATATTTGTACTCTAGGTGCATTTTGTGTTAGTTTTAAACTTTTGGGGATTTATTGATTTTTGGATAACTATAAAGTGTTTATGTATTTACCTATCCATGAAACCTTTTGGATTAAGATCATATGATTGTGATATAACTAGTTTACTTCTTTCTACTGCATAAACCCACTTGTGTATTTTGAGACAAGTATGAGAGTTTTTAATTATCCATGGATGGTTATTTGTGGAGACTTATGGATATGATGGTTAAGAGTAAACCCCATTAGTTTCAGAAACAAGAGAAATTACTCTTATGATATGTTTGTGCTTTCAACTTTTGAGGGTGGATTTTGTTGTTTTTAAAACTTTGGGATTGTATTTTTCTGAAATTATTTAGAGGGTGTATTGTACTTGACATGGATAGCTATTTCTACAACCTATTGGATAGATCATATGATTATGATATGATTAAGAACAACAAAAACTATTTTGTTGTTCTTTTTTCTTTTTTTAATGTTGTAGACCAAGCATCAAATTTTGTTCATGTAATTTTGCAATGGAATACGTAGCTCCTTGAATTGACATACCTTGCATTACTGGCAACTAAGTGTTTGAACTAGTTTATAAACCTTGGATCATCTGAACTAAGTAAACGTGTTTTGAGTGAAGGATGTTCATGTAAAGCTTAAAAGCAAATCCATAAGGTTTAGGAACTCTTGACTGTTGTTAACAAAGCACAAAGTAACCGATTTCCCTCTCCTATAATACAATCGCAAATCCCATGAATTAATCTTTTATATGATCAAACTGTTCATCCTGGTAATCCTTCAAACAAAAACAAACTTATAGTTAAGATATTGCAGGTATTAATTTTCCACACAATTGATTTCAGTTTAGCTTTTGATTCTAAAAGAGCCTTGACTATTGAATCCATTGCCAGTCTCATGTTTCTATCTTCCACCACACCAGACTGGTTCATGTAAAAGAGTTTCCAAATTGTACTCACTTCAGCCTAAAATGTTTCTTCTCCTTAGAATATATCTCTTAGTCTCTTCACAGCAACCATTCTTTCATCAACTAAATCACCCTGCTCAGATGCTTCTTCCACACCAGACATGCCAATTTCAACCCAAAATTTGCAACCTAGTTCAAGTAAAAGATTTTCCAAATTGTACTCAGTACTCACTTCAGCCTAAAATGCTTATTCTCTTCAATATATATCTCCTAGTCTATACCTTTTCATCAACTAAAACACCATGCTTAGATGTTTCACACCGAAATCATATAAGCAAAGCTTCAGTGAAATTGAGATCAAATCCTTAGAAATCAACTCTTGGAACAGTAATTGGTAATTAGTTCTAATGTTGCTTTCTTTTGATTGATGGATATTCTTGATAACCCTTGGTCAATGTTAAACTTATCAAAACACATTTACCTTTGGTTAGATCAAGAAAATTTCAATGCCTTGAGATCTTTGGCATGTCATTAACAAATTATCCTACCATACTTGCTTCAGATATCTTCATTAGAGAATCCTATAAATGTTATGGCATCAGAAATCTTAAACAGGCTTTGAATGCTTGGAACATAAATAAGCAATCGACTTTGAAAAATAGTAAAAGGATTAAACCAATAGAAGCTTTAAAATTATATAAAAAATTCTACCATATTCCAAGATACTGAAAGTCATACAAGAAAGAAGAATTCTTCTGATGTTAAATAAGACGCGATGAGAATCCTATACTACCTTATCAGACAAAGTGAGGAACGAATCCCTAAAATACATGATATGTGCAAATTTACATTCTTGATAATGAAAAACTAAAATACAACTTCATTTGGGAAAGGAAAATCATACCTATGGAAGTATACATTCACCACTAAAGAACTTCAGTAAACAGAGTATGCCACAGATATATCTAACTTGTCAAGACATGCACTATGGAAGAAAAATGATATAACAGTATTTGAGCAAACAAAAAGTTGGACAACGTCCATAAAAGCAAAAATAACCATTGGATGTTGGAGTTCTAGCTTCACGCTTTGAGAGAACTTTGGTAAAACAGCATTTAAAAAAAGAAAAAAAAAAAGTCTATTTCCTTAGTGGCTATCTTAAAATTTTCCTTAATGGTTAGACTCCAAGTGGCAGATATTTGCAAAAAGTATCAAGTGCCATCTTTGCCTCATGGTATATACTCTCAGAATATCTAGAATGTAACGCCTCACATGAGGTACGTAGTTATTGTTTCCTCTTTCGCTCTTATTTGAGTTGGGTTTTGGTAATATTGTTTAACTGAGTGTTGTGTTGAATTCTTGTCCTGAAATTGGTTGAAAATAGAAGAAGTTTAGTGTACCAAGCTTCGCCGGCGCAAAGAAGAATCTTCGCCGCGGCGAAGATGTGTTGAAACCACGGGGAAACTCTCTGGACAGTTTCGCCGTGGTGACAGAAGTTTCTTCGCCGCGGCGACAGGCCGATTGAAATGTTTGTTAAGTTTTAGATATTTTCTTCCCTAAGGGCAATTTGACCATTCTACCCCTAATTAGCAGGAAAAGTGGGGAGTTAATTGTAAGGATTTTTCATGGAGAATATGTTGATATGGGGGTGTGTTTGTAATGAATCAAAGGATATAGATGGAATTCCCAAAGAAGAGTAAGGGCAAAATGGGAATGCTTGTGTATAAATTTCATTAAAAGGAATTAAGTCATTGCAAACCCTTCATTCTTCTTCTCCATCGCCACTCTCCTCTCTTGCTTCCTCTCAATTTCTCTTTCTTTTGTTCAAGGAGTTTTAAAGGGCTTTTGGAGTGATTTGGGGTAGAAAATCAACCTAAGGCATCCTAAGGTAAGGATTCTTGCTTTGGTTGTGAAGCTTTGTGAGTTTTAGTATATATTGAATATTGAGGGTTTTTGTTCTTTTGTTTAAGAGTAGAGAAAAAGTCAAGCAAACCAAGTGAAAGGAAGAGTTGGTGAAGTCTCTCCATAACAAGGTAAGTAAACCCCAACCCAAGTTGAGATTTAAGAATTTTCTTGATTAGGGTTTTGATAGAAATGATGTATGTATGTGATATACATGTGATATGCCATGTATGAAGGCTTAAATAGAGATTTCTATGCCTTGTGATTGTTTATTCTTTGCAAATATGAGAAATGAGTTGTTGGGTTGGAAAGGTAGTTTGAGATGGAATTGAAGGGGTATTGTGGATCCCTTTTTGGAAGTGCTTTCTTTGACAGGTTTTATGGTTATGTGAAGGGGTTTCTCCCCATTTTGGATGGTTAGAAAAAGTTTTAGAATCATTGCTATATTAGAGTTTTATAGTGCACATGAGTTGTTTGATGAAATGCCTAATAGAGGTTTGAGTATGAGTAGTGAACCTTAATTCTTGCAACATTGCATGTTGGCATTTCATAAGTGCATTAGTGGAGATGAACCATCCATAGGCACTAATTGTGCATTGAAAAGTGACCTAAGAAAGTGTAGGAAACTTGTGTATGCAATTACCCTATGAGTAGAGAGCTTGGTGGATGCAACTACTCTAAGGGTAGAGAGAATGAAAAATGCTAGAATAGAGTGAATTAGAAGAGTAGTATAGATGGGTTGATGCTTTGTGATCATCACCCGACAGTTATGGGAATCGGGTTGATGCTTTGTGATCACCACCCGAATAGCCCTTAGAGATGGGTCGATGCTTTGTGATCGTCACCCGATGAGTAGTAGAAACGGGTGGATGCTTTGTGACCACCACCCGGTTAGTTGTTAGATAAGTGGGTTGATGCTTTGTGATCATCATCCAACATTTAGTAGAAGTGGGTTGATGCTTTGTGATCATCACCCGACAGTGACTAGAGACGGGTTAATGCTTGGTGATCGTTACCCAAAAGTCATGAGAAACGGGTAGGTGCTAGGTGGTCTCCACCCGATAGTTATGAAAATCGAGTAGGTGCTTTGTGATCCCCACTCGGTAGTCACTAAGAACGGGTTGGTACTGTGTGAATTCCACCCGATAGTCATGGAGAGTGAGATGGTGCTGTGTGAACGCCATCCGGCCGTACCTCCGGTAAGATGAGGCCATGATGTTTAGTAGAAACAGAAATAGAAACAGAAATAGTATAAGGAAAGAATTAAGAGTTATACATACGGGGACAGGCAGATAGAGGGTTTTACTTACTGAGCATTATTTTGTGCTCACCCCGTTATTTTCCTTTGTGGATGCAGGATCTAGGTGTTGATGCAGTCGGAGGGGCGTCGGTAAGCGAGGAGCAATAGCTACACTGTTTCCCCTGTTTTGTCTTTTAAAAGGAATCTTTGTAAACAATACTTTTTGTGTATAAAAGACATATGACTTATAATGAAAAAAAAGTTTTGGGCCTAATTTTCTATTGTAATTATGCATGCATTGTACTAGTTTTCAGCAGTTGTTACACAGAACTCAATGCAAAAAGAACTTAAAAATAATATAAAGGGTCATATATGGGGGCATTTAATTAAAAGGCCAAATCAAGTTCAAATTTAATAAAAAGGCCATGTAGTTTGAAAGTGTTAAGTAAATAGCTTTGTTATTGATTAAGGTTAATTAAACATGATTAGTGGTTAATTAGGATTAATGAAGTATTGTGTAATCTTTTAAAAATTATAATATGTCCCCAAAGAGCCAAAATTCTTGCAAACAAACCCAAACACCTTCTTCTTCTTCCTCCCACCCCTGGTGGTTTTTCTTCTAAGCTTCGTCTACATCTTCTTCTTTTTCTTCTGCATCTTTTTCTTCGTCTACATCTCTTCTTCCTGTACATCTTCTTCTTTCTCCATCCTGTACATCTTCTTCTTCCTGCCATTAACACTATCTTCATCCTTCGCCATTAACATCTTCTCCGCCACAGATCCTGTAACATCCACTTTGAGGTATATTTTTTTACTCATGTTCATTTGCTTTTAAATTCTATTTATTGGCCAAAGTTAAATGGACATGTTATTTAAGTTGTTAGAATAGTCTGGATGCCCTGATTTTTTTGAAGTCTTGCGGAATTTTGGGAGTGCAGACTTCGCCTCGGTGACGTACGCTCTGTATTTCTTTGCCGGGGCGAAGAAAGAAACTTCGTCGGGGTGAAGAATCAGCAGATTTTTCTTGTGAAGTTTCAAGAAAATTTTCCATAAGGGTAAAGTGACCATTCTACCCCTAATTAGAAAGCAAAGTGGGGAGTGAATTGCAAGGAAATTTCATGGAGAATGTTTTAGAATGGGGGTGCAAGTGTAAAGAATTAAAGGATAAGGATGGAATTTTCAAGAAAGTGTAAGGGTAAAATGGGAAGGAAGGCTTAGTTTATGAGATTGAGGGTTAGCCTTCTAAATCCCTTCATTTTCCTCATTTCCACCGCCTCCTCCATTCCCTATTTCCTCTCAACTCTTCACTTAATCTTCCAAGTTTGTTAAGGGCTTTTAGTTGGCTCTTGATAGAGAGTTGTTCCTAAGCACCAAGAGGTAAGGATTCATGCTCTAGTTTATATTTAAGTTGAGTAAGTGTTGAGTTCTTATTAAGTTTATGCTTAGGAATTAAGAGAAGAAGCAAGTCCAACAAGTTAGAGAGCTTTTGTGGAAGAATTCAAGAAAAAGGTAAGTAAATCCAACCCAAGTTCAGATTTAAGCAATCAAATGACTTGATGTGTATTTATATGACTTGATTTGTATTTATATACTTATAATTGTGAGATTGATTGCTAAGATTGTAATTGTGGATGAGTTGTTGGGTTGATGAATGGTTGTTTTGAGTTATGAGAAGCAGAGTCAAGGTTGGGATGGCCAATGGAAGTTTGGCTAAATTTGAGAAGAAATTGAGTAGAGATTTTTGAAGTGCCTTTCCTTGATAGGTTTAGAATTATTATGGAGGAGTTTTACTCCACATATGGATGGTACAAGAAAGAAATAGAACTATAGTTAAAGTAGAATTTAATTATGCATGCTTATTGTTTGATGGAATGCTTAAGAGAAGCATATGCATGAGTAGAGAACTTATTTTTGTGCAACATTGCATTTTTGCATTATATGATTGCACTAAAGAAAGAAACATAAGCATATATCATCCACATGTATATCTTTGCATATGCATGAGTAAGAAAGAATAAAGAATGCTAAGAATAAAGAGAAAGAAAGAAATAGCACTAAAGAATTAAAGAAAGAGAGTGCTAAAGAAAAGAAAAGAATAGGTTGTTGCGATGGGGAACTCATGAGTGATAAGAAGAAAGTCCCACACACACGCCACCTTAATTGAGTGGCATAAGAAGAAAAAAGAAATTGTACAACCCGTAAGAGTGTATGTGGATAAGGGTTGTACCAAGAAGAAAGTCCTACATGCAATCCACCTTAATTGAGTGGCACAAGAATAAGAAAGAAATTGTACAGTCCGTACGAGTGCATGTAGATAAGGACTGTACTCACTCACATGGCCAGAGTTTCGAATCCGTGCATCAATCGAGTCCGATCGGCATAAGAATGAGAATGAGAAAGAATAAGCTAGAATAAGAATGAGAATGAGAAAACTCAAGCATACAAGAAAAGAAAAGAAAAGAATAGCTTGAGTAAGAAAAGAAAGGAAGAATATACATTTCTATGCATTATTGTGAGTGCATTGCATTCATGCATATTACCATGATGTTCATCATGGTGAGTAAGAATAGAAAGAGTAGAAAGAAAGAATAGAAAGAATAGAAAGAATTAGAAAGAAAGAAAAAGAACAGAAAGAATAAAGAAGAGTAAGATTAGAGTAAGGAAAGAACCAAGACTAAGTTGTGGGGATAAGTCGTAGAGGATTTACTTACTGTGCCTTTTTGTGCTCACCCTGTTGTTTTTCCATGTTTTGCAGGAAATAGGTAAGCGGCGGTCGGATGGACATCACGGAGCAGAGAGAAAAGGCACCACTGTCCCTTGTGTATAAGTTTTGTGTATACTACTTTTGTATATGTAAAGAATTATGTTTTATAAATAAAAGAAACATTTTGGGCCCAACCATATTTCATATACTATGTATGTATGTGTTTGAGTATATTAGTAAGAAAATAGAAGGTGTTACAGATCCTCCTCCCCCTCCTCCTCCTGACATTTCGTCCAGGTATGTGTATCTCCCCTCTCCGTTTTATATTTTGATTTACAAAGATTTAATGATGGATTGGGTTTGGGTTATGATTTTGATTTAGTTGTTTAGGTTGTTGGTTGTGTTTGATGTAATGCAAGTTGAAAGGAGTGAAATTTGTTGCATATTTTCTTGCATTGTGGGTAGCTGGGGGTGGTAGCACCGATTGTAGGTGGAGATGACTGAAAATATGTTCTGCATATGATGGATTGCTTAAGCGATCTGGTATGTTTGGTATAATGCAGCAGATCATGGATTGCTTAAGCGATCTGCTATAAGTCTGGTATATGGCAACAGATCGCTTAAGCGATCAAGTAAATGGCATAAGATCGTTTAACCGATCTGCCATAAGTCTGGAGTATGTCAGCAGATCGCTTAAGCAATCAGGTAAATGGTAGAAGATCACTTAAGCGATCCTTTATATTGCTTAAGCAATCTAGTAAGCGATATACCTGTTTGCTTAAGCGATACACCAAATCGCTCAAGTGACTTTGCAGATGCTTTTTAAAATCTTTCAACCTTTAATACATCAGTTAATAATATATTTTTTTTTCTTATATTATAGGTGCTTGGCTATTATTAGACATGGGACAGTTTGTTTGGGGTGTTGAATATTTTGGTGAGTGGGTGGAGGAAGAAAGTTGCTGGAAGTGGATTGGGAAGAGCAAATAAGTTATACCAATTGTTGTAAGCACAGAGGTTAGTTTTGATGAGTTGATTGATGAAATAATTAGAAAAGGGGATTTGAGTTGCTCACGTAGTGATATAGTTGTGAAGTATGTTTTAAGCAGAGTTCCTAAACATTATAAGGTACCTCTTGCTATATTAAAGTCAGATAAAGGTGTGAAGTTATATATGATTGATGTGGGCGATAATGGTTTGAGGTGTAACACCCACATTGAGGCAAGTTATTTATGCTTTTACTTCCTTGAGTTTTGCTTGTGTTTAGGTGAAAGATTGAAGAATTTGGGAAGTGCAGACTTTGCCGCCGCCAAGGAAGTTGGTCGCTGCGGCAACAAACTCTCTACCCAAATTGAGTTTAAGATTTGTAGGCTTAGCCGCGGCCAAGAAGAAAGTTCGCCGCTGCGATGTATGCTCTGGAATTCTTCGCTGAGGCAAAGAAAAATCTTCGCTAGGGAAAAGAGCTAGTTGGAATTCTTGAGAAAATTCTAGAGAAATTTCCTTAAGGGAAAAATGACAATTCTAAATGTTTTTGCAGGAAATAGGTGAGAAGCGGTTGGATGGACGTCGAGGAGCGGAGAGAAATGGCACTACTGTCCACTGTTTTGAGCTTATGTACATGAGACGTTTATTAATGTAAAGAATTTTATATATAAAGTAAAGAAATTTTTGGGCCCATTATCTTTTTCTTATATGCTTATGTATTTTTATCATATTATATTTTCCAAGTATACTAGCTAGAAAGAAGAGTCATTACATTTTTGGTATCAGTGCAAAGGTTTTGGGATTTGACAGTGTGCCACTCTCGCTGCGTTGACGTTCCATAGCCGACCGTTGTAAGTTAATTCAAGTGTGGTTATCTTGTAGATGAGACGTAGAACCCGAGCAAGTAGTAAGAAGACAATGAGTGCAGGGGAAAATTCCAACTCGCCAGAACCTACTTCCCCTACCCTCGATGAGGCGAGAATCCGAAATATTATACAGCAAGTGTTACTAGAAAGTTAGGGGAGAGTTGTACCAGAAAGAGTTGAAACCCTCGTTCGAGTACTGACCACCAGGGAAGAAAGAGAAAGGTCGGTACCCCCAACAGTACAAAATCGTATCGAGCCTATATATGGGCTCCCAAGCCAACACTAGCCATCGAAATTTAGAGGTACAATGGACCCATTAGTGGCAGAAGAGTGGTTTAGGTCCGTAGAGCATACGACGGCCTTGTTTCCCATGACAGACCCGGAGAAGATACGGTATGCTAGTTTTCTATTTCGGGGTGATGCCCGGATATGGTGGGAATTGATGGAAGATACTCATGAGATAGCAGTTATGACCTGGGGAGAGTTCAGGAGGTTATTTGAGGCTGAGTACAGAACAGTTGACCGGGTTCATGAAAAGATCCAAGAGTTTATCGGTTTACAACAGGGCACTGGTACAGTGAAAGAATACTTAGTGAAATTTATTTTCCTGGCAAGGTCTGTGCTAGGTGTAGTGAGTACCCCAGAACTAAGAAGGGATAAGTTCGTGCATGGGCTAAAGCCAGAAATAGCCCGTGATGTAATGGCAGGTGCCGAGCCCCTTCAGACCTATAGTGAAGCCTTGGAGTGAGCTTTAGGGGCGGAGATATTTATGAACAAGCTCACCCTAACCAGTCCATCAATAGAAGGACGGAGTGAGCCATCTCTCGCTCCACACAGAGAGAGAAGTGATGTTTCTAGAAGTAGGGAGGTGAGAAATAAGAAGAAATTTCAGCCCAAGAATAACAGAAGAGACTTGCAAAGTAAACGCCCAAGGACTACTGAGTTTCCTTTATGGAGTTTCCTCTATGTCCGAAGTGTGGGAGAACTCATCCAGGGGAATGTTTAAGAGAGTTAGGCCGAAACGTATGTTATAGGTGCCGACAGCCGGGGCACTTGATGAAAGATTGTAAAACCCCTCCTGCACTCGTAGCATAAACTTCCAGAGGTACCAATGCTACAGTGTTTATAGTGGCACAGAGTGAAGCTGAGGCTAACCCATCCGCAGTTACCGGTTAGTTACTATTTCATTCAGTTCCTCTTTATACATTGATTGATTCTGGAGCTACTCACTCTTTTATTACTCAAGGAATGATAGAAAGATTAGGCTTGAAACCTGCTGTAATATATCAGCCTATTAAGATAGAATTACCGGATGGTGTTAATGTGGTGACCTATGAGATACTACCAGAGGAGTTCGTAGTGATCCAGGGAAAAGAGTTACAAGTTGATTTGATAGTGTTTGATATGCCCGACTTTGATGGTATTTTAGGCATGGATTTCCTAGGGAGGTATGGAGTAGAAATTGATTGTCGGAAGAAGAAAGCAAGAGTTAATCTTGATGATGGGGATAAGTTTAGTTTTGGAAAGGGCTATCAACTGAGTATGTTAATAAATAGTATAAAGGCTAGAAAGATGTTAAGAAAAGCGTGTTCTAGGAACATTGCCCATGTGGTGCAAAGTAGTGATGTCTCACAACCAGAGTTTCAGAATGTGCCAATAGTCTGGGAATTTTTAGATGTATTTTTGGAAGATTTGTCGGGTTTACCTCAAGAAAGAGAAGTAGAATTCAGTATTGAATTGGCACGAGGAATAGCACCGATTTCTAAAGCCCCTTATTGGATGGCCCTAACTGAGCTTCAGGAATTGAAGAAGTAGCTCCAAGAACTCCTAGATAAGGGTTTTATCCAACCCAGTCATTCTCTCTAGGGAGCCCCAATTTTGTTTGTGAAGAAGAAAGATGGGTTGCTACGGATGTGCATAGATGACAAAGAGTTGAATAAAGTGATAGTGAAAAATAAGTAACTGTTGCCTCGAATAGATGATTTATTTGATCAGCTAAAATGAGCAGTAGTGTTTTCTAAGATTGATTTAAGGTCGAGTTATCATCAAGTAAGAGTGACAGAACAAGATATTGCCAAGACTGCTTTTCAGACTAGATGTGGGCATTATGAGTTTGCGGTGATGCCTTTTGGGTTAACCAATGCTCCAATAGTCTTTATAGACCTAATGAACCAGGTTTTTCATGATTATCTTAATCAATTTATAGTGGTGTTTATTGACGACATCCTGGTTTATTCCAAGTCAAGAGAGGAGCATGAGAAACACTTAAGATTTGTGCTACAGCAATTGAGAGATAAGAAGCTATTTGCCAAGTTTTCTAAGTGTGAGTTTTGGCTGGATCAAGTTATATTTCTGGGCCATGCTGTCTCCAAAAAGGGAATATCAGTGGATCCTAGTAGGGTGAAGGCAATTCTTGAATGGTAAAAGTCAAAGATGGTAAAGGAAGTTAGAAGTTTCTTGGGACTAGCAGGATATTATCGACGGTTTGTAGTAGGATTTGCTCAGTTGGCTAAGCTGCTTATAGCTCTTACCAAACAAAGAACTCCTTTTATATGGTCAGATGCCTGTGAAGAGAGTTTCCAAGAGTTGAAGAAAAGATTAACCATAGCTCCCGTTTTGGTATTACCACAGGAGGGTGTGGATTATGATATTTATACAGATGCCTCACTGCAAGGACTAGATGCTATGCTGATCCAGTTAGGTAGGGTAATAGTGTTAGTAAATGATCCATATACGCAGCAGAAAAAAAAAATATATAATACAAGGATCGTTTACATGAGCCAAGATCAACGGTATAATTTTACAATTTATATTAAAGTAAAATCTGCACAAAAAGGTTAATCATGAGTTAAGAGAATCTTACGCACGTTTGGAGGCTCCACCACGTTTGCCTTTGAACGTTTTGCTACCGACCCAAGCGTAGGATCGAACCCACGTAGTCCACACGAAGACAATCACAAAAGAACCAAAGAGGGATTTGCTAGATCCTCTTTGGCTTTAAGATTAAGAAGAAAGGAAATCAAATTGAATTGATTTTTTGGCAAAAAGTGTTTCTGCCGTGGGAGAGAAAGAGAGGGGCTGCTGTGTGTTTTTATTTTAAAGCGAAATCAATTACATTTCAATTAACACACACTTTTCTCTTATAGTAAATCAAGTTGCCCTATTCCCATATGGAGTAGGCCTGGGCTCCAACCCAAACACCCCATGTTACCAAACACTCCCGATTTGATATTTTATTTTCCGTCATTATCTCAATTAAAATCAATTAATATATATTAACATTTAACAATAATGATAATATATTTAAATATGTGCGAACACATATTTAAACGTAATTTCACTTATTATTTTTTCTAACAAATTAAATAAAGGCTACGACCTCAGCAAATTTAATTGCACTGTGAAATTACCAAAATACCCTTTTGCCTAAAAAGACGAAAACGCCCTTCTTTCTTCTTGGCTTTTAAATTATCTTCTATGTGTGTGACCCATAGGCTCCTCATCATACCGGCAGTGTATAGTATCACGATTAACACCAATTAATCGTCTCACTAATACACAGACCAAGATTGGCCCTTGGCAAGGCATCATGGCCACCCCATAGATTCTGATTCAGCAAAATAGCCACCTGTCAACGATATGGTTACTATACAATTCGATCCTTTCATCATACATTATCTCAATGAGATGAAGGCATAGAAATAGTGTCAACCTTCGGTTACTCTCGATATTATGTGTTTAGTTTCTAGACCAATGACCTGTATTATAATCCGGATAAAGCAACAACTCAATCCTACTGTGGCCACAGTTTTAGTGTCATTGCCATATGCTGAATTACACCATGAGATAACTTCTCCCGTACCCGGGAGTGATGAATCCTCTGTCTATCCACCATAGTCTTGATACACTCCTCGATGCAGCCAATCACCACCGTATTGACAGCTTTGAAAAGAACTGCATTAGGCTTGTGTCAAACTGCACCAATCGGTGCACAAGGCGCTCCAGTGATCTCAAGTCTAAGGATCACATGCACCACCATTCGTTAAAGGATTTATTCCATAGACACTGGGGTTACCATCCATATGGAATCCTCTAGTGGGTCAGTCCAGTGAACTTGCTGCGATGTATCTGCTTACAGCAAGCACCCATGTGTTGTACCAGGTTGTCACCAAACAACCTTGACAAGTGAGATCAGTCACTGCCTTTCGATAGGATCATTCAACACTATGGTAGCCTTACCGTATTATCTGTGCCCTTACTTCAAAATAATACTGGGGCTATGGACATTTCTAGAATGGCCACCATATGTGCTCATAGGGTTCTCACTATCAAGATTTGAAACACTTGATACCCTTATCACGATTCTACTATTCCAAGGACATATATCAATACATATTACAATAACAATGATTTACGTGATATAGAATAAAATGCTTTTTATTATTGATTAATGAACGTTATTACAAAGAGTCAATTCTACAATAATTAATTGGCTCTAGGGCATCTACTCTAACAATCTCCCACTTGCACTATAGCCAATCATTCATGTACTTAATACCAAATGATCTCAAGTGCCTTTCATGCTTCTGCTGTGATAGAGGCTTTGTTAGTGGATCTGCGAGATTGTCGTTAGTATGCACTTTACTAATCTGCACGTCTTTCGGCTCAACTATCTCTCTGATGAGATAGAATCATCTGAGTATGTGTCTGGACTTCTGATGAGACTGTGGTTCCCTGGCTTAAGTAATTGCTCCATTGTTGTCACAATAGATGTCTATAGGATCAACAATCGTAGGAACCACACCAAGTTTAGTAATGAACTTCTTGATCCGGACTGCCTCCTTGGCCGCATCTAACAATGCAATATACTCAACCTCCATTATAGAATCCACTACAGTGCTTTGCTTGGAGCTCTTCCAGCTCACTGCACTACCATTGAGACAAAATACAAACCTTGATTGCGATCAATAATCATCTTTGTCCGTTTGGAAACTAGCATCACTGTATCTTTTTACAGTGAGCTCATCTTCCCCTCCATAAACCAAGAACATATCCTTAGTCCTCTTCAGGTACTTAAGAATGTTCTGGACAGCCATCCAGTGACGGTCACCTGGATCCGATTGATATCTATTACAAGTGCTCAAAGCACATGAGACATCAATCCGAGTACATAACATGGCATACATGATGGATCCAATTGCTGACGCATATGGGATCCTCTTCATCCTATCTCTCATCTTATGTTTTAGGACACAATTCCTTAGAGAGATAAACACCATGTGACATCGGAAGAAATCTCTTCTTGGATTCTTACATACTGAATCTCTTCAGTACTTTGTCAATATATGTACTCTGACTTAGGCCAAGCAACCTACGCGATCTATCACGATAGATCTTTATACCAATTATGTAGGCTGCTTCCCCTAAGTTCTTCATGGAGAAGCACTTGGATAACCAAGTCTTTAACGACTGCAAGTTTTGTATATCATTCCTGATCAGAAGTATGTCATCGACATACAACACTAGGAATGCTACTGCGCTCCCACTCACTTTCTTGTAAACACAGGGCTCATCTTCATTCTTGATAAAACTGAATTCTTTTACGGCTTCATCAAAACGAATGTTCCAACTCCTTAAGGCTTGCTTGAGTCCATAAATGGATCTTTGCAACTTGCATACCTTATTAGCTTGACTATCAAGAACGAAACCATTAGGTTGTGTCATATACACATCCTCCTCAAGGTTTCCGTTCAGGAAAGCAGTTTTGAGATCCATTTGCTTAATCTCATAGTCATGATATACAACAATTGCAAGCATAATTCGAATGGATTTAATCATGGCAACCGACGAAAAGTTTTCTTCATAGTCAATGCCATGAATTTGTTTGAAACCTTTGGCAGCTAGCCGTGATTATAAGTATGCACATTGCCATCCATGTCAGTCTTCTTCTTGAAGACCCATTTACACCCTATGGGTTTTACCCCTTCAGGTGGTTTCACCAGAGACCATACTTGGTTCTGGTACATGGAGTCCATCTCAGATTTCATGGCTTCAAGCCATTTAAAGAAATCTGGATCCGATATAGCGTCATTGTAGGTTCTGGGTTCATTGTCTTGGTAGACTAGTACGTCACCATGTGTAGTCACGAGATAACCGTATCTCTCGGGCTCATGGCATACTCTCCCAGATCTACGTAGCTCTTGTGCGACTTTGTTAGAGTAGATGCCCTAGAGCCAATCAATTATTGTAGAATTGACTCTTTGTAATAATGTTCATTGATCAATAAAAGGCATTTTATTCTATATCGCGTAAATCATTATTATTGCAATATGTATTGATATATGTCCTTAGAATGGTAGAGCCATGACGAGGGTATCAAGTGTTTCAAATCTTGATAGTGAGAACCTTATGAGCACATATGGTGGCCATTCTAGAAACGTCCGTAGCCCCAGTATTATTCTGAACTAAGGGCACAGATAATACGGTAAGGCTATCATAGTGTTGAACGACCCTGTCGAAAGGCAGTGACTGATCTCACTTGTCAAGGTTGTTTGGTGACAACCTGGTGCAACACATGGGTGTTTGTTGTAGGCGATTACACCACAGCAAGTTCACTGGACTGACCCACCAGAGGATTCCATATGGATGGTAACCCCAGTGTCTATGGAACAAATCCTCTAACGAATGGTGGTGCATGTGATCCTTAGGACTGGAGACTAACCGGAGTGCCTTGTGCACCGATTGGTGTAGTTTGACACTAGCCTAACGCAGTTCTTTCAGAGCTGTCAATACGGTGGTGATTGGCTGCATCAAGGAGTGTATCAAGACTATGGTGGATGACAGAGGATTCATCACTCCCGGGTACGGGAGAAAGTTATCTCATGGCGCAATTCAGTATATGGCAATGACACTAAAACTGTGGCCACAGTGGGATTGAGTTGTTGCTTATCCCGTTTTATAACGGGTCATTGGTCCAGAAACTGAATAAATAATATCGAGAGTACCGAAGGTGACACTATTTCTATGCCTTCGTCTCGTCGAGATAACGTATGATGAAAGGATCGAATTGCACGGTAACCTATCGTTGACAGGTAGCGCTTTGCTGAATCCGAATCTATCGGGTGGCCAGATGCCTTGCTAGGGGCCAATCTTGGTCTGTGATTAGTGAGACGATTTATTGTGTAATCGCAATACTGTACACTGCGATATGATGAGGAGCCTAAGGGTCACACACAATAAGACAATTTAAGATGCAAGAAGAAAGAAGGGCGTTTTACTCTTTTAAGGCGAAAGGGTATTTGGTAATTTCACAGTGCAATTAAATTTGCTGAGGTCGTAGCCTTTATTTAATTTGTTAGAAAAATTAAATAAGTGAAATTACGTTTAAATGTGTTCGCACATATTTAAATATATTATCATTATGTTAAATGGAATATATTAATTTATATATATAATTGATTTTAATTGAAATATGTGGAAATAAAATAAATCAAATTGGGAGTGTTTGGCAACATGGGGCGTTGTGTTGGAGCCCAAGCTATGTTATGGATTAGGGCAAATGTTTTAAGTATAAAAGGAAAAGTGTGTGATTTTTTAATTAAGGGTTTTTCTCTTTTGAAAACAAAACACAGCAGCCCCAATTTTTGCCTCTCCCACGGCAGTAACACCAAGAGCCTAAAAATCAATTCAATTGATTTTTGTTTTTCTTCTTAATCTTGAAGCCAAAGAGGATCTAGCAAATCCCTCTTGGTCTTTAAGATTGTCTTCGTGTGGAATACGCAGGTTCGATCCTACACTTGGATCGGTAGCAAAACGTTCGACGACAAATTTGGAGGAGCCTTCAACGTGCGTTTGTTTCTCTAACTCATGTTGTATATTTTGCAGATTTTATTTAATATAAATTGTTAAAATCATACCCTTGATCTTGGCCATGTAAATGATCCTGTTATTTTATTTTTCGTTTCCGCTGCGTATACGGGCACGTTTACTAACAGACTTGAGGTGGTTCACTTTGATCCACAAGTGTGGAGTAACCTCCTCATGATGCTCAACCACTTCCTGTGGCACATCATCCCGTCCTTCATCTAGTATACTGTGGTTTAGAACTTCATCGAATTCAATTTCTCCCACTAGTACTTCTTAGAAAATATTCCTTTTCTAAGAAGACACCAGATCGAGCAACAAAAATTTTGCGCTCTCTGGGTGGTAGAAATAGTATCCTTTGGTCTCCTTGGATACCCCACAAATTACATTTACAGGATTTTGGGCCTAGCTTGTTCGAAGTCAATTTCTTAACTAAGCTCGCAACCCCAAATCCTTAGATAAGACAAGTTGGGCTTTCGCCAACTCCATGGTCATATGGAGTCTTATTGATAAGAGTGTAATACTAATTTTATTCTTGCATATATGTTTTTGTTATGTTTTATGCCTATTTGAGTTGATAGAGTTTATTTTGTGAGTTTGACATAGTTGGATAGAATTAGGAAATAAGTGATAAAAGATTAGGAAATTCCAGATTTTTGTATTCTGACCAGTGCTGCTTTTTTCAGGTTTTTCATGGAGTCAGTATTCTCAATTGCAAATGTGTTCTTCTGAAAAACTAAAGTTGACGAATCAAACTTTCCAGGAAGGTATTGGGCAAGACGAACCGAGTTCGTTGGGTCTTCATTAGTTGTTGCCAAACGGACCTGGAATCCTAGTCGCGGAAGGATTTCTGGCTGAGTATTGAATCTTTGAACGGGCCTAACTGGAGCGTCAGATATCTAAAGGGTGATTCAAAAGCCCAGATTCATCTGCAATCTGCGACTACAATTTTTATGAAGTGACCAAGCCCAGAAAATATCTTTACATTTCGAGAATCCTGGTGCAAGCTGGAGACAAATTTGTTTTCCATATTGATAAGATTTTGACAATCTGGAAGTCTATCTTCTAGAAACGTCTAGGAAAGAAATTCCGTGATTCTTGGGGTAGAATTAAGGAAAAAACATGTTATTTATTGATGAGTTTAGGTTAAAAAGAGGGGAGAAGAGACAGCGGTGGTTTTGGAGTTTTTTCGGTTTTCTTTTACTTTCTACGTCAAGATGTGAGGCTGATCTTTCTTCTTCAGTTCAAGGGGATTTTGGCAGCTAAATTCAGTCATTGGTGTACCTAACTTCAGTACAATATTCTTAATCTCGTTTATTGGAATTGTTTAGTATTTCGTTTTAATTGTTATAATTTTGTTTGGGTGATTTAGTAATGCTCTGAATTATTTTACCGGAATTTATCTGTTAGAATTAGGAATTGTGATCCGTAATTGTCCTTTTTCTATTCAATGGGTAACACATGTGATAGATGATATGGACAAGTTTTCATTCTGTCATCTTGAATAGCATAACCTAAGTTAAATAATCCGAGCTTACGTGATTGTTGCTTAGATTGATCTATTTTCCTAATTCTTAAGGCTGCCATTGAATTAAACTTAGAGAGCTTATTCAGGTGTTCGAGGTTAGGATCTATTTGAAAAGCTTATTTCAGTAGTGACGATTAAGGGAGATTCGGATAACAGAGCTTGTTGTTCCTAGGGTCAGTAGTTCCAAAATAACGAGATAGAATAGTGTTACGGTTAGTTCGTGTCCAACACATGTTTAGGTGGATCTTGATCGAGACCGAGTGTTGTAATTGATTTTTCTTCCATTAGAGACTTCTTTGTTTACTTTAGTTTGCCTTGATTACAAACCCCCTTCAATACTCTGTTGTGTGTTGTTTACTGTTTAAGGTTTTATTATGTTGTTTTCATTGTGGCTTGGCATAGCATATAGGATTTAATCGAATCATTCCCTGGGACTGACCCTTGTCTCACCCATATACAATTAGTAGTTAGGTTAGTAAGGTTAATTAGTTTGGTGCATCGGCATGCTACCACTTATCTACAGAATTTGACGGCACACGGTTCATCAAATGTGAGTGCCAATCTCTAGGGCATGACCCCAGAACGATGCAGGTAAATCACTAAAACTCATCATGGACCTAACATGTAAGTAGGTCCTATTCCTCCTTTCTGACACTCCATTGTGGTGGGGTGTATAATGGAGAGGGAGATAACTGCTTGATCTAATCCCATTATTCCTCAATTCCATGCGCATTCCTGATTATACGGAACACGTCCTGACAGATTTATTCTTGTGACCTCAAACCTTCCTTCGATCCGTCAATTCAGACATTCAGCTTTATCCACTATGAGACCCAAATATATATCTCGCATCTTGAATTTAATCCAATGGCTTCAGATATGTCAAAGTTAATTGAATACCATAGCACGGCAACTAGTATGAAGTTTGCTATCCACATCTGGCTCAAACTATAGTGGACCACATCCACTATGGATGATGCCTAACAGCTCAGTAGCCCTTTCAATTGTCCTGTGAAAGGAGACTGTGTCATCTTGCCTAACAGGCATGACCACTACCTAAAATGAATGAAATTCAAAAGGGTCAAAACTCATCCCCATTGAAGGTTTGCAATGCGAGTCTATATAACATGACACAATCTACAATGCCAGAGATATGTTGGTTTTGATCGCTATGCTTAGACTTTCCTTGGTGTGCAATATTAGAATTGAAATACTATTATTGTTTAAATCAAGAACATACATCCAATCATATAACCTTGCATTCAAATAGAATACCATTCAAGTACAAGGACAAAAATCATTAGATATCTCAAAATGATACCCTATATTACAAAGCGGATACCGAAAATATTTCTAGAAATAGAAGGTACGTGAATAGTTATGTAGTTCCAATAACAAGCCCGTAGGCAAAGATAAACAATAAGTCCCTACAGCCAATGCAGCCACATGTGCTCCATTCCAACTCGTAGGTCCACCTCTCCCTGGCGAGCACTCTACACCTGCCTTAGTCCCTGCACATCAGTTACAATGTGAGTACCACATCCTATGTCTATGCCAAGATGTTGAGGGAGAGAATTAAACTCACAACACTACATAATATCTGAAGTCATAGCCTCTGACTTCTTCTTGCTTGAGAGGAAAGCCTTGAGTGTTTCCTCAGTGGCCAGGCTTGCCACAAAAGAAGCGACTACCTTACCCTTCCCTATGCCACTCTCAGGCTCAAGAGCAACTGTCATTTGGGCTTGGGCTTGGTTGGCCTTGGATTACCCTTGCTGTAACCCTTGGTTTACTAGCAGCAACCAGCAAAATAGGCTTGGACTTTTTCAAGTCCGCTCTGTAGTCCTAAGCATGTTCAGAAGTTCTGACAGGGTTTTCTCCATCGTGTTCATATTGAATTATTAATGAACGGAGCATAAGATTTAGGCAAGGATTGCAGAATTAAATCCATTTGTAATTCTGCATCCAAGCCACATCCCAAAGTCTCAAGCTCTCTAGTGTTCGATCATCTGAGACATGAGGACCAACTTGGGCTTCCTCAGTCAACGACTCTCCCAACAGTGCTTTCGACCCACTGCGTACACCTTTATGTCGAGCAATTGTTTCGAAAAGCTCCTTGAGGTGTAGAATGATGGAAGAAGCATCCATATTTCATGCTGCGTTTTGCAGCCATAGGTGTCATCGATGCTAACATCAAGCATGAACGCTATTAGCATCATCAAGGAACTTTGATAAGTATCCTTAACTTCCTGAGTGGCATCAGGATCAGGCTCAGCCATGTATGGCTTTTCAAGGAATACAATTTTTTCTAACTTGAGTTAACCGAAGATTACGAACTACAATTTTAGAAATTGGATCCATCCAACCTGTTTTCTTTCTCAATTATCGGTCGCAGGTTCATAATGCTCATTTTGGTGAATCTACAATTGCAGAAAAGATAAAGTTATTATAAAGTTCATTATTATTTAATATGGTCTTTTATTAAATGATGCTCCCACTATTTTACTTAAGCCAATAGCCCTCGCTATTAACTCGGGAAAGCCCGTTGACTTTCCTAGTGGATCGAGATCCCATCCTGCCCATTTCAAACCTTCGCTTTGGCGAAAAAGTCAAAATGAGTTGATTAGGTAGGCCAACAAACTTAATCCACACCAGTTGATAGCTCCTACTATCAACCTCAAATAAGAAAAAACCAACAAGCCAATCACACAATCCAATGGCTCCAACCATTGTCCTCAAGTGTGATTCTTAGTATCAGTAGAGTGGACACTACATGTCACCACGTACACAATATATGTGTACTGCTTTACTTATGCCTATGATGCGTTTATCAACCTTCGCTTTGGCGAACAAGCAAAACCGTCATTTTAAGTCGACCCATCACCATTAAGGAAAACTCTAATGCATTTTAACCTCCCACTGGTAGAAGTGTACCCTTCGCTTTGGCAAACAAGGTTTCGACGAACAGTGGTTTGATTAAAACCATGGTGATGGAAGGCATACGTGACTTAATATACTTTAATTGAGGGTTTGTTATTTAATGTGTCACCAGATTATTATCTTTGTTAGAATGACATTGTTTAACATGTTATTCAACATTCAACCTTAGCATGCATTCTAAACACAATTTAAAACATGCTGGTACATGGCCCAACTAAAACCGATTTCCTCGAGCCTAGAGGAATCGGTCGGTCACCTAGGGGTCCTGTAATAAACATCTTGAGTCTTTAAGTATGGTTACCTTGTCCTTTACTCCGTCTTCAAGTACATTACAAAAATATCGTTCTAAATTTACAATAAATAATTATACAAATTCTTTACATCAATAAATTTAGAAACCTCAATTTACATTCGAGGGGAATGAGATGAGAAGAGAATGTACATCGAGAATAGGAGAAAGGCAGGACACACAAACCCTATTTAATAAATTACACAACCATACATACCCAAAATTATTTTAAAACATTCACCCTTAGGTCTAAGGCTCATGTACCGGGCACCATGCAATATACAAACAAGTACGAAGCATACATTTCAAAAACAATCAATTTTTGAAATTTGTGGGTTAATTACATTACCCCTGGATATTTTACAGAATTGCAGTTTGGTCTAAAAGTTTTAAAACTTTGCATTTTAGCCCCTTACACACTCGGAACTGCGCTCGCGGCAGCGATGAGTTAGATTGCTACAGCGTGCATTGATTACTTGACGTTCACGCTCAACGTACGCCGCGGCGATTTGGTACAACGTTTGTCTTAAGGACGATCGCCACGGCGATGGGTTATATCGCCGCGGCGAGCGCTGCTTTCGTATAGCGCTCGTCCAAAGGATGATCAATGTGGCGATGGGTTATATCACCGCGGCGAGCGCTGTTTTCGTACAGCGCTCGTCTAGAGGACGATCGCCACGGCTAGCGCTGGTTTCGTCACCAATGCCAGCGTGAACAACGCTCACTACAGCGATGGGTTATATAGCCGCGGCGAGCGTATACAGATTTGTAGCTCCAGATCTGTTCATATAGTAACCATATACACTCAAACAGATTTTCAATCAATCAAACATACTGATTTCATCCAAAAATCCATCATGCATTAAACCAAACTTGCAGTTCATCAACAAATTGAATTAATCGATTAATAATTTCTTAAAACGTGTTTTAAGGCAGATCTTATGTAGATTCAATATGGTAACATATTATCATCAAGTACATGTTATCAACCATACACATAAAAACTGTAAAACTAGATACCCTAGGTGATTATACTGTTTTTATTAGACTTTTTAGTCGGATATCAGATACTTAGTTCATTTTGACCTGAACTGCTACTTAATTCTTTATATTTTGTGTTTCAGGCTAAAATGGACATTTTATGCAAATAAGGAGCGAATTGGAGTTTTTGGACTCAGAAGTGAGTGGATCTCAGAAGTTGGGAAAGTACTGAAGCAAAGTGGATGCACTATGAAGCTTGTTTCCATAAGAAGAGTGACGAAGATCGAAGATTCAAGCAAGGAAGCAAGGGGAGGGCAATTCTATAATTTCAGAATTCCACATGAAGGCTCGCCGCGGCAAAGAGAGTTGCGCACGAAGGATTAATTCACTTCTTCGCCGCGGCGAAGTCTGCAAATTCAAAAAATGCACAGTTTCATTTAGGCATTTGGGCTGAGTATAAAAAGGAAACTTAGTCATTTTTTAAGCGGGAGTTCGTTTTTGAGTAGAGAGTAGCTTTTTACATTTTCTTAGATTTGTTTTGGGTGAACTTTGATTGCAAAGGGTGAAGATTCAAGATTAAACTAGTGGATTCGTCATTTGGGGAGATTTCTTATCTTTTCTTTTATTTTCATTATGTTGAACTTTGGATTTTTCATTTCTTTCATTTGTATTGTTGATTTAGCCATGAACTAACCTATTTTGGGTTAGGGTTTTGATGTAGTTCGGATTCTAAGGGGTTAAGTAATTGATGATTACTATTTTCATATGATTTTGCTTTGATTGTGTGATTATTCTGAAATTATTGTTTTTATGTGATGAACATGATGAGATTGAGAAATAATTCATGTTAAGCTCCTTGGGTAATTACCATTGTAGTATTAAATGTCATAGATAGATTTAAGAATCAATGAAATCAATTTAGGATTCTTTGTGCTTAATGAACTTTGAACTATTAGTCTTCATTTTGTTGGGTGCAGAAGTTTAATAGGGAAGAGTAAGGAAATATAACCTGAGAAGGTATATTTTTACACTTTAGAGAGTTCGATTTACAATCAAGGCATGTGAATATGGAATTAGTATAATCCTTAGGTTTAACCCATAGAGTCCAAATAAAGTCAAAACCCTGTCCGTTTGTTTGAATTGATTTTATCCGTGTTTTAACTCTTGCTTTCATAATTTAGTTTTGAATTTTTAGAAATTTTATTTTAGTTTCAAGTTTAATTTGTCTCCCTTCAATCCAAACAACTAGATTGCTCCAACTTGAAAACAGTAGAAAAACTTAGTGCTTAGCCACCAATCCTTGTGGGAACGATACTCACTCATCACTTTATTACCTGTGCGACTAGTATACTTGCTACATATTGCATGTTTATGAAATCACGCAACACTAGGCCCTGATACCACTATTAGTAAATGATCCATATACGCAGCGAAAACAAAAAAAATATAATACAAGGATTGTTTACATGAGCCAAGATCAACGGTATAATTTTACAATTTATATTAAAGTAAAATCTACACAAAAAGGTTAATCATGAGTTAAGAGAATCTTACGAACGTTTGAAGGCTCCACCACGTTTATCTTTGAAGGTTTTGCTACCAACCCAAGCGTAGGGTCGAACCCACGTAGTCCACACGAAGACAATCACAAAAGAACTAAAGAGGGATTTGCTAGATCCTCTTTGGCTTTAAGATTAAGAAGAAAGGAAATCAAATTGAATTGACTTTTAGGCAAAAAGTGTTTCTGCCGTGGGAGAGAAAGAGAGGGGCTGCTGTGTGTTTTTATTTTAAAGAGAAATCAATTACATTTCAATTAACACACATTTTTCTTTTATAGTAAATCAAGTTGCCCTATTCCCATATGGAATAGGCTTGAGCTCCAACCCAAACACCCCATGTTACCAAACTCTCCCAATTTGATATTTTATTTTCCGTCATTATCTCAATTAAAATCAATTAATATATATTAACATTTAACAATAATGATAATATATTTAAANCCGATATGATGAGGAGCCTAAGGGTCACACACATAGAAGACAATTTAAGATGCAAGAAGAAAGAAGGGCGTTTTCGTCTTTTAAGGCGAAAGGGTATTTTGGTAATTTCACAGTGCAATTAAATTTGCTGAGGTCGTAGCCTTTATTTAATTTGTTAGAAAAATTAAATAAGTGAAATTACGTTTAAATGTGTGTTCGCACATATTTAAATATATTATCATTATTGTTAAATGTTAATATATATTTAAATATATATTAATTGATTTTAATTGAGATAATGATGGAAAATAAAATAAATCAAATTGGGAGTGTTTGGCAACATGGAGCGTTTGGGTTGGAGCCCAAGCCTATTCGGTATGGGATTAGGGCAACTTGATTATTTTACTATAAAAAGAAAAGTGTGTGTTAATTAATGAAAAAAAAAGAATTGATTTTTCTTTGAAAAATAAAACACACAGTAGCCCTTTGTTTTCACTCCCATGGCAGAAACACTCTTAGCCTAAAATCAATTTCAATTGGTTTGTTTTTCTTCTTAATCTTGAAGCCAAAAGGATCTAACAAATCCCTCTTTGGTTCTTTTGAGATTGTCTTCGTGTGGACTACGCAGGTTCGATCCTACACTTGGATCGGTAGCAAAACGTTCAAAGAAAATCGTGGTGGAGCCTCCAAACGTGCATATGGTTTCTAAACACAGATTATTAATTTCCGCAGATTCTTGCTTTATGAAAAAATTGTAAAATCATACCCTTGATCTTGGCTCATGTAAACGATCCTTGAGTTGTATTATTTTTGTTTCTGCTGCGTATACGGGACCGTTTACTAACAGTGGTATCAGAGCCAAGGGTACTGAATTTACAATTTTTTAAATGGATGGTTGATAACATGCGTTTGATTGATGATATGTTGCCATATAGAATCTGCTTAAAATCTGTCTTAAAACTGTTGCCATATAGAATCTGCTTAAAATCTGTTTTAAAACTGTTTTAAGAAATTATTAATCGATTAATTTTTAATTTGTTGATGATCTGTATGTCTGGAATAATGGTTGATGGATTTTTGTTGAGATCAATGTGTTTGGTTGATTGCAAAATCCATTTAGAGTGTTTTTGGTTGCTGTATGAACAGATCCGGAGCTACAGATCTGTGTACGCTTGCCGCGGCGATATAACCCATCGCCGTAGTGAGCGTTGTTCATGCTCACGCTGGTGATAAAACCAGCGCTTGCCGTGGCGATATAAACCATCGCTGTGGCGATCGTCCTCTGGATGAGTGCTAGTGACAAAACCAGTGCTTGCCGTGGCAATCGTCCTTCGGACGTGCGCTGTACCAAATCGCCGAGGCGATACGTTAAGCGTGAACGTCAAGTTACCAATGCACGCTGCGGTAATCTAACTCATCACTGCAGCGAGCACACTTCTGAGTGTGTAGGGGCTAAAATGCAATGTTTCAAAACTTTTGGACCAAACTGTAGATCTACAAATTGTCAGGGGGTAAATGAATTAACCCACTAATTTCAAAAATTGATTGTCTTTGAAATGTATTCTTTGTACTTGTTTGTATATTGTATGGTGCCCGGTACATGAGCCTTAGACCTAAGGGTGAATGTTTTAAATATTTTTGGGTATGTATGGTTGTATTTTATTAAATAGGGCCTGCGTGTCCTGCCTTTCTCCTCTTTCTTGATGTACATTCTCTTCTCATCTAACTCCCCTCGAATGTAAATCGAGGTTTCTAAATTTATTGATGTAAAGAATTTGTATAATTATTTATTGTAAATTTAGAACGATATTTTTTGTAATGTACTTGAAGACGGAGCAAAAAACAACGAGGCAACCATACTTGAAGACTAAGATGTTTATTACAGGACCCTAGGTGACCCACCGATTCCTAGGCTCGAGGAAATCGGTTTTAGTCGGGCATGTACTGGCACGTTTATTTTTGTTTAGAATGCATGCTAAGGTGAATGTTTGATAACATGCAAACAATGTCATTCTAACAAGATAATAACTGATGGAGACAAAAAACAAACCCCCAACTGAACTATATTAAGTCACGTAAGCCTTCCATCCATGGTTTAATCAAACACTGTTCGTCGAAACCTGTTCGCCAAAGCGAAGGGTACACTTCTACAGTGGGAGGTAAAAACATTGGAGTTTTCCTTAATGGTGATGGGTCGACTTAAAATGACGGTTTGCTTGTTTGCCCAAGCGAAGGTTGAAAACGCATCATAGGCATAGTAGAGCAGTAACAATTATGTGTACGTGGTGACATGTAGTGTCCACTCTACTGATACTGAGAATCACAATTGAGGACAATGGTTGGAGCCATTGGATTGTGTGATTGGCTTGTTGGCTCCACATTTGAGGTTGATAGTGGGAGCTATCAATGGTGTGGATTAGTTTGTTGGCCCACCTAATCAACTCATTTTTGCTTGTTCGCCAAAGCGAAGGTTTGAAATGGGCATGATGGGATCTTGGTCCACTAGGAAAGTCACAGGCTTTCCCAAGTTAATAGTGAGGGCTATTGGCTTGAGTAAAATATGGGAGCATTGCTTAATAAAAGACCATATAAATAATAATGAACTTGTAATAACTTATCTTTTCTGCAATTGTAATTCACCAAAATGAGCATTATGAACCTGACCGATAATCGAGAAGAAAACAGGTTGGATGGATCCAATTTCTCAGAATGGTATTGTAATCTTCAAATTATACTCAAGTTAGAAAAGAAATTGTATATCCTTGAAAAGCCAACATGGCTGAGCTGATCTGATGCCACTCAAGAAGTTAAGGATACTTATCAAAAGTTCCTTGATGATGCTGAATAGCGTCCAATGCTTGATGTTAGCATTGATGAACCTATGCTGCAAAAGCAGCATGAGAATATGGATGCTTCTTCCATCATTCTACATCTCAAGGAGCTTTACGAAAAAAAAGCTCGACATGGGAGGTACAAGGTTCGAAAGCACTGTGGGAGTCATAGATCAGGGAGCCCCAGTTGGTCCTCAGTGCTCAAGATGATCAGCACATAGAGAGGCTTGAGACTTTGGGATGTGGCTTGGATGCAGAATTACAAATGGATTTAATTCTGCAATCCTGCCTGACTCTTATGCTCCGTTCATAATGAATTTCAATAGAACATGATGGAGAGAAAGCCCGTCAGAAATTCTGAACATGCTTAGGACTCCAGGCAGGACTGAAAAAGTCCAAGCCTATTTTGCTGGTTGCTACAGTAAACCAAAGGGTTCGGAAAGGTAGGCCAAGGTCAAACCCAAGCCCAAGCCCAATGATAGGTTGCTCTTGGGCCTGAGAGTGGCATAAGGAAGGGTAAGGTAGTTTGTCTTTTGTGGCAAGCCTGGCCTTGGTGGAAACACTACAAGGCTTTCCTCGCAAGCAAGAAGAAGTCAGAGGCTACGACTTTAGGTATTTTATGATTGAGATAATTCCCTCCCTCAACATCTTGGGTCATTGACACAGGATGTGGTACTCAATTTGTACTGATGTGCGAGGGACAGGTAGAGTAGAGTACTCGCCAAGGGAGAGGTGGACCTAGAGTTGGAAATGGAGCACATGTGGCTGCATTAGCTGTAGGGACTTATTGTTTATCTTGCCTACGGGCTTATATGGAACTACATAACTGTTATCATGTACCTTCTATTTCTAGAAATATTATTTCAGTATCCGCTTTGGATATATAAGGCATCATTTGAGATATCTAAGGATTATGTCCTTTAGTTTGAATGGTATTCTATTTGGAATTGCAAGGTTATATAATGGATTATATGTTCTTGATTTAAACATAAAGATATTCTCAATATTGAAACCAAGAGAGCTAAACATACGGATCAAAACCAACAATCTCTGGCACTGTAGATTGTGTCATGTTAATAAGACCCGCATTGCAAAACTTCAAAGGGATGAGGTTTGGACCTTTTGACTTTCAGTCATTTGAGGTATGGGAGTCATGCCTGTTAGGCAAGATGACCAAGTCTCCTTTCACAGGAAGGTGAAAGGGCTATGAGTTGTTAGGCATCACATAGTGATGTAGTGGTCCACTAACAGTTGAAGCCAGAGGTGGATATTCATACTTATCACATTTACTGATGATTTCCGTAGATATGGTTATGTCTACCTTATGAGACTAAATCGAGCTTTGTAAATTAAAGGAATTCAAAAATGAAGTACAGAATATGTTGGGCAAAAGTATTAAAGCTCTTCGGTCGGATCGAGGAGGTGAATACTTAAGCTCAGGGTTTTTAGAGTACCGAAGGAATGTGGGATAGTATCACAACTCACCCTTCCTTATACAACCCTAACACAATGGAGTGTCAGAAAGGAGGAATATGACCTTACGACATGGTTAGGGCCATGATGAGTTTTAGTGATTACCGTATCGTTCTAGGGTTATGCCCTAGAGACTGCGACTCACGTTTTGAACCGTGTGCTGGCAAAGTCTGTAGATAAGACTCCATATGAGCGTATGGAGTGGGGCGAAAGCCCAAATTGTCTTATCTAAGGATTGGGGTTGCGAAGCTTATGTTAAGAAATTGACTTCGAACAAGCTGGGCCCAAAATCCTGTAAATGTATATTTGTGGGGTACCAAAGGAGACCAAAGGATACTATTTTACACCCAGAGAGCACAAATTTTTGTTGCTCGAACTGGTGTTTCTAGAAAAGGAATATTTTCTAAGAAATACTAGGGGGAGAAAAGTAGAACTTGATGAAGTTCTAGAACCGCAAGATATACTAGACAAAGTGAACCCCTCAGGTAGCACAGAAGAAGCTACGTAGATCTGGGAAGTACGCCATGAGCCTGAGAGATACGGTTATATTGTGACTCAACATGGTGACGTATTGGTCTACGAAGACGCTATGGAGATCCAGATTCCGTTAAATGGCTTGAAGCCATGAAATCTGAGATGGACTCCATGTACCAGAACCAAGTGTGGTCTTTGGTGGAACCACCTGAAGGGTAAAACCATAGGTGTAAATGGGTCTTCAAGAAGAAGACGACATGGATGGCAACATGCATACTTATAAAGCAAGGTTGGTTGACGAGGTTTCAAACAAATTCATGGCATTGACTATGAAGAATCCTTTTTGCCGGTTGCCATGATTAAATCCATCGGATGATGCTTACAATTGTTGCATATCATGACTATGAGATTTGGAAATGGATGTCAAAACTGCTTTCCTGAACGGAAACCTTAAGGAGGATGGTACATGACACAACTGATGGTTCTTCTTTGATAGTCAAACCAATAAGGTATGTAAGTTGCAGAGATCCATTATGGACTCAAGCAAGCTTCAAGGAGCTGGAACATTCGTTTTGATGAAGCCGTAAAAGAATTCGGTTTTATCAAGAGCGAAGATGAGCCTTGTGTTTACAAGAAAGTGAGTGGCAGCGCAGTAGATTCCTAGTATGTATGTTGATGACATACTTCTGATGGAATGATATACCGAACTTGCAGTCGATAAGACTTGGTTATCCAAGTGCTTCTCCATGAAGGACTTAAGGGAAGCAGCCTACACTTGGTATAAAGATCTATCGTGACAGATCCGTAGGTTGCTTGGCCTAAGTCAGAGTACATATATTGACAAAGTACTGAAAAGATTCAGTATGGAAGAATCCAAGAAGGGATTTCTTCTAATGTCACATGGTGTGTTATCTCTCTAAGGAATTGTGTCCTAAAACACAGATGAGAGAGATAGGATAAAGAGGATCCATATGCATCACAATGGATCCTCATGTATGCCATGCTATGTACTCGGATTGATGTCTATGTGCTTTGAGCACTTATAGTAGATATCAATCAGATCCAGGTGAGCAACTGGATGGCTGTCAAGAATATTCTTAAGTACCTAAAGAGGACTAAGGATATGTTCTGCTTATGGAGGGGAAGATAAGCTCACTGTAAAAGGATACAGTGATGCTAGTTTCAAACGGACAAAGATGATTATCGATCGCAATCAGGGTTTGTATTTGTCTCAATGGGGGTGTTGTAGTGAGTTGGAAAAGCTCCAGCAAAGCATGTAGTGGATTCTACAATGGAGGGTGAGTATATTGCATGGTCGGATGCGGCAAAGGAGGCAGTCTGGATTAAGAAGTTCATTATGAACTTGGTGTGGTTCTACGATTGTTGATCTATAGACATATATGTGACAACAATGGAGCAATTGCTCAAGCCACGGGAACCACAGTTTCATCAGAAAATCCAACACATACTCAGCGATTCCATCTCATCAGAGGATAGTTGAGGAAAGACGTGCAGATTAGTAAAGTGCATACTGACGGCAATCTGCAGATCCATTAACAAAGCTCGTCGTAGTAGAAGCATGACAGGCACTTGAGATCATTTGGTATTAAATACATGAATGATTGGCTATAGTGCAAGTGGGAGATTGTTGAGTAGATGCCCTAAAGCCAATCAGTTTGTAGAATGACTCTTTGTAATAATGTTCATTAATCAATAAAAGGCATTTTATTCTATATCGGTAAATCATTATTATGCAATGTATTGATATATGTCCTTAGAATGGTAGAACCGTGACGAGGTATCAAGTGTTTCAAATCTTGATAATGAGAACCCTATGAGCACATATGGTGGCCATTCTAGAAAAGTCCGTAGCCCCAGTATTATTCTGAAGCAAAGGCACAGATAATACGGTAAGGCTATCATAGTGTGAATGACCCTGTCGAAAGGCAGTGACTGATCTCAGTCAAGGTTGTTTGATGACAACCTGGTGCAACACATGGGTGCGCTGTAGGCGATTACACGCAGCAAGCATCACGACGACCCACCAGAGGATTCCATATGGATGGTAACCCCAATGTCTATGGAACAAATCCTCTAATGAATGGTGGTGCATGTGATCCTTAGACTTGAGATCACCGAAGCACCTTGTGACACGATTGGTGTAGTTTTACGCTACCCTAACGCATCTTTTCAGAGCTATCAATACGGTGGTAATTGGCTGCATCAAGAAGTGTATCAAGACTATGGTGGATTGACAGAGGATTCATCACTTCCGGGTATGGGAGAAAGTTATCTCACGGCGCAATTCAGTATAGGCAATGACACTAAAACTGTGGCCACAGTGGGATTGAGTTGTGCTCTATCCAGTTATAATATGGGTCATTGGTCCAAAAACTGAATAAATAATATCGAGAGTAACCGAAGGTTGACACTATTCTATGCCTTTGTTCCGTCGAGATAACGTATGATGAAAGGATCGAATTGCACGGTAAACATATCGTTGACAGGTAGCTACTTGCTGAATCCAAATTATCGGTTGCCATGATGCCTTGCCAGGGACAATCTCTGGTTTGTGTATTAGTGAGACGATTAATTGGTGTTAATCGCGATACTACACTGCCGATATGATGAGGAGCCTATGGGTCACACACATAGAAGTAATTTAATACCAAGAAGAAAGAAGAGCGTTTTTGTCTTTAAGGTGAAAGGGTATTTTGGTAATTTCACGTGCAACTAAATTGCGGAGGTCGTAGCCTTTATTTAATTTGTTAGAAAAATTAAATAAGTGAAATTACGTTTAAATGTGTGTTCGCACATATTTAAATATATTATCATTATTGTTAAATGTTAATATATATTTAAATATATATTAATTGATTTTAATTGAGATAATGATGGAAAATAAAATAAATCAAATTGGGAGTGTTTGGCAACATGGGGCATTTAGGTTGGAGCCCAAGCCTATTCGGTATGGGATTAGGGCAACTTGATTATTTTACTATAAAAAGAAAAGTGTGTGTTAATTAATGAAAAAAAAAAAGAATTGATTTTTCTTTGAAAAATAAAACACACAGCAGCCCTCTCTTTTCACTCCCACGGTAGAAACACTCTTAGCCTAAAATCAATTTCAATTGATTTGTTTTTCTTCTTAATCTTGAACCCAAAAGGATCTAGCAAATCCCTCTTTGGTTCTTTTGAGATTGTCTTCGTGTGGACTACGCAGTTCGATCCTACACTTGGATCGGTAGCAAAACGTTCAAAGACAATCCTGGTGGAGCCTCCAAATGTGCGTATGGTTTCTAAACACAGATTATTAATTTTTGCAGATTCTTGCTTTATGATAAAATTGTAAAATCATACCCTTGCTCTTGGCTCATGTAAACGATCCCTGAGCTATATTATTTTTGTTTCCGCTGCGTATACGAGACCGTTTACTAACATCATGGCCACCCCATAGATTCTGATTTAGTAAAATAGCTACCTGTCAACGATATGGTCACCGTACAATTCGATCCTTTCATCATACGTTATCTCGACGAGACGAAGCATAGAAATAGTGTCAACCTTCGGTTACTCTCGATATTATGTATTCAGTTTCTAGACCAATGACCTGTATTATAATCCGGATAGAGGAACAACTCAATTCCACTGTGGCCACAGTTTTAGTGTCATTGCCATATGCTGAATTGCGCAGTGAGATAACTTCTCCCTTACCCAGGAGTGATGAATCCTCTGTCTATCCACCATACTCTTGATACACTCCTCAATGCAGCCAATCACCACCGTATTGACAGCTCTGAAAAGAAATGTGTTAGGCTAGTGTCAAACTAAACCAATCGATGCACAAGGCGCTCTGGTGATCTCAAGTCTAAGGATCACATGCACCACCATTCGTTAGAGGATTTATTCCATAGACACTAGGGTTACCATCCATATGGAATCCTCTAGTGGCTCAGTCTAGTGAACTTGCTACGATGTATCCGCCTACAGCAAGCACCCATGTGTTGCACCAGGTTGTCACCAAACAACCTTGACAAGTGAGATCAATCACTGCCTTTTGATAGGATCATTCAACACTATGATAGCCTTACCATATTATCTGTGCCCTTACTTCAGAATAATACTAGGGCTACGAACGTTTCTAGAATGGCCACCATATGTGCTCATAGGGTTCTCACTATCAAGATTTGAAACACTTGATACCCTCATCACGGTTCTACCATTCTAAGGACATATATCAATACATATTGCAATGATAATGATTTACGCGATATAGAATAAAATGCCTTTTATTATTGATTAATGAACATTATTACAAAGAGTCAATTCTACCATAATTGATTGGCTCTAGGGCATCTACTCTAAAAAATACCTTATGCTTCTCAACAGTTAAAAGAGTACGAGACGAGATACCCTACACATGATTTAGAGTTGGCAGCCGTAGTCTTTGCATTAAAGATTTGGAGGCATTACCTATATGGTTCAAATAGTAATATCTACACCGATCACAAGAGTTTAAAGTACTTTTTCACTCAAAGGGAGATAAACATGAGACGGCGAAGATGGTTGGAGCTGGTTAAGGATTATGATTGTGAGATTAAATATCAGCCTGGGAAAGCCAATGTAGTAGCTAATGCTTGTAGTAGAAAAGCCTATTTGTCCCAACTCACAAGGCAGAAAGAATTATTAGAAGAATTATGCAGAGAACAGATTGAAGTGATACTAGGAAGGATTGCTAGATTAGAGATTCAGTCCACTTTACTGGAAGAAATTAAAGAAAAGCAAGTTGCCAATGAGTGGTGTGAGAAAATAAGTCAGCAAGTGCTCGAGGGTAAGATACCAGAGTTCCACCTGTTAGATGGCATCCTCCGTTTCATAAATCTCTTATGCATTCCCCAAGATGCTGAGTTAAAGAAGAAAATTCTTATGGAGGCTCATGACACAGCATACACTGCTCATCCTGGAACAACCAAGGTGTATCAAGACTTAAAGAAAGGCTATTGGTGGCCAGATAAGAAGAGAGATATTAGAGATTTTGTTACTAAATGCCTGGTTTGTCAATAGATGAAAGCAAAACACCAAAGGCCGTTGGGATTGTTTCAGACACTCAGCATTCCTAAATAGAAATAGGAGAGTATCTTAATGGATTTTATCACTAGTCTCCCAAGAGTTCAGAAAGGGTATAATGCCATATGGGTAGTAGTAGATATATTAACTAAATCAGCCCATTTCCTTCCAATAAAGGAGAACACTACCTCGGATCAATTGTCCCAGATTTATATTAAGGAGATAGTTAGATTGCATGGAGTGCCTAAGACAATAGTAGCAGATAGAGATTCCAGAGTTGTCTCAACTTTCTGGACTAGTTTATAGAGAAACTTAGGTACCAGATTGGCATTTAGTATAGCCTATCATCCTCAGACAGATGGCCAGACTGAGAGAACAAATCAAGTACTTAAGGATATGTTGAGGGTGTGTTGTATGGATTATAGAATGTTATGGCATAAGATGTTACCCTTGGTGGAGTTTGCCTATAATAATAGCTATCAATCTACAATTAAGATAGCTCCCTACAAAGCCTTGTATGGTAGACGATGTAGATCTCCACTACATTAGGATGAGATAGGCGAGAAAGATGTTTTGAATACGGCTCTTGGGCCAGAAATAACGCAGAAAATGATAGAAGATATCAAGTTGATTAGAAGTAGAATGAAACAAGCCCAAGATAGATAGAAAAGCTATGCAGATTTGAAGAGAAAAGTTGTTGAGTTCGAAGTGGGTGATAAAGTATTTCTGAAAGTCTCCCCCTATAAGCAGGTAATGCGTTTTGGTGGCAAGGGAAAGTTAGCACTAAGATACATTGGTCCATTTGAAGTGTTACAACGAGTGGGAAAGGTAACTTATAAGTTGGCACTACCACCGAGTATGGATAGGGTTCATAATGTGTTCCATATCTCGATGCTTCAAAAGTATGTCAACGATCCCTCTCATATATTGACAGTAGATGAAGTGGATTTAGAAGAGAATCTCATTTATAAGGAGCGTCCAGTACAAATATTGGACAAAAGGTTAAAGAGCTCCGAAATAATAGTATCCCTTTAGTGAAAGTCTTATGGAGAAATCACAAAGTTGAAGAAGCTACATGAGAGGTAGAGCAAGATATGCAGAATAGTTACCCAGAATTGTTTTTTTGAATTTCGGGGACAAAATTCTTTTACGGGGGGGAGAATTGTAACACCCACATTTAGGTAAGTTATTTATGCTTTTATGCCTTTACTTCCTTGAGTTTTGCTTGTGTTAAGGTGAAAGATTGATGAATTTGGGAAGTGCAGACTTCGCCGCGGCAGCAAACTCTCTACCCAAATCGAGTTTAAGATTTACAGGCTTTGCCGCGACCAAGAAGAAAGTTCGCCGTGGCGACGTATGCTCTGGAATTCTTTGCCGAGGCAAAGAGCTAGTTGGAATTCTTGAGAAAATTCTAGAGAAATTTCCTTAAGGGAAAAATTACCATTCTGCCCCTAATTAGTTGAAAATGCGGGGAGTGAAAAGTAAGGAAATTTTATGGAGAATGCAATAGTGATGACGGCATTTTTGTAATTGACTAAAGGACAAAGATGAAATTTTTAAGAAAGTGTAAGGGCAAAATGGGAAAGTATGAATATTAATATGAGATATTAAGGGTTCAAGCACACAAACCCTACCATTCTCTACACCCCGCACGCCACTTTCATTCTCAATTTTCTCAATTTCTTCATCAAATTTCCAAGGAAAATTAGAGGGCTTTTGGTTAGATTTTGGTAGAGATTTAATCTTAAGCATCTGAATGTAAGAATTCTTGCAAATAGATGTGTGATTAATTATTAAAGTTGTAACGCCCCACTTGAGATACGTAGCCATTGTTTATGGTATGGCCTAAAGGTTTACTGAATTGCTCCAAAATGAGATTGTTTATTATTCATGATGTTTGGTTGGCCCTTGGTTGAGTTTATGTTTTGAGTTTGGTTGAGTGTTTACCTTGGAATCGGTCAAGACTTGGCGAATTTTGGAGTTACAGCCTTCGCCGGGGCGAGGAAGAAGCTTCGTCGCGGCGACGTCGGCTCTGAATTTGCAATGTCGATTCTGTAATTCTTTGCCGGGGCAACAGAGAATTCTTCACCGCACCAAAGGGCCAACTGAGTTTTGTTTCAGTTTTCTAGAGAATTCTTTCCTAAGGGCAAAATGACCATTTTACCCCTAATTAGTAGGAAAAGTGGGGAGTAAAATGCAAGGAAATTTCATGGAGAATAGTGTAAAATAAGGGTGAGTTTGTAAAGAATTAAAGGATAAAGGTGGAATTTTCAAGAAAGAGTAAGGGCAAAATGGGAAAGAGTGTAAATTATATGAGCTAATAAGGGTTTAGTTCTCTAAACCCCTTCATTTCCCCTTCCTCCACCGCCTTTTCATCCCTCATTTTCTCTCAATTCCTCACTCAATCTTCCAAGGGATTTTTGAGAGTTTTGAGTTGGAATTTGACAAAGAATTGATCCTAAGCAAGAAGAGGAAATAAGAGAAAGCTAAGGTCCAACAAGAGTAGAGAGTTTTAGTGAGACTACTCAAGTATGAGGTAAGTAAATCCAACTCAAGTTGAGATTTAAGGAATCTATTGAGTAGAGATTTCTTTATGCATGTTTATATTATGGACCCTTCTACACTTACTGATTAAATTACCGATTTGATATACCGACCCACTGCCCAATTTATCCCAATCTCAAAATTTAACTCAATTCACCAAAAGTCAGTATGTCAAATCGGATGTTCAATCGGTAGCTTTAGCATTATTGTTATATTATGCTTGTGGAGAGATTGAGATGACATGAGTAGCTATTTATGTTGATATTGAATATATTTGAGTTATGAGAAGTGTTTTACTTGCATGATGATGAGTTGAGTTTGATTGAGATTGGAAGAAGTTTGAGTAGATTTTTGGGAGTGTGTTTCCTTGACAGGGAATGAGATCATGCAAGAGAATCTCCTCCCATTTTGGGATGGCCTAAGAGAGAAGTAGAGTTCTCAATAAAGTAGAGTTTTTGTATGCACATGAGTTGTTTGATGAAATGCCTAAGAGAAGTATGACTATGAGTAAAGAACCTTAATTCTTGCAACATTGCATGTTGGCATTTCATGAGTGCATTAATGAGCATGAGCCATTGTAACACCCCCCTCCAGCCGAGTACCCTCTAAGTATTCCACTAGGATGGAAAATTAGAGAATTCATGCCTGGAAGGTTGTGTATTTTAAAACGTAAATCCTGGTTACAAACATGTACTATATGAAAATAAATAAATAAAACTTCTCCTCTCATTTATATTACTTTCTTAATCAACCTATAAATAGATGACTATATATGAAAAATATGGTTTAAAGAAAACAACAACATCAATTGTTTTAATAGCGGAAGCAAATATAAAATATCTCCCATCATTTATAAGCAAAACATATTTACTATTTCATAAAACTTAGATTATAAACATTAAACTATTTACATTAAATTCAAAAGTAACATCCTTTATATAAAATCATAAGTTTAGTTAGAACAAAACATGCATGCCCCACAGCTCCTTGACCGCCACTCGCCGTTACCGCTTTAACCATTACCTGCAAAACATGGAAACTAGGGGGATGAGTGCTAATCACTCAGTAAGGGTATCGATCATTTAACCCTATGTAACATTCTTAAACTTAGGAAGCATCTTATTTACTTGTATATGAACCAAACATTAATAACATAAAAGTAATATAACATAGCATATTCAATCCATATCATAATGCATAATATAATTCATGCAATGCTTTCCTTTAATGTTCATGAATAATGCACATCAATGTCATGCATGTATAAATACATTTTTCTTTGAAAACCTTTTACTGTTTACCGATCAGACTAAGCTGAGGCATGGATTACGGAACCTTTGGCCAATGAGCTAAGCTTAACTTATAACACAGTCCCCATGGTCATGCACGCTATGGACTGTTCATTTCTTTCGGTCTAGACATGTGCATGAGTGAGCTCAGGTTCCCCATAACATGCCAACATTTTCCATAACATTTACAAATCATTTTCCTTCACAAAAATGCATGTCTATGTACCTTGGAAGTATTTTGCTCAAACTTGGGATCAAGTCCCACTTTTTCATCATTAATATGCTTGACATGCTTTATTCTAAAAAAAACATACACTTTCCATATATGAACATATCATTTCATCATGGCCATTTATTACATTAACTATATATGCTCATACAATCACTAAATAATCATAAAGATCACTCATTCAAACATACTTCAAAACCCTTTAAGCATCATTTCCATACTTGGAATCAATCATTCTGCACAGGTCAGATTCAAAAAGGCATAACTTGAGTTATACACCTCGGATTGCTACGGTTTTGGTCTTGTTTTAAAGCTTAGAGACAGGGCTACAACTTTTATGTTTTGGTCTCAACCCAGTTCAATCGTTAAGATGCCCAAAAATCACTTATAAAGTTACGGCTGTGACAGGGCAACCATGGTAACATGCCTATTTTAGGGCTTTTCCTTACCTATTTAGCTCCACTTACTCCCTAACCTTTCCTAACCATTCTCCCCTGTGAAAACATGTTAAATGATCACTAATAACCTCCCTTGTAATATGTTAAAAAAATCATGTCACAACTAATTCCATTGATTGTCATCAAAGTTCATTGTTTTTACAATTCACATATAAATCCATCAATTATAGCATCAAACTAAGCTCAATTGCTATTGTGTGACAAGAATTAAGGTTCCCTAATACTAACCCTAGAAACCTAATTCTTATTTCCTATTAAAGGGAGGTTTCCCTTACCTTATGTCAAGAAACCACACTCCTTTGCAAATTTCCTCCTCCTTATCTCCAATTGACCCTTATCCTAACATAAATTATAAGGAAACTTCAATAACTTGAAATACACAATATTTATATAAGATAAGGAGTTGAACTTTACCTCCTAATATCCTTAATAAAGGGAGAAATATAAGACACTTGAGAGATTTGCAACTAAGAGACTTGAAACTTTAATGGAGAAGTGAAGAAAATATGGAAGCTTGTAGAAAACTTGAAGAAAAGAAATGAAAAGTGGTAGAAGACATGTTGGCCGACTCTTATCACCTAATATCTTCCTTTTTTTTTTTTTTTTTTTTTTTGCTAAAAATTATTCATTTGACATTTGTCTTTTGCATTTAATGTCCTATAACATTATTTCCCTTTTTGCCCTCAAAAATTGTCTATTAATTACTCCTTAATCCTTCATCATCTTTATCTTGTCAAGCCAATAAAATATCATTATTCTTTTACCACTTTACCCCTAAGGCATATGCATGGTAGTTAACTTAACACATAAAAAGGAAAAGACTATTTTACCCTTGGATGCATCGGTGGGGTTTACATCCATCCATATGCATTGATTATGCATTGAGAAATAGCTTAAGAAAGAGTAGAAAATGTTGAGTATAAGTAACCCTAAGAGTAAAGAGAATGAGAACACTCTAGTAGTAAGAGAAAGAGAGATTGGGCACTAGAAAGAGAGATTGAGCACTAGAGAATAAAACAGAGAAAAGTACTAAAGAAGAGAATATAGTAGGTTGTGCGATGGGGAACCCGTGAGTGATAAGAGAAGTCACGAAGGGTGGGTTGGTGCTTTGTGATCTCTACCCAGCCGTGCCTCCGGTTAGATGGGGCCGTGACAGTCACGAAGAGTGGGATGAGTACCCAGCTGTGCCTCTGGTAAGATGGGGCCATGGCATTCAGAGAGAGAGAGAGAATACACTCACATGGCCAAGGGTTCTAAATCCATGCATGACCGAGTCCAATCGGCAGAGAATGAGTAGAAGTCACGAAGAATGGGTTGGTGCTTTATGATCTCCACCCGGCCGTGCCTCCGGTAAGATGAGGCCGTGACCTACAACAAAAAGTTAACAGAGAAGATTTATGAGAAAGAGAGACAGAAAGAGAATTAGTAGAAGTCACGTAGAGCGGGAGAAGTCCCGGTTGTGCCTCTGGTAAGATGGGGCCATGACATTCAAAGAGAGAGTTAGTAGAACAGAATTATGAGAAATGAGAAAGAGATAATAGAGAGAATTAAAGAATGAGAAAGCTTGAGAAAGAATGAGATAGAAAGAGAGAGTATGAGAAAGAATGAGAGAGTTTGAGCTAGTAAGAATAGAGAGTAGAAGAAAGAAACATGCAGCTCTTTTGCATTAATCGCATGTACATCTCATACATGCATGCATCATGATTTCTTCCATGGTTAGTGAGAGTATGACGAGAATAAGAGAGAGAACCATGATTTTCCTTCATGGTGAGTAAGAATAAGAGAATAAGAACAGAGAGAAAGAAAGAATAAAAAGAGCAAAACATAGTTAAAGGAGAATAAAAGTATTAGAAAGAAAGAGAGAAACAGTGAGAATTAGAAATAGAAGAACGGTAGAGTAAGGAAAGAACCAAAGAGTGAGTTGTAGGGACAGGTAGTAGAGGATTTACTTACTGAGCATTGTTGTGCTCACCCCATTGTTCTTCCCTGTTTTGCAGGAAATAGAAGTAGCGGTCGGATGGACGTCGAGGAGCGGAGAGTATTGGCACTATTGTCCACCAGTTATGATATTTTTATTAAGTAGAAAGCTTTTAATACGTATTATTTTGTATTTGTAAAGAATTATATTTTAGGAGTAAAGAAAAGTTTGAGCCCACTATCTTCCATATGCTATGTATATCTATAATTTGCATAGTATGTATAGTAGAGAGCAGGTGTTACAAAAGTGTTGAATTCTTATAGTATATATATGCTTAGGATTTTGGAGAAAGTGGAAGTCTACCAAAAAGAGAGAGATTTAGTGGAAGGACTCAAGTTCAAGGTAAGTAAATCCAACCCTAACCCTTGATTGAGTAATAAAAGTATAGAGATTTTCTTATATGCTTGAGATTTGTTAAGGGAGTTGTTATTGGGTTTGTTGATGATCCATGATTGGATTTCCACCATGAGAAGGGTTGGATGTGTTAATAGAAATTGATGAAAGTTTGGTTGAATTTAGAAAGAGTTTGAGCAGAATTTATGGAGTGTTTTTCCTGGCCAGGTGTAATATTGTTTTAAGGGAGTTATACTCCAAATATTGGTGGTTTGAGAAAGAAATAGAAGTGTAGCTAATTTAGAAATTGAGTATGCATGCAAGATGTTTGATGAATGTCTAAGAGAAATGTATGCATGAGTGTATATATTTGTAATCTTGTTATGAGCTTGTAGATGATAGAGAAAGACTTATCTTTATGCTACATGGCATTCTTGCATTAAATATTTGCATTTAGAAAGAATATAAGCATGAATCATCTACATGCAATCATATGCATATGCATATGCATGAGAACTTAAAGAATAAAGAGAAAGAAAGAAAAGCACTAAAGAACAAAGAGAAAGAAGGAAAAGTGCTAAAGAAAAGAAAAGAAAAGAAAGGTTGTTGCGATGGGGAACCCGTGGGTGACAAGAAGAAGAAGATTCCGACATGTACGCCGCCTTTAGTGAGCGGCCTAAGAATAAGAAGAAGAATTTGTATGGCCCTTAAGAGTGCATGTGGATAAAGGTTGTACCTAGAAGAAATACCTACATGCACGCCAACTTAAATGAGTGGCCTAAGAAAAAAAGAATTTGTACAGTCCATAAGAGTGCACGTAGATGAGGACTGTACTCACTCACACGGCCAGGGTTCTGAATCTATGCATCAACCGAGTCCGATCGTTAAGGAATAAGAATAAGAAAGAATAAGCAAGCAAGAAAGAAAAGAAAAGAAAAGAAGAAAAGAATAGAAAAAAATATAGAAAATAGAATAAGAAACAGAAAAGAAAATAGAGAATGCATCTCTATGCATTTGTGCATTTGTATCTCATCCATGCATGATACCATGATGCCTATCATGGATAGTGAGAAATTAGAAGAAAGAAAGAACAGAAAGAACTAGAAAGAGAGAACAAAGAAAGGTAGAACTAAAGAACAATGGGAATTAGAAATAGTGAAAGAAAAGAGAAAGAACAAAGAGAGAATGAAGAAGAAAAAGAAAAGAGCAAAGTAAGGAAAGAATTCAGAATATAAGCAAGAAGATAGAAAATTGAGTAGCGGATTTACTTACTGAGCAACTAGTGCTCACCCCATTGTTTCTAAATGTTTTTACAGGAAATAGGTGAGAAGCGATTGGATGGACATCGAAGAGCGGAGAGAAATGGCACTACTGTCCACTGTTTTGCGCTTACGTACATGAGACGTTTATTAATGTAAAGAATTTTATATATAAAGTAAAGAAATTTTTGGGCCCATTATCTTTTTCGTACATGCTTATGTATGTTTATCATATTATATTTTCCAAGTACACTAGCTAGAAAGAAGAGTCATTACACGAGGCCGATTTTAAGGGTTTCTTTTGTAGATAAACTGTTGGAAGTTGGTTCAAAGGAAGGGGATAACAAGGAAGTTGGTGGAGGGAATGTTGGTTTTAATTTGAAATATGAGGGCATTGATTTCTTAGTTGAAAAATCAAGAGTAGGTGGTGAGGAGGACACTGTAGAAGAGGTTGGTCATGTGCGGCAGAATGAGAATGTTGAGGAGGAAGATCACGTACATGTTCCCACAGATGTAGAGATTCCTTTAAATATAGATTATGTAGAAGGTGTAGTTTGTGAGGAAGAGAACACTATGGTCCTTTATGTAGGTTCAGAAGGGGCAATTGCAGGTAGTAGTGAATCACTTCATGTTTTTACTGATGGATTGGAGTTGCACATAGGGTATTTATTTGACAACAAAGAGGAAGTGGTGAGGAAGCTAAAACTTGTTGCCGTGAGAGGTAATTTTGAGTTCATCACCAAAAAGTTAAATTCATCAGTAGTGACAGTTGCATGTCGTGACCGAAAGTGCAAGTGATGGGTTTATTCTAGACGGTTGGTGAAGTCCAAAAAAATTATTGTTAGCAAATATTCCCGTGAGCACACATGTGGTTTGGGACATATTTCAGGTGAGCATCGACAAACCTCCACTGATGTTATTGGTCAATTTGTCAAAAGTCAGTTTGTTGAAGGGAAAGGTCCATCTCCTAAAGACATTCAGAGATTTGTGCGCATAGAGTTGGGATGTGTTGTTAGTTACTGGAAATGCTAGAAAGGGAGACAACATGCACAAGATTTTGTGAGGGGCACGTTGGAGTACGGGTACGCAGTATTAGAAGCATACCGTTATATGCTTGAGTTGACAAACCGAGATAGCAAGACGGATTTGAAATGGGACAAGAATATGAGGTTTAAATATTTTTTTGTTGCTTACGGTTCTACTATAAGGGGTTTTGTAAACATGAGAAAGGTGTTGGCTGTTGATGGTTTCTTTTCGATGGGAAAGTATGGAGGTAAATTGTTGGTGGCCACTGCACAGGACAACGAGAATCACTCATATCCCATTGCATGGTGTGCGGTTGACTCTGAGAACGACATGTCGTGGACTTGGTTTTTTGTAATGACTCTCTCTCTAGCTAGTATACTCGTAAAATAAACAGTAAAACTCAAGAAATATATATATTACAAAAATATACATGTAGATGAGTATAAAATAATGGGCCCAATTTTTCTTTATATATACAAAACTATACATAGTCTAAATAAATTTCTCAAGAAGCTCGACAGTGTTGCCCAACCCTCTGTATCTTGACATTCCAAGCGACCGCATCTCATCTACTACCCGCAAAAACATTGAAAACAACGGGGTGAGCACTAATTGCTTAGTAAGTAAACCCGCTATGCTACCCTTCTATCTCAGTTGCTCATATTCTGAATTCTTTCCTTACATCACACTTCTCTCTTCTTCTCTGTTCTTTTCTATTCTTTCTCTCTGTTCTTTCTCTATTCTTTTTCTGTTCTTTCTCTCTGTTCTTTCTCTATTCTTGTTTCTCACTTACTAACATGTAAGCACAATTGGAGAAACTAATTCTGAATAATATGAATGCCATGATGCATGTGCATAAATGCATAAAGAATGCAATTTCTTTTCTATTTTTTGTTTCTCTTCTTTCTTTCTTTCTGTTCTTTCTTTCTATTCTTTCTTTCTTTCTATTATGTTCTTTCTTTCTGTGTTCTATTCTTTCTTTCTGTTCTGTTCCGTTCTGTTCTTTTTGTGTTCTATTTTTGTTTTCTTTCTATTCTTTCTTTCTATGTTGATCAGACTCGGTTGAGGCATGGATTCGGAACCCTGGCCATGTGAGTGGGTACAATCCTCATCTACATGCACTTCTATCTGACTGTATAATTCTTCTTTCTAATTCTGAGGCCGCTCACTAAAGGCGGCGTGCATGTAGGTAAATTATGTTGGTACAATTCTCATCCACATACACTTCTAACGAACTGTACACTTACAACGAACTGTAAACTTACTTCTTTCTGATTCTGAGGCCGCTCACTGAAGGCGGTGTGTATGTGGGACTATTCTTCTCTGTCACTCACGGGTTCCCCATCGCAACAACCTTCTCTTCTCTTATCTTTTTATAATTAATTATTTTCTTTCTTTTTCCTTATTCTTTATTATTCTCACCCATGTGTATGTGCATGGAAATATGCTCATTCTTTGCTATTCTTTCTAAATGCAAATGTGAGAATGCATTATGGCATATAAAAATATCATTAGAGAACTAGTATTTCTACTAACAACATTCCCATACTTGAAATCAATCATAGATTATTAGACTAAAAAATATTTTGAGGTAGTCATTCTGCATGTCATATTCAAGAAGGAATATCTCGAGTTATACACATTGGATTGCTACGATCTTGGTTTTGTTTTAAAGCTTAGAGACAGGGCTACAACTTTTATGTTTAGGTCTCAACTCAGTTCAATCAGTAAGATGCCCAAAAATCACTCAGAAGGTCACAGCTATGACAGGGCAACCATGGTAACATGTTTTCTCTTAGGATTTTCATCAAACAAATTGAATGCATACTCAAACTCTAAATGGCTACACTTCTACTTCTTTCTGAAGCCACCAATATTTAGAGCAAAACTCCATTAAATCAACAATAAACCTGACCAGGAAACTACACTCCATAAAGTCTACTCAAACTCTTTCTAAATTCAACCAAACTTCCATCAATCACCATATAGGCAAAGTCTACATTCTCATGGCTGAATTTTAATTATTATCAAGTATCAATCTCATCAAAACTTCTCAAAAACATAAGTACATACATACATGTACAAATCTCTACAAACTTACTCAAATCAAACTTAGGGTTGGATTTACTTACCTTGATCTTGGATAGTTCCACACTAGAAACTCTCTCTTTGGGTAGATCTTCTCTTCTTCTTAAACCCTAAGCATATAACTATAAGAATTCAACACTTTAAAAATTAATCTCACATCCTATTGCAGGATCTCTTACCTTTGGATGCTTAGGATTGAATATCTACCAAAATCCAACCAAAAATCCTTTAAATTGCCTTGGAAATTTGATGAAGAAAATGAGAGAATTTGGAGATGAAAGTGGCGTGTGAGGGAGTAGAGAATGATAGAGTTTTCAAGAATGAACTCAAAATATCTCATTTATTACTTCTACTTTCCTATTTTGCCCATACACTTTCTATGAAATTCCATCTATGTCCCTTAGTCAATTACAATAACGTCCTCATTTTTATTAACTTCTTCACGAAATTCTATCTCTTTTCACTCCCCACTTTTTCAACTAATTATGAGTGAAAAGACCATTTTACCCTTAATGAAATTTTAAGGCATTTTCTTCACACTTGTTCAAGATACCTTTAACAAAATTCAACTAAAGGTATTAGGGAATACGTAAAGTTACGTACCGCGATGTGGGCGTTACATTTTTTTAGCAATTACGTATGATAGTGCCTGACAGTGATGAGTTGTGCATAATATCTGATAGGCACAACTCTATAAAGAAAGGGATTGCCACTATTTACCCTCAAGCACATCACAGATTATGTATGAGACACCTTGGTGAGAACATAAAACAAAAGTTTAAGTATGCTGGCCTCCTTCAGACATACTGCATGGCTGCAAAAACTTATCGAGTTGATGAGTTCGAGGAGCACTTCCGACAAATCCGAATCAAGGATGATAGAATTGCTAAGTATCTTGAGCATGATATTGGTTTCGAGTGATGGAGTAGAGCTTTCTTTCTTGGAAGAAGGTGTGATGTCATGACCACGAACATAGTTGAGTCCATAAATTCGAAGTTGTTAATGGAAAGAGAATTTCCAATAGTTGCCCTTTTTGATGCAATCCAGAGGACATTGTCACAATGGTTCCATGAGCGTCGTATGGAGTCAGATAATTTCACCACAACTTTTGTTCCGTCAGCTGAAAAATTATTGTGAGAACGTATGGAACTGTCAAATGCACTGTTTGCCTATCCTCTTAATGCTTAAGAGTTCACCGTGCACGGCTATGGTCTGGATGCCCTAATTAACCTTCTTAGTAAAACTTGCAGTTGTAAAGTGCTTGACATTCAACGTTTACCTTGTCCTCATGCACTAGTAGCACTGAAACATCAACGGAAGCCGAATTTCGGTTCAAAAATTTACATGAAACTTTGCTCCCCTCTCTCTATGGCAAGTCACTACATGCTGGCTTATTCAGAAACGATATATCAAGTTCCTCCAGAAGAGCAGTGGGTGGTGCCGCCAGAGTTGGTTCACATTATCATCCATCTGCCATTCAAGAAGACAGAAAAGGGGAGAAAAAGAGTTAAGCGTATTCCATCAACCTCTGAGGTTCCCCAGAGAATGAATAAGTGCTCAATTTGCAAGCAACCTAGCCACAAGAGAAGTAGTTGCCAGAATCGATCATGTGTAGATCCAAAAAATTAGGTTCGGATCGCTTAAACTAATTGTGGTGTATTAAACTGATTTTATGTCCTTGTATTTCTAGCTATGTCATTAAGAAGAATGATGAAATTGAGAGAGCTGCCAAGGCCAACCGTTGAAGAGTTGTTGTTTTCAATTTTTTATGTTTTAAATTTTATTGTTACCTTGAATAAATCACATTTTATAATGTATTAAATCAAATTAATTAATTTTCATTTTTATCAATTTTAAAAAGGGTTTAAATTAGTAAAATTTTGCATATTATCTCTGTACGAAACTGATTGCTACCCAAAGAAGCAAGACAAACAAAATAAATATTATCAACATCATTGTCATATCAAGGCAATCAATCAATCAATCAATTTACTGAATTAGTCACGAGTGTGGCACGTTAGTAGAAACGTACCTTATTTCACAAATATGGATGGTTATGATTGAATATAGAGCTCACCCACAATACAAATATAATTTCTCACTCAAACGTGGTCAATATCAAAAGTTTGGCAAGATAAGAAGAAAAATGGCCTTGGTTGCTTAAGCGATCAATAATCGCGAAAGCAACCAATGCCAAAAGTGAAGAATCGCTTAAGCGACCAAGGGTAAAAGAGAAGAATCACTTAAGCGAGACCATAAATCGCTTAAGCGATCGTGCATCTAGGCAAATCTTGATTCTGCCTCGGACTTGACCGCTGAAGCGACTAAGGGTAAAAGCGAAGAATCACTTAAGCGAGACCATAAATTGCTTAAGCAATCGCAAATCGCTTAAGGAATCGCAAATCGCTTAAGCGACTAAGGGTAAAAGCTAAGAATCGCTAACTTTGGTAAAACAACATTTAAAAAAAAGAAAAAAAAAGTCCATTTCCTCAATGGCTTTTTAAAATTTTCCTTCACGGTTAAACACCTAGTGGCAGATATTTGCAAAAAGTATCAAGTGCCATCTTTGCCTCATGGTATATACTCTCAGAATATCCAGAACTCATTGCAAAAGAAGAGTTAAAACAATTAGAGTTAGAATTCAGGTGAGCAATAACAAATTGAAATAAGCAAAAAAAAAAAAAAAATAAAATAAAAAAAAATTGAATATAATATAAAGGGGTATATGTCAAGACATATGATCGAAGGATGCAACATATAAAGATACCAAATCAACCTATGGGTCCTTATAAAGGTCAAGACTAGAAGATTAGATCATAGGCTGCTAACCTCTTTGACTCATCAATTCCAACAACCCATTAGCTTCCTCCATCTTCCCCTCCTTGCAAAGCCCATTTATCATTGTAGTAAAAAACACCACATTAGACTCCAAACCTCTTTGACTCATCAATTCCAAAAACCTATTAGCTTCCTCCATCTTCCTCTCCTGGCAAAGCCTACTTATCATTGTAGTAAAAGTCACCACATTAGGGTGCCAACCTCTTTGCATCATCTATTTCAAGTATGCATTAGCTTCCTCCATCTTCCCTTCCTAGCAAAGCCCACTTATCATTGTAGTAAACGTCACCACATCAAGCTGCAAACCTCTCTGACTCATCAATTCAAACAACCCATTAGCTTCCTCAATCTTCCCCTCCTTGCAAAGCCCATTTATCATTGTATTAAACGTCACCACATCAGGCTGCAAACCTCTATGACTCATCAATTCCATCATCCCATTAGTTTCCTCCATCTCCCCCTCCTTGCGAAACCTATTCATCATTGAATTAAAAGTCAACACATTAGGCTACAATACTCTTTGAATCATCGATTCCATCATCCCATTAGCTTCCTCCATCTTCTCCTCCTTACAAAGCCCATTTATCATTGTACTAAAAGTCACCACATTAGGCTGCAAACCTCTTTGACTCATCAATTCCAACAACCTATTAGCTTCCTCCATCTTCCCCTCCTTGCAAAGCCCATCTATCATTAAATTAAAAGTCACCACATTAGGCTGCAAACCTCTTTGACTCATCAATTCCAACAACCTATTAGCTTCCTCCATCTTCCCTTCCTTGCAAAGCCCATCTGTCTTTGAATTAAAAGTCACCACATTAGGCTGCAAACCTGTTTGAATTATCAATTCAATCAACCCATTAGCTTCCTTAGTCTTCCCTTCTTTGCAAAACCCACTAATCATTGTATTAAACGTCACCAGATTAGGCTACAAACCACTTTGACTCATCAATTCCAACAACCCATTGGCTTCCTCCACCTTCCCTTCCTTGCTAAGCCCATTTATCATTTAATTAAAAGTACCACATCAGGCTGCAAACCTTTTTGAATCATCAATTCCATCAACCCATTACTTCCACCATTTTCCCCTCCTTGCAAAGCCCACTCATCATTGTATTAAAAGTCACCACATTAGGCTGCAAACCTCGTTGACTCATCAATTCCAACAACCCATTAGCTTTCTCCATCTTCCCCTCCTTGCAAACCCCATTTATCATTGTAGTAAATGTCACCACAGTAGGCTCCAAACCTCTTTGACTTATTAATTCCAACAACCCATTAGCTTCCTCCATCTTCCCCTCCTTGCAAAGCCCATTTATCATTGTATTAAAAGTCACCACATTAAGCTGCAAGCTTTTCTGACTCATGAATTCTAACAACTCATTAGCTTCCTTTGTCTTTCCTTTCTTGCAAACCCCATTTATCTTTGTTGTAAACGTAACCACAATAGGCTGCAAACCTCTTTGAATCATCCATTCCAAAAACCCATTAGCTTCCTCTATCTTCCCCTCCTTGCAAAGCACACTTATCATTGTAGTAAACGTAACCACATGAGGCTGCAAACCTCTTTGAATCATCAATTCCAACAACCCATTAGCTTCTTCTATCTTCCCTTCCTTGCAAAGCCCATTTATCATTGAATTAAAAGTCACCACATTAGGCTGCAAACCCCTTTGAATCATCATTACTCACGAGCAATTGGCCTCGCCTCGCTTGACAGCTTCAAATAGATAAATTGTATTAAACACAATCCAACCTAATTATGGATTTGGTCAAATTCAATATTGAACTAAAATCTGCCTTTATTCAAAAGGTAAAAACATTCATGATTTCAAATGATATAGTATTTTATACATCTATTTATGAATTCATAATCCATATCCAAATTATGTAAGGACTTTTGCTCAAATGTTTTTAACGAGATTTTTCATGCTTTTCTGAAGAAATTGTGAAATTAAAAAAGAATATACATGACACAATTAATCAGGCAATACGACACTTACAACTCAATCTCACAAACGTTCTCTCACAACCTCAATGTGACAGCTCGTAATTAGTCTGCTCGCAAATAGGTCCCGCTTGCTCGCAGTGGATCCCGCCTATCCAATTATGAGTTGATCATTTACGAACTACTACGTCGGGGTTGTGAGAGAAAGTTTGTAAGTATGAGCTGTGAGCCAGCACCTCATTCTCGATTCTACAAGAAATTTTATGAAAAAATCCAATTGAATCATGAACAGTCTAAGTGAAACAAACATAATCATATGAGATATGGATATTCATTCAAAACAGACAACAAAAATGAATATATGTGTGTGGAAATTTTAATCAGGCGAGCATACAGATGATATTCTTCATATTCTTCCTCAAACAATTTCTAGACCAAAGACATTTTTTCACATTTTCCACAAGCATGAGATGCAAGGCCATTGCTGTTTCAGTACACAAACTTAATATTGCTCTAGTGGTCCATCTTTCTGCATTAGGATTTTCGTCTATGACAAATAGTAAAATGGATTCTCCGCTAGAATAGAATCAATAGGTACATAAAAGCAAAGAACCTAACAGTTGCACTGTGAGTAATCAATGTTATTTTAGACCAAGAATGGACCACCAACCCATAATAGTTTTCATGATCTTGATGGATCCTATACAATTGGTCATTTGTCACATAAAAAGGAACTTGATTGCCATCTAATTGGCTAAAATTTCTCTGAATCTTGAGGTAAGGTATTGAGGCTATCCTCATCACAAATTGGATGAAATATATGTTCCACAAGAAACATATTAGAACTTTACCCTTTTGAATAAAATGGGTATAAACTTTGACATATTTGGAAGAAAATTTACAAGAAGGGTATTGATATAGATTGATCTCAATGGTGCATATATTTTTTGTCCTTAAAGAGGTATCTTTTGTCATAACTATGTTTACAGAAACATATTAAGGTAAAACCTTACGTCTTTGATAAGAAATAGAAGTTTGTCAATTACTGTACTATTCTATTTAACATGTAACATGTAACCCCAGGAACAAACCTTACTTCTTAAGGAACATTTCTCTGAACTCATTAGTTGACTTCAGCTTCTCATCTTCCACTTCCTCGACTTTTGGATTTGTTGAGGGGACACCAAGTGGTCTGAGTTCCTTGGCATTGCAAATGTGTTTCTCCCCTTTTGTTGAATGTTATCACCATGTTTATTAGCAGCAGAGTGTGGCACTCTAGACTCCCCAAAAATCTGATTACTACCTTGCGCTGCCATTTAACCCAAAGGAGCAAGAAAATAAAAGGTAAAAGTGGGAAACACAAGCATGCAAACGTCTATAGACTGCATTGCACATAAACAAACACACACAAGTAATAACAAAGATAAAACATAATTCCACTTAGCCTACCATGTTATCGAGAGGCCCTATGACCAGTAGAATCCTTTCTCTTTTGCTTCGAATTTGATCTTGCAATGCTTATCCTCTTCCTAAGAAATTTTTTTTTGTTCTTTCCTACAGCTGCAGCAAGGTGTGCATCATCGGCAAAATCCACATATGCGAGGCCCTTCTAAAATCGATCAAAGGATATTATAAATTAGTATGCAATGGTCCCATACAGATGCTCTACAGTTTAAAGGCAAGCTGGAATATAGGTAAATTTGTATGAGACTATGGTTGAGTCTCCTAAGCATATCACTTGCTAGCAAAATGAAAAAATATGCTCTTATAGTTAGACTCTTTATACTTAGAAAATTAAGCAATTTTACCATAATTATGGAATTCAATGCTTCTACAGGTTTATTTGAGACTGCATAATCATCTCTGGAAAGGACATTCATCTTGAAACCAAAAGCATAAGAACTAAATGATTTATTGACTGCAAGGAAGAAATCAAATTGAAGTTTTAGTGAGTACCCTTGAGAAATTTGATCGAAGAGAATGGACTGCAATTAGCAGTTTCTATCTCCCTGAAGCATCGGCCATGCTGATCTCCCAATCTCATTAAAATTAGTTTCTTAGGGCTAGTTTCTGTGGTACAGTCCATATTATGCATACATATGTTGAAGTTTAAAGGTCAGGCAATGTTAAATAAGGATTTGACTGTAAGACTGATGTGCACATGGAAGGTCCAGTGGATAGCTTCCCCTTTTTCATTTGAAGCATAAAGGACAAAGAACATTGACAAACAATGAATGATAGAAACAAAGTCATACCCTTGACTTTTCGGTGAACTTGTCCTGCAAAATTTGAACAAATCCAACCCCAGCAACATTGCTAAAGAATTTTTTTAGATCTTCAGAAGTTGCCTAAAAAAAATTTAAAACCATCAGAATTATCTCTCTGTATTTGCCTGTCCACCGTCAAAAAAGAATAAAAAGCAATCTCTCTCTGAAGTGTGAGAGAATCGCTACTTGCCCTGAAGTTAAGGTTTGATAAAAATGCAGTACACTCGTCAGTGTATACTTTATCTCTTCTAGTGGTGGAGTCTTTGATGTGCTGGTCATTTGGATGGTTTGGCTTATTCTACTTCGTTTTCTTCAGCTAAGTTCTGTGCTCATCCCTTTTCTTTCCCATGCACTTTGTTTTGGGTTTTTGGCAGTATGTTTCTACCGCTTAGCTGGAGACTGTTCGTCAGTAATGTTTGAATCTAGTTTACTCTTTCCATTAACACTTTAAAAATGTTACGTAACAACTTAACTTAAAAGCTTAAATTTATAGTTAAGCGTTCAACAACTATACTTAAAATTTAACACAATCTCGTGCACTGAACAGCCACAATCACAACTATAAATATAACATAAATACATATACAAGTTTATAATCTATATAAGAGCCTATTTGTTATAAATTCTAAATAGTGTTTTATTTTCGAAAACAAGGAATATAAGGAATTTTATGAAAATACGTTTTTATAAAAATAAGTTGAAATGTTTTCAAAACAATGTTTTTGCATATAATCCTAAAAATTAGTGTAAAATTAGAAAACAAGAAAAATATCATTTCTCAGTCTTTATATAGTTTTTAACTTCAAAAACAATTTTTTATACCATATATATTTTCAAATATTTAAAATATTGAGATAAAGCTTTAAAAGTTTTATTGTAACTTAGTTTTTTAAAATTATTTTTGAATCACAAACCAAACTGGCCCAAATCTCATAAAGAGATTTAAAATACAAAATATATTTTCATATATTTAAAATTTAGAGATAAAACTTTAAAATTTTTAATTGTAACTTAGTTTTTCAAAATTATTTTTGAATTACAAACCAAACTGGTCCAAATCTCATATAGAGCGATTTAAACATGAAATCAGGAGAAAACAAATCCTGATAATCTTTTTATTTCAATCTCTTAAACTAGATAATACTTCGATAACTCCTAAATATATCATATTCTAATCTAGAAATGCTACACTCCCCCTCAAGCCGGTGAATAGATATTTATCATTCCCAGCTTGGAAACTAGATTAACAAACAACTGTCTAGGCAGTCATTCTGTAAAAATATATGTTGTCTGCTAACTTATAGGCAAGTACGTAACACACAACAGTTTATCTTCTATCTTCTCTTTGATGAAATGTATATCTATTTCAACATGCTTGGTCCCATCATGATGCATTGGATTGTGTGATATCCCAATCGCAACCTTGTTGTCATAGTACAACCTCGTAGGCTCCGCACTTTTGATTTCAAGCTCTCCCGAGATTCTTCTTAGCCATATTAGTTCACAAATCCATGAGCCATAGCATGAAACTCAGCCTCAGCACTACTTCTAGCTACCATGTTCTGCTTCTTACTTCTCTAGGTTACTAAATTTCCCCAAACAAAAGTGCAATAACCTAAGGTCGATCTTCTATCATCTATAGAACAAGCCCAATCCCCATCTGTGAATGCTTCTACTTTCCTTTCATTCTTTTTACCAAAAAATAGCCCCTTCCTAAGGGTCATTTTAAGGTACCTTAGAATCTTACTTATAGCCCCAAAATGCTTCTCTTGTGGGTTATGCATATGCTGAATCACTACACTCACCGGAAAGACTAAGTCAGGTCTAGTATGAGATAGGTATATCAACTTCCCAACCAGCCTTTGATACCTACCTTTATCAACCAGAGCAACACAACTCATTTCCTCAAATTTCAAATTTGGTTCAATGGGAGTCTCAACTGGCTTGCAACCTAGCATACCTATCTCCTTCAGTAAATGTAGCACATATTTTCTTTGTAAAACCGAAATTCCCTTTTTACTCCTTGCAATCTCCACACCAAGAAAATACCTCAACTGCCCCAAGTCTTTCAATTCAAAATCGCAAGCAATAACCTTCTTAACAGCCTCCATTTCTTCAAAACTATCTCCAGTAATAATAATATCGTCTACATAAACAATTAGAATAGTAATCTTACCTACAGAGGTTTTAAGGAATAATGTATGATCAGTCTGTCTCTGAGTAAAACCATACTTCTTAACAACCTTTGTGAATTTTTCAAACCAGGCTGGTGGAGACTGTTTTAGGCCATATAATGATTTCTTCAATTTGCACACTTTTCTATCCTTTCCACTCCCTTCAAACCCTGGTGGCATTTCCATGTATACCTCTTTTGCAAGTTCACCATTCAAAAACGCGTTTTTTCACATCTAGTTGTTGTAAGGGCCAGTCTAGATTTATTGCAAGAGACGAGCACCCTGATAGTATTCAACTTAGCCACCGGAGCAAAGGTCACCTTATAGTCTACTCCATGCGTTTGCATAAATCCCCTTGCCGCCAGCCTTGCCTTATACCTTTCAACTATTCCATCTGCCTTATACTTAATAGTAAACACCCACTTGCAGCTCATAGTTGTTTTCCATCTAGGTAAACTCACTAGCTCCCAAGTCTTGTTTTTTCTCAAGAGTCTCCATCTCCTCTATCACAGTCTTCCTCCACTTTTCATCCCTTAATGCCTTATGTATCGGTGCTAGAACCTTCATGGCTGAGAGATTTGTGGTGAATGCCAAAAAATCATCTACCAACTTATTGTATGCCATATACTTAGCAATAGGATGTAACGTACAAAATCTAACACCCTTCCCTAGTGCAATAGGTAAATGTAAATCATCATGCCCTGATTTAGATTCATCAGAATATAGTTCTCCCTTACCTTATGACTGTGAACCACTGGTTTCTTCTAGTTGGATGATTGCTCATGCAGATCATTAGGTTTCCTTCACTTTGATAGTTAGTTCTTCAAGAATAACATTGAAGACCTGACTGATTTAATCTCTCTAGACCTCCCCTTGGTTCCAATCTTTCCTAAGAGTTTGGTTTACCAAGAGTGGGCTATATAGATAGAGTGGGACCTAAATTGGTAGGCTGACTGACTCATCCTTATGGGACTAGGCTGACCTATAGGAACCTAAACTGAATTAGGCTGACTAGGAGACTCACTTATTCTTATAGGACTAGGCTGACCTAAAGGAAACTAGGTGACTTGGAACTTTGACCTAGATTGGGAGACTATTGAGATTGACTCAAGTGTGGTTGTAAGGGTAACACTACTTCCCACGAATGACCTTCACAATCTCTCATATTCTCCCCTGAAGGGAAGTAGGAAAGAATGCATGTGACTCAAAAAATGTAACATCACTAGAGACATATAATTTTCTCTTTATAGGACAATAGCACTAATAGTCTTTTTGTGTGGGAGAATATCCAAGCAAGATACATTTAATGGCCCTAGCGTCTAGCTTTCCTCTATTAGGAGACATAACATGTACAAAAGCAGTACATCCAAACACCTTTAAAGGTAAAGTATTTAGGATCTTACAACTAGGAAATATCTTTAGCAAAGTCTCAAGAGGTGTATGAAAATCAAGAATTCTAGTAGGTAATCTATTTATCAAATATGCAGCTGTTAAAATCGCATGACTCCAAAAATACTTAGGTACATTCATGGTAAACATTAAGACTCTAGCTACCTCTAATAAGTGCCTATTCTTTCTTTTAGCTATCCCATTTTGTTGAGGGGTGTAAACACAAGAGCTTTGATGTACAATCCCGTGATGTAACAGGTAGTTTCCTAGGATAGAGTGAAAATATTCCTTACCATTATCAGTCCGTAAAACTTGGATTTTTTCTCAAAACCAAGTTTCAACCGTTGAATGAAAGTTTTTGAACAATTGACCTGCTTCAAACTTGTTTTTCATCAAGTATATCCATCATACTCTAGTGTGATCATCAATAAACGTAATGAACCCCTTTTGAACTCTTGGAAGGACTGTGATAAAATCCATTGATATACTTTCCCATTTTCATTCAGGAATGCTGAGTGGCTGAAGTAAACTTGATGGTCTTTGGTGTTCTGCTTTCACCTGTTGACAAACCAAACACTTAGTCACATAATCTCCAATATCTCTCTTCATACTTGGCCACCAATAACTTTTCTTTAAATCTTGATACATCTTGGTTCCTCCAGGATGAATAGTATATGGTGTATCATGAGCCTCTACAAGAATCTTTCTCTTCAAATCAATATCTTGGGGAATGCATATACGATTCTAGAAACGGAGGACACCATCTAATAAGTGAAATTCTAATTTCTTGCCTTCAATCACCTGCTGACTTACTTTCTAACACCACTCATCAACAACTTGTTTTTCTTTAATCTCTTCTAGCAAAGTAGGCTGAATGTCTAACTTGGCAAGCCTTCCCGGTATTACCTCTATTTGGTCCTTTATCAACTCTCCCAATAACTCTTTCTGTCTTGTGAGTTGAGACAAGTAGGCCTTTCTACTCAAGGCATCAGTTACTACATTGGCTTTTCCAAGTTGATACTTAATTTCACAATCATAATCCTTTACCAGCTCTAACCATCTCCTCTGCCACATATTCAACTCTCTTTGGGGGAAGAAGTACTTCAAACTCTTACAATCCGTATAAATGTTACTCTTCGCTCCATACAAATAATGCCTCCATATTTTCAGTGCAAAAACTACAACAGCCAACTCTAGATCATGCGTAGGGTATCTCATCTCATACTCTTCTAACTATCGAGAAGTATAGGCTATTACTCTACCCAACTGTATCAATACTGCACCAAGTCCCTAAAATGAGGCATCTGTATAAATATCATAATCTACACCCTTATATGGTAACACAAGAATATGAGCTATGGTCAATCTTCTCTTTAACTCTTGAAAACATTCTTCACATGCATTCGACCATATGAAAGGTGTTCTCTATTTGGTGAGAGCTGTAAGCGGCTTAGCCAACTGAGGAAACCCTACTACAAACCGCCTATAGTAGCCTGCTAGCCCCAAGAAACTTCTAACTTCCCTTACTATCTTCGGCTGTTGCCATTCCAGAATTGCCTTTACCTTACTTGGATCCACTGATATACCCTCATTTGAGACGGTATGACCCAGGAAGATAACTTGATCTAGCCAAAACTCACACTTAGAAAATTATCTCGCAATCGCTGAAGCACAAATCTTAGGTGTTCTTCATGCTCCTCTTCTGTCTTAGAATAAACCAGGATATCATCAATAAACACCACTATGAATCGATCAAGACAATCCTGAAACACCTGGTTCATTAAGTCCATAAAGACTATTGGGCCATTGGTTAACCTAAAAGGCANAGCACAAATCTTAGGTGTTCTTCATGCTCCTCTTCTGTCTTAGAATAAACCAGGATATCATCAATAAACACCACTATGAATCGATCAAGACAATCCTGAAACACCTGGTTCATTAAGTCCATAAAGACTATTGGGCCATTGGTTAACCTAAAAGGCATCACCACAAACTCATAATGCCCATATCTGGTTCGAAAAGCAGTCTTGGCAATATCTTGCTTAACTCGGCCTCAAATCAATCTTTGAAAACACGGTTGCTCCTTTTAGCTGATCAAATAAATCATCTATGCAAGGTAACAGGTATTTATTCTTCATTGTCACTTTATTTAACTCTCTGTAATCTATACACATCCGTAGAGATCCATCTTTCTTCTTCACAAATAAAATTGGAGCACCCCAAGGAAAATAGCTTGGTCGAATAAAACCCTTGTCTAAGAGTTCCTGAAGCTGCTTTTTCAATTCCTAAAGTTCAGCTGAGGGCATCCGATAAAGGGCTTTAGAAATTGGTGCTGTCCTTGGTGCCAGTTCAAAACTGAATTCTACTTCTTTTTCTAGAGGTAAACCTGACAAATCTTTCAGAAATACAACTAAAAACTCCCGGACTACTAGCACATTCTGAATCTCTGGTTGTGGGACATCATTATTGTGCACTACATGAGCAATATACCCTGAACACCCTTTTCTTAGCATCTTTATGGCCTTTACATTGCTAATTAACATACTAAGCTGGTGACCCTTGCCAAAATTAAACTTATCACCATCATCAACATTAAATCTTGCTTTCTTCTTCTGACAATCAATCTCTACTCCAAATCTCCCAGGAAATCTATGCCCAAAATAACATCAAAATTGGGCATATCAAACACTATCAAATCCACTGGCAACTCTCTTCCATGGATCACTACAGACTCCCCTGGAAGCATCTCTTGAGTTACCCACTAACACCACCTAGTAACTCTATCTTAATGGGACAATCCACTATAGTAGGTTTCAAACCAAATCTCTCTAAAATCCCATGTGTAATAAATGAATGTGTGGCTCCAGAATCAATTAATGCATAAAGGGGAACTGAGTGAAATAATAACTGACTAGTAACTACGAATGGGCTAGCTTTAGTTCACTTTGAGCTACTGTAAACACTCGAGCATTAGTACCTCTAGGTGTCTGTGTTGCGAGTGCAGGAGGGGCTTTGAAATCTCTCATCATACGCCCTGGCTGCCAACATCTATAGCATACATTTCAGCCCAAATCTCTAAGACACTCCCCAGAGTGATTTCTTCCACATTTCTAGCATTGGGGAACTTCAACAATTCTCGGCCTTTTATTCTTCCAATCCCTCATGTTCTTCTTGGGTTGAAATCCTTTCTTATTTCTCACCTCTCTATTAGTGGGGGCATCAGCTCTATCTCTTTATGGAGCCGAAGGTGGAACACTAGGGGCTACTGCTAATGGAGTTGCTGGGTGGTAGTGTGCCGAATGCACCAAATTAATTAACCTTACTAACCTAACTACTAAATTGTATATAGGGTGAGCAAGGGTCGATCCCACAGGGAATGATTCAATTAAATCCTATATTCTATGTCAGTAGCCACAATGAAAACAACATAATAAAACCCTAAACAGTGAACAGGACAACACAACAAAGTAATGAAAGGGGTTTGTAATCAAGGCAAACTAAAGTAAAACAAAGAAGTCTCTAATGGAAGAAAAAATGAGATTACAAACAATCAGTTCTCGGTTCAAGATCCACCTAAACATGCATTGGACATGAACTAACTATAACACTATTTTATCTCGTTATTATGGAACTACTGACCCTAGGAAACAACAAGCTCTGTTACCCGAATTCTCCCTTAATCGTCACTACTGAAATAAGCTCTTCAAGTAGATCCTAACACTCGAACAACCTAGAATAAGCTCTCTAAGTTTAATTCAATGGCAGCCTTAAGAATTAGGAAAATAGATCAATCTAAGCAACAATCACACAAGCTTGGATTATTTAACTTAGGTTATGTTATTCAAGATGACAGAATGAAAACTTGTCCATAATCATCTATCATCATCCTTTTTTTAACCCATAAATAAAAAGGACAATTCTATCACAATTCCTAATCTCTAACAGATAAATTCCGATAAAATAATTCAGCAGGCCATTACTAACTCACCCACAGAAAAAATATAACAATTAAACAGAATAACATAAACAATTACATAAAAACGAGATTAGAATAATGTACTTGAAGTTAGGTTTACACCATTTAGCTTCAAATCCCCTTGAACTGAAGAAGAAGATCAGCCTCCATCTTGACGTGTAGAAAGTAAAGAAAACCGAAAAAACTAAAAACTCCTGCTGTCTCTTCTCCCCCACTTTTTAACCTAACAACTCCTTAATAAATAAATGTTTTTTCCTTATTCTACCGCGAATCATGGAAATTACTTTCCTAGATGTTTCCTAAAGATAGACTTCCAGATTTTCAAATCTTATCAGCATATGGAACAAAAATTCGTCCCCAGCTTGCACCAGGATTCTCACATGTAAAAGATCTTTTCTGGCTCTGTCCCTCATAACTTGTAGTCCCGGATGTGTAGATGATATGGGCGAATCACCCACTTTCGATAATACCGCTCCCAGTTAGGCCCGTTCAAGAGTTCAATACTCAGCCAGGAATCCTTCCGTGACTAGGATTCCAGGTCTGGTTTTGCAACAACTAATGAAAATCCAAACGAACTCGGATTCTCACTAATAATACCTTCCTGGAAAGCTTGATTTCTGTCAACTTTGTTTTTTTTTTTTTTTTTTTGTGTTTTTTTTTTTTTTGTTTTTGTTTTTTTTTTTTTTTTTTTTTTTTTTTTTTCTTTGGGGGGATTTTATTTTTTTTTTTTTTTTGTTTTTGTACTTGTTTTTCTTTTTTTTTTTTTTTTTTTTTTTTTTTTTTTGTTTTCTTTTTTTTTTTTTGTTGTTTGCTTTTTCTTGGTTTTTTGGTTTTATTCTCTCTTTTTTGTTTTTTGCTGAAGAACACTTTGAAACAAGAACTCTGACTCCATGAAAAACCTGAAAAACGTAGCACTGGTCATAATAACAAAAATTTGGAATTTCCTAACTTTTATCACTTATTCCTAAAGTCTATCCACTATGCCAAACTCACAAATAAACTCTAATCAACTCAAATAGGCATAAAAAATAACAAAAAACATAATATGGAAGGAATAAAAATATATAATTACACCTCTTATCAAATTCCCCCACACTTAGCTTTTGCACGTCCTCGGGCAAACTAATTCAAACACTAAAACAATCTACACTCAAGTCATATCAAGAACACCATCATGATGCATAAGCAACAATTTAATCCATGCATATTCATACCTAACTTAGGAACAACAAATAATAAAGTAGAGTTAAGGACATTCATCTCTCTTCATTATTTTCCACAATTACTCTCAATCAGTCAATGCAAACAAGGAAACTAATCACAACCAATCATGTACAATACCTCGCCTCTCAACTTTTTCCTCAACTGTTTCTCTTTACTACTACAAACTGGGTACAACTAGAAATTTTTTTTTCTCTTTTTTTTTTTTCTGTTCTGTTTTTTGAAAAAAAATGAGTGCATTTTATGCTCCATCTCATTTCATGGTTGTGTTTATGAGTGAGTGCGTTTTACGCTCCATCTCGACTCACCACATACCTTTCTTATTTATTTTTTTTTTTTCTGTTTGCTTAAACCCAAATTTGGACTAGCTTAAGAGAAACAAATTTTTTTTTTCTTTTAAGGGTTGTTATACACTCCTCAATCATGCTTCGTCACCAAGTTCACACAACTTATCAAGACATATTGTTTCAAAACTACAAAGATTCAAATGATTAACTCTATTTATGAAATATTGCTAACATCCTGTCAAGAATATGCTCAATAACAAAGTCAAGTATATTTCATGCATCACTATACGTTCAAAGACATGACTTAAGCATAAACCTTCCTAAAAACAAAAACTCTATATATATATATAATATATATATATATATAATATATATAATAATATATTAAACATCAAACTAACATACACCTAAAGCCTAACTTCTCCCCCACACTTAAAACTTACATTGTCCCTAATAATATATATATAATATATATATAATATATATAATATATATATTATATATATATATATATATATATATATATATTATTAAACATCAACATAACATACACCTAAAGCCTAACTTCTCCCCCACACTTAAAACTTACATTGTCCCAATGTAAAACCCAAATGTAGAGATAGGCAAATAAAACAAATAAACAAAAAAAAAATATTGCAAATAAAAAAACTAAATTCAAAGGAAAAGAAAATCAAATCTGAATTCTTGGGTTGCCTCCCAAGCAACGCCTTTGGTTAAAGTCGTTAGCCTGACTTTCTGCTATGTCATCATTACCATGTATCATAAAAACAAATGAAAAAAACACACACTAAACACTGATTAAATGAAATAACAAAAGAACATAGACATAAAATAAATCGACAAAGAACATTCCCTGGCAACGGCGCCAAATTTGGTACGTGCCAAATGCACGAAATTAATTAACCTCTAACTTAACTACTAAATTGTATATAGGGTGAGCAAGGGTCGATCCCACAGGGAATGATTCGATTAAATTCTATATTCTATGCCAAAGCCACAATGAAAACAACCAATAAAACCCTAAACAGTGAACATGACAGCACAACAGAGTAATGAAAGGGGTTTGTAATCAAGGAAAACTAAAGTAAAACAAAGAAGTCTCTAATGGAAGAAAAATGAGATTACAACAACATTTCTTGTTTCAAGATCCACCTAAACATGCATTGGACATGAACTGACCATAACACTATTCTATCCATTATTATGGAACTACTGACCCTAGGAAACAACAAGCTCTGTTACCCGAATTCTCCCTTAATCGTCACTACTGAAATAAACTCTTCAAGTAGATTCTAACCCTCGAACAACACTAGAATAAGCTCTCTAAGTTTAATTCAATGGCAGCCTTAAGAATTAGGAAAATAGATCAATCTAAGCAACAATCTCGCAAGCTCGGATTATTTAACTTAGGTTATGTTATTCAAGATGACAGATTGAAAACTTGTCCATAATCATCTATCATCATGTGTTACTCATTGAATAGAAATAGGACAATTACATATCACAATTCATAATTCTAACAGATAAAATTCCGATTAAACAATTCAGCAGGCCATTACTAAATCACTCAAACAGAAAATTATAAACAATTAAAATAGAATAACATAAACAATTCCTATAAAAACGAGATTGAGAACAATGTTACTGAAGTTAAGTTACACCAATGACATGAATTCAGGCTTCAAAATCCCCTTGAACTGAAGAAGAAAGATCAGCCTCACATCTTGACGTAGAAAGTAAAAGAAAACCGAAAAAACTAAAAAACTACTGTAGTCACTTCTCCCCCCTTTTTAACCTAACAACTCCTCAATAAATAACATGTTTTTTCCTTAATTCTACCCAGGAATCACGGAAATTACTTTCCTAGACGTTTCCTAAAAGATAGACTTCCAGATTTGTCAAAATCTTATCAGATATGGAAAACAGAATTCGTCTCCAGCTTGCACCAGGATTCTCACAATGTAAAAGATCCTTTCTGGGCTCAGTCCCTTCATAAAAATTGTAGTCCCAGATGTTTATATGAATCTGGGCTTTTGAATCACCTACTTTCAATATCTGACGCTCCAATTAGGCCCGTTCGAAGATTCAATACTCAGCCAGGAAATCCTTCCGCGACTAGGATTCCAGGTCCGGTTTTGCAACAACTAATGAAGATCCAAACGAACTCGGATTCTCATTGATAATACCTTCCTGGAAAGCTTGATTCGTCAACTTTATTTTTTCTGAAGAACACTTTTGCAATCAAGAACTCTGACTCCATGAAAAACCTGAAAAACGCAGCACTGGTCAGAATAACAAAAATTCTGGAATTTCCTAATCTTTTATCACTTATTTCCTAAAGTCTATCCAACTATGCCAAACTCACAAAATAAACTCTAATCAAATCAAATAGGCATAAAACATAACAAAAAACATAATATGGAAGGAATAAAAATATATAAATTACACTCTTATCACTGGGGTTAGCTTATTCACAAATATTTCTTCCCGTAAGGCTTGTTCCAAAGCTTCACTGTATGTCTGAGGGGATCACATCTTGGGCTATTTCTGGTTTCAGCCCACGCATGAACTTATCTCTCCTCAATTCTAGTGTATTCACTATACCTAGTACAAACCTTGCCAGGGAATTAAATTTCACCGAATATTCTTTCACTGAACTAGTCCCCTGCTACAAACTGATAAACTCCTGAACCTTTTCATGAACTCGATCAACTATTCTATATTCTGCCTCAAAAAATCTTCTAAAATCTCCCCAAGTCATCGAGGCTATATCGTGAGTATCCTCCATCAATTCCCACCATATACGGGCATCACCCCTAAATAGGAAGCTTGCATACTAAGTCTTCTCCCAGTCTGTCATAGGGAAAAGTGTATGCTCCACGGATCTAAACCACTCGTCTGCCACTATTGGGTCCACTGTACCCCTGAATTCTGATGGCTGATGTTGACTAGGCAACCCATATATCGGCTCAATATGATTCTTCACTATCGAGGGTACTGGCCTCTCTCTCTCTCTCCTCTCTAGGGGTCAGTACAATAACTGGGGTCTCAACTCTCTCCGATACAGTGCCTCCCCGATTCTCTACCAAGACTTGCTGTATAATACTATGGATCCTCGCTTCATCGAGGATAGGGGGAGTAGATTCTGAAGGGTTAGAAGGTTCACCCGTACTCATTGCCTTCTTACTGCCTGCTTGAGTTCTACGTCTCATCTATGTAACACCAACACTTTTAGTCAACTCAATTAACTCATCTACTACAAGTAAGGAAAAAAATAACTTACAACGGTCGATTACGAAACGTCAATGCGGCGGGAGAGGCACACTATCAAATCCCAAAACCTTTGCTCTGATACCAAAAATATAATACTCTTTCTCTAGCTAGTATACTCGTAAAATAACAGTAAAACTCACTAAATATATATAAGAAAATATACATGTAGATGAGTATAAAATAATAGGCCCATAACTTATTTTTCTTTACATACAAATCTTTATATAATATAATAAAGTCACAAAACATCACTCGACAGTGTTGCCAAACCCTTCCGCTTCTTGACGTGCCAAGCGAACGCATCTTACCTACTACCTGCAAAAACATTGAAAACAACGGGGTGAGCACTAATTGCTCAGTAACTAAACCTACTATGCTACTCTTCGCTCTCTGTTGTTCACATTCTGAATTTCTTTTCTTACATCACACTTCTCCATTCTTTCTCTATTCTTTCTCTGTTCTTCCTCTGTTCTTTCTCTGTTCTTCCTCTGTTCTTTCTCTATTCTTTCTCTATTCTTATTTCTCACTATTCATGATGGTAGCATGGTATCATGCATAGGTATGATGCAAATGCACAAATGCATAGGATGTGCATTTTCTTTTCTGTTTTTCTATTTTTCTTATTTTGTTTTCTATTTCTTTTCTCTGTATTTCTTTCTTTTCTATTCTTTCTTTCTTTCTATTCTTTCTTTTCTTTTCTTTCTTTCTTGCTGATCGGACTTGGTTGAGGCATGGATTTGGAACCCTGGCCGTGTGTGTATTCTCTAATTCTGGGTACAGTCCTCATCCACATGCACTTGTAACGAACTGTACAATTCTTCCTTCTGATTCTGAGACCGCTCACTAAAGGCGGCGTGCATGTAGGGCTATGTCACTCACGGGTTCCCCATCGTAAAAACCTTCTCTTCTTTTATCTTTTTACACTTCTTTAAAGAAAAATTCAGATTTGAACTTCTTTAATGTTTCTCTTTTCTTTCTATTTGTTCTTTAACTTTAATGTTCAATATTGCTCTTTAATGCTCTTATGAGTATATATACATGTAGATGGGCTCATGTTTATTATTCTTTCTAAATTCACATGTTTGGATGCAATAATGCAATATGGAATGTAAACATGTCATTCTCTACCATCTACAAACTCATCTTAAGATAACAAATAATCATACTCATACATGCTCTTCTCTTTGACATTTCATCAAACAATTTATATGCACACATCAACTCTAACTTGGCTACACTTCTACCTCTCTTCTAAGCCATCAAAATTTGGAATAAAACACACCAAGATTAATGTCAAACCTGTCCAAGATTTACACTCTAGAAATTCTACTACAATTCTTCCATAATTCATCTAAACTCTCATCAAACATCAAGTACACAAACACTACTTCTCATTGATAAATTCTAACTATCATTCAACATCCATTCCATCAACAATTCTTCATATATAAGCACATACATGTATAAATGAATTTTTCTACACAATTTTTTTCCAATCATAATTAGGGTTGGATTTACTTACCTTAGATGTGAGCAATCCAACACTTTAGTAGTCTTCCTTGACACAAGTCCCTTTCTCTTAACTCCTATGAACATAAATCATAAGAATTCAACACTTAAAAAATTAAATCTCATATCTTAGTGCAAGGATCTTACCTAAGGATGCTTGAGATTGAAATTTCACTAAAAATAAACCAAGATCTATGAATTTCCTTGAAAAATGATTGAAGAAATTTGAGAGAACCTAGGTGGTAAGTGGTAAGTGGCGTGAATGGAGGAGAAGAAATGGCTAGGGTTTCATTCTTCAACTCTTGATATAACAAAATATTATTTCTAGTTTCCCATTTTACCCTTTCAATTTCTATGAAATTCCATCTATGTCCCTTAATCAATTACCATAATGCCCTCATTTTATTGCATTCTCCATGAAATTCTATCTCTTTTCGCTCCCCACTTTTTCAACTAATTATGAGTGAAAAGACCATTTTACCCCTAATGAAATTTTAAGGCATTTTCTTCACACTGGTTCAAGATAACTTTAAGAAAATTGAACTAAAGGTATAAGGGCATAAGTAAAGCTACGTACCTCGGTGTGGGCATTACATAAAATTAGTTGGTCCTATTTTCTTTTGGCATAACATAAGGAAGAAAAAATAGAGAAAACAAGTAAAATAAAATAAGAAAATAAACTAAATTAAGATCTTAAATTTATCAGGAAAATTATCTTACATAGTATCCATTTTAAAAAGAAGGCAAATTATTTTGGTATTGTTTTATTTCTCGGATTTAAAAAAGGCTAACCGTTTATTAAAAATGTCTTTCTAATCCTTTGCACCATCATTAATTTGAACAAAACTCCATTAGCGGTAGAATTGTTAGTTTCAAAACCTTAGAGGTGACAGGGTAGTAAACCAAAAATTGTCTAATTATTTAAAAAATATATTTATTAATTAGGACTTATTTTTTCTAGACAAATATATAATAACAAAAATAGAAACAAGACAAAAGGTAAATAATTGTTTCTTTTATGTTACAATTATTCATTTTATTATAGTATTTCATATTTTTCTTTGAATGAAAACTCTTTAGTATCAAATCCTTTTTCTGAAAACAAAATGGTACATATCATAAATTCAGATGGAAATATGCATATAATAAATCTATGGGTGATAATCCTCATGCAGTTTACATCATTACATGCGACATGAAATGCAAAATTGAAACTATCGCATGAACCCAACCTCAAATGAAAATCATTGTTCAACATGATCCTGTGATGACCCAAAAATACTCATTGAGTAGATGATTTTGTAAAACATTTTTTTTTCTTACATTTTTTTTGAAAATAATGTCTATGTGATTACGGTACAATTATTTGAATTATTTCTTATAAATTGATATTAATAAACTAGCGATATATTATACATTTTCTCTGATTTTGTATTTTTAATGTCTAATATATGGTACTGAAACTACTATTATTAACTTTTTACTTTATTAGTTCATTTATGATACATTAAAACTAATAACTGATAAATGATCTGATACCATAAACTAAATATATAATAACAAAAATAGAAACAAGACAAAAGGTAAATAGGTTTTTCTTTTATGTTATAATTATTCATTTTATTATAGTATTTCATATTTTTCTTTGAAAAAAACTCTTTATTACCAAATCCTTTTTCTGAAAACAAAATAATGCATATCATAAATTCAGATGGAAATATGCTTATAATAAGTCTATGGGTGATTAGAGCCGGTGGTGGGTTGTGTCAGCCTACAGCATGGCACGACTCGACACGAAAAAAGCACGGCACGATAAGACACGACACAAAAAAAAGCATGACACAGCTCGGCACGAAAATATGTGGGTCGTGCCGTGGGCCTTAAAAAAAAAGCCCATGAGCCAGCAAGGCATAGCACGAAAAAAAATAAAATTAAAAAATAATAAATTAATAGTTATTTTTTAAAAGTGCTGTTGAAGCCATTATGTGTATGAAAGATTGGGTGGCGGCAGATTTCAAGCTTCAAAATCTTGTTGTTGAAGATATATTTAAAGATTTTAAGAATTTAGAAATTAATGAAAATGAAGATTTATAATAATTCTTAATCCTAATTTCTAAGTTTGTATTTGTAATTTATAATTATAACTAATAAGTAATAAAAAGTGTTGAAATTCAATTAATATTTCAGTGTCTCATTATTTTATTATATTTCATAATGATTATATATTTTTAATTAAGATAAATATAAAATGTCACTAAATATAACGTATAAAATATTTTAAAAATAATTATTAATAATAAATCAAAATTGCCATTATTTATAAATATTAAAATTAAATATTTTTACAAAGCACATGGGCCGGCCCATGGCATGGCCCAAAGCATGGCACGATATTAACGGGCCGTGCTGTGGGCCTTCAAATTTCATGGGCTGGCACGGCACGACAGGGCACCAAACTATGCGGGCTTGACACGGCATGGCCCACGGCAAGATGAGCTTTGAATTTTTAGACACGACACGGCCCACCACCACCTTTATGGGTGGTAACCCTCATGCAGTATACATCATTACATGCAGCATGGCATGCAAAATGAAGCTGTCGTGTGGACCCAACCTCGAGCGAAAATCACTACTCAACATGATTCCTGTGTTGACCTAAAAATACTCAATGAATAGATGATTTTGTAAAACATTTTTTCTTTGCTTATACTTTTCTGAAAATATTATCTCTATAATTATGGTACAATTATCTGAATTATTTCTTATAAACTGATATTAATAAACTAGAGATATATTATATATTTTCTCTGATTCTGTATTCTTAATGTCTAGTATCTAGTACTGAAACTATTATTATTAACTGTTTACTTTATTAGTTCATTTCTGATACATTAAAACTAATAACTGATAAATGAACAGATACCATGAACTAATAATTGTTCTAATATTGTAAAACGGAAAATTGATCTGATGCTATAAACTAATAACTGATACTGAATTGATCATAAATGTTAACTGATACATTAACAGATATGATCAACACATATCAAGTGATTAAACAGTCAAACATACACCCCTCTTAATAAAGAACTTTTGTTATGAATGTGCTTCCTAGTTCCTATAACATTGTAATCTCTGTTATGACCTTTATTTCTTGCAAAATTTGGAAACAATGGTACCCATCAAAACTAAATTCTAAAAATAGTTACAAGAATCGGATGACTAATAGTTGAACAATATAATTTACATAAACATTTCAAATGTTTTCTTTTAAAATACAACTCATTAATTGTACATAAAATTGCATGACAGTAATAAGTCACAAAAACCAATCAATTATGGAAACATCTTCTTGCAAGTGTAATACAAGAGTGACTATAAAAAAACCTTTCAGTGTTTTCTCATCCTATACCGTTAGGAGGTGAGCAAATTTGTAGAATCCTGCATGATATCTATTCAGACATTCTTCATTTATTGTTGGTTTCATCCCATTCCTACAAGGTTTTGGCCTTGTAAGAGTCCATTGTCCATATGGCCAACGAATACATGTAATTTACCGCTCTAAAACAATCAATGGTGGTCCACGCTTCAGGAGTTTAGAGAGAATAACTACGCAGAAAACAGCAATGAGTCAGTCAATTATCAGGAACAAATAGTTCTGGAGCAGATATTTTTCAGTGTAAATTATGCAGAATGTAAAGTTTCCAATTGTTGTTGGTAGAAATTTATCCTAAAGGCAGTAACCTGACGATGCAAGATGTAAAGGAAGGATGCAAATGGGTATTTAGTCCTTATCTTCTACATTTTAGGATCGAGTATTTGATTCCTTGGTATCCCTTTCTTGATTTCCCCTCTTAACCTATTAATTTCTCTCTATCACCCTATATAGAATCCTATATTATCTATCTATGATATTCTTCTCACCCTCCACCACCTAAGGAGCAAAAATATTATCTACTAGACATTATAAATACCGCAGTTTTGTCCAACATTTCACAACATCAAGAATCTACTAGAAAATGGTAAAACGGTACATCCACCAAAAAAAAAAACAAATGAATTGACAAAACAGATGATGAAATGATATCTATATAGATTTGAGATAGATTTAGATCTAAAAAGCACAAACTCATACCTTAGTTAACAGCCTATTAACTAAGCTATAAGATAACAGCTTTAAATAAACTTAGGGGTTCTTACACGAGTGCATTTTTAGACCATGCTGCTTCATAGATTTCAATAGCAATTTGAAATCCCATATCAACCAAATCACCACGATCATCGTTACAGGAACTGCATATGTAACACCAGACCATATTTTTCTTGACTGCAATGTTGTAATTCCATATTCTTTAAGATATTCTAGTGAAAAACCTTCTCTAATGCTCTTTTTGCTTTGTCTTCATCAACTATCGCTGAAAGAGCACATGCTCGTGTATAACTACATTAGAGACACGCCTGGTAAGTTCTAGTCTTATCAGATCTGAACTAAAAATGAGAAACAGAAACATGTGAAACACTATAAATAAATCAAGATTTATCAGGCCTTGATAGTTGAGAATATCAATGAATGAAGTTAATCAGTTGCAACATACCATTGTCTAGTAAACTGATTAGCTTGAATAGATGATCTTGAGCGGCTACCGTTATTGTCGTAGTTGAAGTAAGAACCATTCCACAACTCCTCATATAAAACTTTTGCTTACTGAAATTTACACCAAAAATAATCCTCAAACCCTTAAGACCCACTTCATGTGCAAATCCTAACATAGCCTGCAATGCTACCACCTCCATTATATGCAGTTACAACAGAGATAGATCACGTATTGTATGTCTGATTAGGGAAGCCATCATTCTCAATCATCCCATCACCATCCCTATCAAATTCGAACCCATAAAAGTGTTTACGGAACCTTCTGCTTATCGTAACCAATATAGATCATTTGGGCAGCTGGATGAACTTTTGCAGGATTCTGCTCTGAAAAAAAGTTTAATACTCACTAAAGTTTTATCAAGTAAACTTCAATTTTGCTTTTGGACCAGAAATTGAGGAAGCTCGTTCAAACATTCACTATAATTTTCAGCCTTCATTAGTAACTGCATGACTAAGGACATTGTACATTCAGTCGGCTTCACATTTTTCTCTGCCATCTTATGAAGGAGTTCAACAACTTTTGTTATCTCATTATTCTTAAGGAAACCAAACATAAGCGTATTAAATGTGACTACATTTGGAGCACAACCATTTTCCTCCATATATGACAACAACTCATTTGCCATTTCTAGTTGTCCATTTTTACATAGCCCATTGATCAAAATGCTATATGTTACAACATTTGGCACCAGGTTTCCATGAAGAGAAAATTTCTGAAATAGGTCCCAAGCAGTTTCGAATCTCCCTGTTTTACATAATCCATCAATGAGGGAACTCAAACCTTCAATGCCAACTGCAAACTTATTAATTACTAGAGTACTAAACATTTCCAATGCTTCCAAAACACATCTGTTCTTGCAAAGTCCATCAATGAGAATGTTATATGTCGAAGAATCAGGAAAAGCATCATTAAGTTGCATCTCACCAACTAAATTCTGTGCATCTTTCACCTTTGCTATAAGAAAAAAGCCAGTTAACATTCCTTTTGAAATCATCTCTCGATAAAGACTAAGAGCTTCATTGACTTCTTTATTCTTGCAATACCAATTGATTAAAGTAGTGTAGCAAACAACATTAGGTCTATACCCCTTTCTAGCTATAGAATCAAACAACTCCCTTGCATCACCAATTCTATCTACCAAGCAATAACCGTTTATCAAAATGTTGTAAGTATAAATGTCAGGAACCACACCTCTCTGAATCATATGTTCCAAAAATAATTGTCTAGCGTTCTCAACCAATCCAGCCTTACAAAGACCATCAATTATAGTATTATAAGTAACAACATTTGGCCTACAAATAACACCAAATTCTATACTCCCATTAACCATCTCTTCATGAACCTTAATGGCAACACTTATCTTCCTTGTTTTACACAATCCACCACTCAAAGTGTTGCAAGTGATCACATTAGGCCTACAACCAACAACAATCATTTTCTTAAACAATTCCATTGATTCCATTAACGTTCTCTCTACACACAGACCTTTAATCAAACAATTAAATGTCACGGTATTTGGGCTAAAACCCAACTTCAAAATCACCCCAAAAACCGCATCATCAGAAACCCTTTCAGTATTACAGAAGCAATTGATCAAAATATTCAAAGACATTAAATCTGGAGACAACCCAATTGAATTCAATAGCTTATATAGCGAAATAACTTCATAATAATGCTGCTTCTTAGCTAATGCACTAAACAGCGTAGTGAATGATGAAATTGGAGAAAAGGGTTTGGAATTAATCATGTAATGAAAAAAGTACAATGCTTCATTCAGTATAAAGCTACCTGATCGACAATTTTCTTCGAGGAATTTAGCAAGTGAGGATCGTTCAAGGGTTTTTTTGAAAGAATACGAAACTTCATTTTTGGAGCTTGAAGATGTGAGGTTATGTAAGTGAGCTAACAAAAATAAAACATTAACTTTCGAAGATGGGTTTTGATAGATTGAAGATGAACGAAATGGGGATCTGAATCTCAAAGCCATGTATGAAGAGTGTTTTTGTGGGTCGTTTTTTCCGTCATTGCAAAAGGCAAATGCATTAAAGAGAAATCTTTTGACAAATTTCACAAACAACCTTAAAGGTTTTCAAAATTACAAACTTATGTCAAGTATCGATCTTTCCTATTCAAGCTACCTTTATGATTTCGAAAATTGAAGGGTAAAAATGTAAATCCACGTTCAGATGTTTTTCAGTTTGAGGTGGTTTTCTACTAAATCCAAAAATCAAACAAAATGCAACCCAATTTATATAAGTATTCAATTGGAATTTTTTTACCTTTTTTTTTAATAAAATTATAAGATTTAAATAAATCATGCTATTGAACTTTGTATTTAATTAACAATAATATATAATTTTTTTTTTCTATTTGTTCTTCAAACTTTTAAAATATACCAAAATTGATATTTCACATAATCGAATGTGATATATTAAAAATTCAAGGGATATTGTTTTTTACTTTTTAGAAGTTACACGAATAATGTTTCGTTATCATATTAATAAGATTATCACGCTAATTATATTGCTGAAATATCTATATTACTAAAATAATAGTATGTATAGTTTAATATAATTACTAGTTTTGTATTATACAATAGAGTTATATTGCCAGCCTTGAGGTTTAATATAGTAAAAATAATCAAATTTATAAAATAATAAAAATCTTAAGTGAATTTCTATAATTATAGTGAAGCTCAAAGGAGTTAACTTGATGTCCTTAACACTTTATGATACTATTGTAATGTTCTACATTTGTTTATCCACAATGTGCGCTATACATTAATATATATGATCAGCACATATCAAGTGATTAGACAATCGCACATACATCTATCTCAGTAAAGAGCTTTTGTCATGAATGTACTTCTTATAACATTGTAATCTCTATTATGACCCCAATTGCTTGTAAAATTTGGAAACCATGGTATCCACCAAAACTAAATTCTAAAAACAGTTACAAAATTTCTGACAACAATGTTTGGTACTGGGCTTTCAATGAGAGAAATTTCTACAATAACTACCGAGTAGTTTCAGATATCCTTGTTTTACATAATCCATCAAAGAGGGAATTCAGGCTTTCAAGGTCAACTGCAAACTCATTATTTGCTAAAGTATGAAACATTTGCACTTCTTCCGAAACACATCCATTCTTGCAAAATCCATCAATGAAAATGCTATGTGTCCAAGAATAAGGTAGAACCATTAAGTTGCATCTCACCAACTAATTTTTGTGCATCTTTTACTTTAGCTTTAAGAAAAAGGCAAGTTAACAAATTGTTATTTATAATCACATTAGGCCTAATTCCTTCTAAAATTGTAACGACTCCATTCTACTCACATTCTTTTAAAATATACATAGTAAAAATATATGTAAGAAAGCATAAAAGTTAGGGCCCAAATTTTTCTTTTATTAAACATATATATTCTTTATACAAAAAGTTGTATCATGTATAAAAAGCATCAAAAACAAGGTGGACAGTGTAGCCATTTCCCTTCGTTTGCCGACGTCCATTCGACTGTATCCTCACCTAGATCTTGCAAAAACATAGGAAACAACGAGGTGAGCACAACTAATGCTCAGTAAGTAAATCCTCTACTCATCTATCCCCGCAACTCTCTTTCTAATTCTTTCCTTACAATTCTCATTTACTCTCTCTTTTATACTTCTCTCTATTTGCTCTTTCTAATAACTCTTTGTTACTAACTCTCTTTTGTAAGTCACGGCCTCATCTTATCGGAGGCACGGCCGAGACTCGCTCTTGCTCTCCGTGACTTCTACTCATTCTAGCCGATCGGACTCGATTATGCATGGATTCGGAACCTTTGGCTATGTGAGTATATAATCTATCTCTCGGGTACTCTCGGGTATAGCCCTCATCCGCATGCACTCTCACGGGCTACACCACTTCTCTATCTCATACTCATGCCGCTCTCTCAATGCGGTGTACATGCGGGAATACTCTACCCATTACTCATGGGTTCCCTATCGCACAACCTACTCTATTCTTTTCTTTAGCACTTTTCTCTCTTTACTTCTCTAGTGCTCAATCTCTCTTTCTCTTTACTAATAGAGATGCTTATTCTCAACATCCCTCTCTACTCTTTCTCAAACTAACTACTCTAGATAACTTATACTCAAAAGTCTCTACTCTCTCTCAAGCTATTACTCAATGCACAACTAATGCACATGGTGTTTATGCTCATTAATGCAATAGGAAATGCCAATATGCGATGTTGCAAGAATTAAGGTTCACAATTCATGCTTATATTTCTCTTAGGCATTTCATCAAACAATCATGTGCTACAAAAACTCTACTATAATTCCTACTCTGTTTCATTCTCTAGCCATTCAAAATGGGAGAAAACTCCCTCAAATAACCATAACCCTGTCAGGAAAACACTTCCAAATAGGTTTACACAACATCTCCCAAACTTCAACTCAATTTCTACTTCTCAAAACACATTTAAACACTTCTCATACATGAAGTGCATCCAACAACCACAAATAGAATCTCATCTCAACTCAACTTTCAACAAGCATAATACATGCTTCACATGCATATATCTCTACTCAATCTCTACTCAAAAACTATTCAAGTCTCAACTTGGTTGATTTTTACTTTGTGAAAAAGTGACTTCTCTAGCACTTTTCCTTTCCCTTGTTGTCTTGTCTTCTCTCTCAACTCAACACACAACATAACAAAGCAACCATATAAGACTTCATATAAAATATAAGCAAACTCACATCTAAAGCAAGAATCCTTACCTTAGGATGCTTTAGATGAAATCTCTACCCAAATTACTCAAAAGCTTTCTTAAACACCTTAGAAATCTTGGAACAATTGAAAGGAAAATTGAAGAAGTAGAGAATGAGAATGGCGGTGGAATGGATGGAATGGGGTTTATTACACTACCCCTTTTTAGCTCATAAGAAAATCATCACTTTCCAACTTTGCCCTTGCTCTTCCTTAAAAATTCCATCTAATCCTTTGATTCATTACACTCACACCCCCACACTAACCATTCTCCATGAAATGTCCTTACATTTTACTCCCCACTTTTCCTGCTAATTAGGGTAGAAGAAGGTCATTTTACCCTTATGGAGAAATATCTAGAAACTTCATTAAACTTTTCCCTTCGCCACGGCGAAGAAACTTTTGTCGCCCAGCGAAAAATTATAGAGTCGACCCCGCCTTACCCAAAGCCACCGTCGCCGCGGCGAATACTACTCTTCGCCCCGGCGAAGACTGCAATTCTAAATTCCTCAAATCTCAACCAATTTCAAGGCAAACACTCACAAACTCAACTACACTCATTAAAGCTGAATCATAAACATTTAAGAAAAGCCATCTTAAAGTTGTACCTAGGTAGCTTCAAAAATCTTCTCTTCTAAAGACTAAGAACTTCTGACTTCTTTTTCTTGCAATACCATCTGATTAAAGTATTGTAGCAACACATTAGGTCCATATCCCTTTCGATTAAACTTCTTCATTTATAAGATCAGTTTTTATGTTGTTTATTAGAGACTATTATTAGAGGTGGCCACGAGGCAGCGAAGTCGATATTTGAAGTTCATTAGAGACATACTTCCAATAATGATGGAATCAATTAGAAAGAGAAAATTTTATAGCTATAAGACTTTTCTATTCTAATTTTTCAACGCATCATATTCTGCGACAGAATTTGAAATATGAGAAGAATCTTGAACTTTCTCTCAATGTTTTGACATGCTAATTCTTTAAATTAATTTCTCTATTCAATGTAGTGGTGGATCATTATGTATTTATTTCATTCGTTTGTTGTTTATTGATTAATTTTCCATCTTCTCCTCTTTGTTTTTATGTTAATCATATGAACCACAAATTTTATGAGATAATTTTAATCATTTATCACATGCTCATAGAAGCCAGTTAATTTCAAGAAACCTAAATTTAATATAACATTTATAATCAGTGTTTCTTATTGATTAAAATTTTTTACGTCAATCGAGACACAACTACTTTTATAACTCATAATGCTTAATCAAAATTATACTATTAATTTAATCTCCTTTATAAAAATATATTAGTGCAAACATTTAACTTAAGCATGCTAAAACTGATTACTTAATTAAAAGCAAGAAAGACCACAAGAAATTGAATTATAACGAAATTTCAACAACATTTTTTGAAAAACAACTTGACCTAAAACTTAAGCTGAAAAAGAGGCATCTTCACGTGTTACATAAACCAAGCCCAAATTCAGACAGAAAGACCAACCATACGATGATGAATCTGAAGATTCAAATCATGACCTCTACTTTAATATCGTGTGTGTGATTTTTGTGTAAGCTCGAAAGTCTGGTAGCCCAAAAATCAGTAGATCGACGTGATCTCAAGGTCATGGAATCTGAAGTCCGACTCAGCAAAACTCGTCGCGCCCATCCATACAGTTGTTTGACAGACTAAGGGATAACCTTATCTCGAACATCTCGGAGGGATAAGAACGAATCAATATTGTGCGACATCACGCAATCACTAAAATCACGAATCGCTTCCCATCTGATGGATCCAATTCCTCCACTTCCTTTACTTCCTTGGTGTAAACTGTATAAATACCCCTTCCAATATGAGAAAGGGGTTAGCAAATTCCAATATGAAACTCATGGCAAGTTAGAAGACAGCTGATTCCAAGGGCGACATGGAAAGAGCCCATGGAGAACAAGTTAATAATGGTCCGGGAATCTCGCACTTAGTGACTTAGTACTAAAAGAAACGAAAAATGAAACATAATTCATAGATCACTAAAACCCTCTCAAGTACTCGCTTAAAATTAAGAAGGAATATCAACAAATACCATGGAATAATGTTTAATCCTATTCATGGGGATTAGGTAAATATTCCATTCTGAAAATAGAAAGTGAAACATTAGATCTTTTTTGAAGATTGGTCTAATTCAGGATCTAACATGTACAATTGAAAACCTCATTCTCGATTCTACGAAAATTTATGAGAGCATCCAATAGAATCATGAAGAGTCTAAGTGAAACAAACATAATCATATGAGATATGGATATTCATTCAAAACGAAAACAAAATGAATATATGTGGCGGAAATTTTAATCAGGCGAGCATACAGATGATATTCTTCATATTCTTCCTCAGACAATTCAGACCAAAGACTTTTTTCACATTTTCCACAAGCATAGATGCAAGGCCTGCTGTTCAGTACACAAACTTAATAGTGCTCTAGTGGTCCATCTTTCTGCATTGGATTTTCGTCTATGAAAAATAGTAATGGATTCTCCGTAGAATAGAATCAATAGGTACAGAAAAGCAAAGACCCTAACGTTGCACTGTGAGTATTCAATGTTATTTTAGACCAGAATAGACCACCAACCCATAATAGTTTTCATGATCTTGTTGGATCCATCCATTGGTCATTTGTCACATAAAAAGGAACTTGATCGCCATCTAATAGGCTAAAATTTCTCTGAATCTTGGGGTAAGGTATTGAGGCTATCCTTATCACAAATTGGATGAAATATATGTTCCACAAGAAACATATTAGAACTTTACCCTTTTGAATAAAATGGGTATAAACTTTGACATATCTGGAAGAAAATTTACAAGAAGGGTACTGATATAGATTGATCTCAATAGCACATATATTTTTCGTCCTCAAAGAGGTATCTTTTGTCATAACTATGTTTACAGAAACATATTAAGGCAAAACCTTATGTTTTTATAAGAAAAAGAAGTTTGTCAATTACTGTGCTATTCTACATAACATGTAACATGTAACCCCTGGAACAAACCTCACTTCTTAAGGAACATTTCTCTGAACTCATTATTTGACTTCAGCTTCTCATCTTCCACTTCCCCGGCTTTTTGATTTGTCGAGGGGACAACAAGTGGTCTGAGTTCCTTGGCATTGCAAATGTGTTTCTCCCCTTTAGCTGAATGTTATCACTACATTTATTAGCAGCAGAGTGTGGTGCTCTAGACTCCCTGAAAATCTGATTACTACTTTACGCTGCCATTTAACCCAAAGGGGTAAGAAAATAAAAGGTAAAAGTGGGAAACACAAACATCCAAACGTCTATAGACTGCATTGCACACAAACAAACACACACAAGTAACATAAAAGATAAAACATAATTCCACTTAGCCTACCGTGGTCTCCAAAGGCCGCATGACCAGCAAAATCCATTCTCTTTTACTTGGGATTTGATCTTGCAATGCTTATCCTCTTCCCAAGAATTTTTTTTTTGTTCTTTCCTACAGCTACAGCAAGGTGTGCATCATCGACAAAATCCACATATGCGAGGCCCTTCAAAAATCGATAAGAGTATATTATAAATTAGTATGCAACGGTCCCATACAGATGCACTACAGTTTAAAGGTAAGCTGGAATATGGGTAAATCTGTATGGGACTATGGTTGAGTCTCCTAAGCATATCACTTGCTAGTAAAATGAAAAAAATATGCTCTTAGACAGTTAGACCCTTTATACTTAGAAAATTAAGCAATTTTACATAATTATAGAATTCAACGCTTCTGCAAGTTTATTTGAGACTGCATAATTGTCTCTGGAAAGGACATTCATCTTAAAACCAAAAGCGTAAGAACTAAACTATTTATTAACTACAAGGAAGAAATCAAATTGAAGTTTCAGTGAGCACCCTTGAGAAGTTTGATAAAAGAGAATGGATTGCAATTAGCAGTTTCTATCTCCCAGAAGCATCGGCCATGCTGATCTCCCAATCTCATTAAAATTAGTTTTTTAAGGCTAATTTCTGTGGTACATTTCACATTATGCATACATGTGTTAAAGTTTAAAGGTCAGGCAATGTTAAATAAGGATTTGACTGTAAGACTGATGTGCACATGGAAGGTCCAGTGGATAGCTTCCCCTTTTTCATTTGAAGCATAAAGGACAAAGAACATTGACAAATAATGAATGATAGAAATAGAGTCATACCCTTGACTTTCTGGTGCACTTGTTCGGCAGAATTCGATCAGATCCAACCCCACCAATATCACTAAAGAATTTTTTTAGACCATCAGAATTATCTCTCCGTATTTGCCTATCCAGCGTCAAAAAAGAATAAAAAGAAATCTCTCTCTGAAGTGCGAGAGAATCTCTTCTTGCCCTGAAGTTAAGGTTTGATAAAAATGCAGTACACTCGTCAGTGTATACTTTGGCTCTTCTAGTGGTGGAGTCTTTGATGTGCTGGTCATTTGGATTCTCTTCAAACTTGGGTTTTGCTTCTTCTACTTCGTTTTCTTGAGCTAAGTTCTGTGCATGTCCCTTTTCTTTCCCGTGCACTTTGTTTTGGGTTTTGGGTACTATTTTTCTACCGTTTAGCTGGAGACTGTTCATCAGTCATGTTTGAATCTGTTTTAATCTTTCCATTAACACTTTTCTTATGCAACTTCTCTTTCTGACCTATTAGTTCAGGAACAAATTTGGCTTCTTTCTGTAACCTAGATAGTTGCAGCTCTTCCAAGCGGGTGTAATCTGAGAAAGAGAACAAAGACAAGCATCTTTATGCATTGAGTTAAAATAGCAAGGATTGCATGCATTCAATAAATACCAAGCAGTATCATAATTCAGTAACATCTTTAACAATGTTACGTAACAACTTGACTTAAAAGCTTAAATTGATAGTTAAGCGTTCAACAACCATACTTAAAATTTAACACAATCTCGTGCGCTGAACAGCCACAACAACAACTATAAATATAACATAAATACATATACAAGTTTATAATCTAAATAAGAGCCTATTTGTTATACATTTTAAATAGTGTTTTATTTTCGAAACAAAGGAATGTAAGGAATTTTATGAAAATACGTTTTCATAAAAATAAGTTGAAATGATTTCAAAACAATGTTTTTGCATATAATCCTAAAAATTTGTGTAAAATTAGAAAACAAGAAAAATATCATTTCTCGGTCTTTATATAGTTTTTAACTTCAAAAACAATTTTTAATACCAGATATACTTTTAATTATTTAAAATATTGAGATAAAGCTTTTAAAATTTTTAATTGTAACTTAATTTTTTAAAATTATTTTTGAATCACAAACCAAGCTGGCCCAAATCTCATAAAGAGATTTAAAATACAAAATCTATTTTCATATATTTAAAATTTAGAGATAAAACTTTAAAATTTTTAATTGTAACTTAGTTTTTCAAAATTATTTTTGAATGACAACCCAAATTGGCTCAAATCTCATATAGAGAGATTTAAACATGAAATAAGGAGAAAACAAATCCTGATAATCTTTTTATTTCAATCTCTTAAACTAGATAAGACTTAGATAACTCTTAAATTTATCATATTCTAATCTAGAAATCCTACACTCCCCCTCAAGCTGGTGAATAGATATTTATCATTCCCAGCTTGGAAACTAGAGTAACAAACAACTGTCTAGGCAGTCCTTTTGTAAGAATATATGTTGTCTGCTGACTTGTAGGCAAGTAGGTAACACACAACAGCTTATCTTGTATCTTCTCCTTGATGAAATGTCTATCTATTTCAATGTGCTTGGTCTTATCATGATGCACTAGATTGTGTGCTATCCCAATCGCAACCTTGTTGTCACAGTACAACCTCATAGGCTCCACTTTCAAGCTCTCCCAAGATTCTTCTTAGCCATATTAGTTCACAAATCCCATGAGCCATAGCATGAAATTCAGCCTCAGCACTACTTCTAGCTACCACGTTCTACTTCTTACTTCTCTAGGTTACTAAATTTCCCCAAACAAAAGTGCAATAACCTAAGGTCGATCTTCTATCATCCACAAAACCAGCCCAGTCCGCATCCGTGAATGCTTCTACTTTCCTTTCATTCTTTTTACCAAAAAACAGCCCCTACCCAAGGGTCATTTTAAGATACCTTAGAATCCTACTCATAGCCCCAAAAAGCTTCTCTTGTGGGTTATGCATATGCTGACTCACTACGCTCATTGGAAAGGCTATGTCAGGTCTAGTATGAGATAGGTATATCAACTTCCCAACCAACCTTAGATACCTACCTTTATCAACCAGAGCATCACAACTCATTTCCTCAAATTTCAAATTTGGTTCAATGGGAGTCTCAACTGGCTTGTAACCTAGCATACCTATCTCCTTCAGTAAATCCAACACATATTTTCTTTGTGAAACTGAAATTCCCTTTTTACTCCTAGCAATCTCTATACCAAGGAAATACCTCAACTGCCCCAAGTCTTTTAATTCAAAATCCTAAGCAAGAACCTTCTTAACAGCCTCCATTTCTTCAAAACTATCTCTAATAATAGTAATATAGTCTACATAAACAATAGGAATAGTAATCTTACCTACGGAGGTTTTAAGGAATAATGTATGATCAGTCTGCCCCAGAGTGAAACCATACCCCTTAACAGCCTTTGTGAATTTTTCAAACCAGGCCCATGGAGACTGTTTTAGGTAATGATTTCTTCAATTTGCACACTTTTCCGTCCTTTCCACTCCCTTCAAACCCTGGTGGCATTTCCATGTATACCTCTTTTGCAAGTTCACCATTCAAAAACGCGTTTTTTCACATCTAGTTGTTGTAAAGGCCAGTCTAGATTTGGTGCAAGAGATGAGCACCTTGATAGTATTCAACTTAGCCACTGGAGCAAAGGTCACCTCATAATCTACTCCATGCGATTGCATAAATCCCCTTGCCACCAGCCTTGCCTTATACCTTTCAACTGTTCCATCTGCCTTATACTTAATAGTAAATACCCACTTGCAGCTCACAGTAGTTTTCCCTCTAGGTAAACTCACTAGTTCCCAGGTCTTGTTTTTTCTCAAGAGCCTCCATCTCCTCTATCATAGTCTTCCTTCACTATTCATCTGCTAATGCCTCATGTATCAGTGTTGGAACCTTCACAGCTGAGAGATTAGTGGTGAATACCAAAAATTTATTTGCCAACTTATCGTATGCCACATACTTAACAATAGGATGCAACGTATAGGATCTAACACTCTTCCTTAGTGCAATAGGTAAATGTAAATCATCATGCCCTGACTTAGATTCATCAGAAGATAGTTCTTCCATACCTCGTGACTATGAACCATTGGTTTCTTGTAGTTGGGATGATTGCTCATGCAGATCATTAGGTTTCCTTCCACTTTGATAGTTAGTTCTTCGAGAATAACATTAAAGACCCAACTGATTTAATCTATCCCCTTGGTTGCAATCTTTCCTGAGAGTTTGTTTTACCAAAAGTGGGCTATATAGTTAGAGTATGACCTAAATTGGTAGGCTGACTACGAGACTGACTCATCCTTATAGGACTAGGCTGACCTATAAGAACCTAACCTGAATTATGCTGACTAGGAGATTAACTTATTCTTATAGGACTAGGTTGACCTATAGGAAACTAGGTGACTTTGAACTTTGACCTGGACTGGGAGACTACTGAGACTGACTCAAGTGTGGTTGTAAGGGTAACATTACTTCCTACAAATGACCTTCACAATCTCTTAAATTCTCCCCTGAAGGGAAGTGGGGAAGAATATATGTGACTTAAAAAATGTAACATCACTAGAAACATATAATGTTCTCTTTATAGAACAATAGCACTAATAGTCTTTCTGTGTGGGAGAATATCCAAGAAAGAGACATTTAATGGCCCTAGAGTCTAGCTTTCCTCTATTAGGAGACATAACATGTACAAAAGTAGTACATCCAAACACCTTTAAGGGTAAAGTATTTAGGATCCTACAACTAGGAAAAATCTTTAGCAAAGTCTCAATAGGTGTATGAAAATCAAGAATTCTAGTAGGTAATCTATTTATCAAATATGCAGCTGTTAAAATCGCATGACTCCCAAAATACTTAGGTACATTAATGATAAACATTAAGACTCTAGCTACCTCTAATAGGTGCCTATTCTTTCTTTCAGCTATCTCATTTTGTTGAGGGGTATTAACACAAGATCTTTGATGTACAATCCCGTGATGTAACAGGTAGTTTCCTAGGATAGAGTGAAAATATTCCTTACCATTATCAGTCAGTAAAACCTGGATTTTTTCTCAAAACTGAGTTTCAACCGTTGAATGAAAGTTTTTGAACAATTGACCTACTTCAAACTTGTTTTTCATCAAGTATACCCAACATATTCTAGTGTGATCATCAATAAAGGTAATGAAACCCTTTTGAACTCTTGGAAGGCCTGTGATAAAATCCATTGATATACTTTCCAATTTCCATTCAGGAATACTGAGTGGCTGAAGTAAACCTGATGGTCTTTGGTGTTCTGCACTTTGCCACATAATCTCCAATATCTCTCTTCATACTGGCCACCAATAACTTTTCTTTAAATATTGATACATCTTGGTTCCTCCAGGATGAACAGTATATGGTGTATCATGAGCCTCTACAAGAATCTTTCTCTTCAACTTAGCGTCTTGGGGAATGCATATACGATTTCGGAAACGGAGGACACCATCTAACAGGTGAAATTCTAATATCTTGCCCTCAATTACTTGTTGACTTACGTTCTAACACCACTCATCAACAACTTGTTTTTCTTTAATCTCTTCTAGCAAAGTAGGCTGAATGTCTAACCTGGCAAGCCTTCCCGATATCACCTCTATTTGGTCCTTTATCAACTCTCCCAATAACTCTTTATGTCTTGTGAGTTGAGACAAGTAGGCATTTCTACTCAAGGCATCAGCTACTACATTGGCTTTTCTAGGTTGATACTTAATTTCACAATCATAATCCTTTACCAGCTCTAACCATCTCCTCTGCCTCATATTCAACTCTCTTTGGGTGACGAAGTACTTCAAACTCTTATGATCCGTATAAATGTTACTCTTTGCTCCATACAAATAATGCCTCCATATTTTCAGTGCAAAAACTACAACAGCCAACTCTAGATCATGTGTAAGGTATCTCGTCTCATACTCTTTTAGTTGTCGAGAAGCATAGGCCATTACTCTACCCAACTACATCAATACTGCACCAAATCCCTGAAATGAGACATATGTATAAATATCATAATCTACACCCTCCTATGGTAACACAAGAATAGGAATTGTGGTCAATCTTCTCTTTAACTCTTGAAAACTTTCTTCATAGGCATTCAACCATATGAAAGGTGTTCTCTGTTTGGTGAGAGTTGTGAGTGGCTTAGCCAACTGAGCAAACCTTGCTACAAACCGCCTATAGTAGCCTGCTAGGCCCAAGAAACTTCTAACTTCCTTTACTGTCTTCGGCTGTTGCCATTCCAGAATTGCCTTTACCTTACTTGGATCCACTGATATACCCTCCTTTGAGATGGTATGGCCCAGGAAGATAACTTGATCTAGCCAAAACTCATACTTAGAAAATTTTGCAAATAGCCTCTTATCTCACAATCGCTGTAGCACAAATCTTAGGTGTTCTTCATGCTCCTCTTTTGTCTTAGAATAAACCAAGATATCATCAATAAACACCACTATGAATCGATCAAGACAATCCTGAATCACCCAATTCATTAAGTCCATAAAGACTACTAGGGCATTGGTTAACCTAAAAGGCATCACCACAAACTCATAATGCCTATATTTGGTCCAAAAAGCAGTCTTGGCAATATCTTGCTCTGTAACGCTTACTTGGTGATAACCCGACCTCAAATCAATCTTTGAAAACACGGTTGCTCCTTTCAGCTAATCAAACAAATCATCTATGAGAGGTAACAGGTATTTATTCTTCATTGTCACTTTATTTAGCTCTCTGTAATCTATGCACATCTGTAGAGATCCATCTTTCTTCTTTACAAATAAAATTGGAACGTCCCGAGGAGAATGGCTAGGTCAAATAAAACCCTTGTCTAAGAGTTCCTGAAGCTGCTTTTTCAATTCCTGAAGTTCAGCTGGGGCCATCCGATAAGGGGTTTTAGAAATTGGTGTTGTCCCTGGTGCTAGGTTAATACTGAATTCTACTTCTCTTTGTAAAGGTAAACCCGGAAAATCTTTTGGGAATACATCTAAAAACTCCCGGACTACTGGCACATTCTGAATCTCTTGTTGTGGGACATCATTACTGTGCACTACATGAGCAATATACCCCAAGCACCCTTTTCTTAGCATCTTTCTGGCCTTTACACTGCTAATTAACATACTAAGCTGGTGACCCTCGCCAAAATTAAACTTATCACCATCATCGAGATTAAATCTTGCTTTCTTCTTCTGACAATCAATCTCTACTCAAAATCTCCCCACGAAATCCATGCCCAAAATAACATCAAAATCGGGCATATCAAACACCATCAAATCCACCGGCAACTCTTTTCCATGGATCACTACGGACTCCCCTGGAAGCATCTCCTGAGTTACGACACTAACACCATCTGGTAACTCTATCTTAATGGACAATCCACTATAATAGGTTTCAAACCTAATCTGTCTAAAATCCCATGTGTAATAAATGAATGTGTGGCTCCTGAATCAATTAATGCATAAAGGGGAACTGAGTGAAATAATAACTGACCAGTAACTGCAGATGGGCTAGCTTAAGCTTCACTCTAAGCTACTGTGAACACTCGAGCATTAGTACCTCTAGGAGTCTACGCTGCGGGTGCAAGAAGGGCTTTGCAATCTCTCATCATATACCCTGGCTGCCAGCATCTATAGCATACGTTTCGGCCCAAATCTCTAAGACGCTCCCCATAATGATTTCTTCCACACTTTTGGCGCTAGGGAACTTCAACAGTTCTCGGCCTTTTATTCTGCCAATCCCTCTTGTTCTTCTTGGGTTGATATCTTTTCTTATTTCTCACCTTTCTATTAGCGGGGGCATTAGCTCTATCTCTCTGTGGAGCAGAAGGTGGAACACTAGGGGCAATTGCTGATGGAGTTGCTGGGGTTAGCTTATTCACAAATATTTCTGCCCGTAAGGCTCGTTCCAAAGCTTCACTATATGTTTAGGGGGGCAGGGCACCGGCCATCACATCTCGAGCTATTTCTTGTTTCAGCCCACACATGAACTTATCTCTCCTCAATTCTGGTGTACTCACTACACCTGGCACAAACCTTGCCAGGGAATTAAATTTCACCGAATATTCTTTCACTGAACTAGTCCCCTGTTGCAAATTGATAAACTCCTGAACCTTTTCATGAACTCGATCAACTATTCTACACTCTGCCTCAAACAATCTTCTGCAATCTCCCCAAGTCATCGAGGCTATATCTTGAGTATCCTCCATCAATTCCCACCATATACGGGCATCACCCCTAAACAGGAAGCTTGCATACTAAATCTTCTCCTGATCTGTCATAGGGAAAAGTTTCGTCATACGCTCCACGGATCTAAACCACTCGTTTGCCACTATTGGGTCTGTCGTACCTCGGAATTCTGATAGCTGATGTTGACTAGGCAACCCATATATTCGGCTCAATACGATTCTACATTACCGGCGGTACCGGCCTCTCTCTCTCCTCTCTGGGGGTCGGTACAATAACTGGGGTCTCAACTCTCTCGAGTAGAGAGCCTCCACGTTTCTTTACCAAGACTTGCTGTATAATACTATGGATCCTCGCTTCATCGAGGACAAGGGGAGTAGATTCTGAAGGGTTGGAAGGTTCACCCATACTCATTGCCTTCTTACTGCCTACTCGAGTTCTACGTCTCATCTACATAACACCAACACTTTTAGTCAACTCAATTAACTTATCTACTACAAGTAAGGAAAGAAATAACTTACAACGGTCAACTACGGAACGTCAATGCGGCGGGAGAGGCACACTGTCAAATCCCAAAACCTTTGCTCTGATACCAAAAATATAATATGCTTTCTCTAGCTAGTATACTCTTAAAATAACAGTAAAACTCACTAAATATATATAAGAAAATATACATGTAGATGAGTATAAAATAATGGGCCTATAACTAATTTTTCTTTATATACAAATCCTTATATAATAAAATAAAGTCACAAGACATCACTCGATAGTGTTGCCAAACCCTTCCGCTTCTTACGTGCCAAGCGACCGCATCGTACCTACTACTTGCAAAAACATTGAAAACAATAGGGTGAGCACTAATTGCTCAGTAAGTGAACCCGTTGTGCTACTCTTCTCTCTCTGTTGTTCACATTCTGAATTTCTTTCCTTACATCACACTTCTCTGTTCTTTCTCTATTCTTATTTCTCACTACTCATGATAGTAGGCATGGTATCATGCATAGGTATGATGCAAATGCACAAATGCATAGGATGTGCATTTTCTTTTCTATTTTTCTATTTTTCTTATTCTGTTCTGTGTATTTCTTTCTTTCTTTTCTAGTCTTTCTTTTTTTCTTTCCTAGTACTTCTTTCTTTCTTTCTATTCTTTCTTTCTTTTCTATTCTTTCTATTCCTTTCTTTCTGTTCTTTCTTTCTTTCTATTCTTCTTTTCTTTTCTTTCTTTCTTGCCGATCGGACTCGGTTGAGGCATGGATTTGGAGCCCTGGCCGTGTAAGTGTATTCTCTAATTTTAGGTACAGTCCTCATCCACGTGCACTTCTAACGGACTGTACAATTCTTCTTTTTGATTCTGAGGCCGCTCACTAAAGGCGGTGTGCATGCGGGGCTATGTCACTCACGGGTTCCCCCTCGCAACGACCTTCTCTTCTTTTATCTTTTTACACTTCTTTACATAAAATTTCAGATTTGAACTTCTTTACTATTTCTCATTTCTTTCTATTTGTTCTTTAACTTTAATATTCAATATTGCTTTTTAATGCTCTTATGAGTATGTATGCATGTAGATGGGCTCATGTATATTATTCTTTCTAAATTCACATGTTTGGATGCAATAATGCAATATGGAATGCAAACATGTCATTCTCTACCATCTACAAACTCATCTCAAGATAACAAATAATCATACTCATACATNTCCCTCTCCTCTCTGGGGATTGGTACAATAACTGGGGTCTTAACTCTCTCTGGTACAAAGCCTCCCTGTTTCTCTACCAAGACTTGCTGTATAATTCTACGGATCCTCGCTTCATCGAGGACAAGGGGAGTAGATTCTGAAGGGTTAGAAGGTTCACCCATACTCATTGCCTTCTTACTGCCTACTCGAGTTCTACGTCTCATCTACATAACACCAACACTTTTAGTCAACTCAATTAACTCATCTACTACAAGTAAGGAAAGAAATAACATACAACATTCGACTACGGAATGTCAATGTGGTGGGAGAGGCACATTGTCAAATCCCAAAACCTTTGCTCTAATACCAAAAATGTAAAACTCTTTCTCTAGCTAGTATACTTATAAAATAACAGTATAACTCACTAAATATATATAAGAAAATATACATGCAGATGAGTATAAAATAATGGGCCCATAACTAATTTTTCTTTATATACAAATCTTTATATAATATAATAAAGTCACAAGATAGCATTCGATAGTGTTGCCAAACCCTTAAGCTTCTTGACGTGCCAAGCGACCGCATCGTACCTACTACCTGCAAAAACATTAAAAACAATGGGGTGAGCACTAATTGCTCAGTAAGTGAAACTGCTATGCTACTCTTCTCTCTCTGTTATTCACATTCTGAATTTCTTTACTTACATCACAAATCTATGTTCTTTCTCTATTCTTATTTCTCACTACTCATGGTAGTAGGCATGGTATCATGCATAGGTATGATGCAAATGTACAAATGCATAGGATGTGCATTTTCTTTTCTATTTTTCTATTTTTCTTATTCTGTTTTCTGCTTCTTTTCTCTATATTTCTTTCTTTCTATTCTTTCTTTCTTTTCTATTCTCTCATTCTTTCTATTCTTTCTATTCTTTCTTTCTTTGTATTCTTTCTTTTCTTTTCTTTCTTTCTTGCCAGTCAGACTCGGTTGAGGCATGGATTTGGAACCCTGGCCGTCTGAGTGTATTCTCCAATTCTGGGTACAGTCCTCATCCACATGCACTTCTAACGGACTGTACAATTCTTCTTTCTGATTCTGAGGCCGTTCACTAAAGGCAACGTGCATGCGGGGCTATGTCACTCACGGGTTCCCCATCGCAACAACCTTCTCTTCTTTTATCTTTTTACACTTCTTTAAATAAAATTTCAGATTTGAACTTCTTTAATATTACTCATTTCTTTCTATTTGTTCTTTAANGAGAGTGGCGATGGAGAAGAAGAATGAAGGGTTTGCAATGACTTAATTCCTTTTAATGAAATTTATACACAAGCATTCCCATTTTGCCCTTACTCTTCTTTGGGAATTCTATCTATATCCTTTGATTCATTACAAACACACCCCCATAGCAACATATTCTTCATGAAAATTCCTTACATTTTACTCCCCACTTTTCCTGCTAATTAGGGGTAGAATGGTCAAATTGCCCTTAGGGAAGAAAATATCTAAAACTTAACAAACATTTTGGTCGGCCTGTCGCCGCGGCGAGGAAGCTTCTGTCGCCGCGGTAAAACTGTCCAGCAGCTTCCCGTGGCTTCAACACCTCTTCTCCACGGCGAAGATTCTTCTTCGCCCCGGCGAAGCTTGGAACACTGAACTTCTTCTATTTTCAACCAATTTCAGGGCAAGTATTCAACATAACACTCAATCAAAGGTCAACCAAACAATATTACTAAGAAACCAACTCAAATAAAAGCAAAAGAAGAAACAATAACTACGTACCTCAACTGGGGCGTTACAGCCCGACACGAAAATATGTGGGTCGTGTCGTGGACCTTAAAAAAGCCCGTGGGCCAGCACAGCACAACACGAAAAAAATAATAAATTAATAAAATTAATAGTTATTTTTTAAAAGTGCCGTTGAAGGCATTATGTGTATGAAAGATTAGGCGACGGCAGATTTCAAGCTTCAAAATCATGTTGTTGAATTTTAAGAATTTAGAAATTAATGAAAATGAAGATTGATAATCATTCTTAATCCTAATTTCTAAGTTTGTATTTGTAATTTATAATTATAACTTTTAAGTAATAAAAAGTTTTGAAATTCAATTAATATTTCAGTGTCTCTTTATTATATTATATTTCATAATGATTATATATTTTTAATTAATATAAATACAAAATGTCACTAAATATAGCAAATAAAATATTTTAAAAATAATTATTAATAATAGATCAAAATTACCATTATTTATAAATATTAAAATTAAATATTTTTACAAAGCACGTGGCCCGGCCCATGGCATGGCCCAAAGCATGGCACGATATTAACGGGCCGGGTCGTGGGCCTTCAAATTTTGTGGGCTGGCATGGCACGACAGGGCACAAAACTATGCGGGCCTTGGCACGGCATGATGGACTTTGAATTTTTATACACGGCACGGCCCACCACCACCTCTATGGGTGGTAACCCTCATGTAGTATACATCATTACATGCAGCATGGCATGCAAAATGAAGCTATTGCGTGGACCCAACCTCGAGCGAAAATCACTACTCAACACGATTCCTGTGTTGACCTAGAAATACTCAATGAATAGATGATTTTGTAAAACATTTTTTCTGTACTTATACTTTTCTGAAAATATTTTTTCTGTAATTATGATACAATTATCTGAATTAGTTCTTATAAACTGATATTAATAAACTAGAGATATATTATATATTTTCTCTGATTCTATATTCTTAATGTCTAGTATCTAATACTAAAACTATTATTATTAACTGTTTACTTTATTATTTCATTTCTGATACATTAAAACTAATAATTGATAAATGATCTAACACCATAAACTAAATATATAATAACAAAAATAGAAACAAGACAAAAGGTAAATAGATTTTTCTTTTATGTTATAATTATTCATTTTATTATAGTATTTCATATTTTTCTTTGAAAAAAAAAACTCTTTATTACCAAATCCTTCTTCTGAAAACAAAATAATGCATATCATAAATTCAGATGGAAATTTGCATATAATAAGTCTATGGGTGATTAGAGCCGGTGGTGGGTCGTGTCAGCCCACAGCACGACACGAAAAAAGCAAGGCACGATAAGGCATGGCACAGCCCGGCACGAAAATATGTGGGCCATGCCATGGGCCTTAAAAAAAGCCTGTGGGCCAGCACGGCACAACACGAAAAAATAAAATAAAAAAATAATAAATTAATAAAATTAATAGTTATTTTTTAAAAGTACCGTTGAAGCCATTATGTGTATGAAAGATTGGGTGGCGACAGATTTCAAGCTTCAAAATCGTGTTGTTGAAGATATATTTGAAGATTTTAAGAATTTAGAAATTAATGAAAATAAAGATTTATAATAATTCTTAATCTTAATTTCGAAGTTTGTATTTGTAATTTATAATTATAACTTTTAAGTAATAAAAAATGTTAAAATTCAATTAATATTTCCGTGTGTCATTACTACATTATATTTCATAATGATTATATATTTTTAATTAATATAAATACAAAATGTCACTAAATATAGCATATAAAATATTTTAAAAATAATTATTAATAATAAACCAAAATTACCATTATTTATAAATATTAAAATTAAATACTTTTACAAAGCACGTGGGCCGGCCCATGGCATGGCCCAAAGAATAGCACAATATTAACGGGCCGTGCCGTGGGCCTTCAAATTTTGTGGGCCGACACGGCACGACAGGGCACAAAACTATGCAGGCCTTGGCACGGTACAGCACACGGCACGATGGACATTGAATTTTTAGACACAACACGGCCTACCACCACCTCTATGGGTGGTAACCCTCATGCAGTATACATCATTACATGCGACATGGCATGCAAAATGAAGCTATCGCGTGGACCCAACCTCGAGCGAAAATCACTACTCAACACGATTCCTGTGTTGACCTAAAAATACTCAATGAATAGATGATTTTGTAAAATATTTTTTCTTTACTTATACTTTTCTGAAAATATTNCGGCACGGCCCACCACCACCTCTATGGGTGGTAACCCTCATGCAATATACATCATTACATGCGGCATGGCATGCAAAATGAAGCTATCGCGTGGACCCAACCTCGAGCGAAAATCACTACTCAACACGATTCCTATGCTGACCTAAAAATACTTAATGAATAGATGATTTTGTAAAACATTTTTTCTTTACTTATACTTTTCTGAAAATATTGTCTCTGTAATTATGGTACAATTATCTATAGTATTTCTTATAAACTGCTATTAATAAACTAGTAATATATTATATATTTTCTCTGATTCTATATTCCTAATGTCTAGTATCTAGTACTAAAACTATTATTATTAACTGTTTACTTTATTAGTTCATTTCTGACACATTAAAACTAATAACTGATAAATGAACTGATACCATGAACTAATAATTGTTCTGATATTGTAAAACGGAAAATTGATCTACTACTATGGAACTAATAACTAATACTGAACTGATCATAAATGTTAAGAGATACATTAACAGATATGATCAGCACATATCAAGTGATTAAACAGTTAAACATACACCCCTCTTAATAAAGAACTTTTGTTATGAATGTGCTTCCTAGTTCTTATAACATTATAATCTCTGTTATGACCTTTATTTCTAGCAAAATTTGGAAACAATGGTACCCATCAAAACTAAATTTTAAAAATAGTTACAAGAATCGGATGACTAATAGTTGAACAATATAATTTACATAAACATTTCAAATGTTTTCTTTTAAAATACAACTCATTAACTGTACATAAAATTGCATGACAGTAATAAGTCACAAGAACCAATCAATTATGGAAACATTTTCTTGCAAGTGTAATATAAGAGTGACTGTAAAAAAACCTTTAAGTGTTTTCTCATCCGATACCTTTAGGAGGTGAGCAACTTTGTAGAATCCTGCATGATATCTATTCAGACATTCTTCTATTATTGTTGGTTTCATCCCATTCCTATAAGGTTTTGGCCTTGTAAGAGTCCATTGCCCATATCGCCAACAAATGCATTAATTTAGCACTCTAAAACAACCAATGGTGGTCCAAGCCTCAGGAGTTTAGAAAGAATAACTACACAGAAAACAGCAATGAGTCAGTCAATTATCAGGAACAAATAGTTCTGGAGCAGATATTTTTCAGTGTAAATTATGCAGAATGTAAAGTTTCCAATTGTCGTTGGTAGAAATTTATCCTAAAGGCAGTAACCTGATGATGCAGGACGTAAAGGAAGGACGCAAATGGGTATTTAGTCCTTATCTTCTACATTTTAGGATCGAGTATTTGAGTCCTTGGTATCCCTTTCTTGATGTCCCCTCTCAACCTACTAATTTCTCTCTATCACCCTACATAGAATCCTATATTATCTATCTACGATATTCTTCTCCCCCTCCATCACCTAAGGAGCAAAAATATTGTCTACTAGACATTATAACTACCGCAGTTTTGTCCAACATTTCACAACATCAAGAATCTACTAGAAAATGGTAACACGGTACATCCACCAAAAAAAATAAATGAACTGACAAAATAGATGATGAAATGAAAACTATACAGATGTGAGATAGATTTAGATCTAAAAAGCACAAACTCATACCTTAGTTAACAGTCTATTAACTAAGCTATAAGATAACAGCTTTAAATAAACTTAGGGGTTCTTACACAAATGTATTTTCAGACCATGCTGCTTCATAGGTTTCAATGGCAGTTTNGCAAATGTGTTCCCAACTTGACACTCACTGCTCACATGGTTCCCTGCACAAAAATCACACGTTAGTTGAGGTGCTTGTATAGAGTTTACCTGCATAGTTCCCAACTATTTTTGAAGTGCCGTGTGTTGGACTGAGATGGCTGTAAAGGCATCAACTTCATGAAGACCTAAAGATTTCCTTGATGTTGCTCTCTCATTCGGTCTTTGATAATTGTTGCTTGCCAAAACCTCAAGCAACTCATAAGCCTCCTTTGGCGTCTTATTCTGCAAGGCCCCTCCTGAAGCTGCATCTACCATGGTTTGCACATTACCCATCAACCCATTGTAGAACGTTTGGACTTGAAGCCAAACTGGCAACCCATGGTGTGGACACTTCCTCATTAATTCCTTGTATCTCTCCAAGCCTCATACAACGACTCGGAATCCTCTTGTAGAAATGATGTGATATCATTTCTCAATTTTGCTGACTTAGCTAGAGGAAAGAACTTGGTAAGGAATTTCTGTGCTAGCTTATTCCAAGTTGTTATTGTTCCCGGTGGTAATGCCATTAACCACCCCTTGGCTTTATCTCCCAATGAAAATAGGAATAATCTCAGCCTAATAGCATCATCCAACACTCTATTTGACTTGAAGGAGTCACAAATTTCTAAGAAATTTGCAATATGCTGATTCGGATCTTTCTTCAAATCTCCATTAAATCTAACCGACTGCTGGATCATCAGAATGATTGCCGGCTTGATTTCGAAGTTGTTTGCTGGCACTGTAGGTATAGTAATACTCTTTTCTCTCTCTGTTTCTCTTTCTTAGAACTCTTTTCTACTAACTCTCTTTAGTATGTACTAACTCTCTTTAGTAAGTCACGGCCCCATCTTTCCAGGGGCACGGCCGGGACTCGCTCCCGCTTTCAGTGACTTTTACTCGTTCTTAGCCGATCGGACTCGATTATGCATGGATTCGGAACCCTTGGCCATGTGAGTATATAATCTCTCTCTCGGGTACTCTCAGGTATAGCCCTCATCTGCATACACTCTCACGGGCTACACCACTTCTCTCTCTCATACTCATGCCGCTCTCTCAATGTGGCGTACATGCGGGAATACTCTACCCATTACTCACAGGTTCCCCATCGCACAACCTACTATTTTCTATTAATAAAGCTCAGACTCAAAGTTCTCTACACTTTCTCTAATGCATAATTAATGCATATAGATGATTCATGCTCATTAATGTACTCATGAAATGCACAAATGCAATGTTGTATTAAGATAGTCATTCTGCATAGGTCACACTCAAGAAGGCATAATTTGAGTTATACATATCCGATTGGTCTTGTTTTAAAGATTAGAGACAGGGCTAAAACTTTTATGTTTTGGTCTCAACCCAGTTCAATCTGTGAGATGCCAAAAAATCACTCAAAAAGTCATGGCTGTGACAGGGCAGTTTTCACTTAGGCATTTCATCAAACAATAAATGTGCAAACATAAATTATACTTTAGCTATCACTCTTCTTCTTTATTTAACCATCCAAAATGGGAGTAAAGCTCCCTTGTATCATCACAAAACTTGTCAAGTAAAAACACTCCAAAAAGTTTACTCAAACTTCTTTCAACTTCAATCAAACTTCAACCCATCATCATACAATCAAAAGCACTTCTCATAATTCAAATATATCCAATAACAAGCATAATTCATCATCAATCTCATCTCAATTTCTCAATAATCATAACACATACATAATTAAAAGAAATCTCTACTCACTTGATTTTCTTAAATCTTAACTTGGTTGGATTTACTTACCTTGAATTTGAGCAACTCCAACACTATAATCTCTCTTTGATAGAATTCCCTTTCCTCTTAAACCCTAAGCATANGTGAGGTTGTGTAAGTGAGCTAACAAAAATAAAATATTAACTTTCGAAGATGGGTTTTGAGAGATTGAAGACGAACGAAATGGGGATCTGAATCTCAAAGCCATGAATGAATTGAAGAGTGTTTTTGTGGGTTGTTTTTTTTCCGAAGTAAGGTCATTGCAAAAGGCAAATGCATTAAAGAGAAATGTTTTGACAAATTTCACAAACAACCTTAAAGGTTTTCAAAATTGCAAACTTATGTCAAGTATCGATCTTTCCTATTCAAACCACCTTTATGATTTCAAAAATTGAAGGTTAAAAATGTAAATCCACATTCAGGTGTTTTTCGGTTTGAGGTGGTTTTCTACTAAATCCAAAAATCAAACAAAATGAAACCCAATTTATATAAGTATTCAATTGGAATTTTTTTTACCTTTTTTTAATAAAATTATAAGATTTAAATAAATCATGCTATTGAACTTTGTACTTAATTTACAATGATATATAATTTATTTATTTTTTCTATTTGTTCTTCAAACTTTTAAATATACCAAAATCGATATTTCACATAATCGAATTTGATATATTAAAAATTCAAGGGATATTGTTTTTTACTTTTTAGAAGTTACATGAATAATGTTTCATTATCATATTAATAAGATTATCACGCTAATTATATTGTTGAAATATCTATATTACTAAAATAATAGTATGTATAGTTTAATATAATTACTAGTTTTGTATTATACAATAGAGTTATATTGGCAGCCTTGAGGTTTAATATAGTAAAAATAATCAAATTTATAAAATAATAAAAATCTTAAGTGAATTTTTGTAATTATAGTGAAGCTCAAAGGAGTTGACTTGATGTCCTTAAAACTTTATGATACTATTGTAATGTTCTACATTAGCTTATCCACAACACAACGTGCACTATACATTAACATGTATGATCAGCACGTATCAAGTGATTAGACAGTTGCACATACACCTATCTCAGTAAAGAGCTTCTGTTATGAATGTACTTGTTATGACATTGTAATCTCTATTATGACCCCAATTGCTTGTAAAATTTGGAAACGATGGTATCCACCAAAACTAAATTCTAAAAACAGTTACAAAATTTCTAACAACAATTTTTTTTACTAGGATTTCAATGAGAGAAATTTCTAAAATAGCTACCGAGCAGTTTCAGATATCCCTGTTTTACATAATCCATCCAAGAGGGAATTCAAGCTTTCAAGGTCAACTGCAAACTTATTATTTACTAAAGTAAGAAACATTTTTACTTCTTCCGAAACACAACCATTCTTGCAAAGTCCATCAATGAAAATGCTATGTGTCCAAGAATAAGGTAAAACCATTAAGTTGCATCTCACCAACTAATTTTTGTGCATCTTTTACATTAGCTCTAAGAAAAAGGCAGGTTAACAAATTCTTATTTATAATCACATTAGGCCTAATTCCTTCTAAAATCTTCTCTTCATAAAGACTAAGAACTTCGTTGACTTCTTTATTCTTGCAATACCATCTGATTAAAGTATTGTAGCAAACAACATTAGGTTCATATCCCTTTCAAGTTAAAACTTCTTCATTTATAAGATCAGTTTTTATGTTGTTTATTATANGATTGAAAATCCACTCAAAAATACCCAAAATCTATGAATTTCCTTGGAAATCTAGTGAAGAAATTTGAGAGAATTTGAGTAGAGAATGGCAAGAATGGAGGGATAGAGTGGCTAGGGTTTCTACTCTTGAACTCTTATTACATAATAATATATATTAGTTTCCCATTTTGCCCTTGCTTTTTCTTAGAAATTCCATCTATGTCCCTTAATCAATTACAATAATGCCCTCATTTTTATTACATTCTCCATGAAATTCTATCCCTTTTCACTCCCCAAGTTTTCAACTAATTTTGAGTGAAATTCCCCCTAATTAAAGTTTAAGGGATTTTCTTCACATTTTTCTCAAAATAACTTTAACAAAATTCGACTAAGAGCCAACCAACCAAAAATAACAACATGCAAGCTCAAATGAGAACAAATCAATAAACATCCAAGCAATGCAACAATAATTTAACTACATACCTCAAGTGGGGCGTTACATGGCACGATATTAACGGACCGTGCCATGACCTTCAAATTTGTGGGTTGGCACGGCACAACAGGGCACGAAACTATTCAGGCCTAGGCACGGCATGGCCCACGGCACGATGGCTTTGAATTTTTAGACACGACACGGCCCACCACCTCCTCTATGGGTGGTAACCCTTATGCAGAATACATCATTACATGCAGCATGGCATGCAAAATGAAGCTGTCGTGTAGACCTCACCTCGAGCGAAAATCACTACTCAGCATGATTCCTGTGTTGACCTAAAAATACTCAATGAATAGATGATTTTGTAAAACATTTTTTCTTTACTTATACTTTTCTGAAAATATTGTCTTTGTAATTATGATATAATTATCTGAATTATTTCTTATAAACTGATATCAATAAACTAGAGATATATATTATGTATTTTCTTTGATTATGTATTCTTAACGCCTAGTATCTAGTACTGAAACTATTATTATTAACTGTTTACTTTATTAGTTCATTTCTGATACATTAAAACTAATAACCGATAAATGAACTGATACCATGAACTAATAATTGTTCTAATATTGTAAAACGGAAAATTGATCTAATACTATAAAACTAATAACTGATACTGAACTGATCATAAATGTTAACTGATACATTAACAGATATGATCTTCATATATCAAGTGATTAAACTGTTAAACATACACCCCTCTTAATAAAGAACTTTTGTTATGAATGTGTTTCCTAGTTCCCATAACATTGTAATCTTTGTTATGACCTTTATTTCTTGCAAAATTTGGAAACAATGGTACCCATCAAAACTAAATTCTGAAAATAGTTACAAGAATCGGATGACTAATGGTTGAACAATATAATTTACATAAACATTTCAAATGTTTTCTTTTAAAATACAACTCATTAACTATACATAAAATTGCATGATAGTAATAAGTCACAAAAACCAATCAATTATGGAAACATCTTCTTGCATGTGTAATACAAGAGTGACTGTAAAAAATCCTTTAAGTGTTTTCTCAACCGATACCTTTAAAAGGTGAGGAACTTTGCAGAATCCTGCATGATATCTATTCAGACATTCTTCATTTACTATTGGTTTCATCCCATTCCTACAAGGTTTTGGCCTTGTAAGAGTCCATTGCCCATATGGCCAACGAATGCATGTAATTTAGCACTCTAAAACAATCAATGTGGTCCAAGCTTCAAGAGTTTAGAAAAATAACTACACAGAAAACAACAATGAGTCGGTCAATTATCAGGAACAAATAGTTTTGGAGCAAATATTTTTCAGTGTAAATTATGCAGAATGTAATGTTTCCAATTGTAGTTGGCAGAAATTTATCCTAAGAGGCGTACCTGACGATGCCCGGTGTAAGGAAGGACGCCAATGGGTATTTAGTCCTTATCTTCTACATTTTTAGTGACCGAGGTATTGAGTCCGTGGTATCCCTTTTCTTGATTTCCTCCCCTCTTAAACCCTATTATTTCGCTCTATCACCCTATCTAATCCTATATTATCTATCTAGGATATTCTTCTCGCCCCCCTACTCACCTAAGGAGCAAAAATATTATCTACTAGACAGTATAACTACCGTAGTGAGCTTCTAACATTTCACAACAGCAAGATCTACTAGAAATGTAAACGGTAAATTTCCTCCAAAAAAATAAATGAACTTACAACAACAGATGATGAAATGAAGCGGTACAGATTTTGAGATAGATTTAGCTTTTAAAAAGCACAAACTCTAACCTTAGTTTTAATAGCCTACTTAACTAAGCTATAAGATAACACCTTAAATAAACGAGGGGTTTCTTACAACGAGTGCATTTCAGATCATGCTGCTTCATATATTTCAATGGGCAATTTGAAATCCCTATCAACCAATCTCCAACGATCATCATTACAGAACTGCACATGGAACACCATAACATATTTTTCTTGATTGCAATGTTTTCTTTAAAATGTTCCAACAGTTAGATCCCATTGATCGGCCCTTATTGTGCATCCATCTTCTTAAGATATTCCTAGGGAAAAACCTTCTTCTAATGGCTCTGTGTTTTTTTGCTTTGTCGTCATCCAACTTCCGCTGAAAGAGCCATGCTCGTTATAACTACATTATGACAACCGCCTGTAAGTTTTTTGGTTTTGTTCTAGTCCTTATCAGACTGAACTAAAATGAGAAACAAAAACATGTGAAACCCATATAAATAAATCAAGATTTTATCAGCTGATCATTGAGAATATCACATGAATGAAGTTAATCAGTTACAACCTCCAATTGTCTAGTAAATTAATTAGCTTGAATAAATGAACTTGAGTAGCTACCATTATTGTCGTAGTTGAAGTAGAACCATTCCACAATTTCCTCATATACCACTTTTGCTTACTTGAAAATTGACACGAAAAGTATCCTCAAAACCCTTAAGAATCTACTAACTCAATGTGTACATCCCAACGCAAACCTGCATGCGGCACCAATCCAATATATTACTTACAAATAGAGACAGAATCACGCTATCGTATTCCTGATCAAGAAAATACAATTCTTAATCAAATCCCATCACCATCCCTATCAAATTCGAAACAGATAAAATGTTTTATGAACTCTGCTTACCGTAACCAATATATAGCATTTGCAGCTTGATGAACCCTTTTACAGGATGCTGCTCTAAAAAAAAGTTCAATACTCACTAAAGTTTATCAGTAAACTTCAATTTCGCTTTTTTGGACCAGAAATTGAGGAAGCTCGTTCAAACATCACTATACATTTTCGTCCTTTCATTCTAACTGCATGCACTAAGGACATTGTCCATTCAGTCGTCATCAACATTGTTTCTCCGCCATCTTATGAAGGAGTTTCACGGTCGTGGTGTGGATCTCATATTCCCTCGAGGAAACCAAACTAAGCTTATTAAATGTGACTACATTGGAGCACAACCTTTTTTTTTTCCTCCATATATGACAACAACCCTCATTTGTCCATTTCTTCTAGTTGTCATTTTTACCACAGCCCCTTTTGATCAAAATGCCTTTTTTTAACACATCTGGCACCAGGTTTCCCAATAGAACATTGCTGAAATAGTTCCCAAGCAGTTTCGAATCTCCCTCCCTGGTTTTTTACATACCCATACAATGCGGGAACTCAAACTCTTCAATGCCCAACCTGGCAAACTTATTAATTACTAAGATATCAAACATTTCTATGCTTCCAAAACAACCCCATTCTTGCCAAGAAGTCCATCAATGAAATGTTTAAGGTCCAGGATTAGGGAAAACATCATTAGTCGCATCTCTCTCCACCAAGTAAGTTTCGTGCATCTTTTCAATTCCCTTAGCTATAAGAAACAAGCCAGTTAACAAGGTGCAATACGTAATCACATTGGCCTGAAATTCCTTCTGAAATCCCATCTCTCGATACAGACGAAGAGCCTTCATTGACCTTCTTTATTCTGCAATCCCAATTGTTAAAGTATTGGTAGCAAACAACATTAGGCCTATACCCCTTTTTCCTAGCTATAGGAATCAACACTTCCCTTTTGCATCACCAATTCCTATCTGCCAGCAATAACCACTTATTAAACATGTTGTAGGGAAAAATTTTAGGAACCACAACTCCCTCTGAATCATATATTCCAAAAAGGTTGTCTAGCCTTTCAACCACGTCCAACCTTACAAAGTGATGGAATGCCAATGGCATATTTACCACCCCCCCTTTAAGATGTTTAGTCTTTTAATTAGGTATTTGTTGGCTAAATGTACTCATTCTTATTCTATTTTGATTTAGGAATGCAAAATGGAGGCCGTGTTTAATGGCAAAACGGAACTAATTAAGTGTAATTCGTACAGGTTTTGGACGTTTGTTTTGTAACTGGGCTAACTCTCCTTCATCCGAGCTCTCCTATCGCGATGATTCAAAAGATTTTGGAAACTCTAGAAATATATCTACACCTTTTTATGTTTTTGAGGTTGTGGAGATATACTCAATGTATCAGGTTGTAATCGAGCTTGAAGTTGATGCATCTGTGCACTAGACTCCCTGGAGCATTCTGCCTTGTATGCAAATGCAATTGGGCAGGTTATATTGGAAGATTTGATGACATGTGGCCATGCAGTTACACACTCAGAAATCACCACTTTTCCTATTTTATTTTAGGGACTTTATCTTATTTTTAATTACTGAGAATCAATTAGGATTAATGTATTTTAGGATATTAGAATATTTTATTTTAGGAGATTGAGGGGATTCAAACAATGGAATCTGGATTTTTTGCTAGATGGGATCGATTCTGTTTTTGAGGGGACCACAGCCCTCCTCTTTCTCTTTCTCTGGAATTTTCTTTCTTTTTGGAGTTTTGATTATGGTATGAGCTGCTAAAAACTCCTCAATGTAATACTTGGTTTTGTTGGAACGAGAGACCTCTGGACATCACCAATCTGTGAGATCTAATCTTTTATTTTAAGTGTTCAATTTTTGTGTTGAGTATTGAATGTTATTCTGTGCATATCTTCATGATGAAGCATTTAATTAACTAAGAGGCCTACTAGTATATTATTTGTTCAATCTACTGCTAAGTTTGATATCACATCCGTACTTGTTTGATCACTCTAACTTGTGAGCAATTAGGTTCATAATTTGCTGCGTCGGATTAGTAATCTTAAGAAGACACATTCACTCAATTAAAATATAAAACCGCTTGTGTTTGTGTTGTTATTTCCTCGATTTCTCTAATCTTTAATGGCCTGGCGACTAGAATTAAAGCTTGATCGCATTGTCTAAGGTTGTTTAGGTGGTAATAATAATAATCTGCTTGTTTCTTGATTATTACATTAAGGAGAGATAGGAAATAGTTCCAAACGTGAATATTCAGGTAATGGATTATTTAATTTTGCATCAATGGAATCAGTGTAAGATTCCGATGGTGGATGTTGTCGAGAGCCAATTCGTTATATTAATTGATTTCGTTTGAATTGTTTTTGCTATTTTTGCTAAGATTGTTGCGCTGTTTAACTTCAAAACCCCCTAGTCTTGTTCACATCAATCGGAAAATTTCGGCTAGACACTCTTCGTGGAGTCGCCCTCTTGCTTACCGTATTTACATTTCAGTAGTTGGTTAGAAAGGTTTTTTTAAATCTTGGTGCCTACGACGCACACCATATTTTGGGCGCCTATTTGCCCAGGTGTGGATGTGAGGGAGGGTCCTGCTGATTTTTTTTTGGTTTTTGTGATTTTTTTATTGCTTTTTATTTAAGTTAATTTTGGGTTATTTTACAGAAAAAAAAAAGAAACTGTTAATCGTAGACTGTTCTGGATGACAGTAGTAACTATTCCCATAAGGAAAAATTTTTGGTTGAGTTGAGGGTGCTGCGAGTAACTCGTTCGAAGAAAACTACATTCTGGCAAAACTAGACTTGCTAGCCCTAACCATCTGAGGCCAAAATTCGAATGTTTTGATAGGGTTTTGGCGTTTTCGGTGTTTCTTCCTTTCTTTTCTTTCCTGCTTGGCCTATTTTTTTTTTTTTTTAAGTTTTTTTAATTTTCCCTCTCGTTATTTCAATTTTGTCATTCATTCTAATTCTTTTATGAGGTTTTTGTTGTATGACCAGGTCCTCTCACCTGGGTGATTTAGCATTTGATCCAGAATTGAGAGCACTTTGCGGCGCTATGTTAAGGAAGGACGCTCGAGAAATTCTGAGAAACACAATTGCTCTTGATTCCCAATTTGCTACAGACTCTGTGATTTAAGAAGAGAGACGTCATTGCTGGAATCGGACTTTGAAAGAGCTTGCGGCTCTTGATTTGAATCAAGCACCTTTATGCATAACATTTCCCTGTTTTAGAATGCCTAGCCACCTACTTTCGAATCAAAAGTCTGGACTAATACTCCTTGCCTACTTTTCCTTGGCCTTGTAGGTGAGATCCTCAATAAAGCGTTTTAAAAAAAGGAGCTTCATGTGTTTGCACCAATTATGAAACCTACGGAGTGACCGAGGAGCAAATCAAGTTAAGATCTTTCCCCGTTTTCTCCTTTGAAGATTCCGGCAAGGATTGGCTCTTTCTCTACCCTCCGTAACTATACTCACATGAAAAAAAAAAAACCCGAAATGAAGAGATTATTCGAGAAATTATTTCCTCAGCTTTGAGGCAGCCTAACTCCAAGTACAGAAATTGTGATGTATGCAGCACAACGTAGAGTCCTACAGCATCTGGGAACGCTCTAAGAAATTGTGTGCAAAGCTGCCCCCATCATCAATGAGTGAGCATTTACTGATCTAGTACGTCTTGAGGGCCTCAACATCACTGATAATCATGATTGAGCTGGCAGTGGAGGAGCCTTTTGGTGGATAAGACCCTGAGCCGCGAGAACCTTGATTGCAATTATGGCGGCCAATTCTCACAGTTTGGCTAGTAGGCTTGAACCTTCCATCTAGGCTGCATAATTAGGTAATATTTCTTCCCAGAACAACAAATCTTCGATTCTACTTCTCTCTTGTTCGTCAAATTGGCTGTATGTATATTCAAACCGTGAGACTTTTTGGGATTTTGTTCGTAGTAAGGGGCAATCCAAATGCTAGTGCCCAACTCTTCAAGAAGAGCCCATTGAGCAAGTGATGCACAAGTGATTTTTCCCCTAGACAACCGCAAAGGAAGTATTTATCCGTATTCGAGCACATAGACCCTGGATGGAGGTATCACCCTAATCTTGGCTATGGGAATCCACAAGTGAATCAGCAACTAACCCCCCTCCTAACCGCCCAAGCTTGACCCAGCATATAAGCACCCATACGCAACCCCTAGGGAATCAACCGGTAACCCCAAACTGCTAATTCTGGTAGTCTATAAAATATATGTTAAGTCTCTTGCTACTAAACACTTTGCAATTTCAACAGGAGACAAAGGCTAGTGTTCCATGTTTGAGAATCAAATAGGTGGCAATGGCAAACCGCATTAGTAAGGATGCATGTGCAAAGTCGGGGAAATTACCCTCATCAAAACGGGTGGTCAAATCACAATAGGAAAATTAATGCAATCGTTTTTTGAGAAGTGGTAAAGAGGTTTAGAATTCCAACAAGTGCGCCCTGTATCGTCGAAGGAAGAAAAATGAGAAGTTATAGTTTGAGACAGCAAACTTTCCCAATGTGATGGTGTTCCCTAAGCGTAAGTTTTTCGCCTCTATCCGACTATAAACCGGTACCACCCTTTTTCCTCCAAGCTGTGTGCATAATCCTAGAAAAGATGAGCAAATAGAGATATATATGAGACTTTTCATAGCTGCGAGGTAAATATTCCATCCACTTTCGATGCTATTTAAAAAAAACAAGTACCTCGTTAATGCTAAATTTCTTGACCTAATTGTGTTACATTAGAGAGGAAACATCAAACCTTAAGGTCTTGAAAAGGTGGAGAAGTTGGAGAAAATATTTTCTGCAGTACTTCGCAAACCCTGCCCAACGAAGGGCCAAGATCCAGGTATGTTTACTATCCCTTATACGATTAGGTAACACTATTTTGAGAAGGCCATGATAGACTTTTAGGAGCTTTCTATAAATGTCCTGCCTATCCATATATGCTTCTTTGAAATTTGGACCCTTGAATAAAACTGGTGTGTAATTCATTTAGGCGTGATGGATCTAATTGCTTATATTCCTAATGGTGTATTGAGGATGTTTTGGTACAAGTTAATGGCTTAAGTTTTTCCCTCACTGATTTTTATGGGTACTGATATTGAAAATGGGGATCAAACGCCTCCTATTTTTTAGAAGACCTTTTCTAAAACATCCAAGACCTAAGATAGAATGGTTCATAGTGCATACTGACCATGGAATTTGATGGGAAATTGGTAAGTTTGTCATTTATGATGCCATGAAATATCCTGATGATCAGTTTTTCTAATTGATGTGACCTGATTCTTTAGCACAGGAAAGTTTTTGAACTGATGGAAAAGATGGATTGGGAGTTGCCATTAGTAGCATCTTGAGGAAGAGAATGAGGCGTTTAGCTGTGTATTCTGATTTGCAGAAACGTTGCAGCATGGAGTGATTCTCCAAAGTTACAAGCAGCAGTCAGGTAATGTTCCCTTATATGCATTACCACATTCTAACGATAAGGCCTTTACCTTTTGTTTTTGCAAGCCCCCATTCAGATGTTGAAGCCTCCTCCATTAGTTCTCAAGTAACGTGTTCCTTGGCCGACGTAGGAACGTTCCCGTGAAAAATCTCCATAACTCAGTGCAATCACAAGAAGAAAAAGCATTAGGTCGAGCCCACGACATAAACACAGGCGCTGCTTGGGAGGCCAACCAGTGAGTTTGTTTTCCCTTTCCTTGCATTTAATTTTGGTTATTTTTGCCTTTTCCGCCCTTTTGACATTTCAGCTTCCATTGGGGACAAGTCCAGTTTTTAAGTGTGGGGAGGTGTTTAGGGTTTTGTTTAGGTTGTTTTTGTAGTCCGTTTAAAAAAACAAAAAAAAAAAAAAAAGCGAATTCTACCCTAGTTTAAGGGTAATATACCGTCTGGAAACCAAAAAACCCGCCTTAAAAACTGCCTAGCCGTACTTGGCGCCCTCTAGTAGACATTCACGTACACTTAAAACGAAATTCCCCTGCTTTTGTTTTAGGACGGTTTTATCTTAAGTCTGTCTTTGAACGTCTAGTGAGTGCATAACAACTAGCACTTGACTTTGTGTTGAGCCTATCCTGTGACTTAGATGTTAGCAATATTTCATACAATAGAGTTAACATATTTTGAATCTTTGTAGTTTTGAACAATATTCTTGAAGAATTGTGTGAACTTAGTGACGAAGCCATGAATTGAGGATTGTATAGGCAACCCTTAGTAAAAAAAAAATGTTTCTCTTCAGCTATGTCCTAAATATTGGTTTTAACCAAATAGGAAAAAATAAAAGAACAGTATTGGTGATCGAGATGGATCGTAACACGCACTCACTCATAAACCCCACCCATGAAATTGAGATGGAGCTAAAGATGCAACTCATGTCTTTTTCAAACTAAAAAAAAAAATAAAAAAATTGTTCCTTAGTTTGCACCCAGTTTGTAGTAGAAAGAAAACAGTTGAAGAAAAGTTGAGAGGGGAGTTGTACATAAATTGGTTTGTGATTAGTTCCCTTGTTTGATTTGACTGATTCATAGTATTGTGGAATATTAATGAAGACCGATGCAATGTCATTAACGCTGTTTTATTTTATTTTGCTGCTTCCGACGTTAGGTATGAATATGCATGGATTAAATATTGTTGCTTATGCCTCATGCTGATTTTCTTGATATGATTGGATGAGGGTGTTCGTGATCTGACTTTGAGTGTAAGCGTTTGTTTGAATTAGTTTTTCCCGAGGACGTTCAAAAGCTAGTGTGGGGAATTTGATGGGAATGCAAAATGTTCATATTTACCCCCCTTATGTTTAAGGCCTGTTTTAAGGTATTTGTTGCCTCAATTACTCTTAGTATTCTATTTTGATTTAGGAGTGCAAATGGCGGCGTTAATTGCAAAACGGAACTAATTAATGAATTCAGACAGTTTCGAACGTTGTTTCTAACCTGGGAATGACTCTCGAGTATCCGACTCCGATCGAGAATGATTCCAAAATGATTTGGAACGCTAGGAAATTATCTACAAAATGTTTATTGTTTGAGTTTTGAGAGATACCCACTGCATCCAGGTTATAATGGAGTTGAAGTTGACGCATCGCACTGGACGTCCTGGAGCATTCTTCCTTGTCATGGGGGGGCCACCAATCAATTGGGCGGTTATTATTGGAAGATGTTGATGACATGTGGCACGCAAGTTCCAGCTCAAATCCAACCCCACTTTCCTATTTTATTTTAGGAGCTTTATCTTATTTTTTATTACTTAGAATCAAATTAGGAGTTAATGTTTTTTCGTATATTAAATATTTCTTCTTTTAGAGTTTGAGTGGGATTCAAACACTTGAATCTGGATTTTTACTGAGCCACCGGATATCGATTAGGGTTTTTTGAGGGGACCACGCCCTCTCTCTTTTCAATCTTCTCTTACTTGGAATTTTTCTTTCTTTTTGAGTTTTGGAATTATGGCTATGAGCGGCAAAACGTTTGTAACTTGGGGGTTGTTGGCAACAGAGACCTCAGAATCACAACTGTGAGATCTAAATCTATTTATTTTAGTGTTTCAATGTTCTGTTTAATTATTGAATGTTTTTCTTGCATATATCTTCATGAATGATGCCTGTAATTACTAGGAGGCCCTACTAGTTATTATTTAATCAATCTACGGCTAAGTGTTTGATATCAAATCCGTAATTGTTTGGATTCACTCTAACTTGTGAAGCAATTAGGGTTAATAATTTGCTGTGTCCAGAATTAGTAATCTTGAAGACGCACACCTTTTCCCAAACTAAATTAAATACAAAACCGCTTTTGGTTGTGTTTTTATTAGCCTTCATCGATTTCTCTAAATTCCTTAAAGGCTATGCCACTAATTAAATCTTGAGTGCTTGTCTAGTTTGTTAGTGAATATTATTAGATTCGCGTTGTTTCTTTCCTTGATTAATTACAATTAAGAGGATAGGGAAAATAGTTTCCAACGTGAATCTTCCGGATGGATTGATTTTTTTTGCATCAAATGATCGTGGTTTGTAAGATTCCGATGGTGGATGTTGTCCTGAGACCAAGTTCCTATTAATATTAATTGATTTCGATTTGAAATTGTTTTGGGGGGGGGCTATTTTTTCTAAGATTGTTTGTACCCTGTTTTACTTAAAACCCCCCTAGTCTTGTTTCACATCTCGTAAAATCAGCTATAGACCTCTTCGTGGGATCGACCCCTTGGCTTAGCCGTATTACATTTTCAGTAGTTAGGTTAGGAGGTTTTTAATCTTGGTTTGCTACGACAACACCCCACAAAGACCTATCAATATAGTGTTATAAGTAACAAACATTCGGTCTACAAATAACCCAAAATTCTTTATTCCATTAACCCATCTCTTCCCGACACTTATGGCAACACTGATCTTCCCTATTTTAACACAATCCATCACTCAAAGTGGTGCGAGTGATCAATTAGCCCTACAACGCAACAGCAATCATTTTCTTAAAACAATTTCCTTGATTGATTCCATTAACTTTCTCTCTACACACAGACCTTTAATCAAACAATAAATGTGCATGGTATTTGGCAAAACCAACTTCAAATCGCCCCAAAAACCGCATAAAAAAACCATCATAAACCCTTCAATATTAACAGAGGCAATTCATCAAAATATTCAAAGATATAAAATCTTGAGACAACCCCGTTTGAATTCAACATTTTATAATATAGCGAAATCAACTTCGAACATAATGCTTCCTTCTAGCTAGTGGCCACTAAACAAAGTATGAATGATGAATTGGAGAAAGGGGTTTCGAATTAATCATGTAATAAAAAAGAGTAATAAATTCCATTCAAGTAAAGCGACTAGATTGACCATTTTTCTTTGAGGAATTTAGGCAAGTGCTGATCGTTCAAGTAGCGTTTTTTTGAAAGAATAAACGAAACTTTCATTTTTGGACCTTGAAGATGTGAATGGCTGTGTAAGTGAGCTAAACAAAATAAAAAAATATTTCACTTTCGAGATGGGTTTTGAAGAGATTGAAAAGACGCACGAAATGGGTGGGGGGGATCTGAACCTTCAAAGGCAATGAATGATTGAAGAGTGTTTTTGTGTGTTTGTTTTTTTTTCCGAAGTACGGTCAGTGCAAAGGCAACATGCATAAAGAGAATGTTTTGACAAATTTCACAACAACCGTAAGGTTTTCCAAATTGCAAACTTATGTCAAGTATCGATCTTATCCTATTCAAACCCACTTTAGATTTCAAAAATTGAAGGTTTAAAAATGTAATCCACATTCAAGTGTTTTTCGTTTGATTTGTTTTCTACTAATCCAAAATCCAACAAAATGCAACCCATTTATTAGTATTCCCCAATTGGAAATTTTTTTTAACCTTTTTTAATATAAATTATAAGATTTAAAGAACTCATGCTATTGACTTTTTACTAATTTAGCAATGATAGTATAATTTATATTATTTTTTTCTATTTGTTCTTCCAAAACTTTTAAATTTAATCCAATCGGGATATTTCACATCATCGAACTTGATATATTAAAAAATTCAAGGGATATGTTTTTATTAACTTTTTAGAATTACATGAATCTGTTTTCATTATCATATTAATAATAGTATCAACACGCTAATTATAATTGTTGAAATATCTATATTACTAAAATAATAGATAGTATAGTTTAATATAATTGACTAGTTTTGTCTTATCCTACAATAGAGTTTATCATGGCAAGCCTTGATGTTTAATATAGTAAAAATAAAATCAAATTTATAAATAATAAAAATCGTAATTGAATCTTTGTAATTAGAGTGAAGCTCAAAGATTTGACTGATTCCTTAAAACTTTATGATACTATTGTAATGTTTCTAGAGCTTAGCTATCCCAACACAACCGTGCACTATACACTTAACATGTATGATCAAGCACGTATCAAAGTGATTCGACAGTTGCACATCCACCTATCTCAGTAAATGAGCTTCTGTTATAATGACTTGGTTATGACTTGTAATCTCTATTATGCCCCAATTGCTTTGTAAAGTTGGGAACGATGGTATCCACCAAAACTTAAATTCTAAAACAGTTACAAATTTCTAGCAACAAATTTTTTTACTAGGATTTCAATGAGAGAAATTTCCTAAATAGCTACCGAGCAGTTTTCAGATATCCCTGTTTTACACAATCCCATCCAAATGGAAGTCAAGCTTTTCTAGGTCAACTGCAAACTTATTATTTAACTAAAGTAAGAAACATTTTTACCTTCTTCCGAAACACAACCATTCTTGCAAAGTCCAGCAATGAAAAATGCTAATGTGGTCCAAGAATAAGTTAAACCATTAGTTGCAATCTCACCAACTATTTTTGGTGCCTCTTTTACATGAGCTCTAAGAAAAGGCAGGTTAACAAATTCTTTATTATAATCACATTAGGCCTAATTTCCTTCTAAATCTTCTCTTCATAAAGACCTAAGAAACTGCGTGTTGAACGTTCTTTATTCTTGCAATTACCATCCTGAATTAAGTATTGTAGCAAACACCATTGGTTTCATAATCCCTTATCAAGTTAAAACTTCTTTCTTTTTATAAGATCAGTTTTAGTGTGTTATATAGCGCCACACCACAACAGGCAAAGCGAAGGCGGATTGAAGTTCATTAGAGACGACTCTCCAATAATAGATGAAATCAATTAGAAGAGAGAAAATTTTATAGCTATAAGACTGTTCTATTACCTACTTTTTCAACCGCATCATACTTCCTGCGACGAATAAGAAATATGAGACAGAATCTTGAACTTTTTCTCTAATGTTTGAACATGCTAAGTCGTTCATTATTTCTCTTATTCAATGGTAAGTGGAAGGCTCATTAGGTATTTATTTAACATTCGTTTGTTGTTTATTGATTAAATTTTCCATCTTCTCCTCTTTGTTTTTATGTTAATCATATGAACCACAAATTTTATGAGATAATTTTAATCATGTTTAATCACAATGCTCATAGAAGGCAAGTTAATTTCAAGGAATCCATGAATTTTAATATTAAACATTTATAATCAGTGTTTGCTTATTGATTAAAATTTTCTTACGTCAATCGAGAACACAACTACTTTTATAACTTCAATAATGCTTAATCAAAATTATTACTATTAATTTAATCTCCTTTATTAAAATATTATTTAAGTGCAAAACATTTAACTTTAAGCATGCATAAACTGATTACTTATATTAAAAGCAAGAAGGACCACAAGAAATTGAATTATAACGAAATTTCAACAACAATTTTGTTGAAAAAAAACTTGACCTAAAAGCTTAAACTGAAAAAGAGGCATCTTCATGTGTTACATAAACCAAGCCCAAATTCAGACAGAAAGACCAACTCAAATACAGTAGGATGTAATACATGAGAGATTCAAATCATGACCTCTACTTTAATATCTGTTGTGTGTGATTTTTGTCATAAGCTTGAAAGTCTTGGTAGCCCAAAAATCAGTAAATCGACGTGATCTCAAGGTCATGGAATCTTGAAGTCTGACTCAGCATAACCTCGGGCAACCATCCAATACAGTTGTTTGACAGACTAAGGGATAGGCCTTATCTTGAACATCTCAGGAGGGATAAGAACGAATCAATATCTGTGCGATCCTAGGACATAATCACTAAAATCATGAAATCGCTTACCAAGTCTAATGGCAATCCTGAATTCCTCTCTACTTCCTTTGGTGTAAACTTGTATAAATACCCTTCCAAATATGAGAAAGGGGTTAGCAAATTCCAAATATGAAACTCATGTGCGCGAAGATAGAAGACAAGTTGATTACAAGAGCAACATAGGAAAGAGCCCATGGGAGAACAAGTTAATAATGGTCGCCGGGGGGAATCTCGCACTTAGTGACTTAGTACATAAAAGAAATGAAAAATGAAACATAATTCATAGATCACTGAAACCCTCTAAGTACTCGCTAAGAAGGAATATCATAAAAATACCATGGACTAACGTTTAATCCTATTCATGGGGATTATGTAAATATTCCATTCTGAAAATAGAAAGTGAAACAATCAGTTCTTTTTTGAAGATTGGTACTAATTCATGATCTAACATGTACAAAGTGAAAACCTCATTCTCGATTCTACGAGAAATTTTATGAAAACGTCCAATAGAATCATGAAGAGTCTAAGTGAAACAAACATAATCATATGAAATATGGATATTCATTCAAAACAGACAACAAAAATGAATATATTTGTGCGGAAATTTTAATCAGGCGAGCATACAGATGATATTCTTCATATTCTTCCTCAGACAATTTCTAGACCAAAGATATTTTTTCACATTTTTTGCAAGCATGAGATAAGGCCATTGCTGTTTCAGTACACAAACTTAATAGTGCTCTAGTGGTCCATCTTTCTGCATTAGGATTTTCATCCATGATAAATAGTAAAATGGATTCTCCGCTAGAATAGAATCAATAGGTACAGAAAAGCAAAGAACCTAACAGTTGCACTTTGAGTATTCAATGTTATTTTAGACCAAGAATAGATCTCCAACCCATAATAGTTTTCATGATCTTGTTGGATCCTATACCATTGGTCATTTGTCACATAAAAAGGAACTTGATCGCCATCTAATTGGCTAAAATTTCTCTGAATCTTGGGGTAAGGTATTGAGGCTATCCTCATCACAAATTGGATGAAATACATGTTCCACAAGAAATATATTAGAACTTTACCCTTTTGAATAAAATGGGTATAGACCTTGACATATTATAGACCTTGACATATTTGGAAGAAATTTTACAAGAAGGGTATTGATATAGATTGATCTCAATAGCACATATATTTTTCGTCCTCAAAGTGGTATCTTTTGTCATAACCTTGTTTACAGAAACATATTAAAGCAAAACCTTACGTTTTTTTATAAGAAATAGAAGTTTGGCAATTACTGTGCTATTCTACTTAACATGTAAAATTTAACCCAGGAACAAACCTAACTTCTTAAGTAACATTTCTCTGAACTCATTATTTGACTTCGGCTTCTCATCTTCCACTTCCCCGGCTTTTGAATTTGTCGAGGGGACACCAAGTGCTCTAAGTTCCTTGGCATTACAAATGTGTTCCTCCCCTTCAGCTGAATGCTATCACTACGTTTATTAGCAACAGAGTATGGTGCTCTAGACTCCCTGAAACTACTTTGCGCTGCCATTTAACCCAAAGGAGTAAGAAAATAAAAGGTCGAAGTGGGAAACACAAACATGCAAACATCGATAGATTGCATTGCACACAAACAAACACACACAAGTAATAAAAAAGTTAAAACATAATTCCACTTAGCCTACCATGTTCTCCAGAGGCCCCATGACCAACAGAATCCTTTCTCTTTTGCTTCAGATTTGATCTTGCAATGCTTATCNTAACTCTCTCATCCGAGCTCCGATCGAGATGATTCAAAATGATTTGGAACGCTAGGAAATATATCTACAACTTTTATGTTTTGAGTTTTGAGATATACTCAATGTATCAAGGTTGTAATCGAGCTTGAAGTTGATGCATCTGCACTAGACGTCCTGGAGCATTCTGCCTTGTCATGCAAATCAATTGGGCAGGTTATTATTGGAAGATTTGAGGACATGTGGCATGCAAGTTACAACTCAGAATCACCACTTTCCTATTTTATTTTAGGACTTTATCTTATTTTTAATTAATTAGAATCAAATTAGGATTAATGTTATTTTAGGATATTAGAATATTTATTTTAGGAGATTGAGTGGGATTCAAACAATTGAATCTGGATTTTTGCTGAGGGGATCAGATTAGGGTTTTTGAGGGGGACCAAGCCTCTCTCTTCTCTTCTCTGGAATTTTTCTTTCTTTTTGAGTTTTTGATTATGGCTATGAGCGGCTAAAACTTTTGTAACTTGGTTGTTGGAAACAGAGACCTCGGAATCAACCAACTGTGAGATCTAATCTATTTTATTTTAGTGTTCAATTTTCGTGTTTGAGTATTGAATGTTATTCTGTGCATATCTTCATGATTGATGCATTTAATTACTAAGAGGCCTACTAGTATATTATTTGTTGCAATCTACTGCTAAGTTTGATATCAAATCCGTAATTGTTTGATCACTCTAACTTGTGAAGCAATTAGGGTTAATAATTTGCTGCGTCAGGAATTAGTAATCTTAAGAAGAACATTCAACTAAATTAANTTTTTTTTTTTTTGTTCTTTCCTACAGTTGCAGCAAGGCGTGCATCATCGGCAAAATCCACATATGCGAGGCCCTTCAAAAATCAATCTGAGGATATTATAAATTAGTATGCAACGGTCCCATACAGATGCTCTCCAATTTAAAGGCAAGCTGGAATATAGATAAATCTGTATGGGACTATGGTTGAGTCTCCTAAGCATATCACTTGCTAGCAAAATGAAAAAATATGCTCTTAGACAGTTAGACTCTTTATACTTAGAAAATTAAGCAATTTTACCATAATTATGGAATTCAATGCTTTCTGCAAGTTTATTTGAGACTGCATAATCGTCTCTGGAAAGGACATTCATCTTAAAACCAAAAGCATAAGAATTAAATGATTTATTGATTGCATGTAAGGAAGAAATCAAATTGAAGTTTCAGTGAGCGTCCTTGAGAAATTTTATCAAAGAGAATAGACTGCAATTAGCAGTTTCTATCTCCCTAAAGCATCGGCCATGCTGACCTCCCAATCTCATTAAAATTAGTTTCTTAGGGCTAATTTCTGTGGTACAGTCCACATTATGCATACATATGTTGAAGTTTAAAAGATAGGCAATGTTAAATAAGGATTTGACTGTAAGACTGATGTGCACATGGAAGGTCTACGGGATAGCTTCCCTCTTTCATTTGAAGCATAAAGGACAAAGCACATTGACAAATAATGAATAAGAGAAACAGAGTCATACCCTTGACTTTTTGGTGAACTTGTCCTGTAGAATTCAAACAAATCCAACCCCACCAACATCGCTAAAGAATTTTTTCAGATCTTTAGAAGTTGCCTTAAAAAAATTTAAAACCATCAGAATTATCTCTCTGTATTTGCCTGTCCAGCGTCAAAAAAGAATAAAAAGCAATCTCTCTTTGAAGTGCGAGAGAATCTCTACTTGCCTTAAAGTTAAGGTGTCATAAAAATGCAATACACTCGTTAGTGTATACTTTGGCTCTTCCAGTGGTGGAGTCTTTGATGTGTTGGTCATTTGGATGGTCTTCCAACTTGGGTTTTGCTTCTTCTACTTTGTTTTCTTCAGCTAAGTTCTATGCTCATCCCTTTTCTTTCCCATGCACTTTGTTTGGGTTTTGGACAGTATTTTTCTGTCGCTTAGCTTGAGATTATTCGTTAGTCATGTTTGAATCTGTTTTACTCTTTCTATTAACACTTTTCTTATGCGACTTCTCTTTCTGATCTATTAGTTCAAGAACAGATTTGGCTTTCTACTGTAACCTAAATAGTTATAGCTCTTCCAAGCGGGGTGTAATCTGAGAAAGGGCATCTTTACGCACTGAGTTAAAATAGCAAGGATTGCATACATTCAATAAATACCAAGCTGATGTATCATAATTCAGTAACATCTTTAATAATGTTATGTAACAACTTGACTTAAAAGCTTAAATTGATAGTTAAGCGTTCAACAACCATACTTAAAATTAAACACAATCTCGTGCGCTGAACAGCCACAATCACAACTATAAATATAACATAAATACATATACCAGTTTATAATCCAAATAAGAGCCTATTTGTTATAAATTTTAAATAGTGTTTTATTTTCGAAAACAAGGAATACAAGGAATTTTATGAAAATAAGTTTTTATAACAATAAGTTGAAATGTTTTTAGAACAATGTTTTTGCATATAATCCTAAAAATTAGTGAAAAATTAGAAAAGAAGAAAAATATCATTTCTCAGTCTTTATATAGTTTTTAACTTTAAAAACTATTTTTAATACCAGATATATTTTCAAATATTTAAAATATTGAGATAAAGCTTTTAAAATTTTTAATTGTAACTTAGTTTTTTAAAATTATTTTTGAATCACAAACCAAACTGGCCTAAATCTCATAAAAAGATTTAAAATACAAAATATATTTTCATATATTTAAAATTTAGAGATAAAACTTTAAAATTTTTAATTGTAACTTAATTTTTCAAAATTATTTTTGAATTACAAACCAAACTGGCCCAAATCTCATATAGAGAGATTTAAATATGAAATCAGGAGAAAACAAATCCTGATAATCTTTTTATTTCAATCTCTTAAACTAGATAAGACTTAGATAACTCTTAAATTGATCATATTCTAATCTAGAAATCTTACACTCCCCTCAAGCCGGTGAATAGATATTTATCATTCCCAGCTTGGAAACTAGATTAACAAACAACTGTCTAGGCAATCCTTTTGTAAGAATATATGTTGTCTACTGACTTGTAGGCAAGTAGGTAACACACAACATCTTATCTTCTATCTTTTCTTTGATGCAATGTCTATCTATTTCAACATGCTTAGTCCTATCATGATGCACTGGATTGTGTGCTATCCCAATCGTAACCCTATTGTCACTGTACAACCTCATAGGCTCCACACTTTTGATTTCAAGCTCTCCCGAGATTCTTCTTAGCCATATTAGTTCACAAATCCCTTGAGCCATAGCATGAAACTCAGCCTCAACACTACTTGTAGCTACCACGTTCTACTTCTTACTTCTCCAGGTTACTTAATTTCCCCAAACAAAAGTGCAATAATGTAAAGACTTCTTTCTACTATCATATCCATACAATATATTAATAAAAATACACGAATACTTATCAAAATAGTTAGGCCCAAAAATTTTCTTTACTAATATATACATTCTTTACATAGTACAATATCATTTGTACAAGAAGACTCTCAAAACAGTGGACAGTGTAGCCAAGTCTCCCCGCTTGCCGATGTCCATCCAACCACGTCCTCACCTATGTCCTGCAAAAACATAGAAAACAACGGTGTGAGCACAAAGATGCTCATTAAGTAAATCCTCTACTCCTTTATCCCCGTGTATCACTCTTCAAATTTTTTTTTTTTTTTTTTTTTACTCTTGTCACTTTCTCTTATTCAATCTCTCTTGTTCTCTCTCTATTTCTAGTTCTCATTGTTCTTTTCTTTCTTTCTATTCTTTCTTCCTCTCTATTCTCATCACCCATGAGGCATATCATGTTAACATGCATGGATGAGATGCATATGCACTAATGCAAAGCAATGCATTTTCTCTCTTTTCTTTTCTTTCTATTCTTTTCTTGTTCTTTTCTCATGTTTTCTCATTCTTATTCTTTCTCTTATTCTTTGCCGATCGGTCTTGGTTGATGCATGGATTCGGAACCCTTGGCCATGTGAGTGTACTCTCTCTCGTGTATAGCCCTCATCCGCATGTATTCTTACGAGCTATACGAATTCTTTTTCTCAATCTCATTCCGCTCTCTCATGGCGGAGACCGCTCTCTCACGGTGGTTTACATGCGGGTAATTCTACACTCACGAGTTCCCCATCGCACAACCTATTCTCTTTTTTCTTCTTTAGNTGACAAATATCAACTGATTAAATAAAGTTGCATCGTATACTACTAAAAGCAACAATTTTCCAAAAAAAAAATAAAAATTAGGAAAAAACCAATTCAGAAACATTCAAATTCAAATTATGTCCATAAATCAATCTAGAATAATAGAAAGCAAGTAATGTAAAAGAATTATACCTCTGAAGCAGTGTCACTAAATCTTTTACTATAGCATCTCCTGTAGATGGACCTAGCTTCATTTAAATGTCCCAATTCAATTTCCATAGCTATATAACCTTGCTAGGCTTCCAACATTGACCTGCTACACCGACAAAAAGCCGGTTATATGGAAAAAACACAAAGATGAATCATAAATCAATCATATTGAACTATACAGGATAAGAAAGAGAAAATGATGAATAGGCCAAACCAGATCTTAACCAGGCCCTCTCAAGCACCCAGAGCTACAGCTAAATTTAGCTCTAAACGAGCCCAATAAGCATACAAATGCAGCAAACCATTTGCATTCTTCATCTGTTGAGATAAGTAATCTGATGTGCGCTAAAAGGAAGAAACTGCACAGTTAAGTATTCAAGTATATATAATACATCCAATCATACAAAGCCTACAATTTTTATGGTACACTAAAGAGACATCAGGCTAATTGTTTATAAACACAAATATTGAAGACATCCATTACACAACAACGATGCACCAGTTGAAATTGACATGCCGATTTTATAAATTCACAGATCCATAAAGATATCTTCCGTGTATGCAACTCTAATGCTGACAGAGAAATTTTTCAGCAAAGGATACTATTCCATGAGAAAACAATTAACAAGGGTAACAATCTAGCAATTAGCAAAAGCCATCTTGGAGTATCGAGAGTTATGCACTGTAATTTCTACATAAAATGGTCACAACGATACTATAACAGCACACTAAATTAAGTAAATTAATAGAATTTTCTTCAGAGTCTAAGGGTAGAAGCACTTGATCCACATTCGTAAGAGATCGATGCCTGGACCCTGAAAGAGTAGACTAACTATAAGGTCCACATTTTCTTTATCCAAAATTCACCATGAATAGAGCATCTACAAATGTCTTGATGAGCTTCAAGTACTTGACATCGAGTAAAAACAATTTTAATTAACAAGGAAAAATGAACAGTATACCTATGTGAACCTGAAAGGTTTCCCTTATCAATGGAAAATTTAGTTCCTAATATCTCTGTTTTACATAATCCATCAATGAGGGAATTCAAACCTTCAATGCTAACTGCAATCTTATTATTTACTAGAGCATCAAACATTTCCAATGCTTCCAAAACACATCCGTGCTTGCAAAGCCCATCGATGAAAATGCTATATGTCCAAGAATTAGGAAAAGCATCATTAAGTTGCATCTTACCAACTAAATTCCGTGCATCTTTCACCTTAGCTATAAGAAAAAAGCCAGTTAACAAGGTGATATATGTAATCACATTAGGCCTAATTCCTTCTAAAATCATCTCTCGATAAAGACTAAGAGCTTCATTGACTTCTTTATTCTTTCAATACCAATTGATTAAAGTAGTGTAGCAAACAACATTAGGCCTATACCCTTTTCTAGTTATAAAATCAAACAACTCCTTTGCATCACCAATTCTATCTGCTAAGCAATAACCGTTTATTAAAATGCTCTACGTATAAATGTCAAGAACCACACCTCTCTGAATCATATGTTCCAACAATAGTTGTCTAGCCTTCTCAACCAATCCAGCCTTACAAAGTCCATCAATTATAGTATTATAAGTAACAACATCTAGCCTACAAATAACACCAAATTCTTTATTCTCATTAACCATCTCTTCATGAAACTTAATGGCAAAACTTATTTTCTCTGTTTTATACAATCCACCAATCAAAGTTTTGCAAGTGATCACATTAGGCCTACAACCAACAACAATCATTTTCTTAAACAATTCCATTGATTCCATAATCTTTCTCTCTACACACAGACCATTAATCAAACAAGTAAATGTCATGGTATTTGGGCTAAAACCTAACTTCATAATCGCCCTAAAAACCGCATAACCATCAGAAACCCTTTCAATATTGCAGAAGCAATTCATCAAAATATTCAAAGATATAAAATCTGGAGACAATCCAGTTGAATTCAACAACTTGTAAAGTGCAATCACTTCATAATAATGCTTCTTCTTAGCTAGTGCACTAAAGAAAGTAGTGAATGATTAAATTGGAGAAATGGGTTTCATATTAATCATGTAATAAAAAAAGTACAATGCTTCATTTATGTAAGTGAGCTAAAAAAAATAAAACATTAACTTTTAAAGATGGGTTTTGAGAGATTGAAGATGAACAAAATAGGGATCTCAAAGCCATGTATGAAGAGTGTTTTTTGAGGGTCGGTTTTAAGGTTGTGTAATTGCATTTTTGTTGCAAAAAGCAAATGCATTTAAACTGATTAAAGAGAAATGTTTTGAAAAATTTCATAAACAATCTTCATGATTTCGAAAACTATTCACTTAGCACCCTGAAGGCTAAAAATGTAAATCCACCTTCAGCCTTCAGATGCTTTTTGGTTTGAGTTTTGAGCTGGTTTTCTACTGAATCCAAAATTATCCAATCGATCAAACAAAATGAAATCCATCAATTGGAATTTTTTTTACCTTTTTTATTTATGAATTATAAGATTTCAATAAATATTCTATTGAAGTTTGGATTTAATTTAGAATGATATTAAAAGTATATTTTCCTTATAGTCTTATGACTTCACATGCTAGTATTGGTATTAAACGTACTGTTATGAATGAAAACTCTTCTTTTTTGCGGCATAGGAGATTAGGACACATCTCCATTGATAGGGTTAAAAGGTTGGTAAATGTTGGAGTTCTTGAAACTCTTGACTTTACTGACTTTGATACTTGTGTAGACTACATTAAGGGAAAGTAGACTAACCAATCCAAGAAGGGTATTAGGAAGAGTTCTGAACTTTTAGAGATCATACACACAGATATTTGTTGCCTTGACATGAGCTCTAGTGGTCAGAAATACGTCATCACCTTTATTGATGATCACTCATGATATATGTATCTCTATTTGCTTTATCATAAGGATGAAACTTTGGATGCTTTCAAAATATATAAAGCAGAAGTAGAGAAACAATATGGAAAACAAATTAAGATCATGAGATCTGATAAAGGTGGTGAATATTATGGTAAATACACTAGTACAGGACAAGCACTTGGTCTATTTGCTAAATTTCTTCAAGAGCAAGCTATTGTGGCTCAATACACCTTGCTTGGCACACCATCTCAAAATGGTGTAGCATAACGAAGAAATAGAAATTAATGGATATGGTATGGAGTATGCTGAGTAACTCCAAACTTCCTCATTCTTTGTGGATTGAAGCTCTCAAAACTACAGCGTATATATTAAACCGAGTTCCAACTAAGGTTTTTCCCAAAACGCCATTTGAGTTATGGAAAGGTTGGAAACCAAGTTTACGTCATTTACGCGTTTGGGGTTGGCCAGTTGAAGTTAGAGCTTATATCCACAGGAACGGATGTTAGATCCTAAGACTATTACTCCATGTTTTATTGGATATGCGGAAAAATCCAAGGGATATAAGTTTTATTGTCCGAACCATTCTAGTAGAATTGTTGAATCAAGAAATGCAAAATTTCTTTAAAATGACGTGGTCAGTGTGAGTGATCAAATCAGAGACTTAGTCTTTGAGAAAATTGATGTTTCAGCGAATGCTCTTACATCAAGTAAAAGATTGGTTAGTCATCAAAACAGGGTGAACAATGAGGAACAAATCAATTAAAGTTCACATTCTGATGAGATTGTTTTAGAAGATCATTTCGAACAACCTCCGCTATAGGAGGAACAACCAGTTATGGAACAGTCTCAACAAGAGACTATTGATACAACATTAAGGAGATCTATTAGAACAAAGAAATCAACAATTCCTACTGATTATGTAGTGTATATGTAAGAGTTTGACTGTGACATAGGTGTTGAGGATGACTCTGACAAGTTTTTACAAGTTATGGATAGTAATAAATCTTAGTTGTGGTATAATGCCATGATTGACGAGATGAATTCTATGACGAATAATAAAGTTTGGGACCTTGTTGAGTTGTCTACTGGAAAGAAACCTATTAGTTGTAAATGGGTATTTAAAACAAAAAGGGAATCATCAGGCAACATTGAGAGATACAAGGTTAGGCTTGTTGCCAAGGTTAACGCAAAAGGAAGGGATAGATTATAAAGAAACGTTTTCTCCAGTTTCTAAAGAGGATTCCTTCCACATCATAATAGCTTTAGTTGCCTATTTCGATTTAGATTTACAAATGGATGTGGAAACAGCTTTCCTCAATGGAGATTTGGGGGAAGAAGTTTATATGAAACAACCTGATGGGTTCATTTCATGTGATGGTGAGCATTTGTTTTGCAAGCTTAAGAAGTCCATTTATGGACTTAAACAAGCCTCCTGACAGTGGTATTTAAGATTTCACACTGTTGTCTCTTCATTTGATTTTGTAGAGAATGTCATGGATCAGTGTATATACAACAAGGTCAGTGGGAGTATAATCATCTTTCTTGTGTTATATGTAAATGATATTCTACTTGCAACCAATGATTTGGGTTTGCTGCATGAGGTGAAACAATTTCTCTCTCAACATTTTAGTATGAAGGATGGAGGTGAGGCTTCTTATGTCATTGGCATTAAGATTCATAGGGATAGGTCTCAACATGTTTTGGGACTATCTCAGGAAGCCTATATTCTGGGAATCAACACAGACTTCACTAGTTGTGTTGATTCCCAGAAATCAAGCATCTGAATATGTTTTTATGCTAGCCGGAGGTGTTATATCTTGGAGAAGTGCCAAACAATCTTTGGTTGCCACTTCTACCATGGGAGCTAACTTTGTTTCCCGTTTTGAGGCCACTACACAGGGTATTTGGTTGAGAAGTTTCATTTCTGGGCTTGGGGTTGTTGAGCCTATCTCTAGGCCAATAAGGTTGTATTGTGACAATTCAGCTACTATATTCTTTGCTAAGAATAATAAGAGTGGAAGTCGAAGTAAACACATAGACATTAAGTACTTAGCAATAAGGGAGCACATTAAAGCCAAAGAACTGCTCATTGAACACATACATACCGAGTAGATGATGGCTGATCCTCTAACAAAAGGCATGCCACCAAAGACGTTCAAAGATCATGTAGTTCAAATGAGACTAAGTCCGCTTTGTCACTATGAGAGATAATACTTTCATTCTCTGAAACTTTGTAATTTAGATTGTTTTCTCGTTTAAGTCGTATACATTTTTGTTGGAGACAAACAAACATTCTGGAGGACCTGGAACAAACATTTGAGGTTTGTTCATATAATAATATTCCACATTTAAGCGTTTATTTAGAAAGAGAAAAATTGCATAGTAATACATGGAAGGTAATACTTATTTAAAAGCGACTTACCACTATGATTCATGTAATTTTTATTTTTCTGATTAAACATATAGAATATACGACTCCTATGTTGTGGATTATATAATGAAAGTTTGGACCAACTGGAAGAATGTTAGAATTTTAATTATATTAGAATTCTTTAATTGGATTGGTCCTACACTTTTAATATAAAGTAAATGGGTAACTGCTGATTAGTTACATGTGGTTGTTTCTCCTGGGAAGTTGTCTTTGATGGAAAGACAACTGCATTTATAATGGGAAAGTTTATAGATCCCCATTTTTATGCAATTAATTCATTTGATTCCCAAAAACCATCGCTCTGGAAAATTACAGTCAATGAAGACTCTGTATTATGAAATGACAGAAGCAAGAAGACTGAAATAACAATTGCTATGGTTGGAGGTTTGTAAATTACTTTCGCAATATTTCATGAGTATTTAACGTATTTATAATTGATTATATTATGAACTTTTATATGAATGTTGGAATATAAATGTTTTACATTTGGTATCAGAGCGTTTATTTGAATTTCTGCCGAGCATTAAATTGTTTGTTGCAAATTTGGAGAATATTGCATAAAATTGTGATTTTTCTAATTAAAACCCACACTATAAATCAAACATAACTTTTATTATAAATAGAATCTGTTTTCACTTTTGGTGTCATTGGAATCCTTGTTGAAAAAGCTTTCGAACGATATATTATTTGTCAAAAGCGGAGTTATGGTTGCAAAGTTATGCTAGTTTAAAGTTTCGGTTAAAATTATCATTTGGGTGTTTTTGGTAGCCATTTACGACACCGATTTGGGACGAAAATGTCATTTGGGGTGCCATCGACATAGGTCATATGTCCACATTCAAGTTTCCCCTCTAAAACGTCGAAAAAATGGCCAGAATCAGGCTGTTCAAAACTGTAGAAAACGGGTTTAAAAGTTGCAGAAACAGGGTAAAGAAGACCCGGTCAAACTGGATCAACAGGTCAAATCAACCCGATCAAGCATAAAATGCGTCAAACTGACCCAGTCAAAGTCAAAGGTCAACATGGGTCATAATTGCGTTTACAGAAACATATTAAGGAAAAACCTAATGTTTTTTTATAAGAAAGAGAAGTTTGTCAATTACTGTGCTATTCTAGTTAACATGTAACATGTAACCCTAGGAACAAACCTCACTTATTAAGGAACATTTCTCTGAACTCATTATTTGACTTCAGCTTCTCATCTTCCACTTCCCTAGATTTTTGGATTTGTCGAGGGCACCCCAAGTGGTCTAACATTCCTTGGCATTGCAAATGTGTTCCTCCCCTTTAGCTGAATGTTATCACTACGTTTATTAGCAGCACAATTGTAACGCCCCACTTGAGGTATGTAGTTAAATTATTGTTGCGTTGCTTGAATGTTTATTGATTTGTTCTCATTTGAGCTCGCATGTTGTTATTTTTGGTTGGTTGGCCTTTAGTTGAATTTTGTTAAAGTTATTTTGAGAAAAATGTGAATAAAATCCCTTAAACTTTCATTAGGGGTAAAATGGTCTTTTCACTAAAAATTAGTTGAAAAATTGGGGAGTGAAAAGAGATAGAATTTCATGGAGAATGTAATAAAAATGAGGGCATTATTGTCGACATAGATGGAATTTTCAAGAAAGAGCAAGGGCAAAATGAGAATGATTGTATGTAAGTTGAGCTAAAAAGGGTTTAAGTGTTGAAAGCGCTTCATTCTTCACCATCTCCACCGCCATTCTCATTCGCTAATTTCTCTCAATCCTCCACTCAATCTTCAAAGAATTTCTAAGGATTTTTGGGGTAGTTTTTAGTAGAGATTTAATCTAAAGCATCCTAAGGTAAGGATTCTTGCTTTAGATGAGAATTTGCTTATGATTTGTTAAAGTCTTATGCTGTTATTGTTTAAAGTTGTAGATAGAAGACAAGATATAAAAGGGAAGGAGAAGTGCTAGAGAAGCCATTTACCCATAAGGTAAGTAAATCCAACCCAAGTTAAGGTTCAAGTAATCAAATTATTGATATGCATGCTTATGTTTATGAGCTTGAGATTGATTGTTGAGAATGATATTATTGATGAGTTGATGGCTTTTGATGAGAAGATTTGAGCCATGAGAAGTAGAAATGAAATTGTGGTAACCAAGTGAAGTTTGGTTACATTTAGAAAAAATTTAAGTAGAATATTTGAAGTGTTTTTCTTGGCCATGTTTAGATTTATTATGGAGGAGTTTTGTTCCATGAATGGATGGTTAAAGAATGAAGTATAGATGTATCAAAAATAGAATTAAAGTATGCATGCATTATGTTTGATGAAATGCCTAAGTGAAAACTGCCCTGTCATAGCTGTAACCTTCTGAGTGATTGTTGGGCATCTTATAGATTTAACTAGATTGAGACCACACAAAAGTTGTAGCCCTGTCTCTAAGCTTTAAAATGAGACTAAAATCGTAGCAATCAGATATGTATAACTCAAGTTATGCCTTCTTGAGTGTGACCTGTGCAGAATGACTATCTTGATGCAACATTGCATTTGTGCATTTTATGAGTGTATTTATGAGCATGAATCATCCATATGCATTAATTATGCATTAGAGAAAGAGTAGAGAACTTTGAGTGTGAGCTTTATTAAGAGAAAAGAGAGAAAAAGAGAATAGAGTAGGTTGTGCGATGGGGAACCCGTGAGTAATGGGTAGAGTATTCCCGTATGTACGCCGCATTGAGAGAGCGGCATGAGTATGAGAGAGAGAAGTGGTGTAGCCCGTGAGAGTGCATGCGGATGAGGGCTATACCCGAGAGTACCCGAGAGAGAGATTATATACTCACATGGCCAAGGGTTCCGAATCCATGCATAACCGAGTCCGATCGGCTAAGAACGAGTAGAAGTCACGGAGAGCGGGAGCGAGTCCCGGCCGTGCCCCCGGTAAGATGGGGCCGTGACTTACTAAAGAGAGTTAGTAGAAAAGAGTTCTAAGAAAGAGAAACAGAGAGAGAGAAAGAGAAAGAGAAAACAGAGAGAAGTATAAAAAAGAGAGTAAATGAGAATTGTAAGGAAAGACTTAGAGAGAGAGAGTTACAGGGATAGATGACTAGAGGGTTTACTTACTGAGCATTATTTGTGCTCACCCCGTTGTCTTTCTATGTTTTTGCAGGATTTAGGTGAGGACACGGTCGGATGGACATCGACATGCGAGGAGGAATGGCTACACTATCTACATGGTTTTTGATAGTTTTTTTTTATGGTATTAATTTTGTATAAAGAATGTATATGTTTAATAAAACAAAAAATTTGGTACCAACTACTTATGTTATTATACATGTATTTTATTATGTATATTTTTATGTGTATTTGAGTAGGAAGTAGTTATTACATTTTTGGTATCAGAGTATTTACAGTGGCACAGGGTGAAGCCGAGGCCCGTCCCTTAGCTGTAACTGGTCAGTTATTCTTTCATGTTGTTCCTTTATATGCTTTAATTGATTCTGGAGCTACCCATTCTTTTATATCTCATGGAATGATAGAGAGATTAAGTTTGAAACCTACTAAAGTGAGTCAACCTATTAAGATAGAGTTACCTGATGGGGTGAGTGTGCTGACTCAGGAGATGTTGTTAGGAGAGTCCGTAGTGATCCATGGTCGAGAGTTAGCAGTTGATTTAATAGCTTTTGATATGCCCGACTTTGATGTGATATTGGGCATGGATTTCCTAGGGAGGTATGGAGTAGAAATTGATTATCAGAAGAAGAAGGCGAGATTTAATCTCAATAGTAGAGATAAATTTACTTTTAGAGAGGGCCATCAATTGAGCATGTTGATTAGTAGTGTGAAGGCTAGAAAGATGTTGAGAAAGGGGTGTTCTAGATATATTGCTCATGTAGTACAGAGTGGCGATATTCCACAGTCAGAAATTCAGAGGGTGTTGGTAGTTCGAGAATTCCTAGATGTGTTTCCGGAAGACTTACCGGGTTTGCCACGGGAAAGAGTGGTTGAGTTTAGTATTGAACTAGCACCAGGAACAGCACCCATATCTAAAGCCCCTTACCGAATGGCCCCAACAGAGTTTCAGGAATTAAAGAAGCAACTTCAAGAGCTTTTAGATAAAGGTTTTATTCGACCGAGTCATTCTCCCTGGAGAGCTCCAATTCTGTTTGTAAAGAAGAAAGACAGGTCACTATGGATGTGTATTGATTACAGAGAGTTAAATAAAGTGACAATGAAGAATAAGTACTTGTTACCTCGGATAGATGATTTGTTTGATCAGTTGAAGGGAGCAGCAATATTCTCCAAAATTGATTTGAGGTCAAGGTACCATCAGGTAAGAGTGGCTAAGCAGGATATAGCTAAGACTGCTTTCCGTACAAGGTATGGGCATTATGAGTTCGTAGTGATGCCGTTTGGCTTGACTAATGTCCCAGCAGTGATTTATGGATTTGATGACTCGGGTATTCCATAACTGTCTGGATCAGTTTATAGTAGTATTCATTGATGATATTCTGGTTTATTCCAAGTTGAGAGAAGAACATGAGGAACATTTGAGAATAGTGCTACAACAATCGAGGGAAAAGCAGTTGTATGCTAAGTTTTCTAAATGTGAGTTTTGGCTCGACCAAGTAATATTTTTGGGCCATACGGTGTCCAAGGAAGGGATTTCAGTAGATCCGAGTAAGGTAAAGGCAATCCTTGAGTGGTAGAGGCCGAAGACAATAAAAGAGGTCAGAAGTTTCTTAGTCCTGGCAGGTTACTATAAATGATTTGTTGAAGGGTTCGCCTAGTTGGCTAAACCATTGACAGCTCTCACCAAATAGAAGACTCCTTTTGTATGGTCAGAAGCATGTGAGGAATGTTTCCAAGAGTTGAAGAAGAGGTTAACAATAGCTCCCTTGTTAGTGTTACCATAGCAGGATGTAGATTATGACATTTATACAGATGCCTCTCTGCAAGGACTTGGTGCAGTGTTAATGCAGTTAGGTAGGGTGATAGCATATGCCTCTCGGCAATTAAAAGAGTATGAGACGAGATACCCTACGCATGACCTAGATTTGGCAGCCGTGATCTTCACATTAAAGATTTGGAGGCATTACCTTTATGCTGCAAAGAGTAACATCTATACTGATCATAAGAGTTTAAAGTACTGCTTCACTCAAAAGGAGCTGAATATGAGACAAAGAAGGTGGTTAGAGCTGGTTAAGGACTATGATTGTGAGATCAAGTATCAACCAGGGAAAGCCAATGTAGTAGTCGATGCCTTGAGTATAAAAGCTTATTTGTCCCGACTCACTAAGCAGAAAGAGTTGATAGAAGAATTATGTAGAGAATAGATTGAAGTGATTCCGGGAAGCTTATTTGTCAGGTTAGAGGTTCAGTCTACTTTATTGGAGGAAGTCAGAGTTATGCAAGTGGCTAATGAGTGGTGTCAGAAAATAGTTCAGCAAGTACATGAAGGCAAGGTAACAGAGTTCCATTTAGTGGATGATGTCCTTTATTTCAGAAATCGGTTGTGTATCCCTCAAAATGATGAGTTGAGAAAGAGAATTCTTATGGAGGCTCATGACACACCATACACTGCTCATCTTGGAGCAACCAAGATGTACCAAAATGTAAAGAAAGGCTACTGGTAGCCAGGTATGAAGAGAGACATTATAGAGTTTGTAGCTAAATGTCTGACTTGTCAACAGGTGAAAGCAGAACACCAAAGGCCGTCAGGGTTGCTTCAGCCACTTAGTATTCCAGAGTGAAAATGGGAGAGTATTTCGATGGATTTTATCACAGGTCTCCCTAGAGTATAGAGAGGATATAATGCTATATGGGTGATTGTGGATAGATTAACTAAGTCCGCCCATTTCCTCCCAGTAAAGGAGAGCACCACTATGGATCAGTTGGCTCAGATTTACATTAAATAGATAGTCAGGTTGCATGGTGTGCCCAAGACAATAGTGTCAGATAGAGATTCTAGATTTGTCTCAGCTTTTAGACTAGTTTATAGAGAAATTTGGGTACCTGTTTGGCATTCAGCACTGCCTATCATCCTCAGACGGATGGCCAAACATAGAGAATGAATCAGGTGCTTGAGGATATGTTGAGAGCTTGCTGTATGGATTATAAAGCATCCTGGCATGAAATGTTACCCTTAGTGGAGTTTGCCTACAACAACAGTTACCAATCTACAATTAAGACGGCACCTTACGAGGCTTTGTATGGTAGATGATGTAGGTCTCCACTATACTGGGATGAGATAGGTGAAAAGGATGAGTTGATTACCGCTCTTGGGCTAGAGGTGACTCAGAAAATGATAAAAGATGTAAGATTAATCAGAAACAGAATGAAGCAAGCCCAAGATCGACAGAAGAGTTATGCCGACTTGAAGAGAAAAGAGGTTAAATTTCAAGTGGGTGATAAAGTGTTTCTGAGAGTTTCCCCCTATAAGCGAGTGATGCACTTCAGTAATAAAGGAAAGTTAGAACCGAGATATGTAGGTCAATTTGAGGTATTGCAACGAGTGGGAAAAGTGGCCTACAGATTGGCACTATCACCTAGCATGGACAAGGTGCATGATGTTTTCCATGTCTTGATGCTAAGGAAGTACGTAAGTGATCCCTCCCATATCTTGAGAATAGAGGATGTTGACTTAGAAGAGAACCTTGTGTATGAGGAGCGTCTAGTACAAATTTTGCACCGAAGGATTAAAGAGCTCCGAAATAAGAGCATTCCATTAGTAAAAGTCCTTTGGAGAAATCACAAGGTAGAAGAGGCCACATGGGAGGTAGAGCAAGACATGCAAAAACGTTACCGGGAGTTATTTGTGTGAATTTCGGGGACGAAATACTCTTAAGGGGGGAGAATTGTAATGCCCCACTTGAGGTATGTAGTTAAATTATTGTTGTATTGCTTGAATGTTTATTGATTTGTTCTCATTTAAGNTACCTCAAAATATTTTGTAGTCTAATAATCTATGATTGATTTCAAGTATGGGAATGTTGTTGGTAGAAAATACTAGTTCTCTAATGATATTTTTATATGCCATAATGAATTCTCACATTCTCACATTTGCATTTAGAAAGAACAGCAAAGAATGAGCATAGTTCCATGCACATACACATGGATGAGAATAGTAAAGAATAAAGAAAAAGAAAGAAAATAATTAATTGTAAAAAGATAAGACAAGAGAAGAGAAGAGAAGGTTGTTGTGATGGGGAACCCGTGAGTGACAAAGAAGAATAGTCCCGCATACACGCCGCCTTCAGTGAGCAGCCTCAGAATCAGAAAGAAGTAAGTGTATAGTTCGTTAGAAGTGTATGTGGATGAGAACTGTACCAACAAAATTTACCTACATGCACGCCACCTTTAGTGAGCGGCCTCAGAATCAAAAAGAAGGGTTGTATAGTCCGATAAAAGTGCATGTAGATGAGGACTGTACCCACTCACATGGCCAAGGTTCTGAATCTATGCCTCAACCGAGTCCGATCGGCATAGAAAGAAAGAAAAGAAAAGAAAAGAAAGAAAGAATAGAAAGACAGAAAGAATAGAAAGAAAGAATATAACATAGAAAGAAAGAACAAAACAAAACAGAAAGAAAGAATATAATAGAAAGAAAGAAGAGAAACAGAAAACATAAAAGAAATTGCATTCTTTATGCATTTATGCATATGCATCATGGCATTCATATTATTCAGAATTAGTTTCTCCAATTGTGCTTACATGGTAGTAAGTGAGAAACAAGAATAGAGAAAGAACAGAGAGAAAGAACAAAAAAAGAATAAAGAGAAAGAACAGAAAAAGAATAGAGAAAGAACAGAGAGATAAAACAGAAAAAGAATAGAGAAAGAATAGAGAGATAAAACAGAAAAAGAATAGAGAAAGAACAAAGAGAAAGAATAGAAAAGAACAGAGAAGAAGAGAGAAGTGTGATGTAAGGAAAGAATTCAGAATATGAGCAACGAAGATAGAAGGGTAGCATAGCGGGTTTACTTATTGAGCAATTAGTGCTCACCCCATTGTTTTCAATGTTTTTGCAGGTAGTAGATGAGCTGCAGTCACTTGGAATGTCAAGATGCGGAAAGGTCGGGCAACACTGTCGAGCTTCTTGAGAAATTTATTTACACTATGCATATTTTTGTATATATAAAGAAAAATTGGGCCCATTATTTTATACTCGTGTACATGTATATTTTCGTGATATTTATATTTAGTGAGTTTTACTGTTTATTTTATGAGTATACTAGCTAGAGTGAGAGTCATTACAAACCATATCATTGACAGGTAGTTGCTTCGCTAAATCTGAATCTATCGAGTGGCCATGATGCCTTGTTAATAATCATAAGAATTGATCATGTTGCCTTCATGAATCAGCAATTGGATCCATCGTGTATGCCATGCTATGTCTCAGATTGATGTCTCATGTGCTTTGAGCACTTCTAGTAGATATCAATCGGATCCAAGTGAGCATCACTGGATGGCTGTCAAGAATATTCTTAAGTACCTGTAGAGGACTAAGGATATGTTCTTAGCTTATAGAGGGGAAGATGAGCTCACTCTAAGAGGATACAGTGATGCTAGTTTCCAAATAGACAAAGATGATCATCGATCGGAATCAAGGATTGAATATTTTGTGTAACGCCCCACTTGAGTTACGTAGCTAAGTTATGGTGTATTGCTTGAATGTTTATTGTTTTGCTTTTATTTGGGTTGATGAGAATGTAATAAAAATGAGGGCATTATTGTAATTGACTAAGGGACATAGATGGAATTTCCAAGAAAGAGCAAGGGCAAAATGGGAATGATTGTATGTAAGTTGAGCTAAAAAGGGTTTAAATGTTGAAAGCCCTTCATTCTTCACCATCTCCACCGCCATTCTCATTCCCTAATTTCTCTCAATCCTCCGCTCAATCTTCCAAGAATTTCTAAGGATTTTTGGGGTAGTTTTTAGTAGAGATTTAATCTAAAGCATCCTAAGGTAAGGATTCTTGCTTTAGATGAGAATTTGCTTATTATTTGTTAAAGTCTTATGTTGTTATTGTTTAAAGTTGTAGATAGAAGACAATATACAAAAGGGAAGGAGAAGTGCTAGAGAAGCCATTTACCCATAAGGTAAGTAAATCCACCTAAGTTGTGATTTGCATGATTGAATGATGTATAGAGATTTGTATATGATTAATGCTTGAATTCTTTATGTTTGAAATGAGTTGATGGATTTATGAATGAGTTCAATGTTGATTTATGGAGATATTTCCACCATGAGAAGGGTGGATTGTGTTGATAAAGTTTGATCAAAGTATGGATAGATTTAGAAGAATTTGAGAGGAATATTTGAAGTGTGTTTTCTTTGCAGGATGTGTGATGATTCAAAGGAGTTGAACTCCAATTTTGGATGGTTAAGAAAGAAGTAGAATCATAGTTAGAGTAGAGTTAGGTATGCACACATATTGTTTGATGAAATGCCTAAGTGAAAAGCCTAAGTGAAAACTACCCTGTCACAGCTGTGACCTTCTGAGTGATTTTTTCGCATATTATAGATTGAACTGGATTGAGACCAAAACATAAAAGTTGTATCCCTATCTCTAAGCTTTAAAACGAGACTGAAATTGTAGCAATCTGATATGTATAACTAAAGTTATGCCTTCTTGAGTGTGACCTGTGCAGAATGACTAACTTGGTGCAACATTGCATTTGTGCATTTCATGAGTGCATTAATGAGCATGAATCATCCATATGCATTAATTATGCATTAGAGAAAGAGTAGAAAAAAAGAGTAGAGAACTTTGAGTGTGAACATTATTAAGAGAAAAGAGAGAAAAAGAGAATAGAGTAAGTTGTGCAATGGGGAACCCATGAGTAATGGGTAGAGTATTCCCGCATGTATGCCGCATTGAGAGAGCGGCATGAGTATGAGAGAGAGAAGTGGTGTAGCCCGTGAAAGTGCATGCGGATGAGGGCTATACCCAAGAGTACTTTAGAGAGAGATTATATACTCACATGGCCAACGATTCCGAATCCATGCATAACCGAGTCCGATCGGCTAAGAATGAGTAAAAGTCACGGAGAGCAGGAGCGAGTCTCGGCCGTGACCCCGGTAAGATGGGGCCGTGACTTACTAAAGAGAGTTAGTATAAAAGAGTTCTAAGAAAGAGAAACAGAGAGAGAGAAACAGAAAGAGAAAACAGAGAGAAGTATAAAAGAGGGAGTAAATGAGAATTGTAAGGAAAGACTTAGAGAGAGAGAGAGTTACAAGGATAGATGACTAGAGGGTTTACTTACTGAGCATTATTTGTGCTCACCCCGTTGTCTTTCTATGTTTTTGTAGGATTTAGGTGAGGACACAGTCGGATGGACGTCGGCATGCGAGGAGGAATGGCTACACTGTCTACATAGTTTTTGATAGTTTTTGTTTATGATACTAATTTTGTATAAAGAATGTATATGTTTAATAAAAGAAAAATTTGGGCCCAACTACTTATGTTATTATACATGTATTTTATTATGTATATTTTTATGAGTATTTGAGTAGGAAGTAGTTATTACATATGGATCAAATAAACCTCCCCTTAATAGTCTTTAACATCTTAAAGGAAGTGTAAAATCTCATTCCAAATCATCCATTATTGTTACAACATTGTAAGCTAATGCAAACAACACCTCAACACTTCTAATAGCACCATTCAACACCATGTGGCCTCCAATACTACAAGTTTTGCCACAATCAGCCCCACACTTCATTTTCTTCAATCAAACAAACACTCATAAAGCAAAATAACAATAACTTCAGTATAATGAATTCAAGGCAATAAGTAGAATAAATGAGTTCAACTACACTTGCCATCAACTAATTCTATGCCTTAAAGCTTTAATTTAAGGTTTCATAAAAATCTACAAACCCTAGCATAAACCCTAAAGTCATGGGAGGTTCTTCCTTACCTTTTTAAAGACTTCCTCCAACAAATCCTTTGCCTTTGACTTCTTTTACACCTTAATCCTACATATATAACATTATACCTCAACATCTACTTCAAATCTTCAAATCACATCAAAACTAAAGTTTTTAATCCTTACCTTAAACCCTTCAAATTGAAGATCCAAGGCTCCTATCTTGTTCTCCTTGAAAAATTATGCAAAACTCCTTGAAAACCTAGAGAAAGAAAGCTTGTTTCATGGAAGATTTGAGAGAAAATGGAAGAAATGTTGAAGAAAGGCTCTCTCCTTTGGCTTGAACGAATTTCATCTCATTTATAGGAAAATATTTCATTTATTTTCCAAAATTATGCAATTGGCCCAATTATTTTAATTGTATAACTCATAAGTCCTTAATTCTTCATATAAGGGCATTTTGGTCATTTCACACTAGACATAATTATTACTTAATTAATGCCATTAAATGCAACGAAGCCTACTCATCCTTGACTTTTTCAATGCTTATCCATAGGAAAAATGACCATTTCACCCCTAATGCCTTTCTATGGATAATTGATTCATACCATTCCAAATGAATCGAGTATTTTGCCCTTAGTTAGATTTTATGCTTTTTAACATAAAATTAACATCTAAAGGACTATTTTGAGTTAGGAACATACCTTTGACATCTTGGGTATTACATGGTCTGTGTATAGTGAGACGATTAATTGGTGTTAATCACAATACTACACACTACCAGCATGATAAAGAGCCTACGGGTCACACACATAGAAGATAATTTAAGAGCCAATTTATAAGAAGCGTGTTTTCGTCTTTTTAGGAAAAAGGGTATTTTAGTAATCTCAAAGTGCAATTAAATTTGCTGAGGTCATAGCCTTTATTGAATTTGATATTAAAAATTAAATAAGTGATATTATATTTAAATATGTGCTTGCATATATTTAAATGAATTATTGTTATTGTTAAATGTTAATATATATATATATATATATATTAATTGAATTTAATTGAAATAATAATAATAATAACTAAAATATCTAAATGGGGTTGTTTGGACATAGCAAATCCCTCTTTAGTTCCTTGGGGTTATCTTCGTATAGACTACCGTTGGTTCGATCCTACCCTTGGATCGGTAGCGAAACCCGTTTAGAGACAAGTTAGAGGAGCCTCCAAACGTGTGTATGATTTCTTAACTCTAAACTTTTTTTTTTTTTTTTTGTAGATTCTAATATAATGTATAAACTGTAAATTTGTGCCCTGATCTTGGTTCTATGTAACGATCCATGTTGTAAATAATTTTTGTTTTCCACTGTCATGACTTGATCGTTTCCTAACAGTGGTATCAAAACCTAGGGTACCAGATTTTACAGTTTTATGTATGGTTGATTACATGTGTTTCATTGATAACATGTTGCCTTGATGAATTTGCACAAAAACTACCTTGAAAGCATGTTTTAAGAAATCAATTTAATTGACTAATTTAATTTTTTGATGATCTGCAAGTTTGGTATATTGGGTTATAGATTTTTGTTGAAATCAGAAGTTTAGATTGATTACAAAATCCTTTTGGCGTATTTTTGGTGGCTGGTTGAACTGATCTGATGCTATAGATCAGTGTATGCTCGCCGCGGCGATATAACCCATCGCTGCAGCGTGCGTTGTTTGGTGTACTCACTGATTGCAAAATCAACGCTCGCCGCGGCAACATAACCTGTCGCCATGACGATCATCCTTTGCGCGATCACTGATTGAATATCAGCACTCGTCGCGGCGATATAACTCATCGTCATGGCAATCGCAGTCTAAGGTGCGCGCTGATGAAAATCAGTGTTATATCGCCGCGGTGATTGCAAGTGGTGCATGTATGTGACGCAAATCAGCTCACGCTGCAGCGATCTAATCCATCACTGCAGCGAGCGCACTTTCGAGTGCACAGAGGCCAAAGTGAAAAGTTTCAAAACTTTTGGATCTACAAATTGTTAGGGGGTAATTAATAATTCACCCACCCAATTCAAAAATTGATTGTTTTTTAAATGTATGCCATGTACTTGTTTGTATATTGCATGTTGCCCGGTACATGAGCCTTAGACCTATGGTGAATGTTTTAAAATTTTTTGGGTATGTATGGTTGTAATTTATTAAATAGGGCCTACGTGTCTTGCCTTTCTCCCCTTCTCGATATACATTCTTTTCTCATCTCATTCCCCTAGAATGTTAATCGAGGTTTCTAAATTTGTTGATGTAAAGAATTTTGTATAATTATTCTCACTGTAAATTTAGAATGATGTTTTTGTAATGTACTTGAAGACGAATCAAGAAAGAGACAATCATACTTGAAGACTCAAGATTTTATTGCAAGACCCCTAGGTGACCTACCGATTCCTCTAGGTTAGAGGAAATCAGTTTTAGTTAGGCCATGTACCGGCACATTTTAATATTTTGTTTAGAATGCATGCTAAGATTGAATGTTAAATAACATGCCAAAACAATGTCATTCTAACAAAGATAATAATCTGGTGAGACATTAAATAATAAACCCTCAATTAAAGTATATTAAGTCACGTATGCCTTCCGTCACTATGGTTTTAATCAAACCACTATTCGCCAAAGCGAAGGGTACACTTCTACCAGTGGGAGGTTAAAATTCATTGGAGTTTTCCTTAATGGTGATGGGTAGACTTAAAATGACGGTTTTGCTTATTCGCCAAAGCGAAGGTTAATAAACGCGTCATAGGCATAGTAGAGAAGTACACATGTTGTGTACACGTGGTGACATGTAGTGTCCACTCTACTGATACTGAGAATCACACTTGAGGACGATGGTTGGGGCCATTGGATTGTGGGATTGGCTTGTTGGCTTCTTCACATTTGAGGTTGATAGTTGGAGCTATCAACTGGTGTGGATTAAGTTTGTAGACCTACCTAATAAACCCATTTTGGCTTGTTCGCCAAAGTGAAGGTTTGAAATAGGCCAGATGGGATCTCAGTCCACTAGGAAAGTCAACGAGCTTTCCCGAGTTAATAGTGAGGGCTATTGACTCGAGGAAAATAGTAGGAGCGTTGTTTAATAAAAGACCATATTAAATAATAATGAACTTTATAATGACTTTATCTTTTCTGCAATTGTAGATTCACCAAAATGAGCATTATGAACCTGCGACTGATAATCGAGAAAGAAAACAGGTTGGATGAATCCAATTTCTCAGACTGGTATTGTAATCTTCGGATTATACTCAAGTCGGAAAAGAAATTGTATATCCTTGAAAAGCCATACATGGCTGAGCCTGATCTTGATGCCACTCAGGAAGTAAAGGACACTTATCAAAAGTTCCTTGATGATGCTGATGGCATTCAATGCTTGATGTTAGCATCGATGCACCAATGTTACAAAAGAAGTATGAGAATATGGACGATGCTACCATTATTCTACACCTCAAGGATTTTTTCAAAGGAAATGCTTGACATGAGAGGTACAAGGTGTCAAAAACACTGTTTGGAAGTCGTCTGACTGAGGGAGCCCAAGTTGGTCCTCATGTGCTCAAGATGATCGACCACATAGAGAGGCTTGAGGCTTTGGGATTTGGGTTGGATGCAGAATTACAAATGGATTTAATTCTGCAATCCTTGGCTGACTCTTATGCACCGTTCATAATGAACTTCAATATGAACACGATGGTGAAAACCTTGTCGGAGCTTTTGAACATGCTGAGGATTGCCGAGCAGGACTTGAAGAAGTCCAAGCCTGTTTTACTGGTTGCTACCAATAAAGGAAAGGGTAACGGCAAGGGTAAGGCTGTAACACCCACATGGAGGTATGTAATTTAATTTATGCTCTTATATCTCTAGTTGATTTTTTTGCTAAAGTTATTTTGAGAAAATGTGAAGAAAATGCCTTAAACTTGCATTAAGGGTAGAATGGTCTTTTCACTCAGAATTAGTTGAAAAAGTGGGGAGTGAAAAGAGATAGATTTTCATGGAGAGTGCAATAAAAATGAGGGCATTATGGTAATTGACTAAGGGACATGGATGGAATTTTAAAGAAAGTGCGACGGCAAAATGGGAAACTATATATAATTTTATGTTATATCAAGGATTGAAGAGTGAAACCATAGCCACTCTTCAACCCATTTTCACGCCACTTCTCCTCCAAATCCTCTGAATTTCTTCACTTCTTTTTCAAAAGAAATTCATAGATTTTGGGTATTTTTGAGTGGATTTTTAATCCCAAGCAACTTTAGGTAAGATCCTTGCACTAAGAAGTGATTTTTCATTTTTAAGGTATTGAATTTTGATGGTTTGTGCTCATAGGATTTAAGAAGAGAGAGTTTGACCAAAGAAGATTCTAAATGGGGTTGGATTGCTCATATCAAAGGTAAGTAAATCCCACCCAAGTTATGATTTGAGAAATCAAGTGTGTTGAGATTTTACATATATGTATATGCTTATGATTTTGAGAATTGTTGATGAAATTGATGAATTATTGATGAGTTTGATGATTATTGATGAGTAGAATTTAGCCATGAGAAGTGGTTTTGGTTGTATGATGATTAATTGAAGTTTGGTTGAAGTTAGAAAGAGTCGAGTAGAATTTTTGGGATTGTATTGTTTTGGACAGGTTTAGTAATTGTTTAAGGGAGTTTTACTCCAAATATTGGTGGCTTGAGAAAGAGATAGAATTGTAGTCAAATTAGAGTTTGATTATGCATTGAATATGTTTGATGAAATGTCCAAGAGAAGTGTATGCATGAGTTTTATTCATTTATGAATTGATATGATGGTAGAGAGAAACTTATTTTTATGCTACATGGCATCCTTGCATTTAAACATTTGCATTTAGAAAGAATTATAAGCATGAAACCATCTACATGCATACATATTCATAAGAGCATGAAAAAGCAATAAAGTATGTTAAAGAGAAAATAGAAAGAAATGAGAATATTAAAGATATTCAAATCTGAAATTTTAGTTAAAGAAGTGCAAAAAGATAAAAAGAAGAGAAGGTGTTGTGATGAGGAGCCTGTGAGTAACATAGTCCCACATGCATGCTGCCTTTAGTGAGCGGCCTCAGAATTCAAAATGAAGAATTGTATAGTCCGTTAGAAGTGTGTATGGATGAGGACTATACCCAGAATTAGAGAATTCACTTACACGGCCAAGGCTCCAAATCCATGCCTCAACCGAGTCCGATCGGCAAGAAAGAAAGAAAGAAAGAAACAATAGAAAAGAAAGAAAGAATAGAAAGAAAGAAAAGAAAGAATAGAAAGAAAGAATAGAAAGAATAGAAAGAAAGAAAGACTAGAAAAGAAATAAAGAAATAAAGAAATAAAGAAAAAGAAACCGAAAATAGAATAAGAAAAATAGAAAAGAAAATGCATAATTTATGCATTTGTGTATTTGCATCATGAATGTGCATAATACCATGCTCATTATCATGAGTAGTGAACAATTAGAAAATTCAGGGAAAAATAGTGAGCAAAACAGAGAAAGAATGAGAAAGAATAGAGAAAGAATAGAGAAAGAATAGAGAGAAGAACAGAGAAAGAATAGAGAATACTCGAGAAATGAGTTGTGAGGAAAGAAAATTCAGGATTTAATCAATGGATTGAGAAGGGTAGCATAACGGGTTTACTTACTGAGCAATTAGTGCTCACTCCGTTGTTTTCAATGTTTTTGTAGGTAATAGGTGAGTTGCAGTCACTCGGAATGTAACGCAGTGGAAGGGATTAGCTACACTGTCAAGTTGCTATTTTGAGTATATTTGTATGTAAAGAAAAAGTTAATATGAGCCCATACTTTATTACTCGTTTATATATGTATTTATATATATATATATTTTAATGAGTTTTATTGATTATTTTACGAGTATACTAGCTAGAAAGAAAGTATTACAAAGGCCAAGGCCAAACCCAAGCCCAAGCCCAAAGGACAAGGTGCTCTTAGGCTTGAGAGTGGCATAGGGATGGGCAAAGTAGTATGCTTTTATCGTGCCAAGCCTGGCCACTGGAGGAAACACTGCAAGACTTTCCTAGCAAGCAAGAAGAAGTCAGATGCTACAACTTCATGTATATTTATAATTGAGATTAACTTCTCTCCCTCAACATCTTGGGTCATTGACACAGGATATGGTACTCACATTTGCACTGATGTGCAGGGGCTAAGGCAAAGTAGAGTGCTCACCAAGGGAGAGGTGGACCTATGAGTTGGAAATGAAGCACATGTGACTACATTGGCTATAGGGACTTACTATTTATCTTTGCCTACGGGCTTGTTGTTGGAACTACATAATTGTTATTACGTACCTTCTATTTCTAGAAATATTATTCCAGTATCCACTTTGGATAATATAGGGTATCATTTTGAGATATCTAACGGATTGTTGTCCTTTAGTTTGAATGGTATTCTATTTGGAATTGCAAGGTTATATAACGGGTTATATGTTCTTGATTTAAACAATAAGGATATTCTTAATGTTGAAACCAAGAAAGATAAATATAGCGATAAAAACCAAACATACTTTTTATAGCGATAAAAACCAAACATACTTTTTGTTAGTAAACGATCCAGTAACGCAGCGGAAAACAAAAATATTTACGACATGGATCGTTACATAGAACCAATATCTAGGTACAAAAATTACAGTTTATACATATTAAGCTAAGAATCTATAGATTTTATTTTTGGAGTTTAAGAAATCATACGCACGTTTGGAGGCTCCTTCAACTTTGTCTCTGAACGTATTTTGCTACCACCCAAGTGTAGGATCGAACCGATGTAGTCCACACAAAGATAATCGCAAAGAACTAAAGAGGGATTTGCTAGATCCTCTTTAGCCTTAAGAACAAAGAAGAAATGAAGAGTATTTGATTTTCAATCAAAAACCAAGTTTGGCGTGGGAGAGTTTTTAGGGTTGTGGCTTTTCTCTTTTTCAATGAAAAGAATGAAATGAAAAACTATTTTGACTTTCTCTCAATTAAACTTTTACCTATATAGTATAAGTTTAATTGCCCTATTCCCTTATGGAATAGGCTTGGGCTCCAACCCAAACACCCCTTGTTTCCAAACACTCCCAATTAGATATTTTAATTTTAGTTTATCATTATCTCAACTAAAATCAATTAATATATATTTAATATATTAACATTTAACAATAATGATAACTTATTTAAATATATGCGAACACATATTTAAACGTAATCTCACTTATTTAATTTTTCTAGCAAATTAAATAAAGGCTACAACCTCAACAAATTTAATTGCATTGTGAAATTACCAAAATACCCTTTCACCTAAAAAGATAAAAACGTCATTCTAACTTCCTCACTCTTAAATTATCTTCTATGTGTGTGACCCATAGGCTCCTCATCATACCAGTAGTGTATAGTATCGCGATTAACACCAATTAATCGTCTCACTAATACACATACCAAGATTGGTCCCCAACAAGGCATCATGGCTACCCAATAGATTCGAATTCAGCAAAGTAGCTACCTGTCAACGATATAGTTACCGTACAATTCGATCCTTTCATCATACGTTATCTCTACAAGACTGAGGCATAGAAATAGTGTCAACCTTCGGTTACTCTCGATGTTGTGTATTTAGTTACTGGACCAATGACCTATATTATAAACTGGATAGAGCAACAACTCAATCCCACTATGGCCACAGTTTTAGTGTCATTGCCATTTACTGAATTTCGCTTTGAGATAACTTCTCCTGTACTGGGGAGTGATGAATCCTCTGTCTATCCACCATAGTCTTGATACACTCCTTGATGCAGCCAATCACCACCGTATTAACTGCTCTAAATAGAATTGTGTTAGGCTAGTGTCAAACTACACCAATCAGTGCACAAGGCACTCCGGTGATCTCAAGTCTAAGGATCACATGCACCACCATTCGTTAGAGAATTTGTTCCATAGACAATAGGGTTACCATCCATATGGAATCCTTTAGTAGGCCAGTCCAGTGAACTTGCTGCGGTGTATTCGCCTACAGCAAGCATCCATGTGTTGCAACAGGTTGTCACCAAACAACCTTGATAAGTGAGACCAGTCACTGCCTTTCGACAAGGTCGTTCAACACTATGATAGTATCGTATTATCTGTGCTCTTACTTCAGAATAATACTGGGGCTATGGACATTTCTAGAATGGCCACCATATGTGCTCATAGGGTCCTCACTATCAAGATTTTAAACACTTGATATCCTCGTCATGGTTCTACTATTCTAAGGACATATACCATTACATACAATGATGATTTACGCTTTATAGTATAAAATGCCTTTTAATTGATCAATGAACATTATTACAAAGAGTCAATTCTGCAATAATTGATTGGCTCTAGGGCACCTACTCTAACAATCTCCCACTTGCACTATAGCCAATCATTCATGCACTGAACATTAAATGACCCAAGTGCCTACACTATAGCCAATCATTCATGCACTCAACATTGAATGACCCAAGTGCCCATCATGCTTCTGCTACAACAGAAACTTCAATAGTGGGTTAGTAGGTATTATGCAAATCTGCACATTCCTTTTCTGATCGATCTCTTAGATCAGATTGAATCAACTAAGTATTTGTTTGGATTACTAGTGAGACTGTGATTCCTCAGCTACAACCATGACTCCATTGTTATCACAGTGGAACTTTACTGGATCTATAATGCTTGGAAACACATCAAGTTCAGTAATAAACTTCTTAATCCAAACCGCCTACATGGTTGCATTAAACAATGCGACATACTTAGCATCAATTGTAGAATTCGCTGCATTACACTGATTTGAGCTCTTCTACTCACTGCAGTTACATTGAGACAAAAACGTTTAATCCCAAATTGCAAACTATAATCATCTTTTCCTGTTTGGAAATAGCATCACTGTATCCTCTTACAGTGACCTCATCTTCCCCTCCATAAACCAAGAGCATATCTTTAGTTCTCTTTAGGTACATAAAAATATTCTTTACAGCCATCCAGTGACGCCCACCTAGATCCGATTGATATCTACTACAAGTGCTTAAAGCACATGAGACATCAATCCGAGTACATAGCATGGCATACATGATGGATCCAATTCCTGATGCATATTGGATCCTCTTCATCCTATCTCTCTCATCTTGTGTTCTAGGACACAATTCCTTAGAGAGATAAACACCATGTGATATCGGAAGAAATCCTTTCTTGGATTCTTCCATACTGAATCTTTTCAGTACTTTGTCAATATATGCACTCTAACTTAAGTGAAGCAACCTACGCGATCTATCACAATAGATCTTTATTCCAAGGATGTAGGCTGCTTCCTCTAAGTCCTTCATGGAGAAACACTAGGATAACCAAGTCTTTACCGATTGCAAGTTTGGTATATCATTCCCGATCAGAAGTATGTCATTGACATACAACTCTAGGAATGCCACTGCACTCCCACTCACTTTCTTGTAAACATAGGGCTCATTTTCGTTCTCGATAAAACCGAATTCTTTTACAGCTTCATCAAAACAAATGTTCCAGCTCCTAGAAGCTTGCTTGAGTCCATATATGGATCTCTGTAACTTGCACACCCTATCAGCTTGCCCATCAAGAACGAAACCATTGGGTTGTGTCATATACATATCCTCTTCAAGGTTTATGTTCAAGAAAGTTGTTTTAACATCCATTTGCCAAATCTCATAGTCATGATATGCAGTAATCGTAAGCATAATCTGAATGGATTTAATCATGGCAACTGGCAAAAAGGTTTCTTCATAGTCAATTCCATGAATTTGTTTGAAACCTTTGGCAGCCAGTCGTGCCTTATAAGTATGCACCTTGCCTCCACGTTGGTCTTCTTTTTGAAGAACCATTTACACCCTATGGGTTTACCCCTTTAGGTGGTTCCACCGGAGACTATACTTAGTTCTGGTACATAGAGTCCATCTCAGATTTCATGGCTTCAAGCCATTTAACAGAATCTGGATCCAATATAGTGTTTTCGTAGGTTCTGGGTGTTAGAGTAGATGCCCTAGAGCCAATCAATTATTGTAGAATTGACTCTTTGTAATAATGTTCATTAATCAATAATAAAAGGCATTTTATTCTATATCGCGTAAATCATTATTATTGCAATATGTATTGATATATGTCCTTAGAATGGTAGAACCGTGACGAGAGTATCAAGTGTTTCAAATCTTGATAGTGAGAACCCTATGAGCACATATGGTGGCCATTCTAGAAACGTCCGTAGTCCCAGTATTATTCTGAAGTAAGGTCACAGATAATACGGTAAGGCTATCATAGTGTTGAACGACCCTGTCAAAAGGCAGTGACTGATCTCACTTGTCAAGGTTGTTTGGTGACAACCTGGTGCAACACATGGGTGCTTGTTGTAGGCGGATATACCGCAACAAGTTCACTTAACTAACCCACCAGAGGATTCCATATGGATGGTAACCCCAGTGTCTATGGAACAAATCTTCTAACGAATGGTGGTGCATGTGATCCTTAGACTTGAGATCACCAAAGCGCCTTGTGCACCGATTGGTACAGTTTGACAATAGCCTAACGCAGTTCTATTTAGAGCTGTCAGTACGGTGGTTATTGGCTGTATCAAGGAGTGTATCAAGACTATGGTGAATTGACAAAGGATTCATCACTCCCGGGTACGGTAGAAGTTATCTCACGGCGCAATTCAGTATATGGCAATGACACTAAAACTGTGGCCACAGTGGGATTGAGTTGTTGCTCTATCCGGATTATAATACAAGTCATTGGTCCAGAAACTGGATACATAATATCGAGAGTAACCGAAGGTTGACACTATTTCTATGCCTTCGTCTCGTCGAGATAACGTATGATGAAAAGATCGAATTGTACGGTAACCATATCGTTGACAGGTAGCTACTTTGCTGAATCCGAATCTATCGGGTGGCCATGATGCCTTGCTAGGGGCCAATCTTGGTCTGTGTATAAGTGAGACGATTAATTGGTGTTAATCGTGATACTATATACTACCGGTATGATGAGGAGCCTATGGGTCACACACATAGAAGATAATTTAAGAGCCAAGAAGAAAGAAGGGCATTTTCGTCTTTTTGGGCGAAAGGGTATTTTGGTATTTTCACAGTGCAATTAAATTTGCTGAGGTCGTAGCCTTTTATTTAATTTGTTAGAAAAATTAAATAAGTGGAATTACGGTTAAATGTGTGTTCGCACATATTTAATTAAATCATCATTATTGTTAAATGTTAATTAAATATTAATTGATTTTAATTGAGATAATGTTGAATTAAATTAAAATATCTAATTGGGAGTGTTTGGCAAATTTGGGGGTGTTTGGGTTAGAGCCCAAGCCCATTCCATATGGGAATAGGGCAACTAAAATAACACTATAAAAGAAAAGTTTTAGTTGAAAAATAGCAAGAGTTTTTATTATTTCATTTGATTGAAAAAGAGAAATCCTCCAACCCCCAAAACACTCTCCCACGCCATTTTACTGTTTGATTGAAAATCAAACACTTTCTTTTTGTTTTCTTCTTGATTTCTTAAGGCCAAGGAGGATCTAGCAAATCCCTCCTTGGTTCTTGTTGATTGTCTTCGTGTGGACCTCTACGGTTCGATCCTACACTTGGATCGATAGCAAACACGTTCAAAGACAATATTGGTGGAGCCTCCAAACATGGGTATGGTTTCTTAAACCTTGAACTGATTTTTTGCAGATTTGATTATTTTATATAAACTGTGATTTTTGTACCCGGATCTTGGTTCTAAGGAACGATCCATAGAGTTTATGTCTTTGTTTTCCGCTGCGTAACTGGGTCGTTTACTAACACTGGGTTCATCGTCTTAGTAGACTAGTACGTCACCATGTTGAGTCACGAGATAACCGTATCTCTCGGGCTCATGGCGTACTCTCCCAGATCTACTTAGCTCCTGTGCTACCTGAGGTCGTTCACTTTGATCCATAAGTTGTGGAGTAATCTCCTCTTGATGCTCAACCACTTCTTGTGGCACATCATCCCGTCCTTCGTCTAGTATATCTTGCGGTTTTAGAACTTCATCAAGTTCTACTTTTCTCCCACTAGTACTTTTTAGAAAATAATCCTTTTTTAGGAAGACACTAGATCGAGCAACAAAAATTTTGTGCTTTTCTTGGTGGTAGAAGTAGTCTCCTTTGGTCTCCTTTGGATACCCCACAAATATACATTTACAGGATTTTGGGCCTAGATTGTTTGAAGTCAATTTCTTAACATAAGCTTCGCAACCCCAAATCCTTAGATAAGACAAGTTGGGCTTTCGCCCACTCCATAGCTCATATGGAGTCTTATCTACAGACTTTGATGGCACACAGTTCAAAACATGAGTCGTTGTCTCTAGGGCATAACCCCAGAATGATACAAGTAAATCACTAAAAGTCATCATGGAACTAACCATACCGAGTAAGGTCCTGTTCCTCCTTTCTGACACTCCATTGTGTTGGAGTGTATAAGAAGGAGTGAGTTGTGATACTATCCCACATTCCTTTAGGTATGTTTAGCTCAACTTGCCAAAGTTGGCATAATTTTCATTGAGATTATCCTTATTGTCTTTCTTAAAGAACATATTATTATGAAACAGTTCCATAAAGAATATTATTTACACTCAAGGACAATAATCCATTATTAAACTAGTACTCTCATTTGTCCTAAGTGGACACAGAAATATAATTTCTAGAAACTGAAGAAAAATCATAACAATCCACGAGTTCTAAGAAACAAACCCATCGGCTAAATCAGACGATAAGATCCTACAACAAATGTAGCAGCACGTGCTTCATTTCCAACTGGTAGGTCCACCTCTCCCTCGGCTAGCAATCTACTCTGTCGTAGTCACATCAATCAAATGTGAGAACCACATATTGTGTTAATAACCCAAGATATTTAAAAGGATAAGTTGATCTCAAGAACTTACCTGACGAAGAAGTAACATTCTTCTTCCCTCTCGCTAGGATGGCCTTGCAATGTTTCCTCTGGTGGCTGGGATTCCCACAGTGAGGACAAACGCCTTTCCTTTCTGCAACAGCTCTTTCCAATTACTCCTGAGCCCTTTCCTTTTCACTTGAGTTGGCTTCAACCAACGTCAATGTTTCTGACATTTTCATGCCTGACTCAGTAGCCTTTAACAAATGTAGAAGCTTGGAAAGGGTGTTCTTCTTATCTTCCTTAATGAAGGCATAGACAAATTGAGAATAAAAATCTGGCAAAGACTGTAATATTAGGTTTATCACTAAACCCTCATTAAGTCCACATCCCAAAATCTCAAGCTTGTTCATATACTCGGTCAACTTGAGTATATGATCGCCAATTTTGGTACCCTCTTCCATCCTACATCTGAATAACGACCGAGACACCATATGCTTCCCATTTCTATGAAGAAAATGAAGAATAGAAGCTAAATCCATTTTCTAGCACTACTGTCGCAGTAATGGTGCCATTGATGCAAGCACAATGTATCTAGTCATTTCTGTTTTTGCATCATGTGTATGCTTCACATATACATACGCAGTCTCATGGATAGAACTATCAGCAGGCTCTGGTGATAAAGCTTGCTCAATGGTGTATAATCTATCGCTTGACTGAAGTATATTGCTTATACTTCTATACCAGTCAATGAAATTTTCACCATTCCATTTCTCTCCCAGTTCGATGATTTGTCGTAGTGATCTTTTGATCATTTTGCTCAATTTTAAGTGAATCTACAAGTGTAGAATAAGTAACCGTTATTACCATGTTCATTATTATTTAATATGGTCTTTTACCATGATGATGATAATCCTGTTTATTGTATTGATATGATTGATTCTTTAGCACAGGAAGTTTTTGAACATGATGGAGAAGATGGATTGGAAGTTGCCATTAGTAAGCATCTTGAGAAAGACAATGAGGACTTTGCCTTGAGTACTGATTTGCAGGAAACTGTTGCAATGTTGAATGATTTTCCATAGTTACAACAGTCAGGTAACGTTCCTTATATTGCATTACCAATTTCTAACGAGAGGCCTTTACCCTCTGTTTTGCAGGCCCCTATTCCAGATTTGAAGCCTCTCCCTAGTTACCTCAAGTACATGTTCCTTGGAGACGGAGGAACGTTACCGGTGATCATCTCCAATAAACTCAATGCATCGCGAGAAGAAAAGCCTTGAGTCGAGCCAACGACAATAAACAAAGGCGCTACTTGGGAGGCAACCTAAGGGGAGTTTGTTTTCTTATTCTTGCACTTAAATTTTGGTTATTTTTTCCTTTTCTTTGCATTTCATCTTACATTTGGGACAATGTTAGTTTTAAGTGTGGGGGAGGGGATTTAGGTTGTGTTTTAATTTGTTCAAAAAAAAAGGAGTTTTGCTTTTTGCATTTTGTTTTTGTGGTTTTCAATGAATTTTGGTTGTGTGCGTCATGAGCAAGATTCAGTTAAACTTGAAAAATTCATAACATGATTGAATAAGTAATCTTCCAACTTAGATTTAATTAGTCTAATTATTTTCCTTGAGAATGGTAGTGACTAAAGTTGGTAGACAAAAGCCGGTGAGATTTTTGAGCCTTTAGACTGACACATCCATATCAGTCTCAATATTTTCTTTCATGTGAGATATTCTTCCATGGATTTATTTCTCTAGAACTTGCCTTGATTCTCTTCGAGGCCATATGGACACATGCATGCATGAACATGATTAAGGCCCCTTTGTTATAAGCTACATAAGCCAAATATCCTACCTTGTAATTAATTTTTCCCTTTGTTGAATCCGTTTGAGCTTTATTGTGAACCCACGTTACAAGCTTTAAACCTCTAAAAAAAAAAAAAAAAAAAAAACAATGCCTTTATCCAAGCCGTAGAGCTAGTGGAGCATTGTTCATCATTATGATATGTATGGATGTGCAAGAAATAAGCGTGGGGGTGTTTGGATTTGTGGTATGGCTATGACTGGTGAAATGGAATATGTCAGCATTCTCAATTCTTGAATTCCATTGTTGTTGTCATAAAAAAAAAAATAAATAAATAAAATAAAATAAAAAAGAAGAAGAAGAAGAAGAAGAAGAAGAAGAAGAAGGGAGTGATTGGTTTTACATGTTTTATACATATTCGAGCTTGAGTTGATTCATTTTTGCTCCACTAGTTTCGATGGCTTTTGAGCTACACTCCAAAATATTTCCCACCTTGATCCTAAACCCTGTTACAACCCTTGAAAAGTCCTTATGAGTCATGTTATGCATGTGATCCTAGTGGTGGAGAATGAGAAGATATGCAAGCTTATGGTAGATCGTTTCCATTGGAATGAATTTGAGCAAAACACATACCCTTCAAACACTTGAGAGTCGGGTGTTTATTTCTGTGAGGGGCTACGTATTTAGTTCACTCCATCTTCAAGTGAAAATGCTTATTGAGTAATTGGAAGTTGTTTAAGAATGTATGTTCATGATGTGTTATGAGTTTTGAAGAGCTTGATTATTCTTTACTGATGGTGTTGCAACCTTGGTGTTTTTTTTTTTTTTTTTTTTTGGGAAAGTGAATTTGAGTTTTGCTCGAGGACGAGCAAAAGTTAAGTGGGGGAATTTGATGAGAATGAAAAATGTCATATTTTTCCCCCTTAATGTCTAGTATTTTATACTTATTTGGTGCCTAAATGTACTCATTATTATTTTATTTTGATTTAGGATGCAAATGGAGGCGTTAAATGCAAAACGAAACTAATTAGGTGATTTTAGACAGTTTCGACATTGCTTCGTAATATGGGCATAACTCTCTCATCCGAGCTTCGATTGAGATGATTCAAAATTATTTGGAACCCTAAGAAAGCGATCTACAACTTTCATGTTTTGAGGTTAGAGAGATACTCGCTGCATCAAGGTTGTAATTGGGCTTCAAGTTGACACACCTGCACTGCCAACGTTCTGGAACAATCTGCCTTATCATGCAATTCAAATATGCAGTTTACTATTGGAAGTTTTGAAGATCTGGGGTACGAAAGTTACAGCTGGAAACACCAATTTCCTAGTTATATTAGGACTTTATTTTATTTTTAATTAATCAGATTTGGATAAATGTTATTTTAGGATAAAGCTTAGAATATGTTTTAGGAAATTGAATAGAATTCAAAGACTTAAATTCGATATTTTTAAGAGGGGGAGAGAGATCAGAGGGGGATTACACACACCTCTCCTCCTTTTTCTTCTTTTTCTTCTTCTTCTCCTTTGAGTTTTCATGATGGCCATGAGCAGCTAAATTTTCATAGCTTGGTCGAAGGAAACGGAGGCCTCGAAATCAATAAAACTGTGAGATCTAATCTGTTTTTAGTGTTCAATATATGCTTTGAGTATTGGATGTCCTTCTATGCCTGTTTTCATGATTGTCTCATTTAATTACTAGGAGGCCTACCAGTTTATTATTTGTTGCAATCTATCGCTAAGTTAGATATTAAATTCGTAATTGTTTGATCCCTCTAATTTGTGAGTAACTGAGGGTTAAGAATTTGCTACGTCAGGAATTATTAAATCTTAAGAAGAACATTCAACTAAATTAAATACAACCGCTTGTGTTTGTGTTGTTCGGCTTCATCGAACTCTCTAGTTCTTAAGGTTGCCACTAGATTAAACCTTTAGCGCTTGTCTTGGGTTGTTTAGTAGTAAGATTAATTAGATCGCTTATTTCCTAATTAACTGCAACTAAGGAGAGATAGGAAAATAGTTCCAACGCTGAATATTCAAAGTATGAATTGATATATACTTGCATCGATGATCAGTTGTAAAATTTTGATGGTGGATGTTGACTTAGACCAAGGTTTGTTCTTTTGATTGATTTCAATAATTTGATTTGAATTGTCCCTTAGTTGTCTTTTTTCCTGAAATTGTTTTCGTTACACTCAAATCCCCCCAATCCTTGTTCACGTAGCATAAAACTAGGCTTGACACTCTTCGTGGGAACGATCCTTACTCGCACTGCTACATGTATTCTTAGATTTTAATTCTCGTTGCTTGCGACAGCACACTAGTAGACTATCGCTGGTTCAATCCTACCCTTGGATCGGTAGCGAAACCCGTTCAGCGACAAGTTGGAGGAGCCTCCAAACATGCGTATGGTTTCTTAACTCTAAACTGATTTTTTTTTTTTGAAAATTCTAATATAATGTATAAACTGTAAATTTGTGCCCTGATCTAGGTCCTAAGGAACGATCCATGTTGTAAATAATTTTTGTTTTCCGCTGCCATGACTTAATCGTTTCCTAACACGGATATTACGAGCTTGAGTGTTCCAAGGGATCAACGAATGTGGAGGAAGTCTTTGGCCAAAGCATTTGTGTTTTATGAATAGTTTCGTGGAAACACAATTCCATATTTAGGATGATCTGAATCATGTCATCAAGTTAGGATTTGACTATACCATGGTCTACACTTGATCAGAACATGACATTGGAGGGAATGAGGTGACGTGACTGAAACACTCAAATTTATAGGTTCATATGATCCCACTTCAATTCATTGATTGGGGGCCATGATATACTGCTAGGTGTCACTCATGGTCTGTAAGAAAGATAGATATCAAGAGTTGATTTTTACCTAACTGCCAATCGATAAATGAACCTAGAAAGGTCACACACATTATGGATTTCTAGGCTTGATGGAAATCAGTGATTTTCTCATTAAAGAGTTAATGAGGATATTAAAGTTTCCAAGAGTCCTAATTGAATAATTAGTAGAATTGGTTAAAAGGATATATTTTGTAATAGGATAAATTAATTGTTCATTAATTGTTGATTAATTAATTAGAAAATTTTAAGTCCAATAAGGAGACTTTATAAATGGATTTAATAATTAAACTTGGACTCAATTTGGGCTAGTACTCAAATGGGCTCAAGTTTAGTTATTAGTTAATCCATCAGAGAATAACTTATATTGAATAAAATATTCCAAGGATTGCCTACTAATCCAATATTTAGTGGCCATTTAAAGGAGGCTTAGGATTCATTATTTAATAAGAGAGAAATTATAAGAAAACCCTTGCCACCAATATTCTCTACCATCCTAAGGAAGAAGTTGTTCTTGATTCTATTGTAGTGGGTTAATTCCCATCAGCGAGAGATCCTGTGTGTATCAATCTAGAGGTACCACACTTTGGGTACGTTGTGAGGATTCAACAAGGAGAAATAAATAGCAAAGGAGTGGGTAATTTTTTCTTACTCATATTTTGTTTTCCATGTTTTTGATACATATATACATACATTTTTTATTTGCATTAAATCGTCATTACCTCAATCATAATGGCACAATTGGGGGGGGGGGGGGGGGGGGGGGGGGGGTTGTTGAGTTCTAAAATCCGGGCAACCAGGCGCTTTTGCTTAACGTTCCTAACCCCAACAAGATTTACCTGAGCCTAAATTGCCAGACCTAACCCCCTTTGCCTAAGGTTGATTTTGTAGGTTTACGGATCATATTTGCATAGCGGAATGAAAATAAGGACACATCGAACATTTACTATATGGTTTAGGGCCATGGCCCAACTTTGGTTGGGCCTACGCCAAGATCCAATTACTAAGGCCTAGGCCCATTGGACCAGGTTATCTTCAAAGCGTCCAGAGTCTTATTCAAACCCTAAGACATCGACTTCCTATTTCACCTTCATCTTAATTCATCCAAGATCATGAATCTTATATGAATTAGGACTCTTACACCTCCAAAGGCAAGTAAATTAGGACTCCCTAATTTATTGAAATTCTATCATTATGGACTCAGAGTTCTACTAGGATTCAAAGATCCTATGTTCACTATATAAATAGATGTCTAACCCCTCATTAAGGATCCATTACTCAATACCACCTATTTGCTCCTAAAAACTAGCACCTTCATCGTAGCTCTAGTCTCCGATCAAACTTTGTAACACTTCCTCCCCTTAGCACTCACGAAATAGCCTCTTTCAGCCTTGCTGACTTGAGCGTCAAAGTGCCTATGGCAGACACCACACCGGTGTTTTACATAAGCTTCATGCTTGTTTCTTCGTGTGTACAGGTTCAGTAGATCGTCAGTCGCCTTAACCTCATAGGATCGGTCTATTCAATAATCATAGATTTCTATAGTCTACAATTTGGTGCCTACCATGAAGCCTCTAACAATCATCTTTCCTTTGACAATATGTTCTATAAAGAATCACATCATGGCTGAAACCACAGACAATGCCCTTACAGACCTCTTGGCTATGGTTGAGGCTCTCACTGCGTTAATGCAGCAACACTTAGACAAGGTCATAGTGTTAAAAGCCAAGAATGCCAACATCCGAGCCGAGAACCGAACCCTACGAGAAAAGGTAACTCAGTTTTACTCTCTCGAATTTCCACACAACCAAGTGCCAGAGAACCGCTTTCGCATCCCTGTGAATTCCATGCAACCTTTAATGACCCCAGATCCTCAACTTCAAACCCTCAATCATCCCAACTCCAGTCACCTTTAATGGATGGTTCGACTCCAGCTACAATAAACACATCCGACCCAACCATGCAAACATGACCCCTCTCAGCTGCCCATTACTTACCTTTGATTTAGTCACCCAAACAATGCCAAACCAACTACTACAAACATCTGCCACCCTCAGCCATCCCATCAATCTAAATGTGAATGACACACCTTATCACCAAGCTCCACTCTGCTTGGCTCGACTCATCCTTGCGGGCCGAGTGAACACCCTTACACCTAGCAAGCACCACTTGGCTCCACTTACCCTCATGGGTCGAGTGGCCCCAAAATACCCCACTCACCATCCATGTTCGTCGAAGCATACGAATTGTCACACTTGATTCAACTTATCAAGAAGGGACAACTAGCAACCCCAACCCCCAAGGAACCCTCCATACTGGTCATAACCCCCGTACCACACAACTCGACTCAGCTCATCCTAGCATGTCGAATGGCTAGCAAAGTTATCACACCATCAATGCAAATATGTTGTCTACCGCCTCACCCCTTGAACAAGTGTTAGCAAAGAAGTTGGTTGACATGGAAGCCATGCTAAGGCATATACCCGGAGTACCAACCCCAGCTAATAAGAGCATACCTTATAGCTATGCCGACTCACCCACCATAACCTTAGCTGAAATGTCACACAAATTCACCTTCCTAAGCATGAAACCTTATGATGGTACGATTGACCTGGATGACCACATTGCCTCTTACAAACAATGGATGTTTGCTACCTCCATCCCCCGAAACCTAAGAGAAGGTTGCATGTGCAAGAGCTTCTGTTCTAGTCTCTTAGGACCGGCTTTCCAAGGGTACTTTGCCGCGGCGTTGTACTCTCGGTAATTTTTCGCCGCGGCGAAACCTGGGTTGAATTAGGGTTTGTGATGAAGAACTTCGCCGCGGAGAAACCTGCTTTTTATATATAGGCACCGTGACGCCTCATTTTTGAAAAACTTCTCAAACGCATTTCAGAGAAAAAATTTCCAACGTTCAATCCAGAGCTTTCCCAGTGATTTCCAAGCGAAGTTTCTCACTCCTTAACCCTCCTAAACACCAAAACAACCCATTTCAACAACAATCTTTGCGAAAATTTATGAAATTTTTGAGTTTAAGAAATTTGGGGTTTTGCAATCTAGTCTGATTTTGGCTCAATTGGTGGCAAATACTCCTTAGTATTGGTAAGATTTCAAGTTCCCTTAGCTTTTTATCACACAATTTCAAGTTTTGATTTGTGGATATGAAAATGTTGATTGTTGGTTGAGTTGCGAAATTTTTGGTGCTTGTGAGCTTTGATTTTGTTTGAGGAAGGGTTGATTGTGCATTGTGTGATAATGAGGAGTGTGGGTTTTGAATTTTGGAGTGTTTAGTTGAATTTCGAAAAATCATAGTTTGGGGGTCTAAGTGTAAATTTTTGGAAGTGTTGTCAATTTTTGCAGGATTGAATTGGTTGTCGTAGGATACTTAGGTTTAAATTTTTGGGTTTCATTGTTGAGTTGAAGTGTAGTTTTGGAGAAAATGCCGCTTAAAGTCAAGGTACCATCCAAGGGCAAGGGAAAAAGAAAGAAAGTAGACGATCAGTTTGTAAATGAAAAGGCTCAAAAAAACTATGAGGCAACAGCCAAAAGAAAAGACAAGGGATTTATCCTTGAGCGTGGACTGACTGCAACCCAAGCTGATGAGGGGAGTCAAGGGAGAAGTTGGGAGGACTTTATGAGTGAACCCGAACATGCGGCTGTGGAACCACTGGTGAGAGAGTTTTATGCTAACCTCCATGAATGTGATGAGGGGGTTGTTTTTGTGAGGGGTATTGATGTGGTATTTACGGCAAAGGTCATCAATGATTTCTATAGCTTGCCTCACATTGACCGGGATGAGTATGCAGATTTTAGGAAGCACAGTTTAAGGATGATATTATTCTTCCAATCATTACAAAATCAGACACCACTTGGGAGGTTTAAAAAAAGGGCAAAAAGAGCATCAAGGGAACTCAATTGACATCGATGGCTCGGTTGTGGTAGTATTTTATCAGTGCGAGGATGATGCTAGAAACACATTACAGTACAGTGACGTATGAGAAGGCACTTTTGTTGTATTCCATTGCCACAGGGAAGAGAATGAATGTGGGACAAATTATCCTGTACAACATTTAGCATGCGGCCAAACCAGGGCGAGGCAGTTTTTCGTTCCCACAACTCCTTACAGAGTTGTGCATTGAAGCAGGAATCGAGGTACAAGATGATGAGCCACTGATCCATGCTGTTCCAGTCCTCGACACAGCCTACTTCCACAAACATCTTACGCCTCAACCAGAAGAAGGGCCCAAATCAGGCACCAAGAGAAGGAGAACAACAGTTGCTACCACCGCGTCCGGTTCAACAGTCCTAATGAGAGAAATGATGTAGAAAATGATGGGTAAGGTGAAACAGATGGAGCGACGTCACGGGTGGCTGGCAGAGCAGACCAGGAAGACACATGAGTTACAACTGAGCTGCTACAACAAACTCGAGATTGATACTTCAAAAAACCAGTAGGAAGACTGGGATTTAGATGAGTGGATGGGCTCCGATTCAGAAGAGGATGACGCTGAGGAAGAGGAGGAGGCCAAAGAATGAGCACCGGAGCACATGTTTTAGTTTTCGTTATTTTTATTTGTTTTAGTTGTTTCTGTTTTTCTTTCATTTCGAACATTGAACTTAGTTGATATTTTTTTTTTTTTTTTTTTTTGGGATTGTTTTAGTTGTTTCATTCTTGTTTTAATTTAATAGTTAATGTAAAGACGAGATTAGGGTTGTAATATTTTCATATTAGTTCGTGAATTTTTCTAACACAGTAGACACCACAGTTTCAATTGTTTTTACAGATGTTTGGTGATGAAGAAGTCAAGGAACGGGGGTGCACACTGTTGAGCGGAACTTCAACTTCACGGATTAATCAGGGAATTATCTCGCACCCTTTTCTAGTATGTTATCTATTCCTAATTTGTGCATAATGTGACATTGGGGACAATGTCATCTTTTGTTTGGGGGTTGGAAAATTTTGAGATTTTTTTTTTTTTTTTTTATTTTATTTTTTTTTTTTGTTGTGTATGCCAATGATGAATTGTATAAATCAATGATGAGATTAGGGTTGTTGGGATTTTATTGTTGAAAAATGTTAAGCATTGCTTCAAGTTTATGTTTGTTGACTGAATTTTGATTGAGGTTTGTTGAGTGGTTCAACCACCATTTTCATTTATTTTGGCATGCTTAGATTCATTTGATGTGGTTAGGGAAAGTTTGATAATGTTGGTGGACTCTAGAACCTAGTAGAGAAGTGCTTGAGGCGAAATTTTAGGAATAGACATTGTTGAGGAAATGATTTAGGCATTTTTCAAAACGTTTGAGCCTTTCCAGCCGACCCATGAATGAATTTGTCCCTAGTCACCCATTTGAGCCTTATGAGATTACCATTGCTTTATTTTCTTGCAAACAAGAAATTTTCCAATCCAACTACCCTAAACACTTTATCATACCCTTTAGGAGAATTTTGGACCTAATGCAACACAAGGAACTGGAAGAGTTGTATGAATGAACTAAAAGATTAGTTTGGGTGTTGTGAGAAAGGCAAAAAGAATAAGAGAGGTAGTTAACCTCAATTTGATTGTTATTATTTTCAAAAAAAAAAAAAAATTACTTTATTTCAAGAACTGCATTGCAGAAACAAAAATAAGAATTGTACATGTTGAGGGTTGTAAAAGGGTTGACACTTTGATTGGTGGTTAAGAAAGAAAGTGGAGATTGATGTAGCTTTTAGTGTTGCATGAGGAAAACTGAGTTCTCTTACTTTGTTTGACCTATCCTTTTTCTTGGAGCCCACTACCCGAGCCTAACGTTACAAGCTTGCAAAGACCTTTTGATTCTTAACAATGTCTAGTCTGCATTAGTGGAGAGTAGTTTGATATTTAGGCTTGTGGAGTCTGCCGCCATTTGATAAACTTTGCATTTCTGCATAAAATAATCTGGAAGTTGGAATGTGGATTGAAGTGGGGATCACCTACTTTGTGGACCTATTGAGTAAGACTGTCTATGTAGCTTATAACTTCTTGGAGTGTTGAACATTTTCTGATAATAATTTTTCAACAACCTTTGAGACTTGTGTAATTTCTAGGCAATTTGTATGTTGAGTTTGAGTCTAATTTTTGTTTGTTCATTTTTTAGTTTTGTTGTGTTGTGTTTTGTATTTTTGGTTGTTTGTTGTTTTTCTTTCTTTGAGTTTTGTACCTGATGCTCGGGGACAAGCATGTCTTTAGTTTGGGGGTATTTGATAATCCGAGGATTATACTATTTTTATTAGGCTTTTTGGTCGGATTTTAAATACTTCTTAGCTCATTTTGACCTGAATTGCTACTTAATTCATTACATTTCGTGTTTCAGGCTAAAATGGACATGTTGAGCAAATTGGAGTTCTGGACTCAGAAGTAAGCGGATCTTAGAAGTTGGAAGAGTTCTGAAGCAAAGTGGAGCATATGAAGCTTGTTTCCAGGAGGAGAGCTTCGAAGATTCAAGCAAAGAAGCAAGCGGAGGGCAATTATGTAATTTTAGAATTCTTCATGGAGGTTCGCCGCGGTGAAGTTTGTTCTTCGCCGCTACGAAATGAGTCACGGACGAGAATCCATTTCACTTTGTTGCCATGCCGAGATTTCTTCTTTGCCGCGACGAAGTTTGCAAATCTCAGTTTTTGTAAAACGCACAGTTTCATTTTTTGGCTACGTCCTAGGTTTTTGGGCGAGGTATAAAAGAAAAACTTAGCCATTTTTGTAGGGTGTTGTTTGTTTTTAGGAGAGAGCAGCTATTTTCATTTTTTTAGGTTTAATTTGGGTGAACTTTGATTTGAAAGTGTGAAGATTCGAGATTGAAACCAGTGGATTTGTCATTTTGGGAGATCTCTTGTCTTTTCTCTTATTTTCGTTATGTTGAACATTGGGTTTTTCATTTCTTTTGTTTGTGTTGTTCATTTAGCTATGAACTAACCCATTTTGGGTTAGGGTTTTAATGTAATTCGGAATTCCATGGGTTAAGTAATTGATTGTTATTATTTTCATATGATTTTGCTTTGATTGTGTGATTATTCTGAATTTATTGTTTTTATGTGATGAACATGATGAGATTGAGAAATGAATCGTGTTAAGTTCTTGGGTAATCACCATTGTAGTATTGAATGCTAGAGACAGATTTGAGAATCAATGAAATCAATCTAGGATTCTTTGTGCTTAATGAGCTTTGAGCTATTAGTCTTCTTTTGTTGGGTGCGGAAGTTTAATAGGGAAGAGTAAGGAAATATAGCCTGAGAAGGTATATTTTGCCCTTTAGAGAATTCGATTTACAATCAATGCATGTGAATATGGAATTAGTATAATCATTAGGTTTAACCCATAGAGTCCGAATGAAGTCAAAACCCTACCCGTTTGTTTGAATTGATTTTATCCTTGTTTTAAATCTTGCTTTCATAGTTTAGTTTTAATTTAGCAAATTTTGTTTTAGTTTTAGTTTAAAATTCTCCCATTAATCCAAACGAGTTCGATTGCTCCAACTTGAAAATAGTAGAAAACTTAGTGCTTAGCAAACAATCCTAGTGGGAACTATAATTACTCATCACTTTATTACTTTGTGCGACTAGTGCACTTGCTATTTATGAATGTTGTAGAAAACACGGATCACCTCTCTATGTGCTCGATCATCTTGACCAGATGAGGACCAACTTGGGCTCTCTCAGTCAAACGACTCCCAAACAGTGCTTTCGACACCTTATACCTCTCATGTCGAGCATTTGTTTCCAAAAATTCCTTGAAGTGTAGAATAATGGAAGAAGCATCCATATTCTCATGCTGCTTTTGCAGCATAGGTGTCATTGATGCTAACATCAAGCATTGAGTGCTATCAGCATCATCAAGGAACTTTTGATAAGTATCCTTAACTTCCTGAGTGGCATCAGGATAAGGCTCAGCCATGTATGGCTTTTCAAGGATATACAATTTCTTTTCTAACTTGAGTATAATCCGAAGATTACGATACCAGTCTGAGAAATTGGATCCATCCAACCTGTTTTCTTTCTCGATTATCGGTCGCAGGTTCATGATGCTCATTTTGGTGAATCTACAGTTGCAGAAAAAATAAAGTCATTATAAAGTTCATTATTATTTAATATGGTCTTTTATTAAACGATGCTCCCACTATTTTACTCAAGTCAATAGCCCTCACTATTAACTCGAGAAAGCCCGTTGACTTTCCTAATGGACTGAGATCCCATCCGGCCCATTTCAAACCTTCGCTTTGGTGAACAAGCCAAAATGAGTTGATTAAGTAGACCAACAAACTTAATCCACACCAGTTGATAGCTCTCACTATCAACCTCAAATGTGAAAAAGCCAACAAGCCAATCACACAATCCAATGGCTCCAACCATCATGCTCAAGTGTGATTCTCAGTATCAATAGAGTGGACACTACATATCACCACGTACACATAATATGTGTACTGCTCTACTATGCCTATGACGTGTTTATCAACCTTCGCTTTGGCGAACAAGCAAAACTATCATTTCAAGTTGACCCATCACCATTAAGGAAAACTCCAATGCATTTTAACCTCCCACTGGTAGAAGTGTACCCTTCGCTTTGGCGAACAAGGTTTCGACGAACAATGGTTTGATTAAAACCATGATGATGGAAGGCATATATGACTTAATATACTTTAATTGAGGGTTTTTATTTAATGTCTCATCAGATTATTATCTTTGTTAGAATGACATTGTTGGCATGTTATTCAACATTCAACCTTAGCATGCATTCTAAACATAATATAATACGTGCCGGTACATGGTCCAACTAAAACCGATTTTCTCGAGCCTAGAGGAATTGATGGGTCACCTAGGGGTCCTGTAATAAACATCTTGAGTCTTCAAGTATGGTTGCCCTGTCCTTTGCTCCATCTTCAAGTACATTACAAAAATTTTTTTTTTAATTTTTTATTAATTAATTATACAAATTCTTTACATCAATAAATTTAGAAACCTCGATTTATATTCGGGGGGAATGAGATGAGAAGAGAGTGTACATTGAGAAGAGGAGAAAGGCAGGACACGCAGACCCTATTTAATAAATTTACAACCATATATACCCAAAAAAATTTAAAATATTCACCCATAGGTCTAAGGCTCATGTACCGGGCACCATGCAATATACAAACAAGTACAAAACATACATTTCAAAAACAATCAATTTTTGAAATTTGTGGGTTAATTACATTTACCCCCTGACAATTTTCAGATCTGTATTTGGTCTAAAAGTTTTGAAACTTTACATTTTAGCCCCTGTGCACTCGGAAGTGTGCTCTCTGTGGCGATGAGTTATATCGCCATAGCGTGCGTTGGTTATGCTGACATCCACGCTCTAAGGATGATCGCTGCGGTGATGGGTTATATCACCGCAGCGAGCACTATTTTCGTATAGCGCTCATCCAAAGGACGATCGCTACGACGATGCAAGCGTTGGTTTCGTCACTAGCGCCAGCGTGAACAACGCTCACTGTGGCGATGGGTTATATTGCTGCGACGAGCGTACACAGATCTATAGCTCCGGATCTGTTCACACAGTAACCATATACACTCCAAACGGATTTTCAATCAATCATACACACTGATTTCAACCAAAAATCCATCACCAATATACCAAACTTGTAGATCATCAACAAATTAAATTAATCGATTAATAAATTTCTTAAAACATGATTTTAAGGCAGATTTTATAAGGCAACATAATATCATCAAATACATGTTATCAACCATCCAAATAAAAACTGTAAAATTTGATACCCTAGGCTCTGATACCACTGTTAGGAAATGGTCCATGTACGCAGCAGAAAAACAAAAACCATAATACAAGGATCGTTCCCAAAGAGCCAATATCAAAGGTATAATTTTACAGTTTATGTTAAAATAGATATCTGTAGAAATTAATCATGAGTTTAGAAAAACATACGCATGTTTGGAGGCTCTTCCAAATTTGTCAATGAATATTTTTGCTACCGACCCAAGTGTAGGATCGAACCCACATAATCCACACGAAGACAATCACAAAGAACAAAGGAGGGATTTGCTAGATCCTCCTTAGCTTTAAGATTAAAGAAGAAAAATTAAATGAATTGATTTTGGGCAAAATGGAATACTGCCGTGGGAGAGGAAATGGGGCTGTGTGTATTTCTCTTTTACAATGAAAAATGAACTAATGAAAATATTACTTATTTTACAAATAACCTTTTTCTTTTATAATAAATTAAGTTACCCTATTCCTATATGGAATAGGCTTGGGCTCCAACCCAAACACCACATGTTACCAAACACTCCCAATTAGATATTTATTTTTATTTCATCATTATTTCAATTAAAATCAATTAATATATATATATATATATATATATATGTATGTATGTATGTATGTATGTATGTATTAACATTTAACAATAATGATGATTTAATTAAATATATGCGAACATATATTTAAACGTAATTTCACTTATTTAATTTATTTAATTTTTCTAATAAATTAAATAAACTCTACGACCTTAGCAAATTTAATTGCACTGTGAAATTACCAAAATACCCTTTTGCCTAAAAAGATGAAAACGTCCTTCTTTCTTCTTGGCTCTTAAATTATCTTCTATGTGTGTGACCCATAGACTCCTCATCATACTGACAGTGTATAGTATCGCGATTAACACCAATTAATCGTCTCACACATACACAGACCAAGATTGGCCCCTAGTAAGGCATCATGGCCACCTGATAGATTCAGATTCAGCAAACTAGCTACCTGTCAACGATATGGTTAATGTACAATTTGATCCTTTCATCATCCATTATCTCGACGAGACGAAGGCATAAAAATAGTGTCAACCTTCGGTTACTCTGATATTATGTATTCAGCTTCTAGACCAATGACTTGTATTATAAACTGGATAGAGCAACAACTCAATCCCATTGTGGCCACAGTTTTAGTGTCATTGCCATATACTGAATTGCGCCATGAGATAACTTCTCCCGTACTCGGGAGTGATGAATCCTCTGTCAATCCACCATAGTCTTGAAACACTCCTTAATGCAGCCAATCACCACCGTATTGACAGCTCTGAACAGAACTGCGTTAGGCTAGTGTCAAACTATACTAATCGGTGCACAAGGCGCTCCGGTGATCTCAAGTCTAAGGATCACATGCACCACCATTCATCAGAGGATTTGTTCCATAGACACTAAGGTTACCATCCATATGGAATCCTCTTGTGGGTGAGTCCAGTAAACTTGCGGCAGTGTATTCGCCTACAGCAAGCACCCACATGTTGCACCAGGTTGTTGCCAAACAACCTTGACAATTGAGATCAGTCACTGCCTTTCGACAGGGTTGTTCAACACTATGATAGCCTTACCGTATTATCTGTGCCCTTACTTAGAATAATACTGGGGCTACGGACATTTCTAGAATGGCCACCATATGTGCTCATATGGTTCTCACTATCAAGATCTGAAACACTTGATACCCTCGTCACGGTTCTACCATTCTAAGGACATATATCAATACATATTGCAATAATAATGATTTACGCGATATAGAATAAAATGCCTTTTATTGATTAATGAACATTATTGCAAAGAGTCAGTTCTACGATAATTGATTGGCTCTAGGGCATCTGCTCTAACAGAAGGACCACATGCATCACCTTCTGGAAGAGGTATATTCCAAAAACACTGGGTTTACCATCTCGTGTGGAATCCTCTATCATTACCTTTCGATTGGGTCATTCAACGTGAAGATAGTCTCTTTATATAATCTGTGTCCTTGGTCAAATTTATACTATGACTATGGACAGTTTAAGAAGGGCCACCTTGTGCTCATAGGGTTCTCACAATTAAGATTTATAACACTTAATTCCCTCGTCACTAGTTCCAACCTTTCTAAGGACATATACTATTTTCTTTACGCATAGTAAATAGATGTTATAGTATATGCTCATAAATAAGCGATGCCTTTATTCATTAATTTGAAATGAGTTTATAAGAGCTGAATTGTTGGCTCTAGAGCATCTACTCTAACAATCTCCCACTTGCATTGTAGCTAGTGATTCATACGTTTTATCCCATATGATGTTATGTGCCTATCATGCTTCTACTACAACAGAGCTTTCGTAAGTGAGTCTTGATAATCCTAGGATTATATTGATTTATCTAGGCTTTTTGGCCAGATTTTGGATACTTCTTATTTCATTTGTGCCTGAATTCTAACTTAATTGCATATATTTTATGTTTTAGGCCAAAACATGCAGTTAGAGCAAATAATGAGTGGAATTGAGTTTCTGGACCTAGAAGCAATCAAATCTCAAGATTCGGGGAAGTTTTGAAGTGGATTTGAAGCACTATGAAGTTTGTTCCTATTGGAGAACACCAAAGATTGAAGATTCAAGATTCAAGAAAGGAAGCAAGCGGAGGGCACTTTCGTAATTTGAGATTCAGAAGACTTCGCCGTGACAAAGTACTTATCTTCGCCGCGGCGATAAACTCTCGGGACAGATTAAGATTTTAAACCAACTCGTTGTCGTGGCGAAGAATATTCTTCACCGTGGCGAAGTCTGTGAATTTTAGTTTTTCAAAACTGTACGTTTTATTTTAGGCGAGAGTTTTAGGTTTTTTTGGACTGACTATATAATAAAAACTTAGCCATTTTAGAAGGGGTTCGTCATTTTTGGGAAAAAAAAGAAGAGAAGATTGGAGATTGAACTCTTTGGATTCATCAAATAGGGAAGATTTTTGTTCTCTTTTCTTTATTCCAACATGTTGAATGCATTGTTTACTATTTTTATTTCTATTTGTGTTAATTTTAGTATGAACTAACTCGTTTTAGGTTAGGGTTTTGATGTAATTGGGGTTTTTATGTTTAATCAATAAATTGATGCTGCTTTTACATTCTATTGCATGGATTGTGTGATTATTCTTGTTCTTATTGAATTTACTTGTTGAACATGATGAGATTGAGAAATGAATCATGTATGAGCTTCTTAGGGTAATTGCCATTATTGTATTGAACGCTAGAGATAGGTTTGAGAATCAATGAAATCAATTTAGGATTCCATTAGCTTAATGAACTTGGAACTATTAATCTTCATTTGGTTGGGTGCGGAAGCTTAATAGGGAAAAGTAGGAAAACATAGCCTGAGAAGGTATGTTTTACACATTAGGGAGTCTGATTTATAATCCGTGCATGTGAGTGTAGAAGTAGAATAATTCGTAGATTAATTCATAACATCCTAGTGAAGTCAAAACCCTAACCATTTGTTTAATTGATATTTTCTCTCAAATTAGTTTTACTGTCTTTAATTAGTTTTCAAAGTACGTAATAAATTTTGTTTTCACTTTAGCTTAAAATTCTCCTACAAATCCAAATATCTTTCTGTTTCTCCAACTTGATAAACAACTAGGAAAATCAGTGCTTAACAAACAATCCTCATGGGAACGATACTTTACTTATCACTTTATTACTTTTTGCGACTAGTGCACTTGCTACACATTGCATGTTGTAATTTCAATGCATCAAGTTTCATTGCATGTTGTAATTTCAATGCATCAAGTTTCATTGCATGTTGTAATTTCAATGCATCAAGTTTTTGGCACCATTGCCGTGGATTGATTTTTGTGTTAACATTGAACTTTTCTCGTGTTAGCTAGATTGGAGTTTAATTTTAGTTTTAATTGTTTTCTAGTTTAATTTTTTTGTTCTTTTCTATTAGCCTATGATCTCACGCTTTCTTTCTTTCTATGTAGTTTATGCGAAAAGCTAGACATCATCCAGTGGTTCCTATTGATCCAGAGATTGAAAGAACCGCAAGAAGACTTAATAGAGAACGAGAGGCCATAGTCTTTGAGATGGCGGAGAATAGAACATTGAGGGAATTTTCAGCACCCACGGTTGATGGCAGTGGTCCAAGTATAATTAGGCCACCAGTGTAAGCCAACAACTTTGAAATAAAGCCGGCAATCATCCAAATGATCCAACAATCGGTACAATTTAAGGGAGATCTGAAGGAAGATCCAAATTCACACATTGCAAACTTCTTGGAGATTTGTGATACCTTCAAATCAAACAGAGTGTCAGATGACGCCATCAGATTAAGACTGTTTCCTTTTTCATTAACGGATAAAGCAAGGGGATGGTTAATGGCAGTACCACCAGGAACAATCACAACCTGGAATGAATTGGCATAGAAATTCCTTACCAAATACTTCCCTCCAGTGAAATCTGCAAAGATGAGAAATGATATCACGTTGTTTCTACAAGAAGAGACTGAATCACTTTATGAAGTTTGGGAAAGATATAAGGAATTATTGAGAAAGTGTCCACACCATGGGTTGCCAGTTTGGATGCAAGTTCAAACATTCTATAATGGGTTGATGGTTAATGTGCAAATGATAGTGGATGCGGCATCTGGAGGAGCATTGCAAAATAAGACACCGGAAAAAGCTTATGAGTTACTTGAAGTCTTGGCAAGTAACAACTATCAGAGACCCAATGAGAGAATGCAATCGAAGAAGTCTATGGGTATTCATGAAGTTGATGCTTACACTACTATTTTAGCCCAACTTACAGCACTTCAGAAGCAATTAGGAGGTATACAAGTGAATTCTATTCAAACACCTCAACTGATATGTGATTTTTGTGCAGGTAACCATGTGAGCAATGAATGTCAAGTAGGGAACACCTTCGCTTCAACTTCATCATCATCAGAACAAGTCAACTACTTGGTAGGGAATCAAAGACAACAGAACAATCCTTTCTCCAACACGTACAATCCTGGTTAGAGAAATAATCCAAACTTGTCTTGGGGCAATCAGAATCAGCAGCATAACCAATCGAATCAAAGAACAATGCCAAATAATCAAGTGGGGGTGAATAATCAACCAAGGGATCAAAGATTGTCCAAATTTGAGGATATGTTCGGGAAATTCATGCAAGAGACCACAAGTTTCATGAGTGAGACGAGGGCAAATTTCAGAAACCAAGGGGTGTCCATTCAAGACTTAGAGGTACAAGTGGGGCAATTAGCAGAAAAACTGAATGACTAACCACAGGGTTCCTTATCAAGCAACACAGTGACTAATCTACGTGAACAAGCGAATGCAATAACTCTACGGAGTGGAACAGTCTTGGAAGAGGTGGAACAAACAGGGAAAGAAAAGAGCCCACCAAAAGACAAGGAAGATTCTGATGAGGAAGTCGACGAAGAGATCATTGTTGAAGAGAAACCAACAAGTCCCAAGGAAGATGAACCAAAGAGGGAAGAGAGGCAAAGGCAAAGGCAAAAGAAGGAAAAATTACCATTTCCCGAGATACCACCAAAGTTGGCACATCACACCCCTCTTGTGCCTTTTCCTCGGAGGCTCAGAAAGAAAAATCAGGATAAGCAGTTTACAAAATTCATTGAGATATTTAAAAAACTACATATTAACATTCCTTTTGCAGATGCTTTGCAACAGATGCCTAGCTACGCAAAATTCCTCAAGGATATTCTGTCAAACAAAAGGAAGGTGGAAGAGGAGAAAACAGTGATGCTTACAGAGGAATGCAGTGCCATTCTATAGAAGAAGTTGCCACCAAAACTCAAGGATCCAGGGAGTTTCACTATCCCTTGTGTTATAGGAGATATTACATTTGATATAGTTTTGTGTGATCAAGGTGCAAGCATAAATCTAATGCCTTTTTCTGTTTTCAAAAGATTAGGGATTGGTGAAGTGAAACCAATAACCATATCTTTACAGCTTGCAGATAGATCCATCAAGCATCTGATGGGCATAGTTGAAGATGTATTGGTTAAGGTGGACAAAGTCATCTTTTCGGTAGACTTTGTCGTGTTAGATATGGAAGAGGACAAGGAAATGCCTCTCATTTTGGGGTGACCATTTCTTGCCACCGGAAGAGCCCTAATTGATATGCAAGAAGGAAAATTGCTTTTAAGGCTCCAAGATGAAAAGGTGACATTCAATGTTTTTGAGGCCATGAAATTTCCATTAGAGTCAGATTCTTGCTTTAGTGTAGACTTGGTGGACAGACTAGTAGTAGATGCTATTGAAGAGAACACCCCTTAACTACCTTTAGAAGCTTGCATTGCCCAATAAAAAACAATAGAGGTAGATGAGCCGACGAAGAATGAGTGTGCTAGACTTTTGGAAGCACTTCAGCCAATAAATGCAAGCCAAGATCCAGAATTTGAAGAGTTTGACATTGAAAAAGAGAAGGAAAAGGCAAGAAAGGAAGAACCTCCAAAACTTGAACTGAAGCCTTTACCTTATCACCTCAAATATGTGTATCTTAGTGAATCAGAAACCTTTCCGGTGATTATCAATGCAAGGCTGAGTAAAGTAGAGGAAGAACGGTTGATTCAGGTGTTAAGGGAGCACAAATCAGCAATTGGATGAACCATATCAAACATTAGGGGTATCTCGCCATCTTTTTGTATGCACAAGATACTCATGGAAGATGATGTCAAGCCTAGGGTACAACCACAATGGAGATTGAATCATTCTATGAAGAAAGTCGTGAGAAAGGAAGTGGTGAAACTTTTAGATGCAAGCATAATCTATCCTATTTCAGATAGTCCATGGGTGAGCCTGGTGCAAGTGGTTCCATAAAAAGGGGGTATCACGATAATAAAGAATGACAGCAATGAACTGATACCAACTAGGATGGTCACGGGTTGGAGGGCGTGCATTGATTACAGGAAACTGAATGAAGCGACAAGGAAGGATCATTTTCCACTTCTTTTCATCAATCAAATGTTGGAAAGATTGGCAGGGCATGCTTATTATTGTTTCTTGGATGGTTTTTCAGGTTATAATCAGATTGCCATTGCCATTGCTCCTGAAGATCAAGAGAAGATGACATTCACTTGTCCTTATGGCACCTTTGTGTACAGAAAGATGCCTTTTAGGTTGTGCAACGCACTAGCCACATTCCAGCGATGCATGATGTCAATTTTTGGTGACATGGTGAAGCAGTTCATAGAAGTCTTCATGGATGACTTCTTTATTTTCAGTTCTTCTTTTGATAATTTTTTATCTAATCTCTCATTTGTTTTACAGAGATGTTAAGATACAAATTTGGTGCTCAACTGGGAGAAATGTCACTTCATGGTTTAGGAAGGAATAGTACTCGGTCACCGAATTTTAAAGGATGGCATCGAAATGGATCGAGCCAAAACGGAAGTGATTAAGAAGCTGCCACCACCTACAAACATTAAGGCAGTCCAGAGTTTCTTGGGACATGCGGGGTTCTATAGATGGTTTATCAAAGACTTCTCTAAAATCTCTAAACCCCTTTGCAATTTATTGATTAAGGATGTCTCTTTTAATTTTGATGATGAATGAATGAATGCATGCTTTTCAAACTCTTAAGAATTTATTAGTATCTACACCCATTATTGCAATTCCCGATTGGAGACTACCTTTTGAATTGATGTGTGATGCTAGTGACTTTGCACTAGGAGTAGTTTTAGGACAAAGGAAGAACAAAGTTTTGCATATAATTCAGTATGCTAGCAAGACACTAACCGATGTACAATTGAATTACACCACTACTGAAAAACAGTTGTTAGCCGTTGTTTTTGCATTTGACAAATTTCGTTCTTATTTGCTAGGTGCTAAGGTGATAGTCTACACGGATCATTCAGCACTCAAGCATCTGTTAGCAAAGCAAGAAGCAAAACCAAGGCTAATAAGATGGATCCTACTACTGCAAGAATTTGAATTGGAGATCCGAGACAAAAAGGGGTCAGAAAATGTAGTGGCAGATCATCTATCAAGAATTGAACGACCAACCCAGGAAGTGAAGAGGAAACTCAAATCAAGGAGACCTTCCCGAATCAGAAATTGATGAGAGTTAAGGAAGCCCCTTGGTATGCAGATATTGCAAATTATTTATCATCGAGAGTGCTCCCAAATGACATGACCTTCCAGGAGAAGAGGAAGTTTTTCTTTGACTTGAAGTTTTATTTCTGGGAAGAACCATTTCTGTATAAACGCTATGCAGATAAGATGATACGTATGTGTGTCCGAGAAGAGGAGATGGAGAGTATTTTACGGCATTACCATGAGAAGGAAGTGGGTGGTTATTTTTGAGGAACTAGGACAGCGGCGAAGGTTCTTCAATCTGGATTTTATTGGCCAACCTTATTCAAGGATGCCTTCCGGGTAGTTCAAGAATGTGATCAATGTCAACGGAGTGGAAATATTTCAAGTAGAGTTGAGATGCCATTGAATAACATTCTGGTTGTTGAACTTTTTGATGTGTGGGGAATTGACTTCATGGGTCTTTTTCCAAATTCTTTTGGAAATATGTACATCTTGGTGGTGGTGGATTATGTGTCAAAATGGGTGGAAGCAGTTGCATTATCATCCAATGATGCCAGGGTGGTGGTTAACTTTGTGAGGAAGAACATTTTCTTAAGATGTGGAGTACCACGGGCAATCATCAATGATGGAGGATTGCATTTTTGCAATAGGAAATTTGATACTCTTTTGGGAAAATATGGAGTGAAACATAGAGTGGCCACACCATGCCATCCTCAAACCAGCGGGCAAGTGGAACTGTCAAATAGAGAGCTGAAAAGAATTTTGGAGAAGACAGTTAACGTGTCCAGGAAGGACTGGTCATGAAAGTTAGATGATGCATTATGGGCATACCGCATTGCATTCAAGAGTCCAATTGGTATGTCTCCGTTCCGGTTGGTATATGGGAAGGCATGTCACTTGCCGATTGAACTCGAGCACAAGGCATATTGGGCAGTCAAGCAGCTAAACATGGATTTACAAGCTGCAGGCGAGGAAAGGATGCTGAAATTGAATGAACTTGACGAATTTCGCCATGAAGCGTATGAGAATGCTCGGATTTACGAAGAAAAGACTAAAAGGTGGCACGACAAGCATATCACGAAGAAGAACTTTGAAGTGGGTCAAAAAGTCTTGTTGTACAATTCTAGACTTAGCTCTTTCCTGGAAAGCTTAAGTCTAGATGGTCCGGAACTTTCATAGTTACCGAAGTCTACCCATACGGAGCAGTGGAGATTTCACATGAAGAAAATGGGACATTTAAGGTCAATAGACAGTGGTTGAAGCCATACATCGATGGGGCGATGAGTTGCAAGTCATTACCCTTCAAACTCGACATCCCTGAATGAGGAGTTGAGAAAGTCTGTAAAACCCCTCCCTAGCCGGGTATTTCCTAAGTATCCCTTGGCCATTGAGAACCTAGAAAACGCACGCCTAGGAAAGAAGTTTATTTTAAAATCCTATTAAAAGAATAAACTTGTAGTTTAAAAATATATCTATTTTTATTTTAAAACATTTTAATTTCTAAACTATATTAAGTTCATTGTACAAGTAAAAAATATAGTTTCCTTTCTTGGAGTACATTATGAAATCCATAGTAGTACTTACGAGAACATACACACTTTTACAAAATTTACTAGCAATTTGATTTCTTTTATTAACACAAACATATATACTCCATAATAACATGGACATATTTACTGCATTATGAGATATAAACATAATTACTACACTAAATACTAGCAAAACCATTCAAAAGTCATAATTAAAACATCCCTTCATGCTCATAGCGTCCCTCGGAATCCTCTCCCAGCTTCATGCCTTAATCCTTACCTGCAAAACATTTTAAAACATTTCGTGGGGTGAGCGCTAATCGCTCAGTAAGGAATATGGCCATTTATAAACTATTAAGGTTCATTATACATCATTTTACAAGTATATTACTTAGGACCTTACCTACCTACAAAATATGACCTTCATTCTTTAACATAACAAGTTCATAAAACATATCATACACTTTGGACTTTTCTCATAAACATAAGTCATAACATAATCATACATAATATAACATAGAACATATATGACTTATGAAATATTCATGTACATGGCATGCTTATTTCTTTTGTCTTTATACTTGATGGTTTCATTAGTCTTTGTTATCCGATCGGATTCATTTGAACCATTACCTTGTTCTTGGTCGTCACCTCAAAGGACTCATGGTTTCCATAAGAATTCCATTCCTCTGATCTTGGTTTATACCTCAAGAGACTCATGGAATTCATTCTTTAACATTTCATAAATTTTTCATAAGACAACTAAATAAGCTATATGCATTACCATTATGAATGCAAACATATGGACTAACATATTCCATGCTCAATCATACTATATTCTCCTACTAAACTTCTTAACTTAATTCATTCAATTTCTCATACAATACAAAGAATTTCAGTAGTAAGATTATTCAGGGGTTTATTAGAATTAGAAACAAATGGGAATTTCCATTAAGAAGGTGGATGCCATACAGTTCGTTACTTTCAAGCAATTTTTCCATTATCTTCTAATTCGAATTTATTTTTGGCCAAAACATAAACGTTTTAGGTCTGTTTCTCAACTTTTTAACACTTCAAGAATCAACTCAATCGGACTTCTATAACTTCAGTTATGACTGATTCAGTGAAGCATGTACAGTATAAGTCTTAAAACAGCCAAATCCGAATTCTATTCATTTTAACCATGTCACCTTCATTTGCACATTCATATCATTTGCCATATCATTCTTAGTATAAAAGGCCATAAAAACCTCCCTTTTTACAGAACCAAAAAGTGCCAAAACATCGTCCAACTACAAATCTCTTAATTGGCATAATCATCCTCCACATGCACACATACACCAATCAACACACCCATTTAAACAATCCATAACCAAAACATAGCATCACACTCATATTAACATAAATAAATGTAAGTTTCATAAACCCTAGGTGTTATCAATTGTAGTCATAAGGGAGATTTTTTCCTTACCTTAGTATTCAAAGCACAAAGGTACTCCTCCTTGGCTCCAAAGTTTCACCTTTCTACCTTACACACATAACCACTTATGAATTTCTCTTTTAACTAAAAAATTCAGAAAAACTAGGGTTTTGAAACTCACCTTTAACCCTGAAATTGAAGTTCTTTAAGGGTGGATGGTGATCTCCTTTAAAAATCAACTTGAAATCCTAAGAAAATTTGAGAATAAAAGCTTGGATTAGTGGCTTTTATGGTGGATTTGAGAGATGAAGAAGAAGATGATATATTTGGGGTCTCCAAGGCCGACTACTCTCTCTTTAAACCTTGTAAATATTCATTCCATTGATACTCTAATGTGATTGGTCAATAAAAGTTAGATATAAAGGTCATTTGGCATAAATTTTTCATATAAGGGCGTTTTGGTCATTTCTACCACAACATAAAGATAAGTACTCATTTAATGCCATTTGACTTCTTTAAAACACTTAACCATTAAGTAATTCTACTAGGTAAATGACTAATTTACCCTTGGTGCACTTTTATGGACACTTAAATCATATGGTTTTGTATGAAAAGACCATTATACCCTTGGTTACCGTTTATGCCATTTAACCTTATCAATCAACTTTATAACCATTCTACCCTCATTTCTCTTCAATGACATCATCCTTTACACTTTATAATGGCCACATCTTGAAATACATGTAAATTGACCATTTTAACCCTTCCATTCAAAAAAAGAAAATTACATGAAAAGGTAAATTTCATACCTTAGGGCATCGGAATAATAACGTGGGGTTTACAAAGTCGAGCTTTCGACTATGAACAAGCGCTTCTTGGGAGGCAACCTAAGTGTTTTCATTTCTTTTTTTTTTTTTTTTTGAATTTGTTTAGTTGTTTTATGACTTAGGAATTAATTTAATTTAGTTTGTTTTTGGTGTTTCAGGTGAATGATCAAAAAGTGGCAAAAATCAGAATTCTCCAGATTTCGCCACGGCGAAGTAAACTCTTCGCCGTGGCGTTGTTTTCACTGGAATTTTTTGCTGCAGCGAGACAATTTTCTTCAACACGGCATCTAAGGTATTGAGCGAAGTGAATTAAGAACTTCGTCGCGGCTCTGTATTCACTAGAATTTTTTGCTGCGGCGAGAAATTTTCTTTGCCACGGCATCGATTGGGTTGTGTAATTGAACTAAGAGCTTCGCCGCAGCGAAGTTTGTTTTCTATAAATAATCATTTTGGCTTTTCATTTTCGCAAAACCTTTCAAAGAACATCCAAGAGCTAAACACTTCCACCTTCAATCCAGAGAGCTTCCAGTGAAATTTCTTCTCTCTACTACATTCCTTAACCCTCACAAACACTAAATCAACTCACTTTGTCAAGGATTTTTGCAAAATATTGAAGAAAGGTTTGGAAACCCTAGGTTTTCAAAAATTAGGGATCTTGCAATTTCGACCGAAATTGGTGAGATTGGTGGTGCATTCATCATCGAATTGGTAAGATTTCAAGTTCTCTAGCCTTAAATTTGATCAATTTCAATTATTAGTGCTTTAAATTTGATAATTTGATTGAAATTGTTGAGTTGTGGATTTTATGCAATTTGTGGATTGATTTTGATTTAAGAAGTGTAGAGTTTGATTTGTTTTATGTTGAAGAAGTTGGGTTTTTAGTTTTGAAGTGGTTTGATTGAGTTTTGAAGAGTGGTGATTTAGGGGTGTAAGTGTAATTTTTGAAACCTTGGTGTGAATTTAGGAGTGATTGTGGTTTGTAGAAAGGGTACTTTAGCATTGAATTGTCGAGTTGAATTTTAGTTTGGGGGTAGATTTGAGTGATCAATTTTGAAATCTGAAATGCCGCTCAAAACGGCTGCCAAGGGTAAAGGAAAACAAGTCTATAATAGATTTGTTAATGAGAAGGCTAGATAGCGGTATGAAGGCGTTATTAAACGAAAAGATAAAGGGTTTATTGCTGAGAGAGGATTGACCACAATCCATAGAGAAGATTGGAATCGAGGGAGAAATTGGGATATCTTTATGCATGAACCAAAGCATTTAGCCATAGAGCCAATAGTGAGAGAATTTTATGCTAACTTCCCTGAGTGTGATCTCGGGCTTGTTTATGTGAGAGGTATCAATGTGAGAATCGATGCGAAGGTTGTCAATGATTTCTACAAACTTGCTCCAATTGACTATGATGAGTACCAGGAATTTAGGAAGAAGCAGATTAAGGAGGAAGAGATTCTTAAGGTTATAGCAAAGCCGGGTACCTCTTGGGATATTTCAAAGAAGGGAAGAAGAAGCATTAAAGGAACAAATTTGATTCCTATGGCTAGATTGTGGCAGTATTTTGTGTGTGCGAGGATGGTCCCGGAGATGCATTATAGTACAATGGTTTTTGAGCGAGCAGTGTTGCTTTATTCTGTTGCCACTGGAAAGAAAATGGATGTGGGGAATATAATCATGGAGAGTATATGGCATGCAGCCAAACCAGGGCAAGGGAGCTTCGCCTTCCCACATCTTATCACTGAGCTGTGCACTCGAGCAGGAGTCAAGAAGGCAGATGATGAACCACTTATTTATCTTGCCCCACCCCTCGACACCAATTATTATCAAAAGCTACTCGAGCGTCCTCCCAGTGAAGGACCCAGCTCCAAATCAAAACGACAAAGAACCACAACATCTGCCACAACATCCAGTTCAACATCCTCGACAAGGGAGCTACTGCAGCAAATTGTGGATAAGGTGAACAGGATGGAACGATGCCAAGATTGGATGGCAAGGCATACCCGAACGCTATATGAGATGCAACACAGCTGCTGCACCAATCTAGGCATTAATGTTTTAAACTTCCAATGGCAAGACTGGCAAGAAGATGAAGAAGATGATTCCATGGAAGAAGATGATGACGCCGAAGGAGAAGAGGAAGATGAAGAATGAGGCCTGAAACATTTGTTTTTGTATTTTCTATTTTCAATTTTTCTTGTTTCTGTTTTGTACATTGGAACTAATTTTCTTTTCTGTTTAGATTGTTAATTGTTGTTTGAATTTTCTAGTTTAGTTTGTAAGGGCGAGATTAGGTTGTAATATTCTCATATTATTCAGTGGAATTTTCTAACACAATGGACACCATAGAATTTCATTTGTTTTACAAATGATGATGAGGACAAAGCCAAGGAATGGGTGTGCATGCTGTTGAAAGAAAATTAGACTTCACGAATTAATCAGGGAACTATCTTGTACCTTTTTAACTCCATTTTTGTATTCCTAGAATACGTATGATGTGACATTGGGGACAATGTCATTTTTAGTTTAGGGGTAGGAAAATTTGAAATTTTGTTTTGTGTTTAGTTGTTCTATGTTTTCTATTGTTGTGCCAATGATGAATTGGATAAGTCTATGATGAGAATAAGATTGTTGGGATTTTATTTATGGAAAATGTTAAGCATTGCTTCAAGTTTAGGTTGGTTGATGAATTTTTCCTTTCTAGAAGTTTGTTGAGTCGTTCAACCACCATTTTCATTATTTCGGCATGCTTTGAAACATTTTATGTGGTTAGGTGAAGTCTTGATAATGTTGGTGGACTTTAGAACCTAGTTGAGAAGTGCTTGAGGAGAAATTCTAGGAATAGACATTATTGAGGAAGTGAATTAGGCAGTCTTTCAGAACGTTTGAGCCTTTCCAACTGACCATGAAAATTTTTCCCTAGTCACCCATTTGAGCCTTATGAAATCATAATTGTCCTATTCTTCCTATGCAACTAAAAAAATGCCCAAACATTTCACCCTAAACACATGTCACAACCTTTAAGAAATTCGAACCTAAGGCAGACACAAAAGAGTTTGGAGAGTTGTGTGAGATTTTGACGACCCAAAAATAATAAGTTGGGGGTCGCAAGAAGGGCAAGAAGAAAGGGTAATTGACCTCAATAAACTAATGTTATTATATAAAAAAAAAAAACGAAATAAGGATAAAAAGAAATAGAAATTTGAGAATTTCATCTCAGAATCAAAAATAAGAATTGCACATGTTTAAGGTTTATAAAATGGTTGACACCGTGATCGGTGGTTGAGAAAGAAAGTGGAGATTGATGTAGTTCTTAGTGTTTACTTAAAGGAAACCGAGTTCTCTTACTTTGTTTATCTTATCCTTTTCTTTGGAGCCCACTAACCAAGCTTAACGTTACAAGCCTGTAAAGACCTTTTGATCCTTAGTGATGTCTAGTCCTCATTAGTGGAGAGTAGTTCGATACTTAGGCTTATGGCGTCAACCACCATTTGATAAACTTTACATTTCTACATAAAATAATCTGGGAAGTCGGAAGGTGGATTGAAATGGGGATTACCTACTCAGGAGGCCGATAGAGAAAAATAGTCAATCAACTTATAACTTCTTGGAGTGTTAAGCATTTTCCAGTAAAAATGTTTCAACAATTTTTTAGACTTGTATAAATTCTAGGCAGTTCTTTGTGTTTGATTTTGATTCTAATTTCTCTCAGTTCATTTTCAATTTTGTTGTCTTTTTCTGTTTGTTAGTTGTTTTCTTTTAGTCTTATTTTGTACCTGATGCTCGGGGACGAGCATGTCCTAAGTTTGGGGGTATTTGATAATCCTAGGATTATACTGATTTATCTAGGCTTTTTGGCTAGATTTTGGATACTTCTTATTTCATTTATGCCTGAATTCCAACTTAATTGCATATATTTAATGTTTTAGGCCAAAACGTGCAGTTAGAGTAAATAATGAGCGGAATTGAGTTTCAGGACCCAGAAGCAAGTAAATCTCAAGATTCGAGGAAGTTCTGAAGCGGATTTGAAGCACTATGAAGTTTGTTCCTATTGGAGAGCACCAAAGATTAAAGATTCAAGAAAGGAAGCAAGCGGAGGGCACTTCCGTAATTTAAGAATTGTTGAGGAGACTTCGCCGTGCCAAAGTACTTTCTTCGCTGCGGCGATAAACTCTCAGGACAGATTAAGATTTTAAACCAACTCGTTGCCCCGACGAAGAATATTCTTCATCGCAGGAAGTTTGCGAATTTTAGTTTTTCAAAACTGTGCGTTTTATTTTAGGCCAGAGTTTTAGGTTTTTTTAGACCCACTATATAAGAAAAACTTAGCCATTTTAGGGGGAGTTTGTCTTTTTTGGGAAAAAAAAAAAAAAAAAAAAGAGAAGATTGGAGATTGAACTCTTTGGATTCATCAAATAGGGAAGATTTTTGTTCTCTTTTCTTTATTCCAACATGTTGAATGCATTGTTCACTGTTTTTATTTCTATTCGTGCTAATTTTAGTATGAACTAACTCATTTTGGGTTAGGGTTTGATGTAATTGGGGTTTTTATGATCAATAAATTGATGTGGCTTTTACATTCTATTGCATGGATTGTGTGATTATTCTTGTTCTTATTGAATTTACTTATTGAACATGATGAGATTGAGAAATGAATCATGTATGAGCTTCCTAAGGTAATTGCCATTGTTGTATTGAACGCTAGAGATAGGTTTGAGAATCAATGAAATCAATTTAGGATTCCATTAGCTTAATGAACTTGGAACTATTAATCTTCATTTTGTTAGGTGCGGAAGCTTAATAGGGAAAAGTAGGAAAACATAGCCTGAGAAGGTATGTTTTACACATTAGGGAGTCGGATTTATAATCCGTGCATGTGAGTGTAGAAGTAGCATAATTCGTAGATTAATTCATAACATCATAGTGAAGTCAAAACCCTAGCCGTTTGTTTAATTGATATTTTCTCTCGAATTAGTTTTACTGTCTTTAATTAGTTTTCAAAGTACGTAGTAAATTGTGCTTTCACTTTAGCTTAAAATTCTCCCACAAATCCAAACATCTTTCGTTTCCCCCAACTTGATAAACAACTAGGAAAATCAGTGCTTAACAAACAATCCTCGTGGGAACGATACTTTACTTATCACTTTATTACTTTTTAAGACTAGTGCATTTGCTACACAATGCATGTTGTAATTTCAATGCATCAAGTTTGCAATGTTATCATCAGTAGGTACTCTGTCGATTAGTACATCACCTCTCTTCACGATTTCTCTAATGAGATGGTATCACCGGAGTATATGCTTGGATCTTTGATGAGATCGTGGTTTTTTGGCTTGAGCTATGGCACCATTGTTGTCACAGTAAAGCACAACTGGATTAACAATGCTTGGAACCATCTCTAGTTCAATCATGAACTCCTTGATCCAAACAGCCTCTTTGGGTGCATCACCCAATGCGATGTACTCGGCTTTTATTGTAGAATCCACTACAGTACTTTGTTTTGAACTTTTCCAACTAACTGTAGCCCTATTAAAATAAAACAAGTAACCTGACTGTGATCGATAGTCATCCTTGTTAGTTTGAAAACTGGCATCACTGTATCCTCTTACTATGAGACCATCTTCTCCTCTATAGACCAAGAACATGTCCTTAGTCCTTTTAAGGTACTTACGGATGTTCTTGACTACTGTCTAGTGTGTTTCACCTTGATCCAATTGATATCTGCTACAAATGCTCAAGGCATATGAGACATTAATCCTAGTACATAATATGGTATACATTACGGATCCTACTGCAAAGGAATAAGGAATACCTCCAATCCTATCTCTCTCCTTTTGTGTTTTAGGACACATTTCCTCAGAGAGATACACGCCATTGACATTGGAAGATAACCTTCCTTTGAATCTTCCATACTAAATATTTTTGGTACTTTGTCAATATATGTACTTTGACTTAGGCTCAGCAACCTACGAGATCTATCACAATAAATCTTTATACCAAGGATGTAGGTTGCTTCCCCTAAGTCCTCCATGGAGAAGCAATTGGATAACCAAGTCTTTACTATTTGCAAGTTCAGTATACCATTCCCAATGATCAATATGTCATCAACATACAACACTAGGAATGGCGCTGCACTCCCACTGATTTTCTTGTATACACAAGGCTCGTCTTCATTTTGTATAAACTTGAATTCCTTTATGGATTCATCAAAATGAATGTTCCAGCTCCTTTATGCTTGCTTGAGTCCATAAATGGATCTCTTCAACTTGCATACCTTCCCTGCTTGTCCATCAAGAACAAAACCATCAGGTTACGTCGTATAGACGTCCTCTTCAAGGTTTTCATTCAAGGAAGTAGTTTTGACATCCATCTGCCAAATTTCATAGTTGTGGTATATAGAAATAGCTAGCATAACTCTGAAGGACTTTAGCATTGCTACTGGAGAAAATGTCACATCATAGTCAATCCCATGCTTTTGTTTGAAACCTTTTGCTACCAGCCGTGCATTATAGGTTTGAACATTTCCATCCATGTTAGTCTTCTTCTTGAAAACCCATTGACAGCCTATGGGTTTGTTGTCAATGGGTTTGACTCCTTTGGGTGGATCCACTAGATCCCATACTTGGTTTTGGTGCATGGGGTCCATTTCAAATTTCATGGCATCAAGCCATTTTGCAAAATCTAGATTTGACAAAGCATCACTGTAGGTTCTAGGCTCATCATCTTGATAGATCAATACGTCCCCACTTTGAGTCACAAGAAAACCATATCTCTCGGGCTCACAATGTATCCTGCTAGACCTATGTAGCTCTTGTGTCGGAAGCTCGCTTTGTTCCACTTCCTGTGGAGAAATCTCCTCATGATGCTTAACCATCTCTAATAGCAAATTATCTTGTCCATCGTTTGACACATCTTATGGCTCTAGAACTTCATCGAGTTCTAGCTTTCATACACCATTTTTTCTTTGAAGGAAATCCTTCTTTAAGAAGACTCCAGTTCAAGCAAAGAAAACTTCTTGTCAGCTGGATTGTAGAAATAGTATTCCCTTGTCTGTTTAGGAAACCCCACAAAGATACATTTCTTTAGCTTTGAGACAAGCTTGTTCGAAGTCAATTTCTTGACATAAGCATCACAACCCCAAACTCTTAGATGAGACAAAATAGGTTTACACTAGTTTGATATTTTATATGGTGTCTTATCCACCGATTTCAATGGCACACAATTCAGTGTATATGTCGCAGCCTCTAGCACATAGCCCCAGAATGATGTAGGTAAATCTATGGAACTCATCATTGATTGAACCATATCCAAAAAAGTTCGATTCCTCCTCTCAGACACTCCATTGTGCTGAGGTATGTAAGAAGCTGTGAGTTGAGATATAATCCCACATTCCTTAAGGTATGAATCAAACTCTGAGTTCAAGTATTCTCCTCCCCTATCGTATTAGAGAACCTTGATATTCTTGCTCAATTGATTCTGTACTTAGTTCTTGAATCCTTGAACTTGTCAAAGGATTCAAACTTATTTCTTATAAAGTAGACATATCCAAATCTACTAAGGTCATTAGTAAATGTGATGAAGTACGAATATCCACCTCTGGCTTGTACTAATAGCAGTCCACATACGTTACTATGGATGATGCCTAACAGTTCATTTGCCCTTTCACTGTGTGTAGTAAAAGGTGACTTGGTCATTTTGCCTATTAGGCATGACTTGCATACCTCATAAGACTTGAAGTCAAATGGGTCCAAAACTCTGTCCTTATGGAGTTTTGCTATGCGAGTTTGGTTCACATGACCAAGCCTACAATGCCATAGGTAAGTTTGATTAAAGCCATCAACCTTGGCTTTCTTATTCTTAAGATTGAAAGTCTTATTACTATTTAATTCTAGAACATACAGACCATTATGTAATCTTGCAATTCCATATTAAATACTATTAAAACTAATTGACATCAATCCATTAGTTGTCATAAATTGATATCCAACGTTGTCTAGAGTGGACACATAAATAATATTCTTTGAAATTGAAGGAACATAAAACAATTTAAGAGTTCTAGTTCAAGGCCCAAGGGCAAACTTAAATAATAATCCCTTACAGCTAATGCAGCAACGCGTGCTCCATTCCCAACTCGTAGGTCCACCTCTCCTTGACCGAGCAGTCTACACAATCGCATTCCCTGCATAGAAGTGCAAATATGAGAACCACATCTTGTGTCAATAGCCCAAGATGTAACAAGAGATACATTGATTTCAATCACGTACATAACTTTAGAAGAAGATGCTGGCTTCTTCTTTTTGCTTGCTTGCTAGAAAGGCCTTGCAATGTTTCTTTCAATGACTAGGTTTGCCACAATGGAAGCAAACAACCTTTCCATCTTTGCTCATGCCTCTAGCAGGTATAAGGACCTCTTGGGGTTGAGCTTTGGATTTTCCCTTGGCATTTCCTTTGCCTTGCTTCCCTTTTCCTTTCCAAGGTGCAGTGTTAATTAGCATCACTGACTTGGACTTCTTCGTATCCTTCTCTGCTATCTTCAGTGTATTCAAGAACTCTAAGAGAGGCTTCACTATAGAATTCATATTGAAGTTCACTATGAATTGGGAGAAGGAATCAGACATAACAAATCCCAATATTTTAAGCTTATGTATGTAGCCAATCATCTTGACTACATGCGGACCTACTAGGGTTCCATCAGTCATTCGACATCTATATAATGCCTTTGACACCTCATAACGTTTGTGCCTAGCATGCTTCTAAAAGAGCTCCTTGAGATGTGTGATGATGGAGCCAGCATCCAAATTCTCATGTTGCTCTTGTAGATCAGGTGTCAACGATGCAAGTAGCACTGTACCATATCAGCATCGTCCAGATACTTTTTATAAGCATCTATAGCTTCAGGTTCAGGCGCTTCCATAACAGGTTCATCTAGGATATACAACTGTAACGCCCACATTGTGGTACGTAGCTTTACGTATTCCCTAATACCCTTAGTTGAATTTTGTTAAAGTTATCTTGAACAAGTGTGAAGAAAATGCCTTAAAATTTCATTAGGGGTAAAATGGTCTTTTCACTCATAATTAGTTGAAAAAGTGGAGAGTGAAAAGAGATAGAATTTCATGGAGAAGTTAATAAAAATGAGGGCATTGTTGTAATTGACTAAGGGACATAGATGGAATTTCATAGAAAGTGCAAGGGAAAAATGGGAAAGTAGAAGTAATAAATGAGATATTTTGAGTTCATTCTTGAAAACCCTATCATTCTCTACTCCCTCACATGCCACTTTCATCTCCAAATTCTCTCATTTTCTTCATCAAATTTCCAAGGCAATTTAGAGGATTTTTTGTTGGATTTTGGTAGATATTCAATCCTAAGCATCCAAAGGTAAGAGTTCTTGCAATATGATGTGAGATTAATTTTTAAAGTGTTGAATTCTTATAGTTATATGCTTAGGGTTTAAGAAGAAGAGGAGATCTACCCAAAGAGAGCTAGTGTGGAACTACCCATGATCAGGTAAGTAATCCAACCCTAAGTTTGATTGAGTAAGTTTGTAGAGATTTGTACATGTATGGATGTGCTATGTTGAGAAGTTTTGTGAGATTGATATGTTAGAGTAGATGCCTATAGCCAATCCATTATTGTAGAATTGACTCTTTGTAATAATGTTCATTAATCAATAAAAGGCATTTTTTCTATATCGCGTAAATCATTATTATTGCAATTGTATTGATATATGTCCTTAGAATGGTAGAACTGTGATGAGGGTATCAAGTGTTTCAAATCTGATAATGAGAACCCTATGAGCACAATTGGTGGCCATTCTAGAAACGTCGTAGCCCCAGTATTATTCTGAAGGAAGGCACAGATAGTACGATAAGGCTATCATAGTGTTGAACGACCCTGTCGAAAGGCAGTGACTGATCCACTGTCAAGGTTGTTGGTGGACAACCTGGTGCAACACATGGGTGCTTGCTGTAGGCGATTCACTGCAGCAAGTCACCTGGACTGACCCACCAGAGGATTCCATATGGATGGTAACCCTAGTGTCTATAGAACAAAATTCTCTAATGAATGGTGGTGCATGTGATCCTTAGACTTGAGATCACCGGAACGCCTTGTGCACCGATTGGTGTAGTGTGACACTAGCCTAACGCAGTTCTTTTCAGAGCTGTCAATACGGTGGTGATTGGCTGCATCAAGGAGGTATCAAGACTATGGTGGATTGACAGAGGATTCATCACTCCGGGTGTGGGAGAAAGTTATCTCACGGCGCAATTCAGTATATGGTAATGACACTAAAACTATAGCACAGTGGGATTGAGTTGTTGCTCTATCCGAATATAATACAGGTCATTGGTTAGAAACTGAATACATAATATCGAGAGTAACCGAAGGTTGACACTATTTCTATGCTTCGTCTCTCAAGATAAAGTATGATGAAAGGAACGAATTGCACGGTAACCATATCATTGACAGGTAGCTATTTTGCTGAATCCGAATCTTTCGGGTGGCCATGATGCCTTGCTAGGGGCCAATCTTGGTCTGTGTATTAGTGAGACGATTAATTGGTGTTAATCGCGATACTATATACTATCGATATGATGAGGAGCCTAGGGTCACACACATAGAAGATAATTATATGATCAAGAAGAAAGAAGGGTGTTTGCGTTTTCGTCTTTTAAGGCGAAAGGGTATTTTGGTAATTTCACAGTGCAATTAAATTTGCTGAGTTCGTAGCCTTTATTTAATTTGTTAGAAAAATTAAATAAGTGAAATTACGTTTAAATGTGTGTTCGCACATATTTAAATATATATTATCATTATTGTTAAATGTTAATATATATATATATATATATTAATTGATTTTAATTGAGATAATGATGAAAAATAAAAAATATCAAATTGGGAGTGTTTGGCAACATAAGGCGTTTGGGTTGGAGCCCAAGCCTATTCCATATGGGATCAGGGCAAATTGATGTACTATAAAAAGAAAAATGTGTTAATTAAATGTGACATAATTTTTCTTTGAAAAACACACAGCCTCTCTCTTTCACTCCCACGGCAGTAACACCTTTTGGCCTAAAATCAATTCAATTGATTTGCTGTCTTCTTAATCTTGAAACCAAAGAGGATCTAGCAAATCCCTCTTTTGTTCTTTTGAGATTGTCTTCGTGTGGACTACGTGGGTTCGATCCTACACTTGGATCGGTAGAAAAACATTCGTCGACAAATTTGGAGGAGCCTCCAACGTGCGTTTGTTTTCTTTAAACTCGGATTTATTTTTCTGCAGATTTTGTTTTAATATGAATTGTAAAATTATACCCTTGATCTTGGCTCATGTAAACGATCTCTATATTATATTTGTTTTGTTTCCGCTGTGTATACGGGACCATTTACTTACAGATACTTGATGATAATTAAAATTTAGCCATGAGAATGTAGACTTTGCCTATATGGTGATTGATGGAAGTTTGGTTGAATTTAGAAAGAGTTTGAGTAGACTTTATGGAGTGTAGTTTCCTGACCAGGTTTAGTGTTGATTTAATGGAGTTTTGCTCCAAATATTGGTGGCTTGAGAAAGAAGTAGAAGTGTAGTCAAAATAGAGTTTAAGTATGCATGCAATTTGTTTGATGAAAATCCTAAGAGAAAACATGTTACCATGGTTGCCTTGTCACAACCGTGACCTTCTAAGTGATTTTTGGGCATTTATAGATTGAACTAGGTTGAGACGTAAACATAAAAGTTGTAGCCCTGTCTCTAAGCTTTAAAACGAAACCAAGATTGTGGCAATCCGATGTGTATAACTTGAGATATGATTTCTTGAATATGACCTGTGCAGAATGACTACCTCAAAATATTTTGTAGTCTAATAATCTATGATTGAATTCAAGTATGGGAATGTTTTTGGTAGAAAATACTAGTTCCCTAATGATATTTTTATATGCCATAATGCATTCTCACATTCTCACATTTTCATTTAGAACTAATAGCAAAGAATGAGCATAGTTCCATGCACATACACATGGATGAGAATAATAAAGAATAAAGAGAAAGAAAGAAAAGAATTAATTGTAAAAAGATAAGAGAAGAGAAGGTTGTTACGATGGGGAACCCATGAGTGACAGAGAAGAATAGTCCCACATACACGCCGCCTTCAGTGAGCGGCCTCAGAATTAGAAAGAAGTAAGTGTACAGTTCATTAGAAGTGTATGTGGATGAGAACTTTACCAACAGAATTTACCTACATGCACACCGCCTTTAGTGAGCGGCCTCAGAATCAGAAAGAAGAGTTTTACAGTCTGATAGAAGTGCATGTAGATGAGGATTGTACCCACTCACATGGCCAGGGCCTCAACCGAGTCCGATTGGCATAGAAAGAAAGAATAGAAAGAAAGAAAGGATAGAAAGAAAGAAAGAATAGAAAGAAAGAAAGGATAGAAAGAAAGAAAGAATAGAAAGAAAGAATAGTAAGAAAGAAAGAATGGAAAGAAAGAAAGAATAGGACACAGAAAGAAAAATCAGAACAGAAAGAAAAAACAGAGCAGAAAGAAAGAACAAAATAGAAAGAAAGAAGAGAAACAGAAAACAGAAAAGAAATTGCATTCTTTATGCATTTATACACATGCATCATGGCATTCATATTATTCAGAATTGGTTTCTCCAATTGTGCTTATATGTTAGTAAGTGAGAAACAAGAATAGAGAAATAACAAAGAGAAAGAATTGAAAAGAAGAGAGAAGTGTGACGTAAGGAAAGAATTCATAATATGAGCAATGGAGATAGAAGGGTAGCATAGCAGGTTTACTTACTGAGCAATTAGTGCTCACCCCATTGTTTTCAATGTTTTTGCAGGTAGTAGATGAGATGCGGTCACTTGGAATGTCAAGATGCAGAAGGGTCGGGCAACACTGTCGAGCTTCTTGAGAAATTTATTTACACTATGTATAGTTTTGTATATATAAAGAAAAATTGGGCCCATTATTTTGTACTCATCTACATGTATATTTTCGTAATATTTATATTGAGTGAGTTTTACTATTTATTTTATGAGTATACTAGCTACAGAGAGAGTCATTACAACAACTTCTTCTCTGACTTGAGTATAATTTGAAGATTTCTGTACCAGCCAGTGAAGTTTGTACCATCGAACATGCTTTCCTTTTCTATGATCGATCATAGTGACTAATTATTGGTAGTCATAATGTAAATCTACAAGTACAAATTAAATAGAGTTAATAATCTTTTATTAATTAATAAGGCCTTTTATCAATTAATATGCTCTCACTATTTTTATTCAAGTTAATAGCCCTCACTATTAAACTTAGGAAGGTCCATCAATCTTCCTAGTGGGCCGAAATCCTGTCATTCCTAATTTGACCTCTCACAGGGGCAAGTAGACCAAAGTAGGATGAGTAGGTAGGCCACAAGCTCTAGCTTACACCATTTAATAGCACCAACTTATTAAACTCAAATGTAAGTATTGCAGACAAACCAATTACACAATCCAATGGCGCCAACCATTGGCCTCAAGTGTAACTTTTGGATCGGTGAGTTTGGGCACTACATGCCCACTCGTGCATTTTTAAATCTACACTACTGTACCATGCCTCTGGTTGTACTTATCAACCTTTCATGGAGGCGAATCCAACAAAGTACGCTTAGTTAAGTCATAACCCATCACTATTAAGGAAAAACTCCAATGACGATTAACCTCCCAAAGGTAGAAGTGACTTCATGTGGGGCGAATGAGACCACGATGAATGATGATTTGATTAATCTCATGGGATGGAAGGCTCAATTTATTTTTGACTCTTTTATGAGGGGTTCATGCTTTAAAATCTCACCATTTTAATTATCTTATTTAGCATGTTATCGTTTGGCATTCAACCTTAGCATGCTTCTACGAATAAGACACTCCATAAACTCGTGTTGGTACATGGCCATTCTAATACTAATTTCCTCAAGCTTGGAAGAAGTTGGTAGGTCACCCTAGGTTTATTATTCTATTACAAAGAATAAAACATCTTCGGGATTTGTCACACCTTTGCCTCTCCTTCAAAGCTTATTCTACTTTACAAATAAATTTAAAGAAATCTTGAGTTACACTCGAGGGGATTTAGATGAGAAGAGAATTTACATTGAAGAATGGGAGGTAAGGCAAGAATTTCAGGTCCTATTTAAAAAAAAAAACAAACAAATCCAAAATAATAAAACCTAAGGCTTATGGCTAAGTAAAAGCACCATGCATAATTGACACCAATCATATAATGCATAAATTCAAATTTACCATATTTGAATTGTTGGTTACCCCCTATAATTTTGTAGAGTTTATATTGGTCCCTAAACTTCGTAAAATTATAGTTAAGTCACTGTCTATTTGAAAAATGAATAAACAGTCCAGAATAGCGACAACTTATTCTTTTATTGATGGCTAAGTATAAAAGTAAAAAATGCTTTTCTTTGTTAGAGTAGGTGCCCCAGAGCCAATCAATTATTGTAAGATTGACTCTATAATAAATGTTTATTTATCAATAAAAGGCATATTCTTCTATATCATGTATGTACTGATATATGTCCTTAGGATGGTAGAATCGTGACGAGGGTATCAAGTGTTTCAAATCTTGATAGTGAGAACCCAATGATCACATATGGTGGCCATTCGAGAAACGTCCGTAGCCCCAGTATTATTCTGACCAAGGACATAGATAATACGATAAGGCTATTATAGCATTGAACGACCTTGTCAAAAGGCAGTGACTGATCTCACTTGTCAAGGTTGTTTGTCGACAACCTGGTGTAACACATGGGTGCTTGCTAGAGGCAAGTTTACTGGACAGACCCACCAGAGGATTCCATATGGATGGTAACCCCAATGTCTATGGAATAAATCCTCTAACAGATGGTGGTGCATGTGATCCTTAGACTTGAGATCACTGGAGCGCCTTATGCACCGATTGGTTGTCACAGCCCACGGCCCCACACAGGAGTTCCTCGTGGTCACTGTGACTCACTAAGTACTGTCCCCCCCTTAAGGGATTTCTTTCGCCTCCCCCACCACTCGAACCCAAGACCAAGGGGCTATAGTCATTTGGGGAGCATGGTGAGTACCATCAGGCCAGCTAGCCTGATGATACTCACCATGCTCCCCAAATGACTATAGCCCCTTGGTCTTGGGTTCGAGTGGTGGGGGAGGCGAAAGAAATCCCTTAAGGGGGGGGACAGTACTTAGTGAGTCACAGTGACCACGAGGAACTCCTGTGTGGGGCCGTGGGCTGTGACAATAAAAAGGCGCCTTTTTATGTAACGGCCCACAGCCGCTACTGCTGCTGGGTCCAGCCACGGAGTTCACACAGCTCCCTACACGTGGCACGATATCTCTCCCCCCCTTAAGGAGATTTCTTTCGCCTTCCCCATGGCTTGAACCCATTCCCCAAGGGGCTATAGGCAAATGAGCATCACCATGAGTACCATCAGGCTAGCTGGCCTGATGGTACACACCATGCTCCCGGTTGGACTATAGCCCCTTGGTCCCGGTCTCAAGTGGTGTGGGAGGCGAGAATAAATCCCTTAAGGGGGGGACAGTACTTTGTGAGGAGCGGGCTGGCTGTGTGTTTGGTCTGGCCCTGCTGTGTGGTCTGGCCTAAGCCCGAGCTATGTGGCAGGGGTTGCTCCAATAAAAAAGCGCCTTTTTATTGTCACAGCCCACAGCCCCACACAGGAGTTCCTCGTGGTCACTGTGACTCACTAAGTACTGTCCCCCCCTTAAGGGATTTCTTTTGCCTCCCCCACCACTCGAACCCAAGACCAAGGGGTGGCCTGATGGTACTCACCATGCTCCCCAAATGACTATAGCCCCTTGGTCTTGGGTTCGAGTGGTGGGGGAGGCGAAAGAAATCCCTTAAGGGGGGGGACAGTACTTAGTGTTCACAGTGACCACGAGGAACTCCTGTGTGGGGCCGTGGGCTGTGACATTGGTGTAGTTTGACACTAGTCCAACGTAGTTCTATTCAGAGTTATCAATACGATAGTGACTGGTTGTATCAAGGAGTATATCAAGACTATGGTGGATTGACAAAGGATTCATCACTCCTGGGTACGGGAGAAGTTATCTCACTAGGTAATTCAGTAAATGACAATGACACTAAATCTATAGCCACAGTGGGATTGAGTTGTTGCTCAATCCAATTTGATATTCTTGTCATTGGTCCAATAACTAAATACAAACATGTCGAGGATATCTGAGGTTGACAGTATTTCTGTACCTCAGTCTCGATGAGATAACAGTTGATGAATGGATTTGATTTCACGATAACCATACCATTGATAGGCTGCGGTTTCGCTGAATCCGAATCTATCGAGTAACCATGATGTCTTGCTAGGGGCCAATTTCGGTATGTGTGTAGTGAGATGATTAATTGGAGTTAATCGCGATACTACACACTGTCGATATGATGAGGAGCCTACGGGTCACACACTTAGAAGGTAATTTAAGAATCAATTTGTGAGAAGGGTATTTTTGTCTTTTAGGATGAAAGGGTATTTTGGTAATCTCGCAGTGCAATTAAATTTGCTGAGGTTTTGCCTATGTTTAATTTTAATATTGAAATTAAAATTAGTGAGATTATATTTAAATATATGTACGCATATATTTAAATCAATTATTATTATTATTAATTAAATGCTAATATATTATTATATATTAATTGATTTTAAATATAATAATAATTAATTAATTTAAAATACCAATTACATGGTGTTTGGTTGCAAGGGTGAACTAGGGTTGGAGCCCATGGCTATTCCTAAGTGTAATAGGGTTTTAATTGTTGCACTATATAAGTTGTAACACCCACATCGAGGTACATAACTCTATTTATGTTTTAATGCCCTTAGTATTACTTATTCCAAGGTGAAAGATTGAAAGTTGACATTTTCTTTTTTTGCTGCGGCAAAGGAGTTTTGTCGCCGTGACAATGAACTTTTTGCCCAAACTTGTGTGTCAGAAATTTCAAACTTCGCTGAGGCAAAGAAAAAATTTCGCCAGGGCAAAGAACTCGCTGGAATTTTTGAGAAAATTCTGGAAAACTTGCTTAAGGGCAAAATAGTCATTCCACCCATAATTTGTTGAAAGTGTGGGGACTGAAAAGAAGTAGAATTTCATGGAGAATGTAATGGAAGTGAAGGCATTATTATAATTGACTAAAGGGCAAAGATGGAATTTCATAAAAAGTGCAAGGGTAAAATGGGGAAGTATAATAATATTATGTGATATTAAGGGTTCAAGAAATGAAACCCTAGCCACTACTACCTCCTTTCACGCCACCTTCATCCCCAAATACTCTTAAATTTTCTTCAACCAATCTTAAAGGAAATTCATAGAAGTTTGTCTAAGTTGGTAGAATTACAGTCCTAAGCATCCATAGGTAAGATTCTTGCACTAAGATGTGAGATTAAATTTGTAAAAGTGTTGAATTCTTATGGTTTATATGCTTAGGGTTTAAAAAAAATAAAGAGTTGCATCAAGGGAAGACTAAAGTGTTTGTGTTGCTCACATCTAAGGTAAGTAAATCCAACCCTAGTTATGATTTGAGCAATAATTGTGTAGAGAAATTCTTATATGTATGTATGTGTTTGTATGTTGAGAATTATTGATGGAGTAGATGTTGATTGATGGTTAGGATTCAACCATGAGAAGTAGTGATTGTGTATATGGTGATTGGTGGAAGTTTGGATAAATTATGAAAGAATTGGAGTAGAATTATGGAGTGTGATTTCCTGGCCAGGTTTGGTGTTGATTTTAGGGAGTTTTGCTCCAAATTTTGGTGGTTAGAGATAGATATGGAGGTGTAATCAACTTAGTGTTTTGTTTATGCATGCAAATTGTTTGATGAAATTTCAAAGTGAAGTGCATGCATGAATATGATAGCGTGTTATTTTGACATGAGTTTGTAGATGGTACAGAAAGTAGAGAATGACATGTCCACATGCCATATTGCATTCTTGCATTTAAACATTTGAATTTAGAGAGAATAACAAGAAAAAGCCCATCTACATGGATACATACATATAAGAACAATAAAGAACAAATAGAAAGAAACAAATCTATTAAAGAACACATTTAAAGAAAGATAAGAGAAGGTTGTTGCGATGGGGAGCCCGTGAGTGACAGAGAAGAAGAATAGCCCCACATGCACACCGCCTTTAGTGAGCGGCCTAAGAATAAGAAAGAAGAATTTGTACAGTCCGTAAGAAGTGCATGTGGATGAGGACTGTACCCAAGAAAGAAATTAAAAATACACTCACACGGCCAGGGTTCCAAATCCATGCCTCAACCAAGTCCGATCAGCAAAAAAAGAAAGAATAGAAAAGTAAGAAAGAAGAGAAAAGAAGAGAAACAAAAAAGAGAGAATTGAAAAAGAAGAAGAAAAATAAAAAAAGAAAGAAATACAGAAGAGAAATAGAAAACAGAAAAGAAAATGCATCTCCTAAGCATTTGTGCATATGCATTATGCCATTTCCACTATCCAGAATTAGTTTCACTAATTGTGCTTATACATCAGTAAGTGAGAAACTAGAATCTTAGAGAGAGTAGAGAAGAATAGAGAAGTTTGATGTAAGGAAAGAAATCCAGAATACAAGTAACAGAGGAAAATGAGTAGCATAGTGGGCTCACTTACAGAGCAATTAATGCTCACTCCGTTGATTTCACTGTTTTCATAGGTAGTAGATGAGATGCGGTCGGATAGAATGTCAAGTAGCGGAGGAAGTTGGCAACACTGTCCGATTGTATTTTGAGTTTATTTGTATGACACTTTACTTGATGTAGAGATTTGTATATAAAGTAAAGTTAGTTTCCGGGCCCATTATCTTACACTTATATACATATATGGTTTTCTATGACATATTTAGTGATTTCACATTATATTTCCCAGAGTATACTAGCTAGAGAGAGCTATTACATTTTTAGTATCAAAGCAATGGTTTTGGGAAAAGAAAGAGCTTTTTACTAGAGTGTTCTGACAGTGTGCCTCTCCTACCGCATTAACGTCCCCTAGCCGACCGTTGTAAGTTGTTTCTTTCCTTACTTATAGTAGATGAGTTAATTTAGTTGACTAAAAGTGTTGGTGCTATGTAGATGAGATGTAAGACCTTAGCAGGTAGTAAGAATGCAATGAGTATGGGGGAACCATCCAACCCGTTAGAATCTACTCCCCCTATCCTCGATGAAGCAAGGATTCGTAATATTATACAGCAAGTATTAGTAGAGAATTGGGGAAGATCTATACCAGAGAGAGTTGAGACCCCAGTTATTGTACTGACCATCAGAGAAGAAAGAGAGAGGTCGGTACCCCGAATAGTGCAGAATCGTATTGAGCCTATTTATGGCTTACCCAGTCAGCATCAGCTGTTAGAATTTGGAGGTACGACAGACCCAATAGTAGTAGAAGAGTGGATTGGGTCTGTGGAGCGTACGATGACACTGTTCGGGAGAAGATCTAGTATGCTATTTTTCTGTTTCAAGGTGATGCCCGGATATGGTGGGAGTTGGTGGAGGATGTGCATGAGGTAGCAGCTGTGACTTGGGGAGATTTCAGACGACTGTTTGAGGTAAATACCGAATGGTGGATAGGGTTCATGAGAAGACTCAAGAATTTATTAGCTTGCAACAGGGGTCCAGTTCGATGAAGGAATACTCTATAAGATTTAAGTCCTTCGCGCGGTTTGCACCCGGTATAGTGAGCACATCAGAATTGAGGAGGGATAAGTTTGTGCATGGGCTGAAACCAGAAATAGCTCATGATGGCAGGTGCCCAACCCCCTCAAACCTATAGTGACACTTTGGAACGAGCCTTACAGGATGGAATATTTGTGAATAAGCTAACCCCAACAATTCCATCAGTAGCAGTACCTAATGTTCCACCTCACACTCCACAAGAAGATAGAATTGATGTCCCCAGAAATAGAGAAGTGAGAAATAAGAAAAGATTTCAACCCAAGAAGAATAGAAGGGATTGGTAGAATAAACGGCCAAGGACTACTGATTTTCCCCCATGTTAGAGGTGCGGGAGAACTTATCCGGGGGAGTGTCTCAAAAAGTTGGGCCGGAATGTATGTTATAGATGTCGACAGCCAGGGCACATGATGAAAGACTGTAAAGCCTCTCATGCACCTGCAGTACAGAAATCCAAAGGTACCAATGCTCGGGTGTTTACAGTAGCATAGAGCGAAGTCGAGGCTAGCCCATCTGCAGTTACTGGTCAATTATTATTTCATTCAGTTTCCCTTTATACATTAATTGATTCTGGAGCCACACATTCATTTATTACACATGGGATCATAGAAAGATTAGGTTTGAAACCTATTATAGTGAGTCAGCCTATTAAGAAAGAATTGTCGGATGGTGTTAGTTGTTAGGAAACGGTCCATGTACGCAGCGGAAAACAAAATCATAACAAAAGGATCGTTCCCAAAGAGCCAAGATCAAAGGTATAATTTTACAGTTTATGTTTAAATAGAAATCTGCATAAATTAATAATGAGTTTAGAAAAACATACGCACGTTTGGAGGCTCCTCCAAATTTGTCAATGAACGTTTTTGCTACTGACTCAAGTGTAGGATCGAACTCAAGTAGTCCACACGAAGACAATCACAAAGAACTTAGGAGCGATTTGCTAGATCCTCCTTAGCATTAAGATTAAAGAAGAAAAATCAAATGAATTGATTTTGGGCAAAATGAAATACTGCCGTGGGAGAGAGTTTCGGCTTGTGTGCTTTTTTGGTTTTTCAAAGAGAATGAACAGTGAATGAATTAACCCTTTTTACAAATAACTCTTTTTCTTTTATATTGAAAACTTAGTTGCCCTATTCCCATATGGAATAGGCTTGGGCTCCAACCCAAACACCCCATGTTACCAAACACTCCCAATTAGATATTTATTTTTTATTTCATCATTATCTCAATTAAAAATCAATTAATACATATTTAATATATATATATATATTAACATTTAACAATAATGATGATTTAATTAAATATATGCGAACACATATTTAAACGTAATTTCACTTATTTAATTTTTCTAATAAATTAAATAAAGGCTACAACCTCAGCAAATTTAATTACACTCTGAAATTACCAAAATGCCCTTTCACCTAAAAAGACGAAAACGCCCTTCTTTCTTCCTGAGTCTTAAATTATCTTCTATATGTGTGACCCATAGGCTTCTCATCATACCGATAGTGTATAGTATCACGATTAACACCAATTAATCATCTCACTAATACACAGACCAAGATTGGCCCCTAGCAAGGCATCATGGCCACCCGATAGATTCGGATTCAGCAAAGTAGCTACCTGTCAACGATATGATTACCGTACAATTCGATCCTTTCATCATACGTTATCTTGACAAGACGAAGGCATAGAAATAGTGTCAACCTTTGGTTACTCTCGATATTATGTATTCAGTTTCTAGACCAATGACCTGTATTATAAATTGGATAGAGCAACAACTTAATCCCACTATGGCCACAGTTTTAGTGTCATTGCCATATACTGAATTGTGTCGTGAGATAACTTCTCCCTTACCTGGGAGTGATGAATCCTATGTCTATCCACCATAGTCTTGATACATTCCTTGATGCAGCCAATCACCACCGTATTGACAGCTCTGAATAGAACTGCATTAAGCTAGTGTCAAACTACACCAATCGGTGCACAAGGCGCTCCAGTGATCTCAAGTCTAAGGATCACATGCACCACCATTTGTTAGAGGATTTGTTCCATAGACACTAGGGTTACCATCCATATGGAATCCTCTGGTGGGTCAGTCTAGTGAAATTGCTGTGGTATATTCGCCTATAGCAAGCACCCATGTGTTGCACCAGGTTGTCACCAAACAACCTTGACAAGTGAGATCAGTCACTGCCTTTTGATAGGGTCGTTCAACACTATGATAGTCTTACCATATTATCTGTGCCCTTACTTTAGAAAAATATTCGGCTATGGACGTTTCTAGAATGGCCACCATATGTGCTCATAGGCTTCTCACTATCAAGATTTGAAACACTTGATACCTTCGTCACGGTTTTACCATTCTAAGGACATATATCAATACATATTGCAATAATAATGATTTACGTGATATAGAATAAAATGCCTTTTATTGATTACTGAGGATTATTACAAAGAGTCAATTCTACAATAATTGATTGGCTCTAGGGCATCTACTCTAACAATCTCCCACTTGCACTATAGCCAATCATTCATGTATTTAATACCAAATGATCTCAAGTGCCTTTTATGCTTCAGCTGTGACAAAGGCTTTGTCAGTGGATCTGCGAGATTGTCGTCAGTATACACTTTACTAATCTGCACGTCTTTCCTCTCAACTATCTCTCTGATGAGATGCAATCGTCTGAGTATGTGTCCAGACTTCTTATGAGACCATGGTTCCCTGGCTTGAGCAATTGCTCCATTGTTGTCACAATAAATGTCTATAGGATCAACAATCGTGGGAACCACACCAAGTTTAGTAATGAACTTCTTAATCCAGACTACCTCCTTGGCCGCATCTGACAATTTAATATACTCAGCCTCCATTGTAGAATCCGCTATAGTTCTTTGCTTGGAGCTCTTCTAGCTCACTGCACTGCCATTGAGACAAAATACAAACCGTGATTGCGATCGATAATCATCTTTGTCTATTTGGAAACTAGCATCACTCTGTCCTCTTATAGTGAGCTCATCCTCCCCTCCATAAACCAATAACATATCCTTAGTCCTCTTCAGGTACTTAAGAATATTCTTGACAGCCATCCAGTGACGCTCACCTGGATCTAATTGATATCTACTACAAGTGCTCAAAGCACACGAGACATCAATCCAAGTACATAACACGGCATACATGATGGATCCAATTGCTGATGCATATGGGATCCTCTTCATCCTATCTCTCTCATCTTGTGTTTTAGGACACAATTCCTTATAGAGATAAACACCATGTGATATCGAAAGAAATCCCTTCTTGGATTCTTCCATACTGAATCTTTTCTGTACTTTGTCAATATATGCACTCTGACTTAGGCCAAGCAACCTATGCGATCTATCACGATAGATCTTTATTCCAAGGATGTAGGTTGCTTCCCCCAAAGTCCTTCATGGAGAAGCACTTGGATAACCACGTCTTTACCGACTGCAAGTTCGGTATATCATTCCTGATCAAAAGTATGTCATCGAAATACTACACTAGGAATACTATTGCGCTCCCACTCACTTTCTTGTAAACACAGGGCTCATCTTCGTTCTTGATAAAACCGAATTCTTTTACGACTTCATCAAAACGAATGTTCTAGCTCCTTGAAGCCTGCTTGAGTCCATAAATGGATCTCTGCAACTTGCATACTTTATTAGCTTGACTATTAAGAACGAAACCATCATGTTGTGTCATATACACATCCTCCTTAAGGTTTTTGTTCAGGAAAGCAACTTTGACATCCATTTGCCAAATCTCATAGTCATGATATGCTACAATCGCCAGCATAATCTGGATGGATTTAATCATGGCAACCGGCAAAAAGGTTTCTTCATAGTCAATGCCATGAATTTGTTTGAAACCTTTGGCAACTAATCGTGCTTTATAAGTATGCACCTTGCCATCCATGTCAGTCTTCTTTTTGAAGACCCATTTACACCCTATGGGTTTTACCCCTTCAGGTGGTTCCACCAAAGACCACACTTGGTTCTGGTACATGGAATCCATCTCAGATTTCATGGCTTCAAGCCATTTAACGGAATCTGGATCTGATATAGCGTCTTCGTAGGTTCTAGGTTCATCGTCTTGGTAGACTAGTATTTCACCATGTTAAGTCACGAGATAACTGTATCTCTCGGGCTCATGGCGTACTCTCCCAGATCTACGTAGCTCTTGTACTACCTGAGGTGTTCACTTTGATCCACAAGTTGTAGAGTAAACTCCTCATGATGTTCAACCACTTCCTGTGGCACATCATCCCGTCCTTCGTCTAGCATATCTTGTGGTTCTAAAACTTCATCGAGTTCTACTTTTCTCCCACTAGTACTTCTTAGAAGATATTCCTTTTCTAGGTAGACACCAGATCGAGCAACATAAATTTTGCACTCTTCTGGGTGGTAGAAATAGTATCCTTTGGTCTCTTTTGGATACCCCACAAATATACATTTACAGGATTTTGGGCCCAGCTTGTTCGAAGTCAAATTCTTAACATAAGCTTCGTAACCCCAAATCCTTAGATAAGACAAGTTGGGCTTCTACCCACTCCATAGCTCATATGGAGTCTTATCTACAGACTTTGACGGCACACGGTTCAAAACATGAGTCGCAGTCTCTAAGGCGTAACCTCAGAACGATGCAGGTAAATCACTAAAACTCATCATGGACCTAACCATGTCAAATAAGGTCTTGTTCCTTATTTCAGCACTCCATTGTGTTGGGGTGTATAAGGAGGGGTGAGTTGTTATACTATCCCACATTCCTTCCGGTACTCTGAAAACCCTGAGCTTAAGTTTTCACCTCCTCGATCTGATCGAAGAGCTTTAATACTTTTGCCCAACATATTCTGTACTTCATTTCTGAATTCCTTGAATTTATAAAAGGCTTCAGATTTATGTCTCATAAGGTAGACATAACCATATCTACTGAAATCATCAGTAAATGTGATGAAGTATGAATATCCACCTCTGGCTTCAACTGTTAGTGGACCACATACATCACTATGGATGATGCCTAACAGCTCAGTAGCCCTTTCACTTTGTCCTGTGAAAGGAGACTTGGTCATCTTGCCTAAAAGGCATGACTCGCATACCTCAAATGACTGAAAGTCAAAAGGGGCCAAAACTCCATCCCTTTGAAGTTTTGCAATGCGAGTCTTATTAACATGACACAATCTACAATGCCAGAGATATGTTTGGTTTTGATCGCTATGTTTAGCTTTCTTGGTTTCAATATTGAGAATATCTTTATTGTTTAAATCAAGAACATATAATCCATTATATAACCTTGCAATTCCAAATAGAATACCATTCAAACTAAAGGACAACAATCCATTAGATATCTCAAAATGATACCCCATATTATCCAAAACGGATACTGAAATAATATTTCTAGAAATAGAAGGTACGTGATAACAGTTATGTAGTTCCAACAATAAGCCCGTAGGCAAAGATAAACAATAAGTCCCTACAGCTAATGCAGCCACATGTGCTCCATTTCCAACTCGTAGGTCCACCTCTCCCTTGGCGAGCACTCTACTCTGCCTTAGTCCCTGCACATCAGTACAAATGTGAGTACCACATCCTGTGTCCATGACCCAAGATGTTGAGGGAGAGAAGTTAATCTCAACATAAAAATACTGAAGTTGTAGCCTCTGACTTCTTCTTGCTTGCGAGGAAAGCCTTGTAGTGTTTTCTCCAATGGCCAGATTGCCAAAAAACAAGCAGACTACCTTGCCCTTCCCTAGCCATTCTCAAGCCAAGAGCAATGTTCTTTGGGCTTGGGCTTGGGTTTGGCCTTGGCCTAACCTTATTATTACCTTGCTTTATTGGCAGAAACAGTAAAACAGGCTTGGAATTTTTAAGTCTTTTAAGTCCTCAACATGTTCAAAAGTTCTGACAGGTTTTCTCCATCGGTTCATATTGAAATTCATTATAAACGGAAGCATAAGAGTCAGACAAGGATTGCAGAATAAAACATTTGTAATTCTGCATCCAAGCCAATCCCAAAGTCCAGATTCTATATGTGCTCGATCATCTTGAGCACATGAGGACCAAATGGGCACCCTCAGTTAGACGACTCCCAAATAGTGCTTTCGACACCTTGTATCCTCTCATGTCGAGCATTTGTTTCGAAAAGCTCCTGAGGTGTAGAATAATGGAAGAAGCATCCGTATTCTCATGCTGTTTTTGTAGCATAGGTGTCATCGATTAACATCAAGCATTGAATGTATCAGCATTATCAAGGAACTTTGATAAGTATCCTTAACTTCTTGAGTGGCATCAGGGTCAGCTCAGCCATGTATGGCTTTTCAAGGATATACAATTTCTTTTGACTTGAGTATAATATGAAGATTACGATACCAGTTTAAGAAATTGGATCCATCCAACCTGTTTCTTCTCGATTATCGGGGCAGGTTCATAATGCTCATTTGGTGAATCTACAATTGCAAAAAATAAAAGTCATTATAAAGTTCATTATATTTATATGGTTTCTTTTTAAAACGATGCTCCCACTATTTTACTCAAGTCAATAGCCCTCACTATTAATCGAGAAAGCCCGTTGACTTTTCTAGTGGATTGAGATCCATCTGACCCATTTCAAACCTTCACTTTGGCGAACAAGCCAAAATGAGTTGATTAGGTAAGCCAACAAACTTAATCCACACTAGTTGATAGCTCCTACTATCAACCTCAAATATGAAAAAGCCAACAGACAATCACACAATCCAATGGCTCTCAACCATTGTCCTCAAGTGTGATTCTCAGTATCAGTAGAGTGGGACACTACATGTCACTATGTACACACAATATATGTACTACTCTACTATGCCTAGATGCGTTTATCAACCTTGCTTTGGTGAACAAGCGAAACCATCATTTTAAGTGACTTATCACATTAGGGAAAACTCTAATGTATTTTAACCCACTGGTAGAAGTGTACCCTTCGCTTTGGCGAACAAGGTTTCGAGAACAGTGGTTTGATTAAAACCATGATGATGGAAGGCATACGTGACTTACATACTTTAATTGAGGGTTGTATTTAATGTCTCATCAGATTATATCTTTGTTAGAATGACATTGTTTAGCATGTTATTTAACATTCAACCTTAGCATGCATTCTAAACATAATATAAACGTGCCGGTACATGGCCTAACTAAAACCGATTTCCTGAGCCTAGAGGAATCGGTGGGTCACCTAAGGGTCCTGTAATAAATATCTTGAGTCTTCAAGTATGGTTGCCTGTCCTTTTCTCGTCTTTAAGTACATTACACAAAACATCATTCAAAATTTACAATAAAAATAATTATACAAATTCTTACATCAATAAATTTAGAAACCTAGATTTACATTCGAGGGGAATGAGATGAGAGAAGGAATGTACATTGAGAAGAGGAGAAAGGCAGGACACACAGGCCTATTTAATAAATTTACAACCATACATACCCAAAAATAATTTAAAACATTCACCCTTAGGTCTAAGGCTCATGTATCGGGCGCCATGCAATATACAAACAAGTTAAAGCATACATTTCAAAAACAATCAATTTTGAAATTTATGGGTTAATTCATTTGCCCCCTGACAATTTGCAAATCTGTCATTTGCTCCAAAAGTTTTGAAACTTTACATTCTAGCCCCTATGCATCGGAAGTGTGCTTGTTGCGGCGATGAGTTAGCGTTGTGGCATGCGTGGTTATGCTAACGTCCATGCTAAGGACAATCGCCGCAACGATGGGTTATATCGTCATGGCGAGCGTGTTTTCGCATAGCACTAGTCCAAAGGATGATTGTCGCGGCGATGTGGTTCATCACCAGCGTGAGCGTGAATAACGCTCGCAGCGGCTATGGGCTATATCGCCGGTGGTGAGCGTCACAAATCTGTAGCTCCGGATTTGTTCATATAGTTAACTATATGCACTCAAACGGATTTCAATCAATCATACACACTGATTCATCAAAAATCCATCAACCATTATCCAAACTTGCAGATCATCAACAAATTAAACTTAATCGATTAATAGATTTTTCAAACATGCTTTAAGGCAGATTTTAGGCAGATTCTATAAGGCAACATAATATCATCAAATACATGTTATCAACCATCCACATGAAAACTATAAAATTTGGTACCTTAGACTCTAGTACCACTGTTAGGAAACGGCCATGTATGTAGCGGAAAACAAATCATAACACAAGGATGGTCCCAAAGACCAAGATCAAAGGTATAATTTTACAATTTATGTATAAATAGAAATCTGTAGAAATTAATCATGAGTTTAGAAAAACATACGCACGTTTGGAGGCTCCTCCAAATTTGTCAATGAACGTTTTGCTACCGACCCAAGTCTAGGATCGAACCCACATAGTCCACATAAGACAATCACAAAGAACTAAGGAGGGATGCTAATCCTACATAGCTTTAAGATAAAGAAGAAAAAAAATAATTGATTTTGGGCAAAATGAAATATGCCATGGGAGAGAGTTTGGGGCTGTGTGTGTTTTTGGTTTTTCAAAGAGATGAACAGTGAATGAAATAAACCCTTTTACAAAAACTCTTTTCTTTTATATTGAAAATTAGTTGCCTATTCCCATATGGAATAGGCTTGGGCTCCAACCAAACACCCATGTTCCAAACACTCCCAATTGATATTTATTTTTTATTTCATCATTATCTCAATTAAAAATCAATTAATATATTTAATATATATATATATATTAATATTAACAATAATGATGATTTAATAAATATAGCAAACACATATTTAAACGTAATTTCACTTATTTAATTTTTCTAATAAATTAAATAAAGGCTACGACCTCAGCAAATTTAATTGCATTGTGAAATTACCAAAATACCCTTTCGCCTAAAAAGACAAAAATGCCCTTTTTTCTTCCTGAGTCTTAAATTATCTTCTATGTGTGTGACCCATAGGCTCTCATCATGCCGGTAGTGCATAGTATCGTGATTAACACCAATTATCGTCCTATATACACAGACCAAGATTGGCCTAGCAAGGCATCATGGCCACCCGATAGATTCGGATTCAGCAAAGTAGCTACCTGTCAACAATATGATTACCGTACAATTCGATCCTTTCATCATACGTTATTCGACAAGACGAAGGCATAGAAATAGTGTCAACCTTTGGTTACTCTCGATATTATGTATTCAGTTTCTAGACCAATGACCTGTATAAAACTGGATAGAGCAACAACTCAATCCCACTGTGGCACAAGTTTTAGTGTCATTGCCATATACTGAATGCACCGTGAGATAACTTCTCCCGCACCGGGAGTGATGAATTCTCTGTCTATTCACCATAGCTTGATACACTCCTTGATGCAGCCAATCACCCCCATATTGACAGCTCTGAATAGAACTGCGTTAGGCTAGTGTCAAACTGCACCAATCGGTGCACAAGGTGCTCTGGTGATCTCAAGGCTAAGGATCACATGCAACCATTCGTTAGAGGATTTGTTCCATAGACACTGGGGTTACCATCCATATGGAATCCTTGGGGGTCAGTCTAGTGAACTTGCTAAGATATATTGCCTATGCAAGCACCCAACCATGTGTTGCACCAGGTGTCACCAAACAACCTTGACAAGTGAGATCAGTCACTGCCTTTCGACAGGGTCGTTCAACACTATGATAGCCTTACCGTATTATCTGTGCCCTTACTTCAGAATAATACTGGGGCTACGGACGTTTCTAGAATGGCCACCATATGTGCTCATAGGGTTCTCACTATCAAGATTTGAAACACTTGATACCCTCGTCACGGTTCTACCATTCTAAGGACATATATCAATACATATTGCAATAATAATGATTTACGCGATATAGAATAAAATGTCTTTTATTGATTACCGAACATTATTACAAATAGTCAATTCTACAATAATTGATTGGCTCTAGGGCATCTTCTGGTGTGCTGTCATAGGCAACCAAGATTAAAAACCTTCCTAACCTAACTACTAAACTGTAAATAGGGTAAGCAAGGGTCGATCCCACGAAGAGTGTCTAGCCGAATTTTCGATGATGTGAACAAGGCTGGGGGGTTTTGAGTGAAACAGAAAACAGTCTTAGCAAAAATCAAAAACAATTCAAATCGAAATCAAAAATAACAAAACTTGGTCTACATCAACATCCACCATCGGAATCTTACAACTGATCATTGATGCAAAAGTAAATCAATTCTTACTCTGAATATCCACCGTTGGAACTATTTTCCTATCTCTCCTTAATTGTAATTAATTAGGAAACAAGCGATCTTAATTAATCTTACCATTAAACAAACCTAGACAAGCGCTAAAGATTTAATCTAATGGCAGCCTTAAGAATTAGAGAAATCGATGAAGATAAACAACACAAACACAAGCGGTTGTATTTAATTTAGTTGAATGTTCTTCTTAAGATTACTAATTCCTGACGCAGCAAATTATTAACCCTAATTGCTTCACAAGTTAGAGGGATCAAACAATTACGGATTTGATATCCGACTTAGCAGTAGATTGCAACAAATAATACACTAGTAGGCCTCCTAGTAATTAAATGCATCAATCATGAAGATATGCACAGATAACATTCAATACTCAAACACAAAAATTGAAAACTAAAATAAAACGGATTAGATCTCACAGTTGGTTGATTCCAAGGTCTCCATTTCCGACTACCAAGTTACAAAAGTTTTAGCCGCTCACGGCCATAATCAAAACTCAAAAGAGAAAGAAAAATTCCAGAGAAGAGAAGAGAGAGGTGTGGTCCCCCTCAAAAACCCTAAATCTGATCCCCCTAGCAAAAAATCCAGATTCAAGTGTTTGAATCCCACTCAATCTCCTAAAAGAAATATTCTAATATCCTAAAATAATATTAATCCTAATTTGATTCTAATTAATTAAAAATAAGATAAAGTCCTAAAATAAAATAGGAAAGTGGTGATTCTGAGCTGTAACTTGCGTGCCACATGTCCTCAAATCTTCCAATAATAACCTGCCCAATTGATTTGCATGACAAGGCAGAATGCTCCAGGACGTCCAGTGCAGATGCGTCAACTTCAAGCTTGATTACAACCTTGATGCAGTGAGTATCTCTCAAAACTCAAAAACTGAAAGTTGTAGATATATTTCTTAGCATTCCACAGCATTTTGAATCATCTTGATCGGATCTTGGATGAGAGAGTTATTCCCAGATAACGAAACAACATTGAAACTGTCCGAATTCACTTAATTAGTTCCGTTTTGCAATTAACGCCTCCATTTGCATCCTAAATCAAAATAGAATAATAATGAGTACATTTAGGCAACAAATACCTATAAAAGACTAAACATTAAGGGGGGGTAAATATGACATTTTGCATTCCCATCATCTTCTCTAACAATAGTGTGGTAACTCAGGAGATGCTTCTAAGGGAGTCCATAGTGATCCATGGAAGGGTATTAATAGTGGATTTGATTGTCTTTGACATACCCGACTTTGATGTTATTTTGGGCATGGATTTCCTAGGGAGATGGAGTAGAGATTGATTGTCGAAAGAAGAAAGCAAGATTTCTTGATGATGGAGATAAGTTTAGTTTCGGAGAGGGCCACCAACTTAGTATGTTAATCAGAAGTGTAAAGGCCAGAAAGATGTTAAGAAAGGGGTGCTCTAGGTATATTGCCCATGTGGTGCAAAGTAGTGATGTCCCACGACCAGAGATTCAAAGTGTGCCAGTAGTTTGGGAGTTTTTAAATGTATTTCCAGAAGATTTGTCAAGTTTACCTCCAGAAAGAGAAGTAGAATTTAGCATTGAACTGGCATTGGGGACAGCACCGATTTCTAAATCCCCTTATCGTATAGCCCCAGCCGAGCTTTAGAAGTTGAAGAAGCAACTTTAGGAACTTCTATACAAGGGTTTTATACGACCCAGCCATTCTCTTTGGGGTGCTTGATAATCCGTGGATTATACAGTTTTCATTAGACTTTTTATTCAGATTTTAGGTACTTTCTGGTGCATTTTGACCTGAATTGTTGCTTAATTCTTTACATTTCATGTTTCAAGTTAGAATGGGCATTTTTGAGCAAATAAGGAAAAAATTGGTTATTTGTGACTCAGAAGTTAGCGGATCTCAGAAGTTAAGTGAGTTCTGAAGTAGGATAAAGCACGATGAGGCTTGTTCCAAAGGGAGAGCACCGAGAATCGAAGAATCAAGTGAAGATGTAAGCAGAGTGGCAGTTCTATAATTTCAAAACTTTTCAAGAAGCTTCGCCGCCACGAAGACTTGTCCTTCGCCGCGCCGAAGTACACCAGACACGAACAAGTCTGCTTCTTTCTTTGCAGCAGCGAGATTTCTTCTTCGCCGCGATGACAGTTGTAATTTCCAGTTTTATAAAATGCACAGTTTTACTTTGTGCGGGTTTTTCTGAGAAATTTGGGGTGAGGTATAAAAGAAACACTTAACCTTTTTGCCCAGGGTCGTCCAGGAAGTAGGGTTAGCAACTTTTGCATTGTTTGTGATTAAGCTTGGAGAGATTTAGCGATTAGAAGGGTGAAGATTGGATTTTGAACCAAGGGATTCATCATTTGGGGAGATTTCTTGTCCTCTCTCTTACTTTTCATTATGTTGAACTTGACTATTATCGTTTTTCTTATTTGTAGCGTTAATTTAGCTATGAACTAACCCATTTTGGGTTAGGGTTTTGATTGTAATTCGGATTTCTAATGGGTTAAGTTATTGATCATGTTATGTTCATATGACTATGCTTTGATTGTGTGTTTACTCTGAGTTTTAAATGTTTTATGTGATGAACATGATGAGATTGAGAAATGATTCATGTTAGGCTTCTTGGGTAATCACCATTATAGTATTGGATGCTAGAGATAGATTCAAGAATTAATGAAATCATTGTAGGATTCTTTTGCTTAATGAGTTTGGAATTGTTAACTTTCAATTTGTTGGGTGCGGAAGGTTAAAAAGGAAGAATAGGAAAACATAGCCTGAGAAGGTATGTTTAACACCTTAGTGAGTTTGGTTTACAACCAATGCATATGAATGTGAATGTAGTGTAATTTTTAGGTTTAACCCATAAAATCCGAATGAAGTCAAAACCCTACCTGTTTTACTTGAATTGATTACTATCCATGATTTTCATTTTGCATTCGTAGTTAACTTTAGTTTAAAATTTATTGTTCAGTTTAATTAGAAATAGCTCCCATCAATCCAAAGATTTCGGCTGCTCCAACTTGAAAATGGTAGAACACTTAGTGCTTAGCTAACAATCCTCGTGGGAACGATACTCACTCATCATTATATTACTTGTGCGATTAGTATACTTGCTATTTATGCATGTTGTAGTTACAACGCATCAAGGTTTTGGCGCCGTTGCCAGGGATTTGTTTTATGTTAACATTGAGTCTGTCTATAGTTAGCTAGATTGGAGTTTTTATCTTTTTATTTTTAATTTTCAGTTGGATCTCAGTTTCCTTCAATTCTATTTTTGCAGTTTATGCGAAGAACGAGACGTCAACCAATGGTTCCTGTTGATCTTGAGATTGAGAGAACCGTTAGATGACGTAACAGAGAGAGAAGAGAAAGAGAGGATTTAGTTGTAGAAGCAAAAGAAATAGTTGTTGAAATGGCTGAACCAGAAAACAGGACACTGAGGGAATTTTCAGTTCCCACAATGGATGGTAGTGGGTCAAGTATTACTAGACCTACTGTGCAAGCAAACAACTTCGAGATCAAGCCGACAATCATCCAAATGATCCAGCAGTCGGTTAGATTTAATGGTGATTTTAAGGAAGATCCGAATCAGCACATTTCAAATTTCTTGGAAATCTGTGACACCTTCAAGTCGAACGGAGTTTCGGATGACGCTATTAGGCTGCGGTTATTCCCATTGTCATTGGGAGATAAAACCAACGGGTGGTTAATGGCATTACCACCAGGAACTATAACAACTTGGAATGACCTAGCACAGAAATTCCTTACCAAGTTCTTTCCTCCAGCTAAATTAGCAAATTTGAGAAATGATATCACATCATTTCTACAAGATGATTCCGAGTCATTGTACGAGGCTTGGGAGAGATACAAGGAGCTGATGAGGAAATGTCCACACCATGGGTTGCCAGTTTGGCTTCAAGTCCAAACTTTCTACAATGGATTGATGGGTAATGTGCAAACCATGGTGGATGTAGCTTCAGGAGGGGCTTTACAGAATAAGACACCAGAAGAGGCCTATGAGTTGCTTAGGTTTTGGCAAGCAACAACTATCAAAGACCAAATGAGAGAGCAACAACAAGGAAATCTTCGGTTCTTCATGAAGTTGATGCCTTCACGGCCATCTCAGCCCAACTCACTGCACTTCAAAAATAGTTGGGAACTATGCAGGTAAACTCTATTCAAGCACCTCAACTAACATGTAATTTTTGTGCAGGAAACCATGTGAGCAGCGAGTGTCAAGTTGGGAACACATTTGCTTTGTCATCTTCATCAACGAAGCAAGTGAATTACTTGGTAGGAAATCAGAGACAACCAAACAATCCATACTCCAACACATACAACCCGGGCTGGAGAAATAAATCTGGCTTGGGGAAATCAGAACCAGCAAAATAACTAATGGAACCAAAGGACAGTTCCGAATAACCAACCAGGGGTGGATAATCAATCGGGAGATCAAAAAGTGACAAAGTTGGAAGATATGTTTGGGAAATTTATGCAAGAGACCACGGATTCATGAATGAGACGAGGACGAATTTTAGAAATCAAGGGGCGTCCATTCGGAATCTTGAGGTATGGATGGGCCAATTGGCCGAGAAGCTTAATGAGAGACCCCAGGGTTCCTTACCAAACAATACAGTAACTAGCTCATGGAATCTTGAGGTATAGATGGGCCAACTGGCCGAGAAGCTTAATGAGAGACCCTAGGGTTCCTTACCAAGCAATACAGTAACTAACCCATATGAGCAAGCAAATGCCATAATGTTGAGAAGTGGGACAGTTTTGGAAGAGGTAGAGCAAGCTACCAAGGAGGTTGAGCAAACTGGAAATGAAGCTTCTGATGAGGAAGTTGATGAAGAGAAACCAAGTGGTTTGGAGAAAGAGAAAAAGAAAAAGGATGAAAGGCAAAAGAAGAAGGAGAAATTGCCATTTCTGGAGATACCACCAGAGTTGGCACATCACACCCCACCCATGCCTTTTCCTCAGAGATTGAAGAAAAAGAATCAGGATAAGCAATTTTCAAAGTTTATTGAAGTTTTAAAAAAAATTGCATATTAACATTCCTTTTGCAGATGCATTGCAGCAGATGCCAAGTTATGCTAAGTTCCTGAAGGAAATCTTGTCAAACAAAAGGAAGTTAGACAATGAGGAAACGGTGATGCTCACGGAGGAGTGTAGTGCCATCCTCCAGAAGAAGTTACCTCCAAAGCTCAAAGATCCAGGGAGTTTTACTATTCCTTGTATTATAGGAGATATTACATTTGATCGTGTTTTGTGTGATCTAGGAGCTACAATTAATTTGATGCCCTTTTTCGTTTTCAGGAGATTGGGCATTGGTGAAGTGAAGCCAACGACCATGTCGTTGCAACTAGCGGATAGGTCAATAAAACACCCGAGGGGAATAGTAGAGGATGTGTTGGTGAAGGTGGGAAAAATAATTTTTCTAGCAGATTTTGTGGTGTTGGACATGGAAGAGGATAAGGAAATTCCTCTGATTTTGGGCAAACCATTCTTGGCCACGGGGAGAGCATTAATTGATGTACAGGAAGGAAAGTTACTGTTAAGGGTTCAAGATGAAACAGTAACTTTCAATGTTTTTGAGGCAATGAAGTTTTCGGCTGAAACGGATTCATGTTTTAGTGTCGATGTGGTGGACAAATTGGTTGAAGAATCTATGGAAGAAAACACCCCACAATTACCTCTAGAAGCTTGTATATCCATATCAAAAACAGTAGAGGTAGAAGAGTCAGTGAGTAATGATTGTGCTAGGATGTTAGAAGCACTTTAACCGATTGATGAGAGTTAAGATGTAGAATTTGAGGAGTTTGATTTTGATAAGGAGAAGGAGAAGGAAAAAAAATGAAGACCTCCAAAGCTTGAATTGAAACCTTTACCTTCTCACCTCAAATATGTTTACCTTGGAGACTCAGAAACCATTCCGGTGATCATTAGTTCAGGTTTGAGTAAATTGGAGGAAGAGCGGTTGATTAGGGTGTTGAGGGAACACAAACTAGCAATTGGATGGACAATTTCGGACATTAGAGGTATCTCGCCATCATTTTGCATGCACAAGATACTCATGGAGGATGATTTTAAGCCTAGGGTGCAACCACAATGGAGACTGAATCCTTCGATGAAGGAAATGGTTAGAAAGGAGGTGGTGAAACTCTTAGATGTGGGGATTATTTATCCTATTTCTGATAGCCTGTGGGTGAGCCCGGTACAAGTGGTTTTGAAGAAGGGAGGTATCACGGTGGTAAGGAATGAGAGTAACGAGTTGATACCAACGAGGATGGTGACGGGCTGGAGAGTATGCATTGATTACCATAAATTGAATAAGGCGACAAGGAAGGATCATTTTCCATTACCTTTCATTGATCAAATGTTGGAGAGGTTGGCAGGACATGCCTATTATTGTTTCCTGGATGGGTATTTAGGATATAACCAGATTCCCATAGCTCTTGAGGATCAAGAGAAAACGACCTTCACTTGCCCCTACGGCACCTTTGCTTACCGAAGGATGCCTTTTGGGTTGTGCAATGCACCAGCAACATTTCAAAGATGCATGATGTCAATCTTTGGAGACATGGTGGAACGGTTTATAGAAGTCTTCATGGATGACTTCTCAGTTTTTGGTTCATCATTTGATAGCTGTCTAACTAATCTTTCTTGGTTTTTGCAGCGATGTAAGGAGACAAACTTGGGTGTTGAATTGGGAGAAATGTCACTTCATAGTCCAGAGGGGATAGTGCTCGGGCATAGGATCTCCAAGGACGGGATAGAAGTTGATCGAGGAAGACGAAAGTGATTGAGAAGCTGCCACCACCATCAAATGTAAGGCAGTCCGAAGTTCTTGGGCGCCGGGGTTTTACAGACGCTTCATCAAGGATTTTCTAAGATTTCTAAACCCCTTTGCAATCTGTTAAATAAAGATGTTGTTTTGACTTAATGATGATTGCGTGCATGCCTTTCTAACTCTGAAAATATATTAGTATCTGCACCATTATTGCAGTTCCCGATTGGGGACTACCTTTCGAATTGATGTGTGATGCTAGTGATTTTGCTTTAAGGGTAGTTTAGGATAGAGGAAAAACAAAGTGTTGCATGTAATTTAATATGTTAGCAAAACACTTGTTGATTCACAATTGAATTACACCACCACTGAAAAAGAAATGTTGGCTGTAGTTTTTGCTTTTGACAAGTTTCGTTTCTATTGTAGGTGCATAGGTGATCGCTCACACGGACCATTCAGCAATCAGGCACCATTGCAAAGCAAGAAGCAAAACCTCGGCTGATAAGATGGATTTTACTACTTCAGGAGTTTGGTTGGAAATTCGAGACAAGAAGGGTCGGAAAATTTGGTGGCTAATCATTTGTCAAGAATTGAGAGACCAATCAAGGGAAATGAGAAAGAAATGCCAATTAGAGAAACAATCCGGATGAGAAGTTGATGAGAGTGGAAGAAGCACCATCGTATGTAGATTTTGCAAACTATTTGTCACAAGAGTGCTTCAAGTGGTATGACGTACCAACAAAGAGAAATTCTTCTCAGATTTGAAGTACTACTTTTGGGAAGACCATTTCTATACAGACACTGTACAGATCAAATGATACGGAGATGTGTCCGGAGGAGGAGATGGAAAGCATTCTAAGGCATTGTCACAAGAAGGAAGTAGGTGGCCATTTTGGAGGAGCTAGGACAGCAGCCAAGGTTTTACAATCGGGTTTTTATTGGCAACCCTCTTAAGGATTCCTTCTAGATGATTCAAGAGTGTGACCAATGTAACAGATGGGTAATATTCAAAAAGAGATGAGATGCGTTGAACAACATCTTGGTGGTTGAGCTTTTTGAAGTGTGGGGGATTGGTTTCATGGGTCTTTCTCAAGTTCTTTTGGAAACACATTTATCTTAGTTGCAGTGGATTACGTGTCAAAGTGGGTTGAGGGGAGTTGCATTGCTGACTAATGATGCTAGGGTAGTAATTAAGTTTGTGAGAAAGAATATTTTCTCAAGGTTTGGGGTACCACAGGCAATCATTAGTGATGGAGGATTCATTTCCAATAGGCAAATGGATGCACTGTTGAGTACATATGGAGTGACACATAGAGTTGCAAACACATACCATCCACAAACAGGCAAGTGGAACTGTCGAATAGAGAACCAAGGGGATTGGAAAATACGTTAATGCACTAGGAAAGATTGGTCAGGAAGCGATGATGATTATAGGGCTTATCGAACTGCCTTTAGACTCCAATTGGTATGTCTCCATTCGGATGGTATATGGGAAAGCATGTCACTTACCGGTTGAACTCGAGCATAAAGCGTACTAGGCAGTCAAGCAGCTAAACATGGACTTGAAAGCTGCTGAGAAGAAAGGATGCTGACTTTGAACGAACTCAATGAGTTTCGTCTCGAAGCATATGAAAATGCTCGGATCTATAAGGAGAGGACAAAAAGGTGGCATGACAAGCACATCCGGAGAAAGGAATTTGAAGTAGGACAGAAGGGGTTGTTGTTCAATTCTAGACTTCGGCTATTCCCTGGAAAACTTAAGTCTAGATGGTCTGGACCATTCACTATACAAGGATTCACGCATCCGGAGCAGTGGAAGTGTACACATGAAGAAAAGGGCACTTTCACGGTCAATGGACAGAGATTGAAGCCATACATTGAGGGTGATGAGTTACAAATCCATCCCTATCCAGCTGACATCCCAATTTGAAGGATTGAGAGAGTTGAGCTTCGACTAAAAACAAACGCTTCTTGGAGGCAACCCAAGTGTTTTTAATTGTTGTTTTTTCAATTTGGTTGTTGAAATTGTTGAATTCCTTATGAGTTTGTATGATTTTTAATGTTTATGTTTTTGGGTATTTCAGGTGAAGTCTTCAGCCAAAGAAAGGAATAAAATACTCCAGACTTCGCCAGGGCGAAGAATTCTTCTTCGTCGCGCGAAGCATTGTGAAGAAGAATGCGGTATGAAAATGTTCCAGAATTCGCCAAGGTGAAGAAGTATTCGCCGCGGCGAAAGAAACCTGAAAATTGGGTTAGCTCCTGGAAGTTTCACTGTGGCGAAGTAATTGTCGTCGTCGCAGTGAAGAAGAATAAAATTTTTTTTTGAAAATTGGCTAAGGCATTTCGCCGCAGCGGAAGAAAATCTTCGCTGGGGCAAAGTAAGCCGTGTATCCTCCGAAGGTTTTCGCCCCGACGAAGAATATTTCTTCACCCGCGCGAAACTGGGTATTTTTTTAGGGTTTAGCACGAAGAACGTCGCCGCAGCGAAGATTGTTCTTCGCCGTGGCGACGGTCATTTTCTATAAATACCACTCTTCTTTCATTTTTCACGCAACTTTTCAGTTTTACTTGAGAGAAATTTTTTCAAAATTCAATCTTTGCTTCCCTAGTGTTTTTCCAACCAAATTTCTACCCATAACCTTCCTAAACACAAAACAACCCATTTAACAACAATTTTCGCGAAAATTTCACGAAAATTTCACAAAAAGTTTTGGATCCAAAATTTGGGGCTTTCAATTCGGGATGTTTCTGGTTCAATTGATGGCAAATACGCTTCATATTGGTAAGATCTCGCATAACCAAAGCTTTTTATCGCACAATTTCAAGTTTTTAATTGTAGATCTGAAAATTTTTTTTGCGATTGAGTTGTGGAATTTGGGTGATTGTGAGCATTGATTTGTTAGAGGAAGAGTAGTTGTGGCTAAGTGATTGTGAGGAGTATGGGTTTGTGAAATTGTGGAGTGTTTGTGTGGATGTGAAAAATTGTGAGTTGGGGGTAAAGCACGAATTTTGGAAGTGTGGTTGCTTTTGCAGGATAAATTGGTTGGGTTGAACAACTTAGTTTGAATGTGGGGTAAATTTTTTGAGTGAATTTGTTTATGAACAATGGCTCCCAAAATTAAGCAACCATACAAGGGCAAGAGTAAGAGAAAGGGAAGAATGTTGACAAACGTTTTGTTAATGATGAAGCCGTAAAAGTATGAGGGGGCAATTCAAAGAAAGGATAAGGGTATTATCCTAGAGCGCGGGTTGACTGCAAGTCAGGCCTTGGATTGGAGTAAAGGGAGACGTGGGAGATGTTCATGAGTGCTCCTGCACACCGACTGTAGAGCCGCCTGGTAAGGGAGTTCTATGCCAATCTCCTGGATGTTCAGGAAGGTACTGTTTTTGTAAGAAGGGGAGGATGTGCCATTTACGGGAACGGTGATCAATGAGTTCTATAACCTGCCTGAAATCTCATGGATGAGTATGTGCAGTTTAAGAGTCATAGTTTGAGGACAGTGTCATCCCTCTGGTCATTGCAAAACCAGATGCAGATTGGGCAGTTTCGAAGAAACAGAAGAAGACTTTGAAGGGAACTCAGTTGACACCGATGGCTAGACTGTGGCAATATTTTGTCTATGCGAAATTGATGTCGGAATGTACTACAACACCGAATCATGAAAAGGTAGTACTGCTTTACTGAATTGCCACAGGGAAGAGCCTGATGTGGGAGCTCGATCTGGAACAGCATTAAGCTAGCGGCTAAACCAGGGCGAACAAGTTACGGTTTCTCACATCTCATCACAGCCTTATGTCCTAGAGCTGGAGTCACGGTTCAAGATGACGAGCACCGTATTCATGTTGCCCCCATTTAGATTCAGAGTATTACAGGAAGCACCTGACCATCCGGAAGCTGCATAACCAAGAGCAGGGGCAAAAAGGCAGCGAAAAGGCCTTGCCACATCCTCCAGCTCCACAGGTACACAAAAAGAGATGATGCAGCAGATGATGGGTTTAATGAAATATATGAAAAAACGTTAGGATTGGGGGGGGGAGCAAACTCAGATGATGCATTAGCTACTGAAGAATAGCTTTAAGGAGCTCAATGTGACACTTCAGCCTAACCAATGGGCCGACTGGAACTCAGATGAGTGGATGGACTCCAAGGAAGAAGAGGAAGATGAGGAGATGAGGAAGAAGAATGAGCCGGAGCACCTGTTTTTGTTATTTTTATGTTTATTGTTTTTATTCTTTTTGTTGTATCCTAAACATTAACTTAGTTTTATTTTGTTTTGGATTTTGTTTAGTTGTTTAGTTGTTGCTTTTAATTTGTAGTTGTTGAAAGGACGAGATTAGGTTGTAATATTTTAAGTTAGTTGTGAATTTGTGCTAACATAAGGGCACCACGGTTTCAATTATTTGACAGATTAGGGTGATGAAAAGTCAGAGACCAGGTGTTCATTGTGGAGTGACACTTCATGGATTAACTAGGGAGCATTCTTGTACCTTTGTTGTTTTTATTTGTCTCTATTCCTAATTTATGCATAATGGACATTGGGGACCATGTCATGTTAGTTTGGGGGTAGGAAATTTTTAGTTAAAACCTAGTTTAAGGGTGTATTGGCTGGAAACCAGTGCCCGCCTTAAAAACTCCTAGCCGTACTTGGCAACCTCTGGTATAACAACGCCACGTACACCTTAAATTGAAAAAAAAATTAGTTTTTTCGTACTTTTTTTTTTTTTTTTTTTTTTTTTTTTTTTTTTTTGGCCGATGATGAAATTATACAAATCAATGATGAGAATTAAGTTGTTGAAATCTTATTGTTGAGAAATGTTAAGCATTGCTTTAAGTTTTTGTGTATTGACTGGATTTTTATTTAGGTTTGTTGAGTGGTTCAGCCACAATGTTCATTTATTTCGGAATGCTTAGATTCATTTTATGTGATTAGGTGAAGTTTGATAATGTTGGTGGACTCTAGAACCTAATAGAGAAGTGCTTAAGGCGAAATTCTAGGATTAGACATGGTTGAGGAGATGATTTTGGCATTCTTGTTGGAACGTTTGAGCCTTTCTAGTCGACCCAGGAATGAAATTGTCCCTAGTCACCTGTTTGAGCCGTATGAATCAATATTGCTTTATTTTTCTTGGCAAACCGAAAATTGTCCAATCCTGTTACTCTAAACACTTTGTTGTACCCTTAGGAGAATTCGGCCTTAGTGCAAACACAAATAACAGAAAAAGAGTTGTACGATAAGCCAAAAGAATAGTTTAGGGGTTGTGAGAAGGGCAGAAAAAAAAAGTATAAAAGAGGTAGTTCACCTCAATTCAATTGATTGTTTGATCATAAAAAAAAAAAATAAAAATAAAATTTGTAATAAATTCGTTTGCCGGGTTTAAGGGTACATCGGTTGGAAACCAGTAACCGCCTTAAAAACTGCTTAACAGTACCTGGCGATCTCAGGTTTAACAACGCCACGTACACCTTAAAGCCGCACATTTTTGGTTTCAAAAATAAGAAGCATACGAGTTTGAGGGTGGTAAACAAGTGGACATGTTGATTGTTGGTTGAAAAGAAGTGGAGTTCACTTTGACTTGAGTGTTTGCATGAGGAAAACCGAATTCTCTTACTTTGTTTTTCCTATCCTTTTCTTCGAACACACTACCCGAGCCTAACTTTACAACCTTTTAAAGACCTTTTGATTCTCATCTTTGTTTAGTCCTCATTAGTGGAGAGTAGTTTGATATTTAGGCTTATGGAGTCTGCCACCATTTGATAAACTTTACATTTTTGCATAAAATAATCCAGGAAGTTGGGATGTGGATTGAAGTGGGGATCACCTACTTGGTGGACCGATTAAGGAAGACAGTTGATAATGCTTATAACTTCTTGGAGTGTTGAACCTTTCCTTAAAATAATTTTTCAACAACTTTTGAGACTTGTGCAATTTCTAGGCAGTTTGTTTGTTGAATTTGAGTCATTTTGGTTTTGTTGTGTGTGTTTTATGTTTTTGTTCGTTGTCTGTGTTTTTGTTTCCATTGGTTTTGTACCGTATGCTCGGGCACGAGCATATCTTTAGTTTGGGGGTATTTGATAATCCGTGGATTATACAGTTTTCATTAGACTTTTTATTCGGATTTTAGGTACTTTCTGGTGCATTTTGACCTGAATTGTTGCTTAATTCTTTACATCTCGTGTTTCAGGTTAGAATGGGCATTTTTGAGCAAATTAGGAAAAAATTGGTTATTTGTGACTCAGAAGTTAGCGGATCTCAGAAGTTAAGTGAGTTCTGAAGCAGGATAAAGCACGATGAGGCTTGTTCCAAAGGGAGAGCACCGAGAATCTAAGAATCAAGCGAAGATGCAAGTAGAGTGGCAGTTCTGTAATTTCATAACTTTTCAAGAAGCTTCGCCGCGGTGAGATACACCAGACACGAACAAGTCTGCTTCTTTCTTCGCCGCGGCGATAGTTGTAATTTCCAGTTTTGTAAAACGCACAGTTTTACTTTGTGCGGGTTTTTTTGAGAAATTTGGGGCGAGGTATAAAAGAAACACTTAACCTTTTTGCCCAGGGTCGTCCAGGAAGTAGGGTTAGCAACTTTTGCATTGTTTGTGATTAAGCTTGGAGAGATTTAGCAATTAGAAGGGTGAAGATTGGATTTTGAACCAAGGGATTCATCATTTGGGGAGATTTCTTGTCCTCTCTCTTACTTTTCATTATGTTGAACTTGGCTATTATCGTTTTTCTTATTTGTAGCGTTAATTTAGCTATGAACTAACCCATTTTGGGTTAGGGTTTTGATTGTAATTCGGATTTCTAATGGGTTAAGTTATTGATCATGTTATGTTCATATGACTATGCTTTGATTGTGTGTTTACTCTGAGTTTTAAATGTTTTATGTGATGAACATGATGAGATTGAGAAATGATTCATGTTAGGCTTCTTGGGTAATCACCATTATAGTATTGGATGCTAGAGATAGATTCAAGAATTAATGAAATCATTGTAGGATTCTTTTGCTTAATGAGTTTGGAATTGTTAACTTTCAATTTGTTGGGTGCGGAAGGTTAAAAAGGAAGAATAGGAAAACATAGCCTGAGAAGGTATGTTTAACACCTTAGTGAGTTCGGTTTACAACCAATGCATTTGAATGTGAATGTAGTGTAATTTTTAGGTTTAACCCATAAAATCCGAATGAAGTCAAAACCCTACCTGTTTTACTTGAATTGATTACTATCCGTGATTTTCATTTTGCATTCATAGTTAACTTTAGTTTAAAATTTATTGTTTAGTTTAATTAGAAATAGCTCCCATCAATCCAAAGATTTTGACTGCTCCAACTTGAAAACGGTAGAACACTTAATGCTTAGCTAACAATCCTCATGGGAACGATACTCACTCATCATTATATTACTTGTGCGATTAGTATACTTGCTATTTATGCATGTTGTAGTTACAACGCATCAGTGCTCCAATTTTATTTGTGAAGAAGAAAGATGGATCCCTACGAATGTGTATAGATTACAGAGAGTTGAATAAATTGACAATAAAGATTAAGTACCTGTTACCTCTCATAGATGATTTATTTGATCAGCATAAAGGAGCGGCAGTGTTTTCAAAGATTGATTTGAGGTCAGGTTATCATCAAGTAAGAGTTGCGGAGCAAGATATTACTAAGACTGCTTTTTGGACCAGATATGGGCATTATGAATTTGTAGTGATGCCTTTTGGGTTAACCAATACCCTAGCAGTCTTTATGGACTTAATGAACTGGGTGTTTCATGATTGTCCTAATCAATTTATAGTGGTGTTTATTGATGACATCCTGGTTTATTCTAAGACAAGAATGGAGCATGAAGAAAACTTAAGATTTGTGCTTCAATGATTGAGAGATAAGAAGTTGTTTGCCAAATTTTATAAATGTGAGTTTTGGCTGGATCAAGTTATCTTGGTAGGCTATACTGTTTCTAAGGAATGTATATCAGTGGATCCTAGTAAAGTGAAGGCAATTCTAGAATGACAAAAGCCGAAGATAGTAAAAGAGGTTAGAAGTTTCTTGGGGCTAGTAGGCTATTACATACGGTTTGTAGCAAGATTTGCCCAGTTGGCTAAGCCGCTTACAGCTCTTACCAATCCGAGAACTCCTTTTATATGGTAAGATGCTTGTGAAGGAAGTTTTCAAGAGTTAAAGTGAAGATTAACCACAGCTCCTATCCTAGTGTTACCACAAAAGGGTGTAGACTATGATATTTATATAGATGGCTCACTTCAAGGACTTGGTGTAGTGCTAATGCAGTTGGGTAGGGTAATAGCTTATGCTTCTCAATAGTTGAAAGAGTATGGGATGAGATACCCTACGCATGATTTAGAGTTGGCCGCTATAGTCTTTGCACTAAAAATATGGAGGTATTACTTGTGTGGAGCAAAGAGTAATATCTACATCGATCATAAGAGTTTGAAGTACTTTTTCACCCAAAGGGAGTTGAATATGAGACAAAGGAGATGGTTAGAGCTGGTAAAAGATAATGACTGTGAAATTAAGTATCAGCCTGTAAAGGCCAATGTAGTAGCTGATGCTTTGAGTAGGAAGGCCTATTTGTCCCGACTCACAATGCAGAAAGAATTATTGGAAGAATTGTGTAAGGAACAAATAGAGGTGATACCGAGAAGGATTGCTAGGTTAGAAATTCAGCCTACTTTACTGGAAGAGATCAAAGAAAAATAAGTTGTAGATGAGTGGTGTCAGAAAATAAGTTAGCAAGTGCTCGAGGGCAAGATGCCAGAATTTCACATTTTAGATGGTGTCCTCCGTTTTCGGAATCATATATGCATTCCCCAAGATGCTGAGTTGAAGAAGAAAATTCTTATGGAGGCTCATGATACACCATACACTGCTCATCCTGGAGCAACCAAGATGTATCAAGATCTAAAGAAGAGTTATTAGTGGTCGGGTATGAAAAGAGATATTGGAGATTATATGGCTAAATGCCTGGTTTGTCAACAGGTGAAAGCAGAACACCAAAAGCCATTAGGGTTGCTTTAGCCACTCAGCATTCCTGAATGGAAATGGGAAAGTATATCAATGGATTTTATCACAGGCCTTCCAAGAGTTCAAAAGGGGTATAATGTGATATGGGTGATAGTGGACAGATTAACTAAATTAGCTTATTTTCTTCCAGTAAAGGAGAGTTCCACCTCGGATCAATTGGCCCAGATTTACATCAAGGAAATAGTTAGACTTCATGGGGTGCCCAAGACAATAGTATTAGATAGAGATTCCGGATTTGTTTCAACTTTCTAGACCAGTCTACAAAGAAACTTGGGTACCAGGTTAGCATTTAGTACAACATACCATCCTCAGACAGATGGTCAAACTGAGAGAACGAATCAAGTACTTGAGGACATGCTGAGAGCATGTTGTATGGATTATAGAATGACCCGGCATGAGATGTTACCATTGGTGGAGTTTGCCTATAATAACAGTTATCAGTCTATAATTAAGATAACTCCTTACGAAGCCCTGTATGGTAGACGATATAGATCTCCACTACATTGGCATAAGGTAGAAGAGAAAAATGTTTTGAATACAGCTCTTGGGTCGAAGATAACTCAGAAAATGATAGAAGACATCAAGTTGATCAGAAATAGAATGAAACAAGCCCAAGACAGACAGAAAAGCTATGCAGATTTAAAGAGAAAAGATGTAGAATTTTAAGTGGGTGATAAAATGTTTATTAAAGTTTCCCCCTATAAGCGAGTAATGCATTTTGGCGGCAAAGGAAAGTTAGCACCTAGATACATTGGCCCCTTTGAAGTGTTGCAACGAGTTGGAAAGGTAGCTTATAAGTTGGTGCTACCACTAGTATGGACAGGGTGCACAATGTGTTCCATGTCTCGATGCTTCGAAGGTATGTCAGCGATCCCTCTCATATACTAAAAGTAGAAGAAGTTGACTTAGAAGAGAGTCTTGTTTATGAGGAGCGTCCAATATAGATATTGGATAGAAAGATTAAAGAGCTCCGAAACAAGAGTATTCCGTTTGTGAAAGTCCTATGCAGGAATCACAAAGTAGAAGAAGCTACATGAGAGGTAAAGCAAGATATACAGAACCATTACCCTGAGTTGTTCGTTTGAATTTCGGGGACGAAATTCCTGTAGGGGGGGGGGGGGGGAGAATTGTAACACCCACATCGAGGTACGTAACTCTATTTATGTTTTAATGCCCTTAGTATTACTTATTCCAAGGTGAAAGATTGAAAGTTGACATTTTCATTTTTCGCCGCGGCAATGAACTTTCTGCCCAAACTTGTGTGTCAGAAATTTCAAACTTCACCGAGGCAAAGAAAAAAATTCGTCGGGGCAAAGAACTCATTAGACTTTTTGAGAAAATTCTAGAAAACATGCTTAAGGGCAAAATGGTCATTCCACCCATAATTAGTTGAAAGTGTGGGGACTGAAAGGAAGTAGAATTTCATGGAGAATGCAATGGAAGTGAGGACATTATTGTAATTGACTAAAGGGCAAAGATGGAATTTCATAGAAAGTGCAAGGGTAAAATGGGGAAGTACAAATAATATTATGTGATATTAAGGTTCAAGAAATGAAACCCTAGCCACTTCTACGTCCTTTCACGCCACCTTCATCCCCAAATACTCTCAAATTTTCTTCAACCAATCTCAAAGGAAATTCATAGAAGTTGGTCTAAGTTGGTAGAATTTAAATCCTAAGTATCCATAGGTAAGATTCTTGCACTAAGATGTGAGATTAAATTTGTAAAAGTGTTGAATTCTTATGGTTTATATGCTTAGGGTTTAAAAGAAAAAGAGAGTTGTATCAAGGGAAGACTAAAGTGTTTGTGTTGCTCACATCGAAGGTAAGTAAATCCAACCCTAGTTATGATTTGAGCAATAATTGTGTAGAGAAATTCTTATATGTATGTATGTGTTTGGATGTTGAGAATTATTGATGGAGTAGATGTTGAATGATGGTTAGGATTCAACCATGAGAAGTAGTTTTTGTGTATATAGTGACGGGTGGAAGTTTGGATAAATTATGAAAGAATTGGAGTAGAATTATGGAGTGTGATTTCCTGGCCAGGTTTGGTGTTGATTTTAAGGAGTTTTGCTCCAAATTTTGGTGCTTAGAGATAGATATAGAGGTGTAATCAACTTAGTGTTTTGTTTGTGCATGCAAATTGTTTGATAAAATTTCAAAGTGAAGTGCATGCATGAATATGATAGCATGTTATTTTGATATAAGTTTGTAGATGGTACAGAAAGTAGAGAATGACATATCCACATGCCATATTGCATTCTTGCATTTAAACATTTGAATTTAGAAAGAATAACAAGAAAAAGCCCATCTACATGGATACATACATATAAGAACAATAAAGAACAAAGAGAAAGAAAGAAATCCATTAAAGAACACATTTAAAGAAAGATAAGAGAAGGCTGCTACGATGGGGAGCCCGTGAGTGACAAAGAAGAAGAATAGCCCCACATGCACGCCGCCTTTAGTGAGCGGCCTAAGAATAAGAAAGAAGAATTTATACAGTCCGTAAGAAGTGCATGTGGATGAGGACTGTACCCAAAAAAGAAATTGAGAATACACTCACACGGCCAGGGTTCTGAATCCATGCCTCAACCGAGTTCGATCGGCAAAGAAAGAATAGAAAAGAGAGAAAGAATAAAAAAGAAAGGAAGAATAGAAAAGTAAGAAAGAATACAAAAGAAGAGAAACGGAAAAGAGAGAATTGAAAAAGAAGAAGAAAAACAAAAAAGAAAGAAATACATAAGAGAAATAGAAAACAGAAAAGAAAATGCATCTCCTAAGCATTTGTGCATATGCATTATGCCATTTCTACTATCCAAAATTAGTTTCGCTAATTGTGCTTATATATCAGTAAGTGAGAAACTAGAATCTTAGAGAGAGCATAGAAGGATAGGGAAGTTTGATGTAAGGAAAGAAATCCAGAATACGAGTAAAGGAGGAAAAGGAGTAGCATAGTGGGTTTACCTACAGAGCAATTAGTGCTAACTCCATTGATTTCACTGTTTTTGCAGGTAGTAGATGAGATGCGGTCGGATGGAAGGTCAAGTAGCGGAGGAAGTTGGCAACACTATCTGATTGTATTTTGAGTTTATTTGTATGACACTTTACTTGATGTAGAGATTTGTATATAAAGTAAAGTTTGTTTTTGGGCCCACTATCTTACACTTATATACATATATGTTTTTCTATGACATATTTAGTGATTTCACATATATTTCCCATAGTATACTAGCTAGAGAGAGCTATTACATAAGTGCACTCTTGAGTGAAAAAGAAAATTTTTCTTGTTCTTATTTCTTTGATTCTTGAAGCCCTTGGTTATTCTAGCAAAATAATCAAGGGTTTTGCGAATTGTCTTCGTGTGGATTTCCATGAGTGCGATCTTACATTGGATCGATTAGGGAAGAATCACGTGAACAGTGTCGATGAACAATTGTCGGTGAACAGTAGCCAGTGAATAATGTTTGTGAGCACAATCAGAGATATTCGGAGGAGCCTCCAAACATGTGTAAGCCTTCTGAATCCTTGTATGGATTTATTATATTGTTTTGATGCAGAATTTATAAACACTATAATCTGTACCCAGATTTGGGATTAAGCATATGATCAGTTTTTATTTGTTTTGAAACTGTGTTTTTCCGCTGCATATACCCAATCACATTCTTACATTCTCCATTCCCTAAAATACCCTTATCCCGTGGCAACGTGATGAGTCCTTTTCAACCCTATAAATCCCACACAAAAGATTGTGGGGTTTATTCTCATGAATGGCAACAACCATTAAACCCTAGTAGCCCTAAACGGGCCACTCCCACTAGGCCACGCACGTAGTGCAAGGCCTATAAGTCCTAGGCGACTAGGCACTAACTTGCCATGGCAAGGTATTGACGCGCTCTTGCATGCATGGCAAGGGTTGTCATTACGGGCAAGCACACGGTGTTGGGGCCATGTGCAATGCGCTGCAGCTGCCACTAAGGGCTAATGCGTGTGAGGCGCATACCCCTAAGTAAGGGCCAACCGTGCATGAAGGCACTACCAAGGGCCCTTGGGGCGACTGCCTAGTGGTGAGCGGCAATGTGCTTCTAGGCGCAGTCGTGCCTAGCAACACGTAGTAGGAGGGGCTACCGTAGGTGCCAATGTGCAATAGGAGGTAGGGCTTCCACACGCACCAGCGTGCAGTAGATGGGACAAGTTGCCCCAGGGCTATGCACTCACGCACATCCATGTTCGAGTGGTTGTGTGCAGCCATGCACAACCATGGTAAGGGTGGCTATGCACGACCATGGAGCAAGGGCTGTGCACACCAATGCGTAGCCATGGACACACACAGCCCATAAAATACAGCCACCATATTAGGGTTTTTACAAACTCTATTCCAACCAATATACAAGAAACTTATCAACACAATTAAATCCAAAAACAAAAGGTTTAAAATTAAATTTAAACACCCCATACATGCCAATCTAGCACGCAATCACATACATGCAATTAATAGCCTAATTGAAGCTCTGATGTGGAATTACAAAAAAAAAATTCTTGCCATGGCACGGTCTCGTTACGCAAGATCAAGATTCAGACTTTATAATTAACATATAGAATATAACCTATACAAGGTTATGTGATTTACCTCCGTTGGTGGCTCCTCCTCTGGATCTTTCAAACTAGTTGCTATCAATCCAACATGAATTGATTCTGTCAATATCCACACGAAGGCAGGCTCGAGATCAACCTAGGATTGACTGCTAGATCAATCAAAGGGCTTAAGGGAGGTGGCAGATTAGAGAGAGAATTTCTCCCTCTAGGGTTGGCAGCTACGGTTTTTGGGAGATTTAATTTTGCTATTTAATTTGCAAAATTAACTTTATGATTATTGCTTTCTAAAATAAAATTCAATGACCCTTTATATAGACATTTTCAAGTAAGAGTTCAAAAAGGATTGTAAATCCTTAATTCCTATTTGGATTGGATTGCAATCCTTTTAATTCTTTATTTGAATTGGATTGCAATCCTTAATATAAGGGATTAGAATATCTCCTAAAATATTCTCCTAACTATTCTCCTAATTAAATAAATATTGCTATTTATTTAATCCATATATATATATATATATTGATCATATTTAATATATGAGTTTTAATATATATTTAATTCAATTATATATGTATTCTCCATATTAAATAAAATTAATATGATTCCAATTTTGCCAAAAATTCTCCCAATTAATTGGATAATGGTGTCAACCTATAGCAAAATTACCAAGTGCCCTTTTCACCCATAATGACGAAAATACCCTTGGACTCCCAAATTACCGAAACACCCTTTTTGGCCCAAGGACAATATTGTCCTCCCATTTCCATTTCTCACTTAACTACCTTTTATGTATGTGACCTGAAGGCTCTTCACTTTGCCAATAGTGTCTTGATAACTAATTAAGCATCAAGCAATTAGTGTTTTCATACACAAATCAAGATTGGCCTCTAGCAAGGCATCATGATTCCCCGGTAAGTAAAGAATAAGAAATTTAGGCTTACCTTGTTTTTGGTATAGTTACCGTTCACCGTACAATTCGATCTATTTCATCGTCTTTTATCCCATCAAGGTTTGAGGTACAAAAATAGTGTCTACCTCAAAAGTTACCTTGACATGTTCTTCTTGAATCTAACGACTAAAAAATTGGATTTGAGCACCAACTCGATTCCACCGTGGCCACGGATTTGAGGTTGTAGTTCTTGAACCAAATATCTCATTGAGATAAGATCTCCTATAACCTGGAGTGATGAATCCTTTGTTAATCTACCATAGCCATAGTGTACTTCTCGATGTAACCAATCACCATCGTTCTTGTAATCCCTAAAAGAGACGGTGTTAGGCTAGTATCAAATCACATTGATATTTACACACGGCACTCTAGTGATCTCAAATCGAAAGACCACATGCACCACTATCCGTAAGAGGATATATTTCACAGACACTGGGTTTACCATCTCGTGTGGAATCCTTTGATGAGTCAGTCCAGTGTACTTGCACAAGCAAGCACCTATGCATTGCACCAAGTTGATGCCCACAACCTTGGCATGTGAGATCTGTCACTACCTTTCGATAGGGTCGTTCAACACGATGATAGTCTCTCAATATAATCTGTGTCCTTGGTCAGATTTATACTATGACTACAGACGGTTTAAGAAGGCCATCTTGTGCACATAGGGTTCTCACAATTAAGATCTATAACACTTAATTCCCTCGTCACTAGTTCCAACCTTTCTAAGGACATATACTATTTTCTTTACGCGCAGTAAATAGATGCTATAGTATATGTTCATAAATAAGTGATTCCTTTTATTCATTAATTTGAAATGAGTTTACAAGAGCTAAATCGTTGGCTCTAGTGCACCTATTCTAACAGTAAAGTGGCTGGCTAAACTCAATCTCGATGTAAGGAGAGACACCTCCAAAGGCTGTAAATTCCACAAAGATCATGGCCATCACACAGTTGACTGCATTGCTCTTCGAATAGAGGTTGTAGCGTTGTTAAAGAGAGGACACCTTCGTGACCTACTGACCGACAAGGGTAAGAACAACATCAATCAATGAATGAGCAAAGAACCATCTCCTTCTCCACGAGAACCAACCTAGAAAGGGTTCTGCCACATCATCTTGAGTGGCTCTGAAGCCATAGGGTGAGCTACTCATTCGGCAAACGCCATGCTTGGTCCAGTCATCACCCTGAAGCCCACTCATCCTAGCAACCCTCACAAAAGCCTACTAAACAAACCATCCAATTTGAAGATGATGAACCAGTAACCTTGACCACCCCTTATCATGACGCCTTCGCCATTTCCCTACAGGTTGTGAATATTCTTATCAAAAGGATATTCGTGGATGGAGGATTGTAACGCCCACATCAAGTACGTAGCTTTATTTATGCCCTAATACCTTTAGTTGAATTTTATTGAAGTTATCTTGAACAAGTGTGAAGAAAGTTCCCTAAAATTTCATTAGGGGTAAAATGGTCTTTTCACTCATAATTAGTTGAAAAAGTGGGGAGTGAAAAGAGATAGAATAACATGGAGAAGTTAATAAAAGTAAGGTTATTTTGATAAATGAATAAGAGATATAGATGGAATTTTTTGAAAGTGCAAGGGTAAAATGGGAATCTATATATATTATTTTATGATATTAAGAGTTGAAGAAGAGAAACCCTAGCCACTCTACCCTCCATTCAAGCCATTCTCTACCCAAATTCTCTCAAATTTCTTCATTAAATTTCCAAGGAAATTCATAGCATTTTGGCTAACTTTTGATAGATTTTCAATCCTAAGCATCCAAAGGTAAGATTCTTGCACCAAGAAGTGATATTAATTTTTAAAGTTTTGAATTCTTATGATTGCATATGCTTAGGGTTTGAGAAGGAGGGAATTCTACCAAAGAGAGAGTATGGAGTTGGAGTTGCTCAAATTCAAGGTAAGTAAACCTAATTTGAACCTTAATTTGAGCAAGACTTTGTTGAATGATTTTTTTTTGCATGTTTGTATGTGATGGTATGAGAGAATTATGGGCTGTTTTTTATGTTTATTGATGTATAAATTCTAGCCATGAGAAGTAGTGTATGGTTATGTGATGATTTGGTGAAGCTGTGGAAGATTTTGTGTTGAGATTTTTGGAGTGTAGAGAAGTGAGAAATTTGGCCAGGTTTGATACTCAATTTAGTGAGTTGTTGGCTCACAATTTGGTTGAATTAGAGAGTTGTGGAAGTGTAGCCAACATGGTAGTAGCATGTGCATATGAATTGTTTGATGGAAATCCTAAGAGAAAACATGTTACCATGATTGCCTTGTCAAATCTGTGACCTTATAAGTGATTTTTGAGCATTGTACCCATCGGGTTGGTCCTTAAACATAAAAGTTGTAGCCCTTTCTCTGAGCTTTAAAATGAGACCAAGATCATAGCAATCTGATATGTATAGCGCGAGATATGCCTTCTTGAATATGACTTGCGCAGAATGACTACCTCAAAAGTACCTCCAATTTATTAGTTCTTTTTAGTCTAATAATCTTTGATTGATTTCAAGTATGGGATTGCTGTTGGTAGAGAATACTAGTTCCATAATGATATCTTTATATGTCATAATGCATTCTCACATTCTCACATTTGCATTTAGAAAGAATAGCAAAGAATGAGCATATTTCCATGCACATACACATGTATGAGAACATTAAAGAACAAAGAGAAAGAGAGTTTGGATGGATTGTAGAGAATTTCTTTTATGCATGTATATGCTTATATATGAAGAATTGTTGATGGAATGGATATTAGATGATGGTTAGAATTTATCCATGAGAAGAAGTGTTTGTGTACTTGATGTTTGATGAGAGTTTGGATAAATTATGGAAGAATTGGAGTAGAATTTATGGAGTGTGAATCCTGGACAGGTTTGACGTTAATCTTGGTGTGTTTATTCCAAATTTTGGTGACTTAGAAGAGAGGTAGAAATGTAGCCAAATTAGAGTTGATGTGTGCATATAAATTGTTCGATGAAATGTCAAAGAGAAGTGCATACATGATTATGATTATTTGATATCTTGAGATGAGTTGGTAGATGGTAGAGAATGACATGTTCACATTCCATATTGCATTATTGTATCCAAACATGTGAATTTAGAAAGAATAATAAGCATGAGCCCATATACATGCATACATACTCATAAGAGCATTAAAGAGCAATAATGAACATTAAAGTTAAAGAATAAATAGAAAGAAATGAGAAATATTAAAGAACTTCAAATCTGAAATTTTATCTAAAGAAGTGTAAAAAGATAAAAGAAGAGAAGGTTGTTGCGATGGGGAACCCGTGAGTGACAAGAAGAAGAATATTCCCACATGTATACTGCCTTTAGTGAGCGGCCTAAGAAGAAGAAGAATTTGTATAGTCCATAAAAGTACATGTGGATGAGGACTGTACCCAGAAGAATATTCTTACATGCACGCTGCCTTTAGTGAACGGCCTAAGAAGAAGAGGAATTTGTACAGTCCATATGAGTGCCTATAGATAAGGACTATACTCACTCGCACGGCCAAGGTTCTGAATCCATGTGTCAACCGAGTCTGATCGGCAAAGAATAAGAAAGAAAAGAAAAGAAAAGAATAAGAAAGAAAAGAATATAAAGAAGAGAATAAGAAAGAAAATAATAGAATAAGAAAGAAGAGAAAAGAAAAGAAAGAATAGAAAGAAAAGAAAGAAAAGAAAGAAAGAACAGAAAAAAGAAAGAAACAATAGAAAAAGAAAGAAAGAAATACAGAAAAAAGAAACAGAAAACAGAATAGAAAAACAGAAAAGAAAATGCAGATTCTATGCATTTGTGCATTTGCATCATACCTATGCATGATACCATGCCTATTATCATGGGTAGTGAGAAATTAGAAATAGAGAAAGAATATAGAAAGAACACAGAAAGAACACAGAAAGAATAGAGAAAGAATAGAGAAAGAGCAGAGAAGAATAGAGAGGTGTGATGTAAGGAAAGAAATTCAGAATTTAAGCAACGGAGAGAGAAGAGTAGCATAGCGGGTTTACTTACTAAGCAATTAGTGCTCACCCCGTTGTTTTCAATGTTTTTGCAGGTAATAGGTGAGATGCGGTCACTTGGAACGTCACGCAGCAGAAGGGTTGGGCAACACTGTCGAGTTGATGTTTTGTGACTTTATTATATTTTATAAAGATTTGTATTTAAAGAAAAATTAGTTATGGGCCCATTATTTTATACTCATCTACATGCACTGTCGAGTTGATGTTTTGTGACTTTATTATATTTTATAAAGATTTGTATTTAAAGAAAAATTAGTTATGGGCCCATTATTTTATACTCATCTACATGTATATTTTCTTATATATTTTTTGTGAGTTTTACTGTTATTTTCCAAGTATACTGGCTAGAGAGAGAGTATTACATTTTTGGTATCAGAGCAAAGGTTTTGGGATTTGACAGTGTGCCTCTCTCGCCGCATTGATGTTCCGTAGCCGACCGTTGTAAGTTATTTCTTTCCTTACTTGTAGTAGATGAGTTAATTGAGTTGACTAAAAGTGTCAGTGTTATGTAGATGAGACGTAGAGTAGAAGCAAGCAGTAAAAAGGAAATTAGTATGGGTGAACCTTCCAACCCTTCAGAATCTACTCCCCCTGTCCTCGGTGAAGCGAAGATCCGTAATATTATATAGCAAGTATTGGTAGAGAATTAGGTTGTTGTACCGACCACCAGAAGAGAGAGAGAAAGCCCGGTACCCCTGATAGTATAGAATCGTTTTGAGCTTATTTATGGACTACCCAGTTAGCATCAGCCATCAGAATTCAAAGGTACAACAGACCCAATAGTAGCAAAGGAAGGGATTATGTTCGTGGAGCGTACGATGACACTGTTCCTTATGACAAACTAGGAGAAGATTTGGTAGGCTAGTTTTATGTTAAAGGGAGATGCCCCCAAAAATAGAGAAGTGAGAAATAAGAAAAGATTTTAGCTCAAGAAGAATAGAAGGGGTTGGCAAAATAAAAGGTCGAGAACTATTGAAGTTCCCCTGTATGCATTAATTGATTCTGGAGCCACACATTTATTTATTACACATGGGATCATAGAGAGATTAAGTTTGAAACCTATTATAGTGGGACAACCCATTAAGATAGAATTGCTAGATGGTGTTAGTGTGGTAACTCAAGGGATGCTTTTAGGGGAGTCCATAGTGATCCATGGAAAGGTGCTCCAATCCTATTTGTGAAGAAGAAAGATGGATCCCCACAGATGTGTATAGATTACAGAGAGTTGAATAAAGTGGCAGTGAAGAATAAGTACCTATTACCTTGCATAAATGATTTATTTGATCAGATGAAAGGAGCAGTTGTAGTCTTTGCATTAAAGATATGGAGGCATTACCTTTATGGTGCTAAGAGTAACATTTATACCGACCATAAGAGTTTGAAGTATTTCCTTACCCAAAGGGGACTGAATATGAGACAGAGGAGATGCTTAGAGCTAATCAAAGTTTATGATTGTGAAATTAAGTATCAACCTAGAAAAGCTAACGTAATAGCTGATGCCTCGAGTAGAAAAGTCTATTTGTCCTGACTCACAATGCAGAAAGAATTATTGGAAGAATTGTGTAGGGAACAGATTGAGGTGATACCAAGAAGGATTGCCAGGTTAGAAATTCAGCCTACTTTACTGGAAGAGATTAAAGAAAAGCAAGTTGTCGACGAGCGGTGTAAGAAAATAAGTCGACAAGTGTTGGAAGGCGAGATGTCAGAATTTCACCTTTTAGATGGTGACCTCCGTTTTAGGAATCGTATATGCATTCCCCAAGATGCTGAGCTGAAGAAGAAATTTTTTACGAAGGCTCATGATACACCATACATTGTTGATCCTAGAGCAGCCAAGATTTATCAAGATTTAAAGAAGAATTATTGATGGCCAGGTATGAAGAGAGATATCGGAGATTATGTGGCTAAATGCTTGGTTTGTCAACAGGTGAAAATGTTAAGAACGATCCAGTTACGCAGCGGAAAACAAAAATAATTTACAACAACGGATCGTTCCTTAAAAGCAAGATCAGGGCACAAATTTACAGTTTATATATAAAATAAGAATCTGCAGATTTTAGTTTAGAGTTTTAAGAAATCAGACGCACGTTTGGAGGCTCCTCCAAACTATCTCTGAACGTATTTCGCTACCGACCCAAGCGTAGGATCGAACCAATGTAGTCCACACGAAGAAAACCTCAAGGAACTAAAGAGGGATTTGCTAGATCCTCTTTAACCTTTAAGAACCAAGAAGCAAATCAAGTATATTTGATTCCAAGCAAAATTCAATCTGGCATGGAGAGTAAGAGAAAGGGGCTGGAACTTTTGTTTTAGTGAAATGAATTAGTGAATTAAAATATTTCACAAAGTGTGCACTTATATAGTGCGCACTATACTTAGGCTCCAACCCAAACACCCCTTGTATCCAAACATCCCCTTTAAGATATTTTAATTTTTAATTTATCATTATCTCAATTAAATTCAATTAATATATATTTATAATATATATATTAACATTTAACAATAATGACAATTTATTTAAATATATGTGAACAAATATTTAAATGTAATCTTACTTATTTAATTTTAATATCAAATTAAATAAAGGCTATGACCTCAACAAATTTAATTGCACTGTGAAATTACCAAAATACCCTTTCGCCTAAAAAGACGAAAACGCCCTTCTTCTAAATTGGTTCTTAAATTATCTTCTATGTGTGTGACCCATAAGCTCCTCATCGTATCGGTAGTGTGTAGTATCATGATTAACATCAATTAATCATCTCACTACACACAGACCAAGATTGGCCCCTAGCAAGGCATCATTGTCACCCGATAGATTTGGATTCAGTGAAACAGCTACCTGTCATCGATATGGTTACCGTACAATTCAATCCTTTCATCATCCGTTATCTCGACAAGACCAAGGCATAGAAATAGTGTCAACCTTCGGTTACTCTCGATATTGTGTATTCAGTTATTGGACCAATGACTTGCATTATAAACTGGATAGAGCAACAACTCAATCCCACTGTGGCCACAGTTTTAGTGTCATTGCCATTTACTGAATTGCGTTGTGAGATAAATTCTCCCTTACCCGGGAGTGATGAATCCTCTGTCTATTCACCATAGTCTTGATACACTCCTTAATGCAGCCAATCACCACCATATGGACAGCTCTGAATAGAACTGTGTTAGGCTAGTGTCAAACTACACCAATCAGTGCACAACGCGCTCCGGTGATCTCAACCCTAAGGATCACATGCACCACCATTCGTTGAAGGATTTTTTCCATTGACATTGGGGTTACCATCCATATGGAATCCTTTGGTGGGTCAGTCTAGTGAACTTGCCTACCGCAAGCACCCATTTGTTGCACCAGGTTGTCACCAAACAACCTTGACAAGTGAGATTAGTCACTGCCTTTCGACAGGGTCGTTCAACACTATGATATCCTTACCGTATTATTTGGGCCCTTACTTTAGAATAATACTAGGGCTACGAAAGTTTCTAGAATGGCCACCATATGTGCTCATAGGGTTCTCACTATCAAGATTTGAAACACTTGATACCCTCGTCACGGTTCTACCATTCTAAGGACATATATCAGTCCATGCAATGATGATTTACGTGATATAGTATAAAATGCCTTTTATTGATCAATGAACATTATTACAAAGAGTCAATTCTTCAATAATTGATTGGCTCTAGGACACCTACTCTAACAATCTCCCACTTGCACTATATCCAATCATTCATGCACTCAACATTGAATGACCCAAGTGCCCATCATGCTTCTGCTGCAACAAAAACTTCAATTGTGGGTTAGTAGGTATTTTGCAAATCTGCACATTCCCTTTCTGATCGATCTCATAGATCAGATTGAATCAACTATGTACATACTTGGATTACTGGTGAGACCGTGATTCCTCAGCCACAACTGCGGCTTCATTGTTATCACAGTAGAACTTTACTGGATCAGCAATGCTTGGAACCACATCAAGTTCAGTAATGAACTTTTTAATCCAAACTGCCTACACGCCTAATTAAACAATGCGACATATTTAGCATCAATTGTAGAATTCGTTGCAGTACACCGATGTGAGCTCTTACAGCTCACTGCAACTATATTGAGGCAAAACATTCAATCTCTGATTGCAATCGATAATCACCTTTGTCCATTTGGAAACTAGCATCACTGTATCCTCTTACAGTGAACTCATCTTCCCTTCCATAAACCAAGAACATATCCTTAGTCCTCTTCAAGTACTTAAGTATATTCTTGACAACCATCCAGTGACGCTCACCTGGATCCGATTGATATCTACTACAAGTGCTCAAAGCACATGAGACATCAATCCGAGTACATAGCATGGCATACATGATGGATCCAATTGTTGATGCATATGGGATCCTCTTCATCCTATCTCTCTCATCTTGTGTTCTAGGACACAATTCCTTAGAGAGATAAACACCATGTGACATCGGAAGAAATCCCTTCTTGGATTCTTCCATGCTGAATCTTTTCAGTACTTTGTCAATATATGCACTCTGACTTAGGCCAAGTAACCTACGCGATCTATCACGATATATCTTTATTCCAAGGATGTAGGCTGCTTCCCCTAAGTCCTTCATGGAGAAGCACTGGGATAACCAAGTTTTTACCAATTGTAAGTTCGGTATATCATTCCCAATCAGAAGTATGTCATCGACATACAACATTAGGAATGCCATTGCACTCCCACTCACTTTCTTGTAAACATAGGGCTCATCTTCATTCTTGATAAAACCAAATTCTTTTACGGCTTCATCAAAATGGATGTTCTAACTCCTTGAAGCTTGCTTGAGTCCATATATGGATCTTTGCAACTTGCATACCCTATCAGCTTGCCCAACAAGAACAAAACCATCGGGTTTTGTCATATACACATCTTCTTCAAGGTTTCTGTTCAGGAAAGCTGTTTTGACATCCATTTGCCAAATCTCATAGTCATGATATGCAGCAATCGCAAGCATAAATCGGATGGATTTAATCATGGCAACCGACAAAAAGGTTTTTTCACAGTCAATACCATGAATTTGTTTGAAACCTTTGGCAACCAATCGTGTCTTATAAGTATGCATATTGCCATCCATGTCAGTCTTCTTCTTAAAGACCCATTTACACCCTATGGGTTTTACCCCCTTCAAGTGGTTCCACCAGAGACCATACTTGGTTCTGGTACATGGAGTCCATCTCAGATTTTATGGCTTCAAGCCATTTAACGGAATCTGGATCCGATATAGCGTCTCCATAGGTTCTGGGTTCATCGTCTTGGTAGACTAGTACGTCACCATGTTGAGTCACAAGATAACCGTATCTCTCGAGCTCATGGCGTACTCTCCCAGAACTATGTAGCTCATGTGCTACCTGAGGTGGTTCACTTTGATCCACAAGTTATGGAGTAACCTCCTCTTGATGTTCAACCACCTTCTGTGGCACATCATCCCGTCTTTCGTCTTGTATATCTTATGGTTCTAGGACTTCATCGAGTTCTACTTTTCTCCCGCTAGTACTTCTTAGAAAAAATTCCTTTTCCAGGAAGACACCAAAACGAGTAACAAAAATTCTGCGTTCTTCTGGGTGGTAGAAATAGTATCCTTTGGTCTCTTTTGGATACCCAACAAACATACATTTACAGGATTTTGGCCCTAGCTTGTTCAAAGTTAATTTCTTAACATAAGCTTCGCAACCCCAAATCCTCAGATAAGACAAGTTGGACTTTTGCCCACTCCATAGCTCATATGGAGTCTTATCTATAGACTTTGATGGCACACGGTTCAAAACGTGAGTCGTAGTCTCTAGGGCATAACCCTAGAACGATGCAGGTAAATCACTAAAACTCATCCTGGACCTAACCAAGTCAAGTAAGGTCATATTCCTCCTTTCTGACACGCCATTGTGTTGGGGTGCATACGGAGGGGTGAGTTGTGATACTATCCGACATTCCTTCAGGTATGTTTAGCTCAACTTGCCAAAGTTGTCATAGTTGTCATTTAGAGATTATCCTTATTGTCTTTTTTAAGAACATATTATTATGAAACAGTTCCATAAAGAATATTATTTACACTCAAAGACAATAATCCATTAGTAAACTAATACTCTCATTTGTCCTAAGTGGACACAGAAATATAATTTCTAGAAACTGAAGAAAGACCATAATAATCCACAAGTTCCAAGAAACAAGCCCATCGGCTAAATCAGACGATAAGATCCTACAGCAAATGCAGCAGCATGTGCTTCATTTCCAACTGGTAGGTCTACCTCTCCCTCGGCTAGCAATCTACTCTGTTGTAGTCCCTACACATCAATCAAATGTGAGAACCACATCTTGTGTTAATAACCCAAGATGTTAACACGATAAGTTGATCTCAAAAACTTACCTGACGAAGAAGTAACATTCTTCTTCCCTCTTGCTAGGAAGGCCTTGCAATGTTTCCTCCAGTGGTTGGGATTCCTATAGTGAGGACAAACACCTTTCCTTTCTGCAACAGTTCTTTCCAATGACTTCTGAGCCCTTTCCTTTTCACTTGAGCTGGCTTCAACGAACGTCAATATTTCTAACATTTTCATGCCTAACTCAGTAGCCTTCAACAAATTCAAAAGCTCGAAAAGGGTGTTTTTCTTATCTTCCTCAATGAAGTCATAGACAAATTGAGAATAAGAATCTGGCAAAAATATTAGGTTTATCGCTAAACCCTCATTAAGTCCACATCCCAAAATCTCAAGCTTGTTCATATACTCGGTCAACTTGAGTATATGATCTCCAATTTTGGTACCCTCTTCCATCCTACATCTGAATAACGATTGAGACACCATATGCTTCTCATTTCTATGAAGAAAATGAAGAATAGTAGCTAAATCCATTTTCTGGCACTGCTGTCATAGTAATGGTACTATTGATGCAAGCACAATGTATCTAGTCATTTCTGCTTTTACATCATGTGTATGCTTCACATATACATACCCAGTCTCATGGATAGAACAATTAGCAGGCTCTGGTGATAAAGCTTGCTCAATGGTGTATAATCTATCGCTTGACTAAAATATATTGTTTATACTTCTATACCAGTCAACAAAATTTTCACCATTCCATTTCTCCCCCAGTTCGATGATTTGTCGCAGTGATGTTGGGATCATTTTGCTCAATTTTAAGTGAATCTACAAGTGCAGAATAAGTAACCGTTATTACCATGTTCATTATTATTTAATATGGTATTTTATTAAACGATGCTCCCACTATTTTACTCAAGTCAATAGCCCTCACTATTAACTCTAGAAAGCCAGTTGACTTTCCTAGTGGACTGAGATCCCATCCGGCCCATTTCAAACCTTCGCTTTGGCGAACAAGCCAAAATGAGTTGATTAGATAGGCCAACAAACTAAATCCACACCAGTTGATAGCTCTTACTATCAACCTTAAATGTGAAGAAGCCAACAAGCCAATCACACAATCCAATGGCTCCAACCATCGTCCTCAAGTGTGATTCTCAGTATCAGTAGAGTGGACACTACATGCCACCACGTACACATAATATGTGTACCTCTCTACTATGCCTATGACGCGTTTATCAACCTTTGCTTTGGCGAACAAGCAAAACCGTCATTTTAAGTTGACCTATCACCATTAAGGAAAACTCCAATGCATTTTAACCTCCCACTGGTAGAGTGTACCCTTCGCTTTGGCAAACAAGGTTTCGACAAATAGTGGTTTGATTAAAACCATGGTGATAGAAGGCTTACGTGACTTAATATCCTTTAATTGAGGGTTTGTTATTTAATGTCTCACCAGATTATTATCTTTGTTAGAATGACATTGTTTGGCATGTTATTGAACATTCAACCTTAGTATGCATTCTAAACAAAATATTAAAAGGTGCCAGTATGTGGCCCAACTAAAAACTGATTTCCTCGAGCCTAAAGAAATTGGTAGGTCACCTAGTGGTCCTGTAATAAAATCTTGAGTCTTCAAGTATAATTGTCTCTTCCTTGATTCATCTTCAAGTGCATTACAAAACATCACTCTAAATTTACAATAAAAATTAATCTCCAACAAATTTAGAAACCTTGATTTACATTCAAGAGGAATGAGATGAGAAGAGAATGTACATCGAGAAGAGGAGAAAGGCAAGACACGCAGGCCCTATTTAATAAATTACAATCATACATACCCAAAAATTTTAAAACATTCACCATAGGTCTAAGGCTCATGTACCGGGCACCATGCAATATACAAACAAGTACATGATATACATTTCAAAAACAATCAATTTTTGAATTGGATGGGTTAATTCTAATTACCCCTTGACAATTTGCAGATCTACATTTGGTCCAAAAGTTTTGAAACTTTACAATCTGGCCCCTGTGCACTTGGAAGTGCGCTCGCTGCAGCGATAGGTTAGATCGCCGCAATGCGAGCTGATTAACATCGCACTCATGCTTCATGTGCGCTTGCTTCGGTGATGGGATATATCGCTGTGGCGAGCGTTGACTGTGAACAGTGTTCCTCCTAAGGACGATCGCCGCGGCGAGGGCTGATTTTGAAATCAGCGTGAACGCCAACAACGCACGCCATGGTGATGGGTTATATCACCGCGGCAAGCGTACACTGATCTGTAGCACCATATCAGTTCAACCAGCCACCAATAATACGCCAAACGGATTTTGCAATCAATCTACTGATTTCAACAAAAATCCATAACCAAATATTCCAAAGTTGCAAATCATCAGCAAATTTAAATTAATCAATTAATTGATTTCTTAAAACATGCTCTCATGGCAGATTTTGTGCAGATTCATCAAGGCAACATGTTATCAATCAAATACATGTAATCAACCATTCACAAAAACTATAAAATCTATACCTTAGGCTCTAATACCACTGTTAGGAAATGATCTAGTTACGCAGCGGAAAACAAAAATAATTTACAACAACGGATCATTCCTTAGACCCAAGATCAGGGCACAAATTTATAGTTTATATATAAAATAAGAATCTGCAGATTTTAGTTTAGAGTTTTAAGAAATCATACGCACGTTTGGAGGCTCCTCCAAACTATCTTTGAACGTATTTCGCTACTAACCCAAGTGTAGGAACGAACCGATGTAGTCCATGCGAAGATAACCTCAAGGAACTAAAGAGGGATTTGCTAGATCCTCTTTAGCCTTTAAGAACCAAGAAGAAAATCAAGTATATTTGATTCTAAGCAAAATGTAATTTGGCGTGCAGAGTAAGAGAAAGGGGCTGGAACTTTTGTTTTAATGAAATGAATTAGTGAATTAAAATATGCAAAGTGTGCACTTATATAGTGCACACTATACCCCATTCCATCATGGAAGGGGCTTGGGCTCCAACCTAAATGCCCCGTGTATCTAAACATCCCCTTTAAGATATTTTAATTTTTAATTTATCATTATCTCAATTCAATTCAATTAATATATATTTATAATATATATATTAACATTTAACAATAATGATAATTTATTTAAATATATGCGAACACATATTTAAACGAAATCTCACTTATTTAATTTTAATATCAAATTAAATAAAGGCTACGACCTCAGCAAATTTAATTGCACTGTGAAATTACCAAAATACCCTTTCACCTAAAAAGACGAAAACACCTTTCTTCTAAACTGGTTCTTAAATTATCTTCTATGTGTGTGACCCATAGGCTCCTCATCATACCGGTAGTGTGTAGTATCACGATTAACACCAATTAATCGTCTCACTACACACAGACCAAGATTGACCCCTAGCAAGGCATCATGACCACCCGATAGATTCTGATTCAACGAAGCAGCTACCTGTCAACGATATGGTTACCGTACAATTCAATCCTTTCATCATCCATTATCTCGACGACACCAAGGCATAGAAATAGTGTCAACCTTCGGTGACTGTCGATATTGTGTATTCAGTTACTAGACCAATAACCTGTATTATAAACTGGATAGAGCAACAACTCAATCCCACTGTGGCCAAAGTTTTAGTGTCATTGCCATTTACTGAATTGCGCCGTGAGATAACTTCTCCCATACCTGAGAGTGATGAATCCTCTGTCTATCCACCATAGTCTTGATACACTCCTTAATGCAGCCAATCACCACCATATTGACAACTCTGAATAGAACTGCGTTAGGCTAGTGTCAAATTATACCAATCGGTTCACAAGGCGCTTTGGTGATCTCAACTCTAAGGATCACATGCACCACCATTCGTTAGAGGATTTGTTCCATAGACATTGGGGTTACCATCAATATGGAATCCTCTGGTGGGTCAGTCCAGTGAACTTGCCTACAGCAAGCACCCATGTGTTGTACCAGGTTGTCACCAAACAACCTTGACAAGTGAGATCAGTTACTACCTTTCGACTGGGTTGTTCAACACTATGATAGCCTTACCGTATTATTTGTGCCCTTACTTTAGAATAATACTTGGGCTACGGACGTTTCGAGAATGGCCACCATATGTGCTCATAGGGTTCTCACTATCAAGATTTGAAACACTTGATACCCTCGTCACGGTTCTACCATTCTAAGGACATATATCAGTACATACAATGATGATTTATGCGATATAGTATAAAATGCCTTTTATTGAATGGAAATGGGAGAGTATATCAATGGACTTTATCACAAGCCTTCCAAGAGTTCAGAAGGGGTATAATGCGATATGGGTGATAGTAGACAGATTAACCAAATCAGCACATTTTCTTCCAGTAAATATAGTACCATAGTAGATCAGTTGACCCAGATTTATATCAGAGAGATAGTTAGACTCCATGGGGTGCCTAAGACCATAGTATCAGATAGAGATTCCAGATTTGTTTCAGCTTTCTAGACCAGTTTATAGAGAAACTTAGGTACCAGGTTAGCATTTAGCACAACATACCAACCTCACATGGATGGCCAAACTGAGAGAACAAATCAGGCACTTGAGGAAGCATTGAGAGAGTATTGTATGGATTATAGAATGACCTGGCATGAGATATTACCCTTGGTGGAGTTTGCCTATAATAACAGTTATTAGTCTACAATTAAGATGACTCCTTACGAAGCCCTGTATGATAGACGATGTAGATCTCCACTGCATTAGGATGAGATAAGAGAGAGAGATGTTTTGAATACAGCTCTTGGGCCTGAGATAACTCAGAAAATGATAGATGATATCAAGTTGATCAGAAGTAGAATGAAACAAGCCCAAGATAGACAAAAAAGCTACGCAGATTTAAGGAGAAAAGATGTTGAATTTGAAGTGGGTGATAAAGTGTTTATTAAGATTTCCCTCCTACAAGCGGGTAATGCGGTTTGGTGGTAAAGGAAAACTTGTGCCTAGATATATTGGCCCCTTTGAAGTGTTACAACGAGTGGGAAAGGTGGTTTACAAATTGGCGCTACCACTAAATATGGATAATGTCTTCCATGTCTCAATGCTTCAAAGGTATGTTAATGATCCCTCCCATATATTAAAAGTAGAAGAAGTGAACTTAGAAGAGAATCTTGTTTATGAGGAGCGTCTAGTACAGATATTGGATAGAAAGATTAAGGAGCTGCAAAGTAAGAGTATTCCATTAGTAAAAGTCCTATGGAGGAATCATAAAGTAAAAGAAGCTACATGGGAAGTAGAACAAGATATGAGGAGCCGCTATCCTGAATTGTTCGTTTGAATTTCGGGGACAAAATTCTTATAAGGGGGGAGAACTGTAATGCCCACATCAAGGTACGTAGCTTTATTTATGCCCTAATACCCTTAGTTGAATTTTATTAAAGTTATCTTGAACAAGTGTGAAGAAAATTCCCTAAAATTTCATTAGGGGTAAAATGGTCTTTTCACTCATAATTAGTTAAAAAAGTGGGGAGTGAAAAGAGATAGAATAACATGGAGAAGTTAATAAAAGTAAGGGTATTTTGGTAATTTAATAAGTGACATAGATGGAATTTTTAGAAAGTGTAAGGGTAAAATAGGAATCTAATATACATATATATATATATTATTTTATGATATTAAGAGTTGAAGAAGAGAAACCCTAGCCACTCTACCCTCCATTCAAGCCATTCTCTACCCAAATTTCTTCATTAAATTTCCAAGGAAATTCATAGGATTTTGGCTAACTTTTGATAGATTTTCAATCCTAAGCATCCAGAGGTAAGATTCTTGCACCAAGAAGTGAGATTAAATTTTAAAGTTTTGAATTCTTACGGTTGTATATGCTTAGGGTTTGAGAAGGAGGGAATTCTACCAAAGAGAGAGTATAGAGTTGGAGTTGCTCAAATTCAAGGTAAGTAAGCCTAATTTGAACCTTAATTTGAGCAAGACTTTGTTGAATGAATTTTTTTGCATGTTTGTATGTGATGGTATGAGAGAATTATGGGCTATTTTTTATGTTTATTGATGTGTATAAATTCTAGCCATGAGAAGTAGTGTATGGTTATGTGATGATTTGGTGAAGTTGTGGAAGATTTTGTGTTGAGATTTTTGGAGTGTAGAGAAGTGATAAATTTAGCCAGGTTTGATACTCAATTTAGTGAGTTTTTGGCTCACAATTTGGTTTAATTAGAGAGTTGTGGAAGTGTAGCCAACATGGTAGTAGCATGTGCATATGAATTGTTTGATGGAAATCCTAAGAGAAAACATGTTACCATGATTGCCTTGTCAAATCTGTGACCTTATAAGTGATTTTTGAGCATTGTACCCATCGGGTTGGTCCTTAAACATAAAAGTTGTAGCCCTTTCTCTGAGCTTTAAAATGAGACCAAGATCATAGCAATCTGATATGTATAGCGCGAGATATGCCTTCTTGAATATGACTTGCGCAGAATGACTACCTCAAAAGTACCTCCAATTTATTAGTTATTTTTAGTCTAATAATCTGTGATTGATTTCAAGTATGGGAATGTTGTTGGTAGAGAATACTAGTTCCATAATGATATCTTTATATGCTATAATGCATTCTCACTCACATTTGCATTTAGAAAGAATAGCAAAGAATGAGCATATTTCCATGCACATACACATGTATGAGAACATTAAAGAACAAAGAGAAAGAGAGTTTGGATGAATTGTAGAGAATTTCTTTTATGCATGTATATGCTTATATATGAAGAATTGTTGATGGAATGGATATTGGATGATGGTTAGAATTTATCCATGAGAAGAAGTGTTTGTGTACTTGATGTTTGATGAGAGTTTGGATAAATTATGGAAGAATTGGAGTAGAATTTATGGAGTGTGAATCCTAGACAGGTTTGACGTTAATCTTGGTGTGTTTTATTCCAAATTTTGGTGGCTTAGAAGAGAGCTAGAAATGTAGCCAAATTAGAGTTGATGTGTGCATATAAATTGTCCGATGAAATGTCAAAGAGAAGTGCATACATGATTATGATTATTTGATATCTTGAGATGAGTTGGTAGTTGGTAGAGAACGACATGTTCACATTCCATATTGCATTATTACATCCAAACATGTGAATTTAGAAAGAATAATAAGCATGAGTGATAATCCGAGGATTATACTACTTTATGTAGGCTTTTGGGCCGGATTTTAGATACTTCTTAGTTCGTTTATGCCTGAATTGCTACTCAATTTTATATATTTTATGTTTTGGGCCGCAACGTGCATTTTTAGCAAATAATGAGCGAATTGGAGTTTCTGGACCCAGAAGCAAGCGAATCTCAGAATTTGGGAAAGTTCTAAAGCAGAGTTGAAGCACTATGAAGTTTGTTCCCATGGGAAAGCATCGAAGATCAAATATTCAAGCAAGGAAGCAAGCGGAGGGCAATTCTATAAATTCAGAATTTTCTAGGAAGGTTCGCCGTGGCGAAAGAAGCTAGGCACGAGTTTACCTTAGGTCGTCGCCGCGGCGAAGTCTACGAAATTTTGTTTTCTCCAAAACGCGTAGTTTTATTTTAGGAAAGGTTTTAGGTTTTTGAGGGAACTATATAAGAAAAAGCTTGCCATTTTGGTGGGAGTTCGTCTGGTTTCGTTTGTTCTAGAGTAGCTTTTACATTTGGAGAGAAGATTTGAGCTTTAATCTTGTGGATTCTTCAACTAAGGGAGATCTCTACTCTTTTCTCTTTATTTCAATATGTTGACTACTGTGTTTATTGTTTTTCTTGCTGTTTGTGTTAATTTAGTTATGAACTAACCCATTTTGGGTTAGGGTTATGATGTAATTTAGATTTCTATGGATTAATCAATTGATTATTGTTGCTTTTATATTCTATTGCATAGATTGTGTGATTATTCCAATTTTTATTGATTTTACTTGTTGAACATGATGAGATTGAGAAATGAATCATGTTGAGCTTCTTGGATAATCACCATTGTTATTTTGAATGCTAGAGATAGATTTGAGAAATAATGAAATCAATCTAGGATTTTATTAGCCTAATGAACTTGGATTTGTTAATCTTCAATTTGTTGGGTGCGGAAGATTAATAGGGAAAAGTAGGAATTCATAGCCTGAGAAGGTATGTTTAATCTTTCCCATAAATCCAAACAATTTTTCGGTTTCTCCAACTTGAAAACAAATAGGAAATTCAGTGCTTAGCAACCAATCCTCGTGGGAACGATACCCACTCATCACTTTATTACTTTGTGCGACTAGTACACTTGCTATATTTGCATGTTGTAGTAACAACGCATCAAGTTTTTGGCGCCGTTGCTGGGGATTGATTTTTGTGTTAACATTGAGTTTTTCTTGTGTTAGCTAGACTGGAGTTTAATTTTTGTTTTTGCTTTTGTTTTAATTGTGTGTTAGTTTAATTTTTGTTGTTCTTTTCTGTGAGCTTGTGATTGCACTTTTTCTCTCTTTCTGTGTAGTTCATGCGAAGAGCTAGACGTCAGCCAGTGGTTCCTATTGATCCTGAGATTGAAAGAAACAAAAGAAAGAGAAGCTATAGTTGAACCAGAGGTCATAGTAATTAAGATGGCAGAAAATAGAACATTAAGGGAATTTTCAGTTCCCTCAGTTGATGGAAGTGGGTCGAGCATAACTAGACCAGTAGTACAAGCCAACAACTTTGAAATAAAGCCGACAATCATCTAGATGATCCAGTAGTCGGTACAGTTTAAAGGGGATTTGAAGGAAGATCCAAATCTGCACATTGCAAACTTTTTGGAGATTTGTGATACCTTCAAGTCCAACGGAGTGTCAGATGATGCCATTAGATTGAGATTGTTCCCTTTTTCATTGAGGGATAAAGCTAAGGGATGGTTAATGGCACTACCATCAGGAACGATCACAACATGTAACAAATTATCACAGAAGTTCCTGACTAAATTCTTTCCTCCAGCAAAATCAGCGAAATTGAGAAATGATATCACATCTTTTCTACAAGAAAAGTCTAAATCATTATATGAGGCATGGGGAAGATACAAGGAACTTAAGGAGGTGTCCACACCATGGGTTGCCAGTTTGGATGCAAGTCCAAACGTTTTACAATGGATTAATGGTTAATGTGCAAACCATGGTGGATGCAGCATTGGGAGGAGCATTGCAAAATAAGACACCGGAAGAAGCTCATGAGTTGCTTGAAGTTTTGGCAAGTAACAAATATAAAAGACCTAATGAGAGGGTGCAACTGAAGAAATCTATGGGTCTTCATGAAGTTGATGCATACACTGCCATTTCAGCCCAACTCACTGCACTTCAGAAGCAGTTGGGAAGTATGCATGTAAACTCTATTCAAGCACCTCAACTAACTTGTGATTTTTATGCAGGTACTCATATGAGCAGTGAATTTCAAGTGGGGAACACGTTTGCTTTAGTGTCTTCTTTGTCAGAACAGGTTAATTACTTGGTAGGAAATCAAAGGCAACCGAACAATCTGTACTCCAACACATATAATCCTGGTTGGAGGAATCATCCGAACCTATCTTGGGGTAATCAGAATGAATAGAATTAGCAGAACAATCAATGGAACCAAAGAACGATGCCAAACAACCAAGCGGGGGTAAACAATCAACCGGGAGAGCAAAGAGTTACAAAACTGGAGGACATGTTTGGAAAGTTTATGCAAGAGACCACAAGTTTCATGAATGAGACCAGGACTAATTTTAGAAACCAAAGGGCGTCCATTCGGAACTTGGAAGTACAGGTGGGTCAATTGGCTGATAAGCTAAATGAGAGACCACAAGGTTTCCTACCAAGTAACACAGTGACAAACCCACGTGAACAAACACATGCAATAACACTACGGAGTGGGACGGTCTTGGAAGAGCCACACAATCAGGGAAAGAAGGAAGCCCACCAAAAGAAAATGAAGATTCTAATGAGGAAGTTGACGAAGAAATAATTGCTGAAGAGAAACTAACTAGTTCTAGGGAAGAAGAACAAAAGCGGGAAGAGAGGCAAAGACAAAAGAAAGAGAAATTTCCATTCTCCAAGATACCACCAGAGTTGGCACATCACACTCCTCCGATGCCTTTTCCTCAGAGACTCAAGAAGAAAAATCAGGATGAACAGTTTGCCAAATTCATTGAAATATTTAAAAAACTGCATATTAACGTTCCTTTTACAAATGCATTGCAACAGATGCCGAGCTACACGAAATTTCTCAAGGAGATTTTATCAAACAAAAGGAAGTTAGAAGATGAGGAAACAGTGATGCTCACGGAGGAGTGTAGCGCAATTCACAGAAAAAGCTACCCCCGAAACTCAAAGATCCAGGGAGTTTTACTATTCCTTATATTATAGGAGACATTACTTTTGAGAGAGTTTTATGTGATTTAGGTGCAAGCATCAATCTAATGCATTTTTTTGTTTTCAGGAGATTGGGAATTGGTGAAGTAAAGCCAACAACTATGTCGTTGCAGCTTGCAGATAGATCTATAAAACATCCAAGGGGTATAGTGGAAGATGTTTTGGTGAAGGTGGACAAAGTTATCTTTCCGACCGACTTTGCTGTGTTGGACATGGAAGAGGATAAGGAAATGCCTCTCATTTTGGGCTGACCATTTCTGGCCACAATAAGAGCCCTCATTAATGTGCAAGAAGGGAAGTTGCTATTAAGGGTTCAAGATGAAACAGTAACATTTAATGTTTTTGAAGCCATGAAATTTCCATTAGAGTCGGATTCGTGTTTTAGTGTAGATTGGTGGATAAACTAGTGACAGAGGCTATTGAAGAGAACACCCCTCAACTACCTCTAGAAGCATGTATTGCCCAATCGAAAACAATAAAGGTAGATGAACCGGCGAAGAATGAGTGTGCTAGATTTTTGGAAGCACTTGAACCGATTAATGAGAGCCAAGATCTAGAATTTGAGGAATTTGATTTTGAGAAAGAGAAGCAAAAGGAAAGAAATGAAGAACCTCCAAAACTTGAACTAAAGCCTTTACCTTCTCACCTTAAATATGTATATCTTGGTGAATTCGAAACCTTCCCAGTAATCATCAATTCAAGGTTGAGTAAATTGGAAGAAGAGTGGTTGATTCGGGTGTTAAGGGAACATAGATCTGGATGGACTATTTCAGACATTAGAGGAATCTCTCCATCGTTTTGTATGCATAAGATACTTATGGAAGATGATGTCAAGCCTAGGGTGCAACCACAACGGAGATTGAATCCTTCGATGAAGGAAGTGGTGAGAAAAGAGGTGGTGAAACTTCTAGATGCGGGCATAATTTATCCTATTTCTGATAGTCCATGGGTGAGCCCGGTGCAAGTGGTTCCAAAGAAAGGTGGTATCACAGTGATAAAGAATGAAAGCAATGAATTGATACCAACCAGACAGTCATGGGTTGGAGAGTGTGCATTGACTACCAAAAATTGAATGAAGTGACAAGGAAGGATCATTTCCCACTTCCATTCATCGATCAAATGTTGGAGAGATTGGTAGGGCATGCTTACTACTGTTTCCTAGATGGTTTTTCAGGATATAATCAAATTGCCATTGCTCTTGAAGATCAAGAGAAGACAACTTTCACTTGTCCCTATGGCACCTTTGCATACAGAAAGATGCCTTTTGGATTATACAATGCACCGGCCACATTTCAGAGATCCATGATGTCTATCTTTGGTGACATGGTGGAACGGTTCATAGAAGTCTTCATGGATGACTTCTCTGTTTTTGGTTCATCTTTTGACAATTGCTTATCTAATCTTTCATTTGTTGTGCAGCGATGTCAAGAGACGAACTTGGTGCTCAACTAGGAGAAATGCCACTTCATGGTACAGGAAGGAATTGTACTCGGTCACAGAATTTCAAAGGATGGCATTGAAGTGGATCGAGCAAAAATAAAAGTGATAAAGAAGCTGCCACCACCTGCAAATGTTAAAGCAGTTCGGAGTTTCTTGGGGCATGCGAGCTTTTACAGACGGTTTACCAAGGATTTTTCAAAAATCTCTAAACCCCTTTGCAATATACTGATTAAAGATGTTGCTTTTGACTTTGATGATGAATGCATGCATGCTTTTCAAACTCTTAAGAAATTGTTAGTGTCTGCACCTACTATTGCAATTCCCGGTTGGGGACTACCATTTGAATTGATGTGTGATGCTAGTGATTTCACACTAGGAGTAGTATTAGGACAGAGGAAAAACAAAGTGTTGCATGTAATTCAGTATGCTAGCAAGACACTTACCGATGCACAATTGAATTACACCACTACTGAAAAAGAGCTATTAGCTGTGGTTTTTACATTTGACAAATTTTGTTCTTACTTGCTAGGTGCTAAGGTGATAGTCTACAAGAATCATTCGGCACTCAAACATCTATTGGCTAAGCAAGAAGCAAAACCACAAATGATAAGATGGATCCTATTACTACATGAGTTTGAGTTGGAAATTCGAGATAAAAAGGGGTCAAAAAATGTGGTGGCGAATCATTTGTTGAGGATTGAACGACCAAGTTAGGGAAGTGAAGAGGAACCCAAAATCAAAGAAACCTTCCCAGATGAGAAATTGATGAGAGTGGAAGAAGCACTATGGTATGCAGATTTTGCAAACTGCTAGTCATCAAAAGTGCTCCCAAATGAAATGACCTTTCAGCAGAAGAGGAAGTTTTTCTCTGACTTGAAGTATTATTTCTGGGAAGAACCATTTTTGTACAAACAGTGTTCCGATTAGATGATACGTAGGTGTGTACCAGAAGAGGATATGGAAAGTATTCTACGACATTGCCATGAGAGAGAAGTGGGTGGTCATTTTGTAAGAACTAGGACAGCGACCAAGGTCGTTCAGTCTGGATTTTATTAGCCAACCCTATTCAAGGATACCTTCCAGATGGTTCAAGAATGTGACCAATGTCAACGGAGTGGAAACATTTCGAAGAAAGATGAGATGTTGTTGAACAATATCCTAGTTGTTAAGATGTTGATGTGTGGGGAATTGACTTCATGGGTCCTTTCCCTAATTCTTGTGGGAACATGTACATTTTGGTAACGGTTGATTATGCATCGAAATGGGTGGAAGCAGTTGCATTGCCATCCAATGATGCCAGGGTGGTGGTTAATTTTGTGAGAAAGAACATTTTCTCAAGATTTAGGGTACCACGGGCAATCATCAGTGATGGAGGATCGCATTTTTGCAATAGGCAATTAGATGCGCTGTTGGGAAAATGTAGAGTGAAACATAGAGTTGCGACACCATATCAGCCACAGACTAGCGGGCAAGTGGAACTGTTAAACAGAGAACTTAAGGAATTTTAGAGAAGACAGTTAATGCATCTAGGAAGGATTGTTCATGGAAATTGGATGATGCATTATAGGCCTACCGCACTACATTTAAGACTCCAATTGGTATGTCTCCATTTAGGATGGTCTATGGGAAGGCATGTCACTTGCTGCTAGAACTCGAGCATAAGGCATACTAGGTAGTCAAGCAGCTAAACATGGTTCGGACCCTTCATAGTTACAAGAGTCTACCCATACGAGGCGATGGAAGTGTCACATGAAGAAGAGGGCACATTTAAAGTCAATGGATAGAGATTGAAGTCATACATTGATGGGGTGATGAGTTGCAAGTCATTTCCTATCCAACTTGACATCACGACATAAGGACTTGAGAAAGTCGAGCTTCTGACTATAAACAAGCTCTTCTTGGGAGGCAACCGAAGTGTTTCCATTTGTTTGTTGTTTTAAATTTGTTTAGTTGTTATATGAATTAGAATGATTTTGATTTCGTGTGTTTTTAGGTGTTTTAGGTGAAATATCGAACTAAGGCGAAAAAAAGAAATTTTCCAGATTTCGCGCGGCGAAATACATTTTGCACAAAATGGAATTTGAAAAGTCCCAGATTTCGCCACAGCGAAGTTTGTTCTTTGCCGAGGCGATGCGGCGAAACAATTTTCTTCGCCGCGGCAGAAAGAGTTTTGCGAAATTTGACTAAGGGAAATTCACCGCGACGCTGTATGCACTGGAAATTTTCGCCGCGGCGAAGAATTTTTCTTTGCCACGGCATCAACTGGGTTCATTTTTGTTCATAATTGTAGAACTTCGCCGTGGTGAAAACTGTTTTTTTATAAATAGTGAGTCGCGACTCTTCATTTCCCGAAAAATTTCAAAACACATCTGAGAGCCAAACTTTTCCACCTTCAATCCAGAGCTTTTCCAGTGAATCTCCATCACTTTTCTTCACTCCTTAACCCTAATAAACACCAAAACAACTCATTTTAGTAGGGATTTTTACGAAAAATTGAAGAAAATTTTGGAAACCCTTGGTTTTCAAAATTTGAGGATCTTGCGATCTAGGCTTTATTTGGTTAAATTGATGGTGAATACATCTTGGGATTGGTAAGATTTCGAGTTCTCCAAACTTTAAATTGCTCAATTTCGATTATTAGAGTTTTGAATCTGAGATTTTGACTGTTTGCGTGAGTTGTGGATTTTTAGTGTTGTTTGTGCTTTGATTGTGATTAAAGAAGTGTGGATCTTGAATTTTGTGGTGTTGAAGAGGTTGGATTTTCAATTTGGAAGTGTTCTGTTGAGTTTGGAAGAAGAGTGATATTGGGGGTCTAAGTGCAATTTTTTGAAAGTTGGGTGTTTTTGCAGGAGTGATTGTGGTCAATAGTAGGGTACTTAGAGTTGAATTGTCTAGTTAAATTCTATGTTTGGGGGTACATTAGAGTTATCGAACCAAAAATGCCGCTCCAAGTACCGTCCAAGGGTAAAGGAAAAGGAAAAAAAGTGGACAATAGATTTGTGAGTGACGAGGCTCGGCAACGATATGAAGGAGCAATCAAAAGGAAGGATAAAGGGTTTATTGCTGAGCGGGGGTTGAGCACTGTCTATGCTGAAGAGTGGAGTCAAGGGCGAAAGTGGAATGCATTTATGAGTGAACCCGGACATGCGGCTGTAAAGCCAATAGTAAGAGAGTTTTACACCAACCTCCCTGAGTGTGATCCTAGGCATGTATTTGTAAGGGGGATTGATGTGCCAATGGATGCGAAGATCATAAACGAATTTTACAACTTGCCTTCGACTGACTGTGATGAGTATTTGGAATTTAAGAAGAAACAATTTCAGGGAGATGAGATACTTAAGGTCATAGCAAAACTGGATACCCCTTGGGAGGTTTCGAAGAAGGGAAAAAAGAGCATCAAGGGAACTAATCTGATACCGACAACTAGGTTGTGGCAGTACTTTGTGTGTGCAAGGATGATTCCGGAGACACATTATAGTTCAATAACCTTCGATAAGGTAGTATTGCTTTATTCCATTGCCACTGGAAAAAGAATGGATGTGGGGAGTATTATCATGATGAGTATACGGAATGCAGCCCAACCAGGGCAAGGAAGTTTCCCCTTACCATATCTCATCACCGAGCTGTGCGCTCGAGTAGGAGTAGAGAAGACGAATGATAAACCACTTATCCATCCTGCCCTAGTTCTCGACACAGCCTACTATCATAAGCTACTTGGGTGTACTCCTAGAGAAGAACCTAGCTCCGGAACAAAAAGACAAAGAACCACACAAGCTGCCACATCATCCAGTTCCACACCACAGTAAAGGAGCTACTGCAGCAGATGTTAGGTAAGATGAAACGAATGGAATGCCGTTAGGATTGGCTGGCAGAGCAGACCCAGATGATGTATGATATGTAGCACAACTATTTCACCAAGCTCAACATTAATACTTCGAGCTTCCAATGGGCAGACTGGGATTCAGAGGAATGGATGGGCTCCGAAGAAGAGGAAGACACCGAAGAAGAGGAGGAGGCTGAAGAATGACACCTGAGCACCTGTTTTGTAGTTTATTTTTATTTTCAGTTGTATTGTCTTTTATTTTGAACATTGAACTAATTTTCTTTTGGTTTGGATTGTTTAATTTTGTTCGAACTTCTTAGTAGTCCTAAAAGCGAGATTAGGATTGTAATATTTTCATATTAGTTTGTGAAATTTTCTAACACAATGGACACCACACCATTTCAATTGTTTTACAGATTATGGTGATGAGAAAACCAATGAACGGGTATGCATGCTATTGAGAGAAACTTCGACTTCACGGACTAATCAGGGAACTATCTCGTACCTTTGTAAATTTTGTTTTTCTATTCCTAAATTGTGCATAATGTGACATTGGGGACAATGTCATCTTTAGTTTAGGGGTAGGAAAAATTTGAACAATTTTTTATTTGTGTTTAGTTGTTTTCATGTTTTGTTGTGTATGCCAATGCTGAATTACATAAGTCTATGATGAGAATAGGATTGTTGGGATTTTATTGTTGAAAAATGTTAAGCATTGCTTCAAGTTTATGTTGGTTGACTGAATTTAGCTTAAGGTTTGTTGAGTGGTTCAACCACCATTTTCATTATTTCGGCATGCTTAGAAACATTTTATGTGATTAGGTAAAGTTTTGATAATGTTCATGGACTCTAGAACCTAGTTGAGAAATGCTTGAGGCAAAATTCTAGGAATAGGCATTATTAAGGAAGTGATTTAGCTAGTTTTTCATAACGTTTGAGCATTTCCAGCCGACCATAAATTTTATCCCTAGTTACCCATTTGAGCCTTATGAAATCATCGCTGTCATATTTTTCTTGTGCAACCAATAATGCCCAAACCTTATACCCTAAACACGTATGCAAGCTTTAAGAGAATTCTAAGCCTAATGCAAACACAAAGAGCTTGAAGAGTTGTGTGAATGGACTCAAAGAACAGTTTGGGGGTTGTGAGAAGGTCAAGAAGAATAAGAGGGGTAATTAACCTCAAATTGGTTATTGTTACTTTAAAAAAAAAAAAACAATAATAATAATAATAAAAAAATTGAGAAGTGCATATGCTTGAAGGTTATTAAATGGTTGACATCTTAAGTGGTGGTTGAGGAAGAAAGTGGAAGTTGATTTAAGTCTTGGTGTTTGCTTAAATGAAACCGAGTTCTCTTGCTTAGTTTATCCTTTCCTTTTCTTTGAAGCCCACTAACCAAGCCTAACGTTACAAGCTTGTAAAGACCTTTTGATCTTTAGTGATGTCTAATCCTCATTAGTGGAGAGTAGTTCGATACTTAGGCTTATGGAGTCTGCTGCAATTTGATAAACTTTGCATTTCTGCATAAAATAATCTAGGAAGTCGGAATGTGGACTGAAGTGGGGATCACCTACTCGAGGGACCAATAGAGAAAGATAGTCGATGCAACTTATAACTTCTTGGAGTGTTGAGCATTTTTCAATAATAATTTTTCAACAATTATTGAGATTTGTATACATTCTAGGCAGTTCTTATGTTGAGTTGAGTCTAATTTTTGTCTTATCATTTTCAGTTTTGTTCTTTTGTTCTTTTGTGCTTTTGGTTGTTTGTTGTTTTTCTTTCTTTGTGCTTTGTACCTGATGCTTGAGGATGAGCATGTCTTTAGTTTGGGGGTATTTGATAATCCGAGGATTATACTATTTTATTTAGGCTTTTTGGCTGGATTTTAGATACTTCTTAGTTCGTTTATGCCTGAATTGCTACTCAATTTTATATATTTTATGTTTCTGGCCGAAACGTGCATTTTTAGCAAATAATGAGTGAATTGGAGTTTCTGGACCTAGAAGCAAGCGAATCTCAGAATTTGGGAAAGTTCTGAAGCAGAGTTGAAGCATTATGAAGTTTGTTCCCATGAGAAGGCATCGAAGATCGAATATTCAAGCAAGGAAGAACGGAGGGCAATCCTATAAATTCAGAATTTTCCAGGAAGGTTCGCCGTGGCGAAAGAAGCTAGGCACGAGATTCACTTTAATTCATCGCCGCGGCGAAGTCTGCGAAATTTTGTTTTCTCCTAAAAGGAAAGTTTTATTTTAGGAAAGGTTTTAGGTTTTTGAGGGAACTATATAAGAAAAAGCTTGCCATTTTGGTGGGTTCGTCTGGTTTTCGTTTGTTCTAGAGTAGCTTTTACATTTGGAGAGAAGATTTGAGCTTTAATCTTGTGGATTCTTCAACTAAGGGAGATCTCTACTCTTTTCCCTTTATTTCAATATGTTGACCACTGTGTTTCTTGTTTTTCTTGCTGTTTGTGTTAATTTAGTTATGAACTAATCCATTTTGAGTTAGGGTTATGATGTAATTCGAATTTCTATGGATTTATCAATTGATTATTGTTGCTTTTATATTCTATTGCATAGATTGCGTGATGATTCTAAATTTAATTGATTTTACTTATGTACATGATGAGATTGAGAAATGAATCATATTGAGCTTCTTGGATAATCACCATTGTTATTTTGAATGCTAGAGATAGATTTGAGAAATAATGAAATCAATCTAGGATTCCATTAGCCTAATGAACTTGGATTTGTTAATCTTCAATTTGTTGGGTGCGAAAGATTAATAGGGAAAAGTAGGAATTCATAGCCCGAGAATGTATGTTTTACAACTTAGGGAATTCGGTTTACAATCTGTGCATGTGAGTGTAAAAGTAGCATAATCCTCATAATTAATCCATAGAGTCCGAATGAAGTCAAACCCTAACTGTTTGCTTACGTTGATATTACTCTTGTGTTAAATCTTGCTTTCATAATTTAGTTGCTTTTACACTTAGTAAATTTTGCTTTTAGTTAAGTTTAATCTTTCCCATAAATTTTCGGTTTCTCCAACTTGAAAACAAATAGGAAATTCAGTGCTTAGTAACCAATGCTCGTGGGAATGATACTCACTCATCACTTTATTACTTTGTGCGACTAGTGCACTTGCTATATTTGCATGTTGTAGTAACAACACATCAATGAGCCCATATACATGCATACATACTCATAAGAGCATTAAAGAGCAATAATGAACATTAAAGTTAAAGAACAAATAGAAAGAAATGAGAAATATTAAAGAACTTCAAATCTGAAATTTTATCTAAAGAAGTGTAAAAAGATAAAAGAAGAGAAGGTTGTTACGATAGGGAACCCGTGAGTGACAAGAAGAAGAATATTCCCATATGTATGCCGCCTTTAGTGAGCAGCCTAAGAAGTAGAAGAATTTGTACAGTCCATATGAGTGCATGTAGTTGAGGACTGTACTCACTCACACGGCCAGGGTTTCAAATCTATGCCTCAACTGAGTCCGATCAGCAAAGAATAAGAAAGAAAAGAAGAGAAATAAGAGAATAAGAAAGAAAAGAAGAGAAACGAAAGAATAGAAAGAAAAGAAAGAATAGAAAGAAAAGAAATAGTAGAAAAAGAAAGAAAGAAATAACAGAAAAAAGAAAGATACAATAGAAAGAAAGAAACAATAGAAAAAGAATGAAAGAAAGAAAGACTAGAAAAGAAAGAAGTAAAGAAATACAGAGAAAAGAAATAGAAAACGGAATAGAAAAACAAAAAAGAAAATTTACATTCTATGCATTTGTGTATTTGCATCATACCTATGCATGATACCATGCCCATTATCATGAGTAGTGAGAAATTAGAAATAGAGAAAGAATAGAGAAAAAACATAGAAAGAATAGAGAAAGAACAAAGAAAGAATAGAGAAAGAACAGAGAAGAATAGAGAGGTGTGATGTAAGGAAAGAAATTCAGAATTTAAGCAACGGAGAGAGAAGAGTAGCATAGTGGGTTTACTCACTGAGCAATTAGTGCTCACCCCGTTGTTTTCAATGTTTTTGTAGGTAATAGGTGAGATGCAGTCGCTTGGAACGTCATGCAGCGGAAGGGTTGGGCAACACTGTCGAGTTGATGTTTTGTGACTTTATTATATTTTATAAAAATTCGTATTTAAAGAAAAATTAGTTATGGGCCCATTATTTTATACTCATCTACATGTATATTTTCTTATATATATTTTTTGAGTTTTACTGTTATTTTCTGAATATACTAGCTAGAGAGAGAGTATTACAAGATCCTCAGTCAACATCCTGTTTTTGGAAGCTTTGAAAGTCATGGGTTTGGATGAATCAAGCATCAAAAAGTTCCCAACCATCCTTGTCGGTTTCAGTTCCAAGCAAAAGTACACCTTGGGGAGATCGCCCTTCCCGTCTATGCAAACAGGTAAACCTTTAAACCATCTTCCTAGTCTTAGACTGCCTTTCATCTTACAATGTCATCCTAGGTTGTCCTTGGATCCATGACATGCAAGTTGTCCTATCGACCTTCCACTAAACCATTAGATTTCCTACCAAGTGGGGATTGAGAAAATTCAAGGTTGACCCAAAGGCTTCGAGGGATTGCTACAAAAACACCTTCAAGGGTAAGCCCCATGCATTGTAGCAACTACAGTCCCGCTCAACTCTTCCAGTCAAACCAAACCAACCATCCATCGAAGAGTTGGATGAGGTACAAATCCATCTAGATTATCTCAACAGGAAAACTCAAGTTAGTTGTTGACTAAGATCCGAGATACGAGAGTGAATCATCGACTTCCTCAAGCTCAACCACGATTGCTTTGCATGGACATCCCACTCAGACATGACATGGATCAACCCTAAAACAATCATCTACCAACTTTAAGTTCACCTTGATTATCCTCCAGTCAAGCAAAAGAGAAGGAAGTTTGCTTTAGAATGCACCTGGGTCATCAATGAGGAGGTTGACAAGCTACTAAGTAATGCGTTGGTTGGAAAGGTGTACTACCCTGAATGGCTCGCCAATGTGGTCATGGTCCAGAAGAAGAATGGGAAGTGGCGAGTCTGTATAGACTTCACAAATCTGAACAAAGCATGCCTTGAAGACTCATTCCCACTCCCTCACATTGACATGCTAGTCGACGCCACAATCGGCCATGAGTTGCTCAAATTCATAGATGCCTTCTCAGGCTACAATCAAATTCTCATGCACTCAGATGACTAAGAGAAGACCGCCTTCATCACAAATAAAGGCATCTACTACTACAAGGTAATGTCATTTGGCCTTAAGAATGTCAGCCACTTATCAACCACTTATCAACGGCTCGTCAATAAGATGTTTGTAGAACACTTGGGGGACACAATGGAATTGTACATTGATGACATGCTCGTCAAGTCCCTCATAGCCGAGCAGTACCTTGATCACCTTAGTCAAGCCTTCACAGTTCTCATAAAGTATAATATGAAGCTCAACCCAACTAAGTGCTCATTCGGTGTCTCCTATGGCAAGTTCCTTGGGTACATGGTGACTTAGTGCAGGATAGAAGCAAACCCTGATTAGATTTGATCCATCCTAAACATACCCTCACCTCAATGAATCAAAGACATTCAGTGCCTTGTTGGGTGAGCGGCCGCTTTGAGTCGATTCATCTATAGGTCCACTAACAAGTGCCATCACTTCCTTGCCACCCTAAGAAAGTCTAAGAAGTTCAAATGGACTCTAACCCGTGAAGAGGCACTCCAACAACTAAAACGGTATCTCACATCCCCTCCACTCCTCACCGATGATGAGAATCCAAATCCATTGTGTTTTTTAAACATGCAAGATTTTCCATTGAAGATTCAAGAAGCCCAAGCCTTACAAGGAGGACAACATTCGGCCCAAGCACTCAAGGAAGCTCACAAACTTTTCCAAGATGTGTTAAGGGTCCAAGACATGCCACAAGTCCTTTTGTGTAGCCCAATCCATGGAGATCAAATGGGGAGAAGCTTAATTGGTCCAAGCCCAATGTGTGGATGCTATTTGATTCAATTTAGTGAAGGAAAATTAAGTAAAATACAATTAGGGACATAGATCCTTAATTTAAAGAGTGGTTGTCCTTTGCTTTAAATGGGTATGGTTTGCATTTTGTAATTGAATGGTAGAGAATTAGTCCTTAATATTTTTGTGTAAGGTATTGTAATAATAATTAAGGCATTTCTCAACTTCTGTAATGTAATATCCCACTTGAGGTACGTACTTAAGATTTGCTGTATTAGTTAAAAGTTTACTTTTTCAGTTTCAATTGAGTTTGTTTGTAGTCATGGTTAGTTGGTATGTTGAGTTGATTGAATGGTTACCTTGAAATTGGTTGAATTTTGGTGAAGTTTGGAAATCCAATCTTCGCCGGGGCGAAGAAGAAGCTTCGCCGCGGCGAGGGAGAAGCTGCACCCCCAGGTAGATTCTGCCCTGTTTCGCCGGGGCAACGAGCCTAATACAAAGTTTCTTGAGTTTTCTAGAGAATTCTTCTTTTGGGACACAATGACCATTCTACCCCTAATTAGTAGGAAAAGTGGGGAGTAAAATGAAAGGAAATTTAGTAGAGATTGTGTTTGGATGGGGGTGTATTTGTAACGAATCAAAAGATATAGATGGAATTTCCAAGGAAGAGCAAGGGCAAAATGGGAAAGGATGCTTATAATATGAACTAAAAAAGGGTTAAGTGTAGAGAAACCCTTTATTTCTTCATTCCACCGCCTCTTCCATTTGCCTAAGTTCTCTCAATTTCTCCATCCAATCTTCCAAGATTTCTAAGGGATTTAAGAGGGGTTTTGAGTAGAGATTTCATCTAAAGCATCCCAAGAGAGGAGACAAGATAACAAAGGGAAGGAAAAGTGCTAAAGAAGTCATCTTTTGACAAGGTAAGTAAATCCAACCAAGTTAAGTTTTGAATAAGTTTTGAGTAGAAATTCATTTTAACTATGTATGTATATGTTATACCTACTGAAAATTGAGATGAGATGTGTGCTTAGTCTTAGTAGTTGGGTATGATTAAATTTAAGAAGTGTTTTTGATGTGTGATGGGAAATGGAGTTTGAGATGAAGTTTGAGGGATGTTGTGTAAACCTTTTTGGAAGTGCTTTTCTTGACAGGGATTATGAATATTTGAGGGAGTTTTCCCCCATTTTGGATGGCTAGAGAATGAAGTATAGTAGTAATTTTAGTAGAGTGTTTATATCACATGAGTTGTTTGATGAAATGCCTAGGTGAAATCTTCTCTGTCACTACCGTAACTTTCTAAGTAATTTTTGGGTATCTTACGGATTGAATTTTTGGGTATCAAAGTTGTAGCCCTATGTTTAAGCTTTAAAAAGAGACCAACACCGTAGCAATCAGAGGTATATAACGCAAGTTATGGCCTTTTTAGTGTGACTTATGCAGAATGACTGTTTTTGAGGAAATCTTGTATTTGGCATTTCATAAGTGCATTAGTGAGTACGAGCTAGCTTTACACATTTGTTTATACACTTAAGAAGTAGCTTGAGACATAGTAAAGAATTTGAGTATAAGCTACTTTAAGAGTTAAGAGAAAGAGAATAGAGTAGGTTGTGCGATGGGGAACCCGTGAGTAATGGGTAACGTATTCCCGCATGTACGCCGCATTGAGAGAGCGGCATGAGTATCAGATAGAGAAGTGGTGTAGCCCGTGAGAGTGCATGCGGATGAGGGCTATACCCAAGTACCCGAGAGAGAGATTATACACTCACATGGCCAAGGGTTCCGAATCCATGCATAACCGAGTCCGATCGGCTAGAATGAGTAGAGGTCACGTAGAGTGGGAGCGAGTCCCGGCCGTGCCCCCGGTAAGATGGGGCCGTGACTTACTAAAGAGAGTTACTAGAAAGGAGTTTTAAGAGAAAGAGAAAGAGAGAGAGAGAAGTACCAAAGAGAAATTGAATGAGAAGTTGTAAGGAAAGAATTAGAGAAAGAGTTACGGGGATAGATGAGAAGAGGATTTACTTACTGAGCATTGTTTTAGTGCTCACCGCGTTGTTTTCCTATGTTTTGCAGGATCCAGGTGAGGATGCAGTCGGATGGATGTCGACACGCGAGGGGAAGCGGTTGCACTGTCCACCATGTTTTAATAGTTTTTGTACACATTATAAGTTTGTATAAAAATGTATATGTTTGTAAAGAATATATGTACATATTTAATAAAAAAAAATTTTGGGCCCAATTTCTTTATATTATTTTATATGTATTTTATTATGAGAATTTGAGTAGTAGTGGCTTTTGCATGTAAAGCCTATATAAAGGCCACTCTTTCATACTATGAATTAGACAATGAATATTGAATGAATAGTGTTTCCATGGAGAATTGTGTTTCTCTTCTTTGAATTCCTTTACCTAAGTTTCGGCCAAGCTTAGTGGTGGATTGATTTTCAAGCTAGTGGAGTTCCTTTAAGCTTGAATGATCCTGGACCATCTATCTTGTAAGTTATTCCCATTTGGTTACCATTCATCTTACTTTTTAGGTTTGGCTTGTTTTGTTGTGTCCAAATTTGTGTTGTGCATTTCAAGTGGAGTGAGATTGTGCTGATTGAGGCTAGATAAAAGGTGTTGTTCTATAGTGTTATAGGGTTGCGAGTGCTTATAGCGTGTTGGCCGAATTGTGTGAGGGTGTTGCAAGTGAATCCTAGCTTAGGTTGAGTTGAAATTGCTTGAATTAAGATGACATATGAATTAGGTTGCATGAATTCATATCAAATTGGTATCAGAGCTATGGTTGTGGATTGAATTTGTGATGATTGGAGTTGTGTTGATAAAATAAAAAAAATTGTATGGAAGTGTTGAGTTGTGTAGTTTCGGTTAAGCCATTTCTGTTTCAATTTTTTTTCTCCTTCATTGAACACTATTCCAATTACCAACCTTAACCACCAACTTTACACCTCATCCAAACCTAACCAATTCCATCCAAATTCAACTAAAACAGATTCCATTTCAACCAAAAACCTTAAACACTAACCCTCTACCTAAACACCATTAATTAACCTAATTACCACTATTCCCAAAACACTTTTCACATATTACTATTCCCCAAGACCAAATTACCCAAATTTCATCCTCTCACCCTTCACACCCCAAATAACATTATTCCAGTATTCAAAAGTGACACTGTTCACCCGAAGTTACTGTTCACAAAACCTAAAAATCACCCAATTCTCATGGCAAACAAAACCACATCCTTCTCACCTTCACCTCCACCCCCATAGGAGTTTCCTAGCCTAGAATTACAAGGGGAAATTGATGAGGTTAACCAACAAATGACTACCATAATGGCCATGATGGTTAACATGTCTAAGGACATAGCCAATTTTGTTAGAGTAGATGCCCTAGAGCCAATCAATTATTGTAGAATTGACTCTTTGTAATAATGTTCATTAATCAATAAAAGACATTTTATTCTATATCGCGTAAATCATTATTATTGCAATATGTATTGATATATGTCCTTAGAATAGTAGAACCGTGACGAAGGTATCAAGTGTTTCAAATCTTGATAGTGAGAATCCAATGAGCACATATTGTGGCCATTCTAGAAACGTCCATAGCCCCAGTATTATTCTGAAGTAAGGGTAATATTATTCTGAAGTAAGGGCACAAATAATACTGTAAGGCTATCATAGTGTTGAACGACCCTGTCGAAAGGCAGTGGCTGATCTCACTTGTCAAGGTTGTTTGGTGACAACCTGGTTCAACACATGGGTGCTTGCTGTAGGCGAATACACCGTAGCAAGTTCATTGGACAGACCCACTAGAGGATTCCATATGGATGGCAACCCCAGTGTCTATGGAGCAAATCCTCTAACGAATGGTGGTGCATGTGATCCTTAGACTTGAGATCACCGGAGCGCCTTGTGCACCGATTGGTACAGTTTGACAATAGCCTAACGCAGTTCTTTTCAGAGCTGTCAATACGGTAGTGATTGGCTGCATCAAGGAGTGTATCAAGACTATGGTGGATATACAAAGGATTCATCACTCCCGGGTAGGGGAGAAGTTATCTCACGGCACAATTCAGTAAATGGTAATGACACTAAAACTGTGCCCACAGTGGGATTGAATTGTTGCTCTATCCAGTTTATAATACAAGTCATTGGTCTAGTAACTGAATACATAATATCGAGAGTAACCGGAGGTTGACACTATTTATATGCCTTCCTCTCGCCAAGATAATGTATGATGAAAGGATCGAATCGTACGGTAACCATATGGTTGACAGGTAGCTACTTTGCTGATTCCGAATCTATCAGGTGGCCATGATGCCTTGCTGGGGGGCCAATCTTGGTCTGTGTATTAGTGAGACGATTAATTGGTGTTAATCGTGATACTATACACTACCGGTATGATGAGGAGCCTATGGGTCACACACATAGAAGATAATTTAAGACTCAGGAACTAAAAAAGGCGTTTTCATCTTTTTAGGTGAAAGGGTATTTTTGTAATTTCACAGTGCAATTAAATTTGCTGAGGTCATAGCCTTTTATTTAATTTGTTAGAAAAATTAAATAAGTGAAATTACATTTGTATATGTGTTAGCATAAATTTAAATAAATTATCATTATTATTAAATGTTAATATATATATTAAATATATATGAATTGATTTTAATTAAGATAATGATGAATTAAAATAAATATCTAATTGGAAGTGTTTGGAAACAAGAAGTGTTTGGGTTGGAGCCCAAGCCTATTCCATATGGGAATAAGGCAATTAAAATATTACTATAAAAGAAAAGTTTCAATTGTAAAAGAAAAGAGATTTTTCATTTTCACTCATTTATTGTAAAAGAGAAAAACACACAGCCCCTTTTCCTCTCTCCCACGCCAAACTTGGTTTTGATTGAAAATCAAACACTCTTCATTTCTTCTTGATTCTTAAGGCTAAAGAGGGATCTAGCAAATCCCTCCTTAGTTCCTTGCGATTGTCTTCATGTGGACTACGTCGGTTCGATCCTACACTTAGGTCGGTAGCAAAATACATTTCAGAGACAAATTTGGAGAAGCCTCCAAACGTGCATATGATTTCTTGAACCTTGATCTGATTTTTCTATAGATTTAATATATATATTGTATAAACTGTAAATTTGTACCCGGATCTTGGTTCTAAGGAACAATCCATGTTGTTTATGTTTTTGTTTTCCGCTGTGTAAATGGGTTGTTTACTAACAAATTTATCCCAACCCAAACCCGTCCATGTAGAAACACCACACCAACCCCACTGAGAAAGACAACCCATGACCACCAAAGGACCACCATGAGTGGAGGAGGTAGAAGATGGTAGTGCTTCCTCTAGTGAAACCGAGACACTTAGGAGGAGGAGAAGAAACTTTGATGATGATAGGGGTATCAAAATAGATTTGCCCGAATTTTGAGGTAGTCTAGACCCTAATAATTTTCTTGATTGGTTGAGTGATATTGAAAGGGTGTTTGAGTTCAAGGGGTATTCAGATGAGAAGAAATGTACAATCTTAAGCAAGGTGATAGGAAAGTAGAGGAGTATATAAGGGAGTTTGAGGGTTTTATAATGAGAAGTGATATTCCAGAGAAAAAGGAGCAAACTATCACTAGATCCTTGGGGGGTTTACAAAGAGAGATAGCTCACAAGGTGGAATTGCAACCTTATCATTCCTTGGGAGATGTGTGCAAGTTAGCCAACAAGGTTGAGAAGCAACTTTGAAGCTTGAAACTTTCAGCCCCAAAGCCATATTTCAAGGGCAGCAACACCTACAAATGGTCTCCATCCTATTCCAAACCCTATGTCAACTCTAACAAAGACAAGGGCAAGGATAAAATGAATGAAGCAACTGTTAGAGTTGGTGCCCTAGAGCCAATCAATTATTGTAAAATTGACTCTTTGTAATAATGTTTGTTAATCAATAAAAGGCAATTTTCTTCTATATCATGTAAATCATAAATTGCATGCATTGGTATATGTCCTTAGGATGGTAGAACCGTGACGAGGATATCAAGTATTTCAAATCTTGATAGTGAGAACCCATGATTACATATGGTGGCCATTCTAGAAATGTCCGTAGCCCCAGTATTATTCTGACCAAGGACACAAATAATACGGTAAGGCTATCATAGTGTTGAACGACCCCGTCAAAAGACAGTGACTGATCTCACTTGTCAAGCTTGTTTGCCAACAACCTAGTGTGACATATGGATGCTTCCTGTAGGCAAGTTCACTGGACAAACCCACCAAAGGATTATGGAATAAATCCTCTAACAAATAGTGGTGCATGTGATCCATAGACTTGAGATCACTAGAGCGCCTTGTGCATCGATTGGTGTAGTTTGACACTAGCCTAATGTAGTTCTATTCAGAGCTATCAATACAGTAGTGATTGGCTGCATTGAGGAGTGTATCAAGACTATGGTGGATCAACAAAGAATTCATCACTCTCCAGTACGGGAGAAGTTATCTTACGATGCAATTCAGTGAATGGCAATGACACTAAAGTTGTGGCCACAATGGGATTGAGTTGTTGCTAATCCAATTTATTATTCTGGTCATTGGTCTATAACTGAATACAAAGATATCGAAGATAACTGAGGTTGGCACTATTTCTGTACCCCAGCCTTGATGAGATAACGGATGATGAAAGGATTTGATTGCACAGTAACCATATTGTTGAAAGGTAGCTATTTCGCTGAATTCGAATCTATCGGGTGGCCATGATGCCTTGCTAGGGGCCAATCTTGGTCTGTGGGTAGTGAGACAATTAATTGGCGTTAATCGTAACACAACTCACTGTCGATATGATAAGGAGCCTATGGGTCACACACTTCTAAGATAATTTAAGAATCGTTTTTGTGAAAGGGGTATTTTCGTCTTTCAGGACAAAAAGGTATTTTTGTTATCTCACAATGCAATTAAATTTGTTAAGGTTGCTGCCTGTATTTAGTTTTAATATTAAAATTAAAATTAGTGAGATTATATTTAAATATATGTGCACATGTATTTAAATGGATTATTATTAATAATTAAATGTTAATATATTATTATATATTAATTGATTTTAATTATATTAATAATTAATTAAAATTAAAATACCATAAAGGGTGTGTTTGGTTGCAAGGATGGATTAACTTGAGAGTCCATGGCTATTCTTATTGGGATTAGGGTTTTAACTAAGTGACACTATATAAGTGAAACTTAATTAAAACATAATAGAACAATTATTCATTCATTGAATAAAAGAAAAGAAAAACCCTAGCCACCTTTCTCCATCTCTCACGTTTTTCAAAGTGTGTGTGAATCAAAGAATTTCTTTCTTTGATTCACTTTATTCTTGAAGCCTTCTATTTGTTCTAGGAAAACAATATTAGGTTCTACAAATTATCTTTGTGTGGAAGACGTTCGTGTGATTCTCTTTGAATCGACAAGCGAAACTAAAGTATTGAAGGAGCCTCCAAACATGTGTAAGTATTCTGAATCCTTGTATGGATTTATTATACTATTTTAATGCAGATTTTATAAACTTGTAAACACTATAATCTATACCCAGATTTGGGATTAAGCATTTGATTGGATTTTATTTGTGATTGAATCTGTGTTTTTCCGCTGTGTGTACCCGATCACTTGCTAACAACAACCAAGGGAAAGCCACAATTTGTAACTCAAGGAAGCAGCCGAGGGGATTTGAAGGACAAGAAATGTTTTAAATGTCACGGCTATGCACACTTCCAAGCCAATTGTCCCAACAAGAGAGTAATGTCCATCAAAGATATATAAGAGATTGAAGAGGTTGTCCAAGAAGAAGAGAGTGAAAAGGAAGAATCCGAGAGTGGTGAAGAGATTATTGAAGAACCTGACGTTGGTGATGTATTGATTTTGAAGAGGGTTTTGCATGCACAAGTTGACTCCACCGAAGAACAAAGAGAAAACTTGTTCCAAACCCGTTGCACCGTCAAAGGAAAGGTATGTTCAGTTATTGTGGATAATGGATAGTGGGAGTTGTACTAATGTAGCCTCTACCACCCTTGTTGAGAAATTGAAGCTTCCCCCCTAAAACCGTAGCCACCCATACAAATTACAATGGTTAAGCAATGGAAGCACCATTAGTGTTACCAAGCAAGTTGTAGTTCCCTTTTCCATAGGTAAGAGATATGTGGATGAAGTGGTGTGTGATCTGATACCAATGGACGTTTGTAATTTGTTGTTAGGGAGGCCTTGGCAATATGATAGGGAGGTTGTCCATGATGGGACGAAGAACACTTACACCTTAGGGTTCAATAAGAAAACCATCACCTTAAGCCCTTTACCACCCCAACAAACATTTCCCACACCTACACCACCGAAAACCAAAACCTCACAAAAGAACCTAATCCTTAATGGCAATCAAATAGAAAAGGCCATCACCAAACACAAACCCATCCTAGCCTTACTCATTGCTAAGAGAAAATAAAGTGATGAGAGTGCAGCCCATCCCCAAATCTAGCAACTACTCCAAGAGTTTGAAGATGTTTTTCCCAATAAATTACCACTCGGACTACCACCTTTAAGGGGAATAGAACACCATATTTATTTACTACTTGAGGCACCCTTACCAAACAAACCAACCTATAGATGCAATCCGGAGGAGTCCAATGAGTTGCAAAGGCAAGTGGATGAGTTGATTAGGCAAAGGTATGTGAGGGAGAGCATGAGTCCTTGTTTGGTTCCAGCCTTATTGGTGTCGAAAAAGGATGGGAGTTTTTGGATGTGTGTGGATAGTAGGGCCATCAACAACATTACAATCAAGGATGGGAGTTTTCGGATGTGTATGGATAGTAGGGCCATCAACAACATTACAATCAAGTATAGGTACCCCATACCTAGGCTTGATGACATGCTTGATGAGTTGCATGGTTCTTGCATTTTCTCCAAGATTGACTTACGGAGTGGGTACCATCAAATCCGAATGAGAGAAGAGGATGAGTGTAAGACAACCTTCAAGACCAAACAAGGGCTTTATGAGTGGATGGTTATGCCTTTCGGCCTTTCCAACGTACCAAGTACCTTTATGAGATTGATGAATGAGGTACTTAAACCTTTTTTTGGTAGATTTGTTGTTGTTTATTTTGATGATATCTCGGTGTATAGCCATAGTGAGGATGAACATAAAAACCATCTTAGACAAGTGTTTGAAGTGTTAAGGAAACATAAATTGTACACTAAGATGGAGAAGTGTGAGTTTTTCATGAAAGTGTAATCTTCCTAGGCTATCTAGTTTTAGGGGAGGGTATAATGGTTGATCAATCGAAGGTAGATGCAATTGGGAGTTGGCCCAAACCTAAAACCATTAGTAAGGTAAAGAGTTTTCATGGTTTAGCCTCATTTTATAGGAGATTTGTGCCCAACTTTAGTACCCTTATGTCACCCATTTTGTAATATTAATTAAGGCATTTCTCAACTTTTGTAAAGCCTATATAAAGGCCACTCTTTCATAATATGAATTAGACAATGAATATTGAATGAATAGTGTTCCCATGGAGAATTGTGTTTCTCTTCTTTGAATTCCTTTACCCAAGTTTCAGCTAAGCTTGGTGGTGGATTGATTTTCAAGCCGGTGGAGTTCCTTTAAGCTTGAATGATCCTTGGCCATCTATCTTGTAAGTTATTCCCATTTGGTTACCATTCATCTCACTTTCTCAGGTTTGGCTTGTTTTGTTGTGTCCAAATTTGTGTTGTGCATTTCAAGTGCAATGAGTTTGTGTTGATTAAGGCTAGATAAAAGGTGTTGTTCTAATGTGTTATAAGGGTTGTGTGTGCTTGTATAGTGTTGGCCAAATTGTGTTAGGGTGTTGCAAGTGAATCCTAGCTTAGGTTGAGTTGAAACTACTTGAAATAAGGTGACATATGAATTAGGTTGCATGAATTCATATCACAAACCTTTAGCTGGGGAGAAGCCTTTCACCTACTTAGATGTTTCATAAATAGCCATCTTGGCCTTCCTAGTTCGGGAAGACAATGGGAAACAATTACCAGTTTACTATGTGAGAAAGTCACTCCTTGATGTCTAGACTCGGTACAACCAATTGGAAAAGTTGGCACTCATTCTCATCCATGCATCTAAGAAGCTTTGGCCCTACTTCCAGTGCCACTCTATAGTCGTCCTCACCACCTTCCCACTCAAGAAAATTCTCCACAAACCAAAGCTCTCAGGTCGGCTTACCCAATGGACGATCAAGTTGAGTGAGTTTGACATCTCCTTCCAGCCATAGACCGCCATAAAGTCACAAGTGTTAACCGACTTCATGCCTAAAACTTCCATTCAGGCGGAAAGGGAGTTACTATGCATGACGAGCGTCACACCTTCAAAGTGGACTCTCTCGATCGATGGGTCAAGCAATGTGAATAGAAGTGGATTCGGTATAGTCCTAATCACACCAGAGAGAGACATTATCCATCGAGCCATCCAATGCGGATTCAAGTGCACAAACAATGAAGCTGAGTATGAGGCTTTGATAGTCAATCTCTCACCCAAAGATATAGGGATAACAAAGTTAGAAGTCAAGTCTGACTCCTAGCTCATAGTCAATCAGCTCCAAGGCACCTACCAAGCTCGAGACTCTAAGATGACATCCTACCTCAATTTGGTTAAGGAGCTCCAATTGGCCTTTGAAGAGTTCACCATCACCCAGATCCAAAGGACCAAGAATACTCATGCAGATGCCTTAGCCAATCTTGGCTCAGCTCTTCAAGGATCGTCATCAACATCCATCCCACTTTGGTTTCTCTAATGGGCAATCGACTAGATAGAAACCTCAAAGAGGATGTGTATATAACACGACTCAATGGCTTCATTCTTGATGGGCAAGCTGATAAGGTATGCAAGTTGTAGAGTTCCATTTACAAACTCAAACAAGCTTCAAGGAGCTGGAACATTCATTTCGATGAAGCCATAAAAGAATTCGGTTTCATCGAGAATGAAGATGAGTCTTGTGTTTACAAGAAAGTGAGTGGGAGCGCAGTGGCATTCCTTGTGTTGTATGTTGATGACATACTTCTGATGGAGAATGATATACTGAACTTGCAGTCGGTAAAGACTTGGTTATCCAAGTGCTTCTCCATGAAGGACTTAGGAGAAGCAGCCTACATTCTTGGAATAAAGATCTATCGTGATAGATCGCATAGGATGCTTGGCCTAAGCCAAAGTGTATACATTGACAAAGTGCTTAAAAGATTCAATGTGAAGAATATAAGAGGGGATTTCTTTCGATGTCACATGGCATCTATCTCTCTAAGGTTATGTGTCCTAAAACAGAAGATGACAGAGATAGGATGAAGAGGATCCCATATGCATCAGCAATTGGATCCATCATTTATGCCATATTGTGTACTCGGATTGATGTCTCATGTGCATTAAGCACTTATAGCAGATATCAATCAGATCAAGGTGAGCATCACTAGATGGCTATCAAGAACATTCTTAAGTACCTGAAGAGGACTAAGGATATGTTCTCGGTTTATGGAGGGGAAGATGAGCTCACTATAAAAGGATACAGTGATGTTAGTTTCCAAACGAACAAAGATGATTATCACTCCCAATCCGGGTTTGTATTTTGTCTCAATGGGGGTGCAATGAGCTGGAAGAGCTCCAACCAAAGCAATGTATTGGACTCCACAATAGTATATTGCATTATCTAATGCGGCCGAGGAGGCAGTCTGGATTAAGAAATTCATCACTGAACTTGGTGCGGTTTCCACAATTGTTGATCCAATAGACATCTATTGTGACAACAATGGAGCAATAGCTCAACCAAAGGAACCATGGTCTCACCAGAAGTCCAGACACATACTCAGACGATTCCATCTCATCTTATTAGAGAAATGGTTTAGAGGAAAGATGTGTAGATCAGTAAAGTGCATACTGATGACAATCTCGCCGATCCACTGACAAAGACTTTATCGCAGTAGAAGCATGAACAGCACTTGAGGTCATTTGGTATTAAATACATGAATGATTGGCTATAGTGCAAGTCAGAGATTATTAGAATAGGTGCCTTAAAGTGAATCAATTATTGTAAAATTCACTCTTTGTAATAATGTTCATTGATCAATAAAAGAAATTGTATTCTATATCATGTAAATCATATTCATATGTATTGATATATGTGAGGAAAAGATCAAGTTATGGCAGCGGAAACAAAAACATAAACAACATGGATCGTTCCTTAGAACCAATATCAGGGCACAAATTTTCAGTTTATACAACATATATTAGAATCTGCAGAAAATCAATTTAAAGTTAAGAAAGCATACCCACATTTGGAAGCTCTTCCAACTTTAACACCGAATGGGTTTCGCTATTGATCCAACGGTGGTTCGCGGTGGGATCGAACCACCGTTAGTCCACATGAAGATAATTTCAAGGAACTAAATAGGGATTTGCTAGATCCTTTTTAGCCTTAAGAACCAAGAACAAAATCAAGATGAAACTTTGATTCAAACAATTGAAGCAATCTAGCACGCAAGAGAGAAAAGGGGCTGGGGTTTCTCTAAAAAATGATTGAAAATGAAAAAATTGTTTAATTTCACAAAGTGTTGCACTTATACAGTGCACACTTTGCCCATTCCATCATGGAATAGGCTTGGGCACCAACCCAAACAACCCTTATGTCCAAATAGCCCCATTTAGATATTTTAATAATTATTGTTGTTATTTCAATTCAATTCAATTATATATATATATATATATTAACATTTAACAATAACAATAATTCATTTAAATATATGCGAACACATATTCAAATATAATTTTACTTATTTAATTTTATATTAACAAATTGAATAAAGGCTACGACCTCAGCAAATTTAATTGCACTGTGAAATTACCAAAATACCCTTTTACCTAGAATGACGAAACGCCCTTCTTATAAACAAGTTCTCAAATTATCTTTTATGTATGTGACCCGTAGGCTCCTTATCATATCGGTGGTGTGTAGTATCGTGATTAACACCAATTAATCGTCTCACTACACACAGACCAAGATTGACCCCTAGCAAGGCATCATGGCCACCCGATAGATTCGAATTCAGCGAAGCAAATACCTGTCAACGATATGGTTACTGTACAATCCAATCCTTTCATCACTCATTATCTCAACAAGACCTAGGCATAGAAATAGTGTCAACATCAATTACTCTCGATATTATGTATTCAGTTACTAGACCAATGACCTGAATTATAAACTGGATCGAGCAACAACTCAATCCCACTGTGGCCATAGTTTTAGTGTCACTACCATTTACTGAATTGCGCTGTAAGTAACTTCTCCCCTACCCGAGAGTGATGAATCCTCTGTCAATCCACCATAATCTTGATACACTCCTTGATGTAGCCAATCACTACCGTATTGACAGCTCTGAATAGAAATCCATTAGGCTAGTGTCAAACTACACCAATCGATGCACAAGGTGCTCTGGTGATCTCAAGTCTAAGGATCACATGCACCACCATTCATTAGAGGATTTGTTCCATAGACACTAGGGTTACCATCCATATGGAATCCTCTAGTGGGTCAGTCTAGTGAACTTGCCTATAGCAAGCACCCATGTGTTGCACCAGATTATCACCAAACAACCTTGACAAGTGAGATCAGTCACTACCTTTCAACAAGGTCGTCCAACACTATGATAACCTTACCGTATTATCTGTGCCCTTACTTTAGAATAATACTAGGGCTACGGACGCTTCTAAAATGGCCACCATATGTGCGCATAGGGTCCTCGCTATCAAGATTTGAAACTCTTGATACCCTCGTCACGGTTCTACCATTCTAAGGACATATATCAATACATACAATGATGATTTACGTGATATAGAATAAAATGCCTTTTATTGATAAATGCACATTATTACAAAGTGTCAATTCTACAATAATTGATTGGCTCTAGGGCATTTACTCTAAAAATCTCCACTTGCACTACAGCCAATCATTCATGTATTAATACCAAACGATCTCAAGTGTCTTTCATGCTTTGCTGCAACAGAGGCTTTGTTAGTGGATTGCGAGATTGTCGTCAGTGTGCACTTTACTGACCTGCAAACTTTCCTCTCAACTATTTCTCAATGAGATGGAAACGTCTGAGTATGTGTTGGACTTCTGATGAGACTGGTTCCTTGGCTTGAGCGATTGCTCCATTTTTGTCAATAGATGTCTATTGGATCAACAATGTGGGAACCACACCAAGTTCAGTGCGAACTTCTAATCCATACTACCTCCTTAGCCACATCTGCTAATACAATATACTCAGCCTCTATTGTGGAGTCCGCTAAAGTGCTTTCCTTGGAGCTCTTTAAGCTCACTGCACCCCCATTGAGACAAACTACAAACCTGATTGTTCGATAATCATCTTTATCCGTTTGGAAACTAGCATCACTATATCTCTTACAGTGAGCTCATCTTCCCCTCCACTAAACCAGAACATATCCTCAGTCCTCTTCAGGTACTTAAGAATGTTATTGACAGCCATCCAGGGATGCTCACCTGGATCCGATTGATATCTACTACAAGTGGACAAAGCACTGAAACATCAATCCGAGTACACAGCATGGCATACATGATGGATCCAATTACTGATGCATATGGAATCCTCTTCATCCTATCTCTCTCATCTTGTGTTTTAGGACACAATTTTTAGAGAGATAAATACCATGTGACATCGAAAGAAATCCCTTCTTGATTCTTCCATACTGAATCTTTTTAGTACTTTGTCAATATATGCACTCTGACTAGGCCAAGCAACCTACGCAACTATCACGATAAATCTTTATTCTAAGGATGTAGGCTGCTTCCCTAAGTCCTTCATGGAGAAGCACTTGGATAACCAAGTCTTTATCGATTGCAAGTTTGGTATATATCCTGATCAGAAGTTGCATCGACATACAAACACTAGGAATGCCACTGCGCTTCCACTCACTTTCTTGTAACATAGGATTCGTCTTCGTTCTGATAAAACTGAATCTTTTACGGCTTCATCGAAATGAATGTTCCAGCTCTTGAAGCTTGCTTGAGTCCATAAATGGATCTCTGCAACTTGCATAACCTATCAGCTTTCCCATTAAGAACGAAACCCAGGTTGTGTCTATACACATCCTTTTCAAGGTTTCCGTTCAGGAAAGCTATTTGACATCCATTTGCCAAATCTTAAGTCATGAATGCAGCAATCCAGCATAATCTGGATGGATTTAATCATGGCAACCGGCGAAAAGTTTTCTTCATAGCAATACCATGAATTTGTTTGAGACCTTGGCAAACAGTCGTTCTATAAGTATGCACCTTGCCATCCATGTCAGTCTTCTTCTTGAAGACCCACTTACACCCTATGGGTTTTACCCTTCAAGTGGTTCCTAGAGAGACCATACTTGGTTCTGGTACATGGAGTCCATCTTGATTTCATGGCTTCAAGTCATCTAACAGAATCTGGATCCGATATAGCGTCTTCGTAGGTTCGGGTTATTCATCTGGTAGACTAGTACGTCACCATGTTAATGGTGTACTCTCCCAGATCTATGTAGCTCATATGCTACTTGAGGTGGTTCATTTTGATCACTGTTGTGGAGGTAACCTCCTCATGATGTTCAACCATGTCAAGTGGACATTATCCCGTCCTTCATCTAGTGGAATTTGCGGTTCTAGAACTTCATCGAGCTACTTTTCTCCCACTAGTACTTCTTAGAAAAAAAATCTTTTTCTAAGAAGGCACCAGAACAAGCAACAAAAATTTGCGCTCTTCGGGGTGGTAGAAATAGTATCCTTTGGTCTCTTGGATACCCTACAATATACATTTAAGGATTTTAGGCCCAACTTGTTCGAAGTCAATTTCTTAACATGAGCTTTGCAACCCCAAATCCTTAGATAAGACAAGCTGGGCTTTCACCAACCGTAGCTCATATGGAGTCTTATCTACAGACTTTGATGGCACGCAGTTCAAAACATGAGTCACAATTTTAGGGCATAACCCAAAAAAGATGCAAGTAAATCACTAAAACTCATCATGGACCTAACCATATCAAGTAAGGTCCTATTCCTCTTTAGACACTCCATTGTGTTGGGGTGTATAAGGAGGGGTGAGTTGTGATACTATCCCACATTTCTTCAGGTATTCAGAAAACCCTGAGCTTAAGTATTCACCTTCTGATCCTACCGAAGAGCCCTTAATACTTTTGCCCAACATATTTTGTACTTCATTCCTGAATACCTTGAATTTATCAAAGGCTTTAGATTATGTCTCATAAGGTAGACATAACCATACCTACTGAAATCATCAGTAAATGTGATGAAGTATGAATATTATCTCTGACCTCAACTGTTGTGGACCGCTACACACTATGGGTGATGCCTAACAACTCAGTAGCCCTTTCAACTTGTTGTGAAAAGAGACTTGGTCATTTGCCTAACAAGCATGACTGCATACCTCAAAATGTGAAAGTCAAAGGGTCTAAAACTGTATCCCTTTGAAGTTTGCAATGCGGGTCATTAACATGACCCAATCTACAGTGCCAGAGGCATGTCTGGTTTTGATCGCTATTTTTAGCTTTCTGGTTTAAACATTCAGAATATCTTTATTGTTTAAGTCAAGAACATATAATCCATTATATAACCTTGTGATTCTAAATAGAATACCATTCAAACTAAAGGACAACAATCCATTAGATATCTGAAAATGATACCCTTTATTATCCAAAGGGATATGAAATAATATTTCTAGAAATAGAAGGACGTGATAACAGTTATGTAGTTCCAACAACAAGCCCGTAGGCAAACATAAACAGTAAGTCCCTATAGCTAATGCAGCCAAAGTGCTCCATTTCCAACTCGTAGGTCCACCTCTCCCTTGGCGAGAACTCTACTCTGCTTAGTCCCGCACATCAGTACAAATGTGAATACCACATCCTATGTTAATGACCAAGATGTTGAGGGAGAGAAGTTAATCTCAATCATAAACATACCTAAAGTCGTAGCATCTGACTTCTTCTTGCTTCTGAGGAAAGCCTTGCAGTGTTTCCTCTAGTGGCTGGGCTTACCACAAAAGAAGCAGACTACTTTGCCTTTCCTATGCCACTCTCAGGCCGCCAAGAGCAACTTGTCCTTTGGGCTTAGCCTTGGCCTTGCCTTACCGTTACCCTTTCCTTTATTGGCAACAACTAGTAAAATAAGCTTGGACTCTTCAAGTCCTGTTCTGCAGTCCTCAGCATGTTCAAAAGTTCGACAGGGTTTTCACCATCGTCTTCATATTGAAATTCATTATGAACGGTGCATAAGAGTCAGGCAAGGATTGCAGAATCAAATCCAATTGTAATTCTGCATCCAACTCAAATCCCAAAGTCTCAAGTCTCTCTATGTGCTCGATCATCTTGAGCACATGAGGACTAACTTGGGCTCCCTCAGTCAGACGACTCCAAACAGTGCTTTTGACACCTTGTACCTCTTATCGAGCACTTCCTTCTTAAAATCTCCTTGAGGTGTAGATAATGGAAGTAACGTCCATATTTCATGCTGTTTTGTAGCAGGTGTCATCGATGCTAACATCAAGCATTGAATGCCATCAGCATCATCAAGGAAATTTTGATAAGTATCCTTTACTTCCGGAGTGGCATCAGGATCAGGCTCAACCAAGTATGGGTTTTCAAGGATATACAATTTCTTTTTCGACTTGAGTATAATCCAAAGATTACGATACTAGTCTGAAAAATTGGATCCATCCAACCTATTTCTTTCTCGATTATCGGCCGCAGGTTCATTTGCTCATTTTGGTGAATCTACAATTGCAAAAAAGATAAAGTCATTATAAAGTTCATTATTATTTAATATGTCTTTATTAAGCGATGCTCCCAATATTTTATTCAAGTCAATAACCCTCACTGTTAACTCGGGAAAGCCTGTTGACTTTCCTAGTGGAATGAGATCCCATCCTTCCCATTTCAAACCTTCGCTTTGGCGAACAAGCCAAATGAGTTGATTAGGTGGCCAACAAACTTAATCCACACCAGTTGTAGCTCCTACTATCAACCTTAAATGTGAAAAAGCCAAAAGCCAATCACGCAATCCAATGGACACTACATGCCATCGTCCTCAAGTGTGATTCTCAGTATCAGTCGAGTGGACACTACATGTCACCACGTACACACATATGCGTACTGCTCTACTATGCCTATGACGCGTTTATCAACCTTCGCTTTGGCAAACAAGCAAAACCATCATTTTTAAGTTGACCTATCCCATTAAGGAAAACTCCAATGCATTTTAATCTCACGGTAGAAGTGTACCCTTCGCTTTGGCGAACAAGGTTTCGACGAACAGTGGTTTGATTAAAACATGGTGTTGGAAGGCTTACGTGACTTAATATCCTTTAATTGAGGGTTTGTTACTTAATGTCTCACCATATTATTATCTTTGTTAGAATGACATTGTTTGGCAGTTATTGAACTTCACCTTATCATGCATTCTAAACCAAATATTAAAACATGCCGGTACATGGCCCAACTAAAACCGATTTCCTCGAGCCTAGATGAATCGGTGGGTCACCTAGGGGTCCTGTAATAAATATCTTGAGTCTTCAAGTATGGTTGCCTCATCTTTTGCTCCGTCTTTAAATACATTACAAAAACATCATTCTAAATTTACAATAAAAAAATTATAGAAAATTCTTTACATCAATAAATTTAGAAACCTCGATTTATATTCGAAGGGAATGAGATGAGAAGAGAATGCACATTGAGAAGAGGAGAAAGGTAGGACACACAGGCCCTACTTAATAAATTTACAACCATACATACCCAAAAATTTTAAAACATTCACCATAGGTCTAAGGCTCATGTACCGGGCACCATGCAATATACAAACAAGTACATAGCATACATTTCAAAACAATCAATTTTTGAAATTGGTAAGTTAATTATTAATTACCTCCTGATAATTTACAGACATTTGGTCTAAAAGTTTTGAAACTTTACAATCTAGCCCCTACGCACTCAGAAGTGTGCTCACTGCGGCGATGAGTTAGATCACCGCAGCGTGTGGTGATTAACTTGATGTTCACGCTTAACGTCCGATCGCAGCGGCGATGGGTTATATCGCCGCAGGGAGCGCTGATTTTGTACAACATTCGTCCTAAGGACGATCGCCGCGGCGATGGTTTATATTGTTGTGGCGAGCAATCAAAGTGAAAGCCAAACACGCATGCCGCGGCGATGAGTTATATCGCTGCGGTGAGCGTACACTGATCTGTAGCTCCGAATCAGTTCAACTAGTCACCAACAACACACCAAACGGATTTTGCAATCAATCATAAACACTAATTTCAACAAAAATCCATAACCCAATATACCAAACTTGCAGATCGTCAACAAATTAAAATTAATCGATTAATTTATTTCTTAAAACATGCTTTTAAGGCAGATTTTACGCAGATTCTTTAAGGCAACATATTATCAATTCAATATATGTAATAAACCGTTCACATAAAACAATAAAATCTGGTACCCTGGGCTCTGATACCACTATTAGGAAACGATCCATTGACGCAACAGAAAACAAAAAATTAATAACAACATGGATCGTTCCATAGAACCAAGATCAGGGCACAAATTCACAGTTTATATCAAAATAAGAATCTGCAGAAAATTAGTTTAGAGTTTAAGAAATCATACGCACATTTGGAGGCTCCTCCAACTTTGTCTCTAAATGTATTTTGCTACCGACCCAAGTGTAGGATCGAACCAATGTAGTCCACATGAAGATAATCGCAAGGAACTAAAGAGGGATTTGCTAGATCCTCTTTAGCCTTAAGAACAAAGAAGAAAATGAAGTGTGTTTGATTTAAAACCAAAACCCAAATCTGGCGTGAGAGAGTTTTCAAGGGGCTGTAGCTTTTTCTTTTCAATCAATTGAAAATGAAAAATCTTTTCTTTTATAGTGCAAATTTAATTGCCCTATTCCCTTATGGAATAGGCTTGGGCTCTAACCCAAACACCCCTTGTTTCCAAACACTCCCATTTAGATATTTTAATTTTGTTTATCATTTTCTCAATTAAAATCAATTAATATATATATATTTAATATATATTAACATTTAACAATAATGATAACTTATTTAAATATATGTGAACACATATTTAAACGTAATCTCACTTATTTAATTTTTCTAACAAATTAAATAAAGGCTACGACCTCAGCAAATTTAATTGCACTGTGAAATTATCAAAATACCCTTTCAGCTAAAAAAACAAAAACGCCTTTCTTACTTCCTGGCTCTTAAATTATCTTCTATGTGTGTGACCTATAGGCTCCTCATCTTACCAGCAGTGTATAGTATCGCGATTAACACCAATTAATCGTCTCACTATATACAAACCAAGATTGGCCCCTAGCAAGGCATCATGGCCACCCGAATGATTCGGATTCAGCAAAGTAGCTACCTGTCAACGATATGGTTACCGTACAATTCGATCCTTTCATCATCCATTATCTCGATGAGACTGAGGCATAGAAAGAGTGTCAACCTTCTGTTACTCTCGATATTGTGTATTCAGTTACTGGACCAATGACCTGTATTATAAACTGGATCGAGTAACAACTCAATCCCACTGTGGCTACAGTTTTAGTGTCATTGCCATTTACTGAATTGCGTCGTGAGATAACTTATCCCGTACCCTGGAGTGATGAATCCTCTGTGCATCCACCATAGTCTTGATACACTCCTTAATGTAGCCAATCACCACCATACCGACAGCTTTGAAAAGAACTGTGTTAGGCTAGTGTCAAACTACACCAATCGGTGCACAAGGCACTCCAGTGATCTCAAGTCTAAGGATCACATGCACCATCATTCGTTTAGAGGATTTGTTCTATAGACACTGGAGTTACCATCCATATGGAATCCTTTGGTGGGTCAGTTCAGTGAACTTGCCTATAACAAGCACCCATGTCTTGCACCAGGTTGTCGCCAAACAACCTTGGCAAGTGAGATCAGTCATTGCCCTTCGACAGGGTCATTCAACACTATGATAGCCTTACCGTATTATCTGTGCCCTTACTTCAAAATAATACTGGGGCTACGGACATTTCTAGAATGACCACCATATGTGCTCATAGGGTTCTCATTATCAAGATTTGAAACACTTGATACCCTCATCACGGTTCTACCATTCTAAGGACATATATTAGTACATACAATGATGATTTATGCGATATAGTATAAAACGCCTTTTATTGATCAATGAACATTATTACAAAGAGTCAATTCTACAATAATTGATTGGCTCTAGGGCATCTACTCTAACACCGAAGAGATTCAATATGGAAGTATCCAATAAAGGATATCTTCCGATGTCACATGGTGTCTATCTCTATAAGGATATGTGTCCTAAAACTCACGATGAGAGAGATAGAATGAAGAGGATCTCATATGCGTCAACAATTGGATCCATCATGTATGCCATGCTGTGTACTCGGATTGATGTCTCGGATTCAGGTGAGCATCACTAGATAGCTTTCAAGAATATCCTTAAGTACCTGAAAAGGACTAACGATATGTTCTTGGTTTATGGAGGGGAAGATGAGCTCACTGTAAGAGGATACAATGATTCTAGTTTCCAAACAGATAAAGATGATTATCGCTCGCAATCCGGGTTTGTACTTTGTCTCAATGGTGCTGCAATGAGCTAGCAGAGCTCCAAGCAAAGCACTGTAGCAGATTTCACAGTGGAAGCTAAGTATATCGCATTATCCAATATGGCCAAAGAGGCGGTTTGGATGAAGAAGTTCGTCACTTATGTAACACCCACATCGAGGTAAGTAGCTTTACTTATTCCCTAATACCCTTAGTTGAATTTTGTTAAAGTTCTCTTGAACAAGGGTGAAGAAAATCCCTTAAAATTTCATTAGGGGTAAAATGGTCTTTTCACTCATAATTAGTTGAAAATGTGGGGAGTGAAAAAAGATAGAATTTCATGGAGAATGCAATAAAAATGAGGGCATTATGGTAATTGACTAAAGGACATAGATGGAATTTCATAGAAAGTGCAAGGGTAGAATGGGAAACTATAAATAATATTTTGTTATATCAAGAGTTGAAGAATGAAACCCTAGCCATTTCTTCCCCTCTTTCACGCCACCTTCATCCCTAAANCATTGTGGCCACAGTTTTAGTGTCATTGCCATTTACTGAATTGCGCCGTGAGATAACTTATCCCGTACCCGGGAGTGATGAATCCTCTGTCTATCCACCATAGTCTTGATACACTCCTTAATGCAACCAATCACCACCATATTGACAGCTCTGAAAAGAACTGTGTTAGGCTAGTGTCAAACTACACCAATCGGTGTAACACCCCACTTGAGGTACGTAAATCAGATTTGCTGTATTACTTAAAGGATTCACTGTTTCAGTCAATTGAGTTTGTATGTTGTTGTGGTTAGTTGATTAGCCTTTAATTAAAATGGTATGTTGTATTGGTTAAGTGTTTGCCTTGGTCTGGTTGAAATTTGGTGAAGTTTGGAAATTCAAGCTTCACCGGGGCGAAGAAGAAGCTTCGCCGCGGGGATGAGGAGCTGCACCCACGGGTAGGCTCTGCCGTGTTTCGCCAGGGCGACGTATTGTTCTTCGCCGCAGCGAAGAGCCTAACAAAAAGTTTCTTGAGTTTTCTAGAGAATTCTTCCTTTGGGGCACAATGACCTTTCTACCCCTAATTAGCAGGAAAAGTGGGGAGTAAAATGTAAGGAAATTTAATAGAGATTGTGTTTGGATGGGGGTGTATTGGTAAAGAATCAAAGGATATAGATGGAATTTCCAAGGAAGGGCAAGGGAAAAATGAAAAATAATGATTATAATATGAGCTAAAAAGGGTTAAGTGTAGAGAAACCCATTAATTCATCCATTTCCACCGCCTCTTCCATTCTCTAATTTCTCTCAATTTCTCCATCCAATTTTCCAAGATTTCTAAGGAGTTTAGAGAGCTTTTGGGAAATTTTTGGTAGAGCTTTCATCTAAAGCATCCTAAGGTAAGGATTCTTGCTTTAGATATAGATTTTCTTGTATTTGTATCTTGAAGCCTCATGGTTTTATGGTTTAAAGGTGTAGAGAAGGGACAAGGTACTAAGGAGAAGTATTAGTGGAACCCCTCCATTAAAGGTAAGTAAATCCAAATTAAATTGAGATTTAAGAATTCATTTGAGTAGAGATTGTGTATGTATATGTATGTATTATGCTGGTTGAGAGATTGAGATGTTATGAGTATTTATCTATGTTGATATTGATTATAATTGAGTTATGAGAAGTGTTGTGATTGCATGATGATGAGTTGAGTTTGATTGAAGTTGGAGGGAGTTTTGGGCAAACCCTATGGGAGTGTTTTTCCTTGACAGGAATTTAGAGTGTATGAGGGAGTTTTCCTCCCATTTTGGATGGTTAAAGAGAAGAGTAGAGTTATAGATAATTAGAGCTTTTGTATGCATAAGAGTTGTTTGATGAAATGCCTAAGTGGAATCTGCCCTGTCACAGACGTGACTTTCTAAGTGATTATTGGGCATCTTACGGATTGAAGTGGGCTGAGACCAAAACATAAGAATTATAGCCCTGTCTCTAAGCTTTAGAACAAGACCAAAACCGTAGCAATCTGATGTGTATAACGCAAGTTATGCCCTTTTTAGTGTGACCTGTGCAGAATGACTGTTTTGATGCAATCTTGTATTTGGCACTTCATAAGTGCATTAGTGAGCATGAGCTATCCATATGAATTTTTATGCTCTTAAGAAGTAGCTTGAGACATAGTAGAGAAATTGAGTATAAGATACTTTAAGAGCTAAGAGAAAGAGAGAATGAGCACTAGAGAATAAAAAGAAAAGAGAATAGAGTAGGTTGTGCGATGGGGAACCCGTGAGTAATGGGTAGAGTATTCCCGCATGTACGCCACATTGAGAGCGGCATGAGTATGAGAAAGAGAAGTGGTGTAGCCTGTGAGAGTGCATGCGGATGAGGGCTATACCCGAGTACCCAAGAGAGACATTATACACTCACATGGCCAAGGGTTCCGAATCCATGCATAACCGAGTCCGATCGGCTAAAACGAGTAGAGGTCATGTAAAGTGGGAGCGAGTCCCGGCCGTGCCCCCAGTAAGATGGGGCCGTGACTTACTAGTTCTAAGAAAGAGAAAGAGATAGAAGTACCAAAGAGAAATTGAATGAGAAGTACCAAAGAGAAATTGAATGAGAAGTTGTAAGGAAAGAATTAGAGTGAGAGTTACAGGGTTAGACGAGTAGCGGATTTACTTACTGAGAATTGTTTTAGTGCTCACCCCGTTATTTCCTATGTTTGCAGGATCCAGGTGAGGGCACGGTCGGATGGACATCGACACGCAAGGGGAAGCGGTTACACTGTCCACCATGTTTTTGACGACTTTTGTACATATTATAATTTTGTGTAAAAATGTATATGTTTGTAAAGCATATATATATGTTTAATAAAAAGAAACTTTTGGGCCCAATTTTCTTATGCTATTTTATATGTATTTTCTTATATAAATCATATGAGTATTTGAGTAGACAGTGGTTGTTACAATTGGTGCACAAGGTACTCCGGTGATCTCAAGTCTAAGGATCACATGCACCATCATTCGTTTAGAGGATTTGTTCCATAGACACTGCAGTTACCATCCATATGGAATCCTTTGGTGGGTCAGTTCAGTGAACTTGCCTACAACAAGCCCCCATGTCTTGCACCAGGTTGTCGCCAAACAACCTTGACAAGTGAGATCAGTCACTGCCCTTCGATAGGGTCATTCAACACTATGATAGCCTCACCGTATTATCTGTGCCCTTACTTTAGAATAATACTGGGGCTACGGACACTTCTAGAATGACCACCATATGTGCTCATAGGGTTCTCACTATCAAGATTTGAAACACTTGATACCCTTATCACGGTTCTACCATTCTAAGGACATATATCAGTACATACAATGATGATTTATGCGATATAGTATAAAACGCCTTTTATTGATCAATGAACATTATTATAAAGAGTCAATTCTACAATAATTGATTGGCTCTAGGGCATCTACTCTAACACTGAAGAGATTCAATATGGAAGTATCTAATAAAGGATATCTTCCGATGTCACATGGTGTCTATCTCTCTAAGGATATGTGTCCTAAAACTCACGATGAGAGAGATAGAATGAAGAGGATCTCATATGCGTCAACAATTGGATCCATCATGTATGCCATGTTGTGTACTCGGATTGATGTCTCGGATTCAGGTGAGCGTCACTAGATAGCTTTCAAGAACATCCTTAAGAACCTGAAAAGGACTAAGGATATGTTCTTGGTTTATGGAGGGGAATATGAGCTCACTGTAAGAGGATACAATGATTCTAGTTTCCAAACAGATAAAGATGATTATCGCTCGCAATCCGGGTTTGTACTTTGTCTCAATGGGGCTGTAGTGAGCTAGAAGAGCTCCAAGCAAAGCACTGTAGCAGATTTCACAATGGAAGCTAAGTATATCGCATTATCCAATATGGCCAAAGAGGCGGTTTGGATGAAGAAGTTCGTCACTGATGTAACACCCCCATCGAGGTACGTAGCTTTACTTATTCCCTAATACCCTTAGTTGAATTTTGTTAAAGTTATCTTGAACAAGTGTGAAGAAAATCCCTTAAATTTCATTAGGGGTAAAATGGTCTTTTCACTCATAATTAGTTGAAAATGTGGGGAGTGAAAAAAGATAGAATTTCATGGAGAATGCAATAAAAATGAGGGCATTATGGCAATTGACTAAAGGACATAGATGGAATTTCATAGAAAGTGCAAGGGTAGAATGGGAAACTATAAATAATATTTTGTTATATCAAGAGTTGAAGAATGAAACCCTAGCCATTTCTTCCCCTCTTTCACGCCACCTTCATCCCCAAATCTCTCAATTTCTCAATCTTTTTCAAGGGAAATTCATAGATTTTGGGTATTTTTAGTGGAATTTCAATCCCAAGCATCCTTAGGAAGATCCTTGCACTAAGATATGAGTTTTAATTTTTAAAGTGTGAATTTTATGATTTGTGTCATAGGATTTAAGAGAAAGGGAGTGGATCAAAGAAGACTACTAAAGTGTGGATTGCTCACATCTAAGGTAAGTAAACCCAACCAGTTATGATTGGAGTAATAATGTGTAGAGAATTTCTTAAAATATGTACTTATATATGAAAAATTGTGTTGGATGGATGTTGAATGATGGTTAGAATATACATATATGTACTTATATATTATATATTATATATATATATATATATATATATTATATATATTATTTTATTTTCTTTAATACGTGTATTTTCCGAGTATACTAGCTAGAGAGAAAGTATTACAACTGAAGTTGGTGTGGTCTCTGGCGTGTGTCGTAGGCAACCAGAATAAACCTTCCGAACTAACTATGAACTGAAATAGGGGAAGCAAGGGTCGATCCCACGAAGAATGTCTAGCGAATTTGTGTTATGTGAACAAAGCTGGGGGTTTTGGTAAAACAGAAAACGTTCTTAGCAAAAACCAAAAAAAAAAAAAAAAAAACAAAAAAAAAGTTCAATTCGAAATCAATTAATATAACGAAACTTGGTCTCCATCAACATCCACCATCGAAATCTCACAAATGATCATTGATGCAAAAATAATCAATTCATACATTGAATATTCACCGTTGGAACTATTTTCCTATCTCTCCTTAATTTTAATTAATTAGGAAACAAGCGTTTAATAATCTTACCATAAACAACCCTAGACAAGCGCCAAGATTTAATCTAGTGGCAGCCTAAGAATTAGAGAGATCGATGAAGCTAAACAACACAAACACAAGCGGTTGTATTTAATTTAGTGAATGTTCTTCATAAGGTTATTAATTCCTGATGCAGCAAATTAATAACCCTAATTGCTTACAAGTTGGAGGGATCAAACAATTACGGATTTGATATCAAACTTAGCGGAGATTTTAACAAATAATACACTAGTAGGCCTCTAGTAATTAAATGTATCAATCATGAAAATATGCACAGAATAACATTCATCAAAACCAAACACGAAAGAACACTAAAATAACATGATTAGATTCACAGTTGGTTGATTCCGAGGTCTCCGTTTCCGACGACCAGTTACAAAAGTTTTTTAGCCGCTCATGCCATCAACCAAAACTCAAAAAGAAAGAAAAATTCCAGAGAAGAGAAGAGAGAGGCGTGGTCCCCAAACCTAATCTGATCTCCCCTTTCAAAAATCTAATTCAAGTGTTTGAATTCAACTCAATCTCTAAAATATTCTAATATCCTAAAATCAATATCCTAATCTGATTCTAATTATTGAAAATTAATAAAATCTTAAAAATAAAAAAAGGAAAGTGATGTGTCCAGCTGTCGTGATGCCACACTTCAAATCTTCAAATAAAATGCCCCTTGGACATGCATTACAAGGCAGAATGTTCCAGAACACGGTAGTGCAGATGCGTCAACTTCAAGCCCAATTACCACCTTGATTCAGCAAGTATCTCAAAACTCAAAACATAAAAGTTGTAGATATATTTCTTAGGTTCTACAGAATTTTGAATCATCTCAATCGGAGCTTGATGAGAGGTTATGCCCAAATACGAAAACAATGTCAAAACTGTCCGAATTCACTTAATTAGTTCCGTTTTGCATTAACGCTCCCATTTGCTTCCTAAGTCAAAATAGAATAAAAATCAGTAAATTTTAGGCAGCAAATAGGTATAAAAGACAGGCATTAAGGGGGGTAAATATGACATTTGCATTCTCATCAAATTCCCCCACACTAGCTTTTGCACGTCCTCGGGCAAACTAATTCAAACAAACTACACTCCAGTCAAATCCAGAACACCATCATCTCAAGTCATCCAGAACATTAAAAGATGATAGAAAACAGTATTTAATCCATGCATATTCATACCTACATAGGAGCAGCAAAATAAAATAAAGTAGAGTTAATGAAATTCATCTCTCTCATCATTTTCCACAATTACTCTCATTAGTCAATGCAAAACAGGAAACTAATCACAACCAATTCGTGTACAACTCACCTCTCAATTTTTCTTTACTGTTTCTCTTACTACTACAAATTGGTAGCAAATAAGGATACAATTTTTTTTCTCTTTTTTTTTTTTTTTTTCTGTTTTGAAAAGAATGAGTGCATTTTAGCTCCATCTCAATTCATGGTTGTTGTTATGAGTGAGTGCGTTTCACGCTCCATCTCGACTCACCAGATACCTTTCTTTCTTTTCCTATTTGCTTAAACCCAAATTTAGGAGTAGCTTAAGAGAAACAATTTTTTTTTTCTTTTAAGGGTTGTTATACACTCTCAATCATGCTTCGTCACCAAGTCTACACAACTTCTCAAGACATATTATTTAAACTACAAAGATTCAATATGATTGACTCTATTTTATGAAAGATTGCTAACATCCTAAGTCAAGGAATATGCTCACACACAAAGTCAAGTTATTATTTCATGCTACACTAGACGTTCAAAGACATGACTAAGGCATAAACCTTCCTAAAAACAAATGCGGATTTCGTTTAAGGTGTACGTGGCGTGTGTTATACCCGAGGTTGCCAAGTACTGCTAGGCAGTTTTTAAGGCGGGTTCTGGTTTCAGTCGATATACCCTTAAAATAGGCAGATTTTTTTTTTTTTTTTTTTTTTAACACTAAAAACAGAACCTAAACAAAACCTAAATCCCCTCCCCCCACTTAAAACTGACATTGTCCCCAATGTAAGGAAATGCAAAGAAAAGGCAACAATAACCAAATTTAAAATGCTAGAAAAGAAAACAAAATCCCTTGGGTTGCCTCCCAAGCAGCGCCTTTGTTTATTGTCGTTGGCTCGACCTAATGGTTTTCTTCTTGCGATGCACTGAGTTTACCGGAGATTTTCACCGGTAACGTTCTTCGTCTCAAGGAACACGTTTGAGGTAACTAGGGAGAGGCTTCAAATCTGGAACGGGATCCGCAAAACAAAAGGTAAAGGCCTCGTTGAAATGGTAAGCAATATAAGGAACGTTACCTGTGTTGCTGTAACTTTGGAGAATCATTTAACGCTGCAACAGTCTCGCAAATCAGTACTCAAGGGAACTCCTCATTCTCCGAATCTCCTTAACCGCACAAAGTGCTCTCTATTTCTGGACGAATGTTAAATCACCAAGATGAGAGGACCTGGTATAAAACAAAAAATCCAATAAAAGAAATAGGAAAAATGACAAATAATGAAAACAACAGAAAATAAAATAAAAATAAAATTAAAAATGACCAAAAACACAAAAACAGTCAACAAAAAATATTAAACGTTGTTTTTTGGCCTCCAGAGGGTGGGCTAGTGAATAAATTCACTAGTCCTGGTAGAATTTGTTTCTTCGAAACGGTCTCGCACCACTCCTAATCCAACAAATTTTGCCGTGAAAAGTACTGCCAAAATTTTTTTTTTTTGTTTTTTTTTTCTTTTCTGGAAAAAAAAATAAAATAACAAACGAAATCAGAATCAAAAGAACAAAAAAAAAAAAAAAAAAAAAAACTAGAATCCCTCCCCCGCAACGGCGCAAAATCTGGCGTGCTGTCATAGGCACCCAGAATTAAAACCTTCGAACCTAACTACTGAACTATAATAGGGTAAGCAAGGGTCGATCCCACGAAGAGTGTCTAGCCGAATTTGATGTTATGTGAACAAAGCTGGGGGGGTTTGTGTAAAACAGAAAACGTTCTAGCAAAACCAAAAAAAAAAAAAAAAACAAAAACAGTTCAATTCGAAATCAATTAATATAACGAAACTTGGTCTCCGTCAACATCCACCACGGAATCTCAACTGATCATTGATGCAAAAATAATCAATTCATACATTGAATATATCACCGTTGGAACTATTTTCCTATCTCTTTAATTTTAATTAATTAGGAAACAAGTGCTCTTAATTAATCTTACCACTAAAACACCTAGACAAGCGCTCAAGATTTATCTAGTGGCAGCCTTAAGAATAGAGAGATCGATGAAGCTAAACACACAAACACAAGCGGTTGTATTTAATTTAGTTGAATGTTCTTATAAGGTTATATCCTGACGCAGCAAATATACTACACCAATTGCTTCACAAGTTGGAGGGATCAAACAATTACGGATTTGATATCAAACTTAGCGGTAGATTTCAACAAATAATACACTAGTAGGCCTCTAGTTAAATGCATCAATCATGAAAATATGCACAGAATAACATTCAATACTCAAACACGAAAATTGAACACTAAAATAACATAGATTAGATCTCACAGTTGGTTGATCGAGGTCTCCGTTTCCGACGACCAAGTTACAAAAGTTTTTTAGCCGCTCATGGCCGCCTCAACAAACTCAAAAAGAAAGAAAAATTCCAGAGAAGGAGAGAGAGAGGCGTGGTCCCTCCAAACCTAATCTGATTCTCCCTTTCAAAATCTAATTCAAGTGTTGAATTCAACTCAATCTTCCTAAAATATTTAATATCCTAAAATCAATTATCCAATCTGATTTAATTAATTGAAAAATATAATAAAATCTTAAAAATAAAAACAGGAAAGTGATGTGTCCAGCGTGTAACTCGTGTGCCACATGTGTCTCAAATCTTCCAATATAAACTACCCTTGGACGTGCATTACAAGGCAGATGTCAGAACATCGGCAGTGCAGATGCGTCAACTTCAACAGCCAATTACAGCCTTGATGCAGCAAGATAGCATCTCAATCAACTCAAAAACATAAAGTTGTAGATATATTTCTTGGCGTTTACAGAGTTTTGAACATCTCAATCTGAGCTCAGATGAGAGAGTTATGCCCAAATACGAAACAATGTCAAAACTGTCCGAATTCAATAATAGTTCCGTTTTGCAATTAACGCTCCATATTGCTTCTAAGTCAAAATAGATAAAAAATCAGTACATTTAGGCAGAAAATAGGTAAAAAAGACTAGGCATTAAGGGGGGTAAATTGACATTTTGCATTTCATCATCTCCACTATTGTTGAACCAATAGAAGTCTATTGTGACAACAATGGAGCAATAGCTCAAGCGAAGGAGCCAAACCTCACCAGTGATCTAAACACATACTTAGGCATTATCATTCCTCAGAGAAATGGTTGAGAGGAAAGATGTGCAGATTAGTAAAGTGCAATATATAAACAATCTCGCTGATCCACTAACAAAGCCTTTATTGCAGCAAAAGCATGAAAAGCACTTAAGGTCATTCAATATGAATACATGAATGATTGGCTATAGTGCAAGTAAGAGATTGTTATATTAGGTTCCTAGAGCCAATCAATTATTGTAATATTGAGTCTTTGTAAGAAACGTTTATTTATCATAAAAGGCATATTCTTATATCGTGTAAATCATTATTGTAGTATTGATATGTCTTAGGATGGTAGAACCTGACAAGGGTATCAGTATTTCAAATCCTGATAGTGAGAACTCTATGATCACATATGTTGGCCATTCTAGAAATGTCCGTAGCCCTAGTATTATTTTGACCAAGGACACAAATATACGATAAGGCTATCATAGTTTTGAACAACCTTGTCGAAAGGCAGTGATTAATCTTACTTGTCAAGGTTGTTTGCTGACAACCTGGTGCAACATATGAGTGCTTGTTGTAGACAAGTTCACTGAACTGACCCACCAAAGGATTCCATATGGATGGTAACCCTAGTGTCTATGGAATAAATCCTCTAACAAATGGTGGTGCATGTGATCCTTAGACTTGAGATCACCGGAGTGCCTTGTACACCAATTAGTCTAGTTTGACACTAGCCTAACATAGTTCTATTCAGAACTATTAGAACAGTAGTGATTAGCTACATCGAGGAGTGTATCAAGACTATGGTGGATCGAAAAAGGATTCATCACTCTTGGGTATGGGATAAGTTATCTCACTGCGCAATTCAGTAAATGGAAATGACACTTAATTTGTGGCTATAGTGGGATTGAGCTGTTGCTCAATCCAATTTATCATTCCAGCCATTGGTCTAGTGACTGAATACAAAGATGTCGAGGATAACTAAGGTTGACACTATTTATGTACCTCAGTCTTGATGAGATAACAAATGATGAAAGGATTTGATTGCATGGTAACCATATCGTTCATAGGTAAATATTTTACAGAATCTGAATCTATCAGGTGGCGTTGATGCCTTGTTAGGGGCCAATCTTGGTTTGTGTGTAGTGAGACGATTAATTGGTGTTAATCGCGATACTGGTCACTGTCGATTTGATAAGAAGCCTATGGGTCACACACTTAGAAGATAATTTAAGAATCAGTTTGTGAAAGGGGTATTTTCATCTTTTAGGATAAAATCGTATTTTTGTAATCTTACGGTGCAATTAAATTTGCTGAGGTTGTTGCCTGTATTTAAATTTTATATTTAAATATATGTGGGCATATATTTGAATGAATTATTATTAATTAAATGTTAATATATTGTAATATATTAATTGATTTTAATAATAATTATTATTATATAAAATTAAAATACCATAAAATGGGTGTTTGGTTGCAAGGATAGATTAACTTGAGAATCCATGGCTATTCCTAATAGGATTAGGGTTTTAATTAAGTGATACTATATAAGTGAAACTTAAATTAAAACATTATTGAATTAATTCATTTATTCAATTAAAAGAAACCGTAGCCACCCTTGGGAAGCGAAATCAAATCAGAGATATTTAAAGGAGCCTTCAAACGTATGTAAGTAAATTCTAATCCTTATATGGATTTCTTCATTATACTGTTTTGTTTAAATGACATGAAAAATATTATAATCTATACCTGAATCTTGTATGTATACAAGATTCGGGAGGCTCTTTTAAATCAAATCAGAGATATTTAAAGGAGCCTCATGAATCTTGTATACGGGAGCCTCCAAAAGTATTCCAGTTTAATTTTGTTTTTTCGCTGCGTATGGGAGATCAATTACTTACAGGAAATACATCACGACTATGGTGGATCGACAAAGGATTAATCACTCTTGTATACAAGAGATATTATCTCAGTGAGATTCCAGTGATAGACAACAACCTTGGAATCTGTGGCTACAGTGGAATTGAGTTGAAGCTCGATTGGTCAATTAGTCCAATAATTGAATTTGAATAGATCAAGGTAGTTTATATTTGAAGCCGATAGTACTTATATGCTTCAAACCTTGATGAGATAATAGATGATGAAAGTAATTGATTGCACAGTAACCATACTATTGACAGGTAGCAAATTACATTGGATTTGAATCTGTTGGGTGACCCTGATGCCTTACTAGGGGTCAATCTTGGTTTGTGTGTAATGAGATAATTGATTGGGTGTCGATCACGATATTACACACTACTAGCATGATGAGGAGCCTTTGGGTCACTTATTCTTTCTCGCTTGGCCATGGAGTGTAACTGTTGATTGAGAGAGTTTTTATCTCAACCCTAATCTCACATCTTCTTTAGTATTCACATCAAGATCTAGTAAATCTCTTGTGTTGATCCTTGCTTTTGTGTGGATACCAGTGATTCGATCATACACTTAGATGGTGAGCCTTTTTCATTTGAATCCTGAAAAAGAGGTGGAGCTCCAAATGTGGGTATGGTTCTGATTCTTTTGTAGGTCTTGTTTATTTTATAGTGAATGAATATCGTCATACTCATGTTTGGATTTCAAGGCTTAATAGTGTTTAATCAGTAATTTTTTGTTTTCCACTACGTCATTCTCTTGACTAAAACACTAACAAATTCGAGCAAACGAAGATCTCTTCTTCACCCTTGACAGAGTCAAGAACCACCTTAGTGTTATTGCTTCCAGACATCTAAAAACCACAAAGACAAGCATAAGTCGAAGCTCTAGGGTTGCACCCTGAGTTCGTGTGCAAAGTGCTCTAGCTAACAGCTTACAACCACACTTTCCTTTGAGCTCCCAGTGCTAGAACCCTAAAATTAAGTAGTTGTCTAAATACTACCCCTAAACACTACCCCAAGACGTCCTAGACTAGGAAAAAAACCTCAAAGACGCCTAAAAACTCGCCGAAGTGTCAAAGAAAGCTCTGGCTCTTAGGGTTTGCTTGAAACAAAGAAGACGAAAAGCCAAAAATGGAAAGCAATGTTTCAAGTTTCATTATATAATGAGCAGGAATCAATCCTGGCCATTCACACAAATCAACGTGGCTCCAATCAAACGAAAAAGCGTAACCGTTGAATGAAAATATGAGTAACTGCCACAAGACACTACATCAGCATTTAATGCACCAAAAAAGAATGTTGTTTCAGTCATGGACATTAAATGCAGAAAAGACAACACTTCAAAAGAGAGAAATGTAAGTTGTTGTATGGGGTTTTACACAACGGAAATTAAAAGATCCCCAATAACAGCTATAAGCCCTAGATCCTTATACACAATTTTTTACATTATTAGCATATTAAATGATATTAAATAAAATGTTCTAGGTTTCATACTAACGTTTGGGAGCTTCTTCTTTGATGTGAATCACTACCACTCTGAGACAAGACTGATCTCTCAGTATCCATACAAAGACAAGACAACGATCACATAGCGATTTGAAGTGCTAGCCAAAACCACAAGGTTTAAGGATTCTCCTCCACAACAATAGGTGACCATGGCTTGGGGGAGAGAGAGAGAGAGAGAGAGAGAGAGAGAGAGAGAGGACAGCTAGGATTTTTAGAATACCCCTCTCACTTGTTTATCCTTGATTTGCTTTCTATGTGTGTGAACCGAAGGCTCCTCATCATATCGGCAATGAGTAGTATCATGATTGACACCCAATAAGGCATGTTCCCGGATACGTTATCAAGGTTGGTTCCCAGAGAGAGAGAGACAGAGTTTAGCAGTAAACTGGCACATGGGATAACACCAATTCCTAAGGCTCCGTATTGAGTGGCCTAGTAGAACTCTAGAAATTGAAGGAGTATTTCTAATAATCTTCTAAGCAAGGGTTTCCTCTAAGCAAGGGTTTCCTCTAACCAAACGAGTCTCCCTAGGGTGCACCAATCTTATTTAGTGGAAAAATAAATAAATAATAATGAATCACTCCAAACATGTATAGACCCCCCTTCCCCCCTCCCCCCAAAAACAGAATAAGATGATGAGGAAAAAAATAAAATTCTCGTGGCTTCATATGGATAATAGAAGGGGTGCCAAGAATTTAGAGAAATAATTATTTGACAAGTGATGACACGAGATAATAAGTTGGTGAGTGCAAAAGAGATATATTACTCTATGAGTGACCATAGAAGTAGATAAGAATAGTTAGCCCGAATATATGCCAAAAGGATAATTAAGATATCTGATATACCCAAGGATATTGTACGTTAAGCCCCAGAAAGACAGAAGAGTTATGCAGACTTAAAAGAAGAAATGTGGAATTCCAAGTGGGTAACAGAGTTTTTGTTAAGAATTGCCCCCATAAATATGCCTTAGGATTCAGCATAGATGAGAAAATCATTCTACGAAATTTAAGCCCAATTGAGATATCGCAAAGAACTGACAAGGGAACCTGTAGATTTATTGTAGTACAAATATGATACTTGATCTATCCCATGTTGTGTAGATTGGCAAGTTAATGAGTGATCCTTTGTATGTATCAAGGACAATGAAGTGGAAATTAGAAGAGAATCTAGTGTATACAAAGCAACCAGTTCAGATACTAGACAAAAAGATAATAAAAGTCTAAGATCAGAATATTCCACTAATGAGAGTCCTCTAAAAGAATCACAAAGTAGAGAAGACTACGCAATGGGTGAAGCAAGAGATGAAAGAATATGTTCCCAAGATAAGCGCTTGAATTTTGGGGATGAAATTCTTATAAGGGGGGAGAAATGTAATACCCACATTCAGAAATATGGTAGGGATTATTTTATAGTCATAGTGAATATATTTAACTAGTTTTATAGAGGAATTCCATAAAAATTTCAATAGGGGCAAAATGGTCATTTCACATTGAATCACATGTTCAAGTAAAAAGTGAGTATGATAAATATAATGTATTAAGTGTGCTAGCCATGAGAATAGAGTGGTAGAAAGTACACGTGATGTGATGCCGAGATAAATACGTGTTTGTAAAGTAATAGGAAGAAATTAAAAAAGTGATCATAGGGATCTCACAATCAAGACTTATCACTGCTTGATTCCCTCGTCATGATTGAACCACTCTAAGGGCATTTATTAATACATACATACAAAATATGCTTTACATAATATAATCAATGCCTTTTATATATAAAATATCCATGATCCACAAAGTCAACATACAACAATATGGTTAGCTTAGAGGCAGCTACTCTAACACTTTCGGCTTTCTCTTCATCTCAAATGTCAATAAGCTACCAATTAGCTCATCCATTTTAATTTTGGTGAGATCTTTGGATTCTTCAATCACGGTCACTTTCATTGTCCAACTTTCTAGCAATGAACGAAGGATCTTTTTCACAAGCTCAAGAGGATGAAAACTCTTTCCAAGACCTTGGAGGTCATTTATCAAGTTTGAGAATCTCTTGTACATGTTTCTAATAGTTCTCTCTAGCTAGTATACTCTGGGAAGTATAAAGTGAAACTCACTAAATATGTCATAGAAAAAAAAATATGTATATAAGTATAAGATAGTGTGCCCAAAACTAATTTTATTTCCATATACAAATTTCTATATCAAGTAACAAATTCTCGCAAAAATAAACTCAAGGTACAATCAAACAGTGTTGCCAAACTCCTCCGCTTCTTGACGTTCCATCCGACCTCATCTCATCTATTACCTGCAAAAATAGTGAAATCAACGAAGTGAGCACTAATTGCCCAGTAAGTAAACCCACTATGCTACTCCTTCTTCCTCCGTTACTCATATTCTGAATTTCTTTCCTTACATCAAACTTCTCTATTCTTCTCTGCTCTCTCTAAGATTCTAGTTTCTCGCTTACTGATATGTAAGCATAATTAGTAAAACTAATTCTAGATAATAGAAATGGCATAATGCATATGCACAAATGCATAGGAGATGCATTTTTTTCTGTTTTCTTTCTTTCTCTGTGCTTCTTTCTTTTTCTATTTCTCTTTTTTCTTTTCTCTTCTTTCTTTCTTTCTATTCTTTCTTTGCCGATCGGACTTGGTTGATGAATGGATTTGGAACCCTGGCCGTGTGAGTGTATTATGAAATTCTTTCTGGGTACAGTCCTCATCCACACGTACTTCTAACAGACTGTACAAATTCTTCTTTCTATTCTAAGGCCGCTCATTGAAGGCGGCGTGCATGTGGGGCTATTCTGTTTCTCTATCACTCACGGGTTCCCCATTGCAACAACCTTCTCTTCTCTTCTCTTTCTTTTAAATAAGAATTCAGTTTCTTTTCTTTTCTTTAATAATTGAATCTATAATGACTTTTCTTTTCTTTCTTTCTCTTTGTTCTTTAGTGTTCTCATATAGGTATGTATACATGTAGATGGGCTTATTCTTGTTATTCTTTCTAAACTCAAATGGTTAAATGCAAGAATGCAATATGGCATGTGGATATATCATTCTCTACCATTTACTAACTCGTATCAAGATCACAGGCTATCATATTCATGCATGCACTTCACTTAGAAATTTCATCAAACAATTTGCTTGCACATACAAACACTAAATTGGCTACACTCCTACATCTCTCTCAAGCCACCAAAATTTGGAGCAAAACTCCCTAAAATCAACTTCAAATATGGCTAGGAAATCACACTCCACAATTCTACTCCAATTCATTCATAAATCATCCAATCTTCCACCAATTCACCACATACATAAACACTACTTCTCATGGATGAATTCTAACCATCATTCATCATCAATTCCATCAACAATTCTCAACATACATACATATAAGAATCTCTCTACAGAATCATTGCCCAAATCATAACTAGGGTTGGATTTACTTACTTTAGATATGAGCAACACAAACACTTTAGTCTTCCCTTGATACAACTCTCCTTCTCTTAAACCCTAAGCATATAAACCATAAGAATTCAACACTTTTAAAATTTAATCTCACACTTTAGTGCAAGAATCTTACCTATGGATGCTTAGGATTGAAATTCTTCCAAAAGTGAACCAAATTCTATGGATTTCCTTGGAAAATAATTGGAGAAAATTTGAGAGCTTTTGGGGATGAAGGTGGCGTGAACAATGGGTGGAATGGCTAGGGTTTCAACTCTTGAACTCTTATTAACACATAATATTATTTATACTTTCCCATTTTACCCTTGCACTTTCTAAGAAATTCCACCTTTGCCCTTTAGTCAATTACAATAATGTCCTCATTTCCATTGCATTCTCCATGTAATTCTACTTCTTTCACTCCCCACACTTTCAACTAATTATGGGTGGAATGACCATTTTGCCCTTAAGCAAGTGCTCCAGAATTTTCTCAAAAATTGCAGAGAATTCTTTGCCCCGGCGAAGTTTTTTCTTTGCCTCTACGAAGTTCATCCTCCACCATTCCACATCCATTCTTTCATATTTCATCCAAAATCCCATCAACTCCACATATAATTACATCACTTCTCAACACATATTAATAAATCAATTCTCATCACATACTAATTAATCAATTCTCATCACATACTAATGAATCAATTCTCATCACATGAGAGAATTTGGGTAGAGAATGGCGTGAATGGAGGGGTAGAGTGGCTAGGTTTTCTCCTCTTGAACTCTTATTACATAATAATATATATATATAGTTTCCCATTTTACCCTTGCACTTTCTAAAAATTCCATCTATGTCCCTTAGTCAATTACAAGAATGCCCTCATTTTTATTATCTTCTCCATGTCATTCTATTTCTTTTCACTCCCCACTCTTTCATCTAAATATGAGTGAAATGACCATTTTACCTCTAATAACATTTTAAAGAATTTCCTTCACACTTGTTCAAGATAACTCTAACTAGATTCAACTAAGGGTATTAGGGCATAAATAAAGCTATGTACCTTGATGTGGGCGTTACACCTTTGCCCTTTTGTCAATTACAATAATGTCCTCATTTCCATTGCATTATCCATGTAATTCTACTTCTTTTCACTCCCCACACTGTTAACTAATTATGGGTGGAATGACCATTTTGCCCTTAAGCAAGTTTTCCAAAATTTTCTCAAAAATTCTAGAGAATTCTTTGCCCGGCGAATTTTTTTCTTTGCCTCGGCAAAGTCTGAAATTTCTGACACATGAATTTGGGCAGTGAGTTCATTGCCGCGGCTACAAAATTCCTTTGCTGTGGTGAAAAGTGAAAATGCCAATTTTCTTTCTTTCACCTTGGAATAAGTAATACTAAAGGCATTAAGAGATAAGTAGAGTTACGTACCTCGATGTGGGTGTTACAATGTTGGTGATGCTTTCTCTGGTTTTCATCTCAAACAACTCATAATCTCATAATAGCATCTCAATCTTTGATTCCTTTACTTGACTTGTTCCTTCATGAGTGGTTTCAAGAATTTCACGAGCTTCTTTATCGTTTCACATGCCGAAACTCTTCCAAACTCTGTAGAATCAAGAGAGCAAAACAAAATGTTAAGTGCCTTATCATTTAGACTTAATTTCTTTTCATCATCAGGCGTATAATGTTCTTCCTTTTTAGGAAGACTGGTTGAGGGGTTCATGGGAACGAAATTCCCTTGCTCTATTATTTTCCACAAGTTATAATCTATAGATCTAATATGGAGTCTCATTCTAATTCTCCATTGTGTGTAGTTTGTACCACAAAACAATGGGGGTCTATTAGTACAATAACCCTTACCAAACAAAGGTGTCGTTGAACTAGCCATATAGATCGATTAACTCTTGAAACTATTAGGTTTTCAAAACAAGAGCCTAAGCTCTGATACCAATTGTGAAACCCTAAATATGGCTAATATTCCTAGAGAGGGGTGAATAGGAATTAATAAAAATTAGCGCGGAATAAAAACTATCACCATGAGCAATGAGTTTAACAAAACAATTTTCAATAAATAAACTCAATAACCAAAGAATGACAATGATAATTATAATATTAATGAGCAATAAAGATACCCAATAGAGAACAATAAATGAAGTCAAGTTAAAATGATGAACAAGTAATAAATGTGAGCAATGAATGAATGTGCAAGAGTGATAAATAAGTTGAGAGAGAGAGAGAAAGAGAGAGAGAGAAATGCTCAAAGATTTATAATGGTTCAAAGCTATATCCATAAGCCTTCTACATTCACTTCTTCAAGGAAACCTCATTGAAGTTCCACTAGAATCGGATTGTACCAATACAATAGTTTTAAAGGATTTCACCAACACATACTAGATTGCCAAGATTGCACCTTGTTTTACATGATTTTGCAAACAAGGTTTAAATCAAAGTGTTTTGTGAATGGTTGCCTCTTCTCTTTAGGCTTACACACACAATAAGAACAAAGACACTCTCAAAGGTTTACAATATGAGTGTAAGTGAGAATATTTGATTTGGATTTTGAGCTTTAGGGATTATATGAGAATGTTCTCTAATTTTAATATAACTGTTCTCTACCTTTTGCATAAAGAAGTTGAGTTTTTATATCCCTTCAAATTTGAGTCGTTGCTTCATTTAATGCAACTCTGAAAAGTCTACAGAACCTAGAGGAATGGTCGTTTCATAATCGCAAATAGTCGTTCCTAACACAACTGATACCTTTTCTCATATCTAGGTTCCTAGAATGATAGTTCCACCACGCTATATGATCGTGCAAAGGCATCGCATGGTCATTCCACCAGGTGGAATAGTTTGACCAAAGGCTCTTCCAAATCCATTATTGTTATAACATTGAAAGCTAATGCAAACAACACCTTAACACTTCTAATAGCAACCATTCAACACCATGTGGCCTCCAATACTACAAGTTTTGCCACAATCAGCATCCACACTTCATTTTCTTCAATCTAACATAACAACTCATAAAACATAAATAGCAATAACTTCATGTATAATGAATTCAAGGCAATAAGTAGAATAAATGAGTTCAACTACACTTGCCATCAAATAATTCTATGCCTTAAAGCCTTAATTTAACGTTTCATAAAAATCTACAAACCCTAGCATAAACCCTAAAGTCATGGGAGGTTCTTCCCTACCTTTTTAAAGAATTCCTCCAACAAATCCTTTGCCTTTGTCTTCTTTTACACCTTAATCCTATATATATAACATTATACCTCAACGTCTACTTCAAATCTTCAAATCACATCAAAACTAAAGTTTTTAATCCTTACCTTAAACCCTTCAAATTGAAGATCCAAGGCTCCTATCTTGCTCTCCTTGAAAAATTATGCAAAACTCCTTGAAAACCTAGAGAAAGAAAGCTTGTTTCATGGAAGATTTGAGAGAAAATGGAAGAAATGTTGAAGAAAGGCTCTCTCCTTTGGCTTGAACGAATTTCATCTCATTTATAGGAAAATATTTCATTTATTTTCCAAAATTATGCAATTGGCCCAATTATTTTAATTGTATAACTCATAAGTCCTTAATTCTTCATATAAGGGCATTTTGGTCATTTCACACTAGACATAATTATTACTTAATTAATGCCATTAAATGCAATGAAGCCTACTCATCCTTGACTTTTTCAATGCTTATCCATAGGAAAAATGACCATTTCACCCCTAATGCCTTTCTATGGATAATTGATTCATACCGTTCCAAATGAATCGACTATTTTGCCCTTAGTTAGACTTTATGTTTTTTAACATAAAATTAACATCTAAATGACTCTTTTGAGTTAGGAACATACCTTTGACATCTTGGGTATTACACCAACATTATTCGCTATTGGGAATGAAATTGTAAACCCCCGCGTCAGCGTTCCAATGCTATAAGGTATGTAATTCTACCCTTAAAAGGATTTTTATCAATAAAAGGGTAAAATGGTCATTTTGTATGCATTATGAGGCATGAATGTTGTAAACTGTTAGGAATTGATGATACTGATAAGAAATATGGTTAAAGGGTCATGAAGGAGGTTAGTAGGGTTAAACGGCATAAACGGTTCCCAATGGGTATAATGGTCTTTTCACAATAATTTATAGGAATCAAGTATCCATAAAAGTGTATTATAGGTACATTAGTTAATTATCTTGTGGATTTACGTGGTCACCAAGTAGAAAAGACAAGTCAAATGGCATTAAAGGGATGTAATACCCTTATATGCAAAATTTATACCAAATGACCCATATCTCTAACTTTTGATGGCCAATCCCATTTGGGAATTAAAAAAATGAAATATGTATAAGATATTTTCTTGGTTAAGTCAGCCAACACTCTTAGAACACCAAACTCTCTTCTTCAAGTCTTAAATTCCTCCATTAAAGGCTTTAATTCAATCTCTCTATCAAAATTTTCATAGGATTTCAAGTTGAATTTCGAAGGAGATCACCATCCACACTTAAAGAACTTCAATTTCAGGGTTTAAGGTGAGTTGTAAAACCCTAGTTTGTTGTGATTTTTAATTAAAGGAGAAATTCATAAGTGGTTTGTGTGTAAGGTAAAAAGGGTAAACCTTTGGAGCTAAGGAGGAGTGTATTTGTGCTTTGAATACTAAGGTAAGGAAAAAAAAATATCCCTATTGATAACACCTAGGGTTGATGAAACTTACATCTATTTATGTTAATTTGAGTGTTGTGCTATGTTTTGGTTGTGGATTGTTTAAATGGGTGTGTTGATTGGTGTATGTGTGCATATGGAGGATGATTATGCCAATTAAGAGATCCGTAGTTGAACGATGTTTTGGCACCTTTTTGGTTCTGTAAAAAGGGAGTTTTTTATGGCCTTTTATACTTAGAATGATATGGCAAATACTATGAATGTGCAAATGAACGTGACATGGTTAAAAATGAATAGAATTCGGATTTGGCTTTTTAAGACTCATACTATACATGCTTCGCTGAATCAGTCATAATTGAAGTTATAAAAGTCTAATTGAGCTGATTCTTGAAGTAGTAAAGATTTGAGAAATAGACCTAAAACTTTTATGTTTCAGTCAAAAATAAATTCGAATTGGAAGATGAGGAAAAATTATTTGAAAAGTGACAAACTGTATGGCATCAACCTCCTTAATAAAAATTCCCATTTTTTTTTATAATTTCTAATAAACCACTGACTAATCTTACTGTTGAAATTCCTTGTGTTGTATGAGTAATCGAATGAATTAAGTTAATGAATTTAATAGGAAAATATTCGTGTCATGGAGTTTTGCTAAGTTGATTGATGAATTGTGCAATTGGCCAAGGGTACATGTTAAATGAATGAATAGTATGATTGAGCATGGGAGATGTTATCCTATATGTTTGTATTCATAATGGTAATGCATATAGCCTATTTAGTTGACTTATGAAAAATTTATGAAATGTTAAAGAATGAATTCCATGAGTCTCTTGAGGTATAAACCAAGATCAGAGGAATGGAATCTTTGTGGAAACCATGAGTCCTTTGAGGTGACGACCAAGAACAAGATAATGGTTCAAATGAATCTGATCGGATAATAAAGACTAATGAAAACATCAAGTACAAAGACAAAAGAAATAGGCATGCCATGTTTATAAATATTGCATAAGTCATATATGTTCTATGTTATGACTTATGTTTATGAGGAAAGTCCAAAATGTATGACATATTTTATGAACTTAATAATGTCAATCGATGAAGGTCATGTCTTGTAGGTAGGTAAGGTCCTAAGTAATATGTTTGTATAATGAACCTTAATAGTTTATAAATGGCCATATTCCCTTACTGAGCAATTAGCGCTCACCCCACGAAATTTTTTTTAAAATGTTTTGTAGGTAAGGATTGAAGCTTAAAGCTGGGAGAGGCTACTGGGGAATGACATGCGCATGAAGGAATGCTTTTGCTATGTTTTGAATTTTTGTTGTAAAATAACATCAAATGGTTTTTGGTTTATGGATGTTGAAGTAAATATGTTTTAATAAACCTAATATGACCATTTCCTTGTCAAATGAATGAAAAAGGTTAAATAATATCAGTAAATGATATATACTTATGATATTAGCTCCGTAGGAAGCTAAATTTCTTGAATCATTTTATGGATATAGGATGTTTAATATCAATGCTTTAAAAAAAAAAAACAAAGACAAAATAGACAAAAGTATAGGTTTTGAAACAAACTCATTTCCTAGGCGTGTCTTTTCTAGGTTCTCATTGGCCAAGGGATACTTTGGAAATACCCAGCTAGGGAGGGGTTTTACATAAACATTCCCATAGTCTTATATTACTGTCAAACCAAACAAAGGAATGTCTAGAATCTAAGATAGATAATAGGAGTTATCTATCCACACCCCTGACCAAACACAGTCTAAATAAATTTTATCCAACCACAATATATCAAGTAAAAATTTAAAGGGACCCTTCTTATTTCAACCAAATTCAAACTAAAAACCCATTGAGGAGTAGCCTTCCTATTGATGTTAAATTCCACGTACACGAGGGTTTTCTCATTCCGCTTTAGTGGAACTGGTTTTGCTTTCAATGCATTGAGGAGTTGTAAAGACCCCATTTGAATCTTCTCACCCAACTCTCATTCAATGATGGCATTCAATACACTTTTCTTTGGACATTATGATTGCAAGTGTTGACCATTGCATATGAAACAATTGTTTCGAGGCTTGGTTTCTGTCTTGCCTTTTTTTGCTTCTTCTTGGCTGGTTCTTGGCTCTTTCTATCATTAGAACAAGACTTTTTTGCTCCCCTGTCTTTGCCATACTTTGATTTGGAGTGTTTTTGTTTAGAGGAAGAGTAACTTATTTGGTAATCTTGGAAAGTCACCGCTATTGTCATGGCTGAGGACACGTCTTTCACCCTATGCCTTTTATATTTCTTATTAAGCCCAATTTTGGAGTCTATCCATGAAATTGAAGAACAAATCATCCTCACTCATGTTATTAGTCTGCAACGTTAGCTTGGAAAATTCTTCAACATGGTCAATTACGGAACTAGTTTTTTTCAACTCCTTCATTCTCTTCCTTGCATCAAGCGCCACATTCTTGGGCTAGTATTGGCACTTCAACTCCTTCTTTAGATCCTCTCATGTCTCATTTTGGTATGTTTTGCTTTTACCTCAACATACTTCCCATGCCACCAACTAGCAACAAGGTCATAAAGATACATAGTGGCTTGATTTACCTTTTCTTTTTCATCAAGCAGCTCCATTATATCAAAGTAGCACTCCATTTTCCAAAGGAAATTGTCCAGATCCTTTGCATCCCTCTTCCTATTATACTCCTTGGGTTTAGGAGTACTTTCAACACGTGGCGTTGTAATTGTAGATGAAGAGATGATTGGTCCTACTACTATCGCCTTTTTGCAAATAGCTCAGTTTGTTTTTATCTCTTCCAAACCTATCTTCACCTCTTCAACTTGAGCTTGATGCTTGGCCAATGCTTTAAACACCTTAGTTTTGAAAGCTTTTATAAAGTCGATGGTTGCCTAATGACTCTCTATGACAATTTTGTTAACAACATCGAGGATGGAATCTCCTAGTCTCTCAAACTTGTTGTCAACATCCTCCATAAACTAATCTAGTCGATCTAACTTTCAGCATGGTCAGCCAATGCTAACTCACATTTTGCCGACTTGGCTTCTATGGATCTCAACTTATCGCGGGATCTTGAATGGCCACGGGATTTCTTTCCTTGCTTATGAGCATCCTCTTACCCCACAGTAGGATCATTCAAGTTGCCATTACTTCCTATCATCATTCCCTTCTTTGACATATAATCTAAAAACCAAAGCTCTAATACCAATTGCCACGACCGTAGAAAAATTGTTCGGCCTTAGTGCACAAACAAGAGATTGAACACTAAGTAAGCTTAAATAAACCCATAGACTCTCAAAGAAAGATAAGACACAAAGAACATAAAGAACAAAGATGGAGAGAAAAAATCTATTGTATTATTCTCAATTGAATACAATGCTTAGTTTTGATGCAAAAATACACCAACTAGAGTGATCTGATTGACCTTATCGGGATTGCAACTAATGTGTGCATGATTACGGGTAACCAACAGTGAATTAATAATAAATGTAGAAAGTAAATGGCAAAGAGGTTTTTAAAGTGGTTCAGCGAGTTGAACTCTTAAGGCTACATCCACTGTTTTATGCATCTGTTGCGAGAGTTAACAATGATAGTCCTAGAATTATTTGCTAACCCCTTTCTTATCATTAGAGGGGGTTTATATACATATTGTGTACAAGGGAAAGAGCAAAAATAAAGGGATTACAATTAAGTTTGAAATACAACTCTGATATTCTCGCGATTGAGCACTGTGATTGCGCAAAGATTGTTGTCGATCTGATACTTTCTGAGATATTCGGGATCTGAAGTTATCAGTGAATTGGTTGAACAACTATAAGGATTGGTCGCGACTAGCTTGTGCTAGCTCAAGCTATGACTCGATGAGTCAGACAATAGGTAGGGTTAGGCCAGTTCTAGGTCGAGCTATAACCTTGCAATTCCCCAAGCTTGATGGAAAAATCACACATAACATTTACCCCAGTGTTCAGTGCTCGTTTCGAGCTTCAAAGACTATTGCTCGATTTGATATCAAGCTCGGCATTCATGAGTAGGGCATTGGATGCAAATTTGGCTGAGCTTCAAGAGTCGGACTCATGATCAGTTGACGTACTCCACAATTGACCTTTTCTCTTCTATGACATTCTCGACAAACTCAAAATTTGAAAAGAAAGGGTACTTGTGTAAATTCCATATGGTCATGTGGAAACCTTTGGCAATTACTTTTTGTCGTTCATAGGCGACTACAACTGTCCACGCGCGAAGTTGAGGCGATGTGCAGTGATGGTTATGATTATGGCAGTCTAATGGTTGATTGCCGCTCGTGGATGATTGACAGGTGGCCACGTCTAAGGGCTGAGATTGCTTGACGAATGGAGGGTAGAGATTCACTATAAATCGACAACTACGATTGAACCCCGCCCTTTCGTCTTCCATGCAAACCACAATAAAAGCTGGTGAGCTTGTCAAAAAGCTTACACACCTTGCAAAAATTCTCAAACGTTCTTGCTTATTTCGTCTCTGCTTCTTCATCTTCACGATGCTTTTCCGACAAGTCCATCATTTCCTCTTATTCCGATAAGGTTTCTTTTCCTTTGTTTTTACTTGTTTTCTTGATTTTCGCAGTTGTGAGTGGCCATTGTCATGGCCACATTGAGTCTTTTAGGGTTTTATTCGGGTATTAGAGTGTGTTTCTGATGGTCCTAGGTTTAAGGAGGGTTTATCATGGCGACCGCCGAAATCCCTGGTAGGTCGCGTGTGTCTGTTGTCCGATGTGAGTCATCTCGAGTACCTGAACTGAAAGCAAAGTGTGGATAAGTCGTCAAGTTTTTCAAGCTTTGACACATGTTAGCTTCTATTTTTGGTACCTTGAGCACAATTGATGACATGTTTGATTTCCCTGTAGGCTCGAGGGTCCTTGGGGGCATAATCCCCGAAGTTTTCAAGGAGGTCATTTCACAAAGCTCGGACCTTGATGCGATGGGCTTGTCAGATCATGCTTCTATAGAGGTCACTCAGTCAAAGAGATCTCCAATTCATAAGCCGCAGAAGGAACCGTAATCCTCGATTGATGCCGAGGATCTTTGGCACATAAATGAGACTTATGCGTCTTAACTCAACTTAAGGGTTCTTGGAAGCTTCTCCCAGAAGAATCCCCTAATAGGCTAGGTGGCGATCTCTAAGACCCTTTTGAGGTGTGGGATGTCTATTCCCCCTTACCATTTCATCAACAGTGTTTCGAGACGGTTCAACATCATCCCTCTCCAACTGTTCACGAACTCATATGTCATAATCATAGGTCTGTACATAGCATACCAAATAGTTGAGTCGGCCAAGCCATCTGTTGAGGAGTTCGTCCATTTTTATAGATTAAAGAAGGGTCAAGACCAAACGTACTACCTCTCCAAGGTGAGGAAGGTACGTTTCAATGGGCTAGTTGACGTTCCAAAGAAGGTCTCGTATTGGGACTCTCAGTTTTTCTTTTATAAAGCCGGGGAGACCGGCGTTTTTGCTTTGGAAGTTAGTAAGACTTCAATCCCCAGTGTGTATGAAGAGCGTTTTCAAGCTCGATGGTCAACTAACCAAACTTCTTTGCCTTGCAGTTAACGTCGAGCTAAATTTTCTCCCTGCTACGAGCTTATAGAGGCTTCAACACTTCAGCGACCTTTCCAATAGGGAGCGCAATGTCAACGAGATTATCTCGCTTCCTTGCTTGAGAGCATATGGCTTTTGTAAGGATAATGTCAATTTTATTACCATTCTTGAAAAGGGTAAAGTGTTCACTTGCTCGCGCTTTTTTCTTTTGTGTAGCTAGGTCGTTGATTGTTTGCTTCTCCTTTTGCAAAAATGTGGGCCGAGAAACTGAAGGGCTTGAAGAAAAAGGCAGCAATTTCTGGGGCTGCCAAGAAGTCGCCAGTCGTTACGACGAAGAAACAGCCCACAGATGTTGCTGGAACGAAGCGAAGCGGGAGCGAGCTTAGGGAAAGCCCAAGTGTGAAAAAGCCTGTGATTGACTCAAAGGCAGTTGGCGGGAAAGGTGCCTCCAAGCCTTAAAAGGGCTGGTGAAGAAAGCACCCCAGCCAACTAGAGACTTGGGAAAACAGAAAGCGCTTGAGAAATGTCAGAGCAAAAGAGAATGATTGAGCCGCAGGGGGGCTCGGGGAAATAGAAGGTGATCGAGCAGTAGAGTGGCTCTGGTAAGAAGGTTGTAAGGCAAGCAAGCAGCCCAAAGAAATCTATGGCCAAGGACTTGGCCAAGAAAAAATCCATTCCCATGAGTGAAGTGGGAAGTAAACCAAGCTCGCCTCAAAAGGGAAGTAAACCAAGCTCGCCTCAAAAGGGAAGTAAACCAAGCTCGCCTCAAAAGGGAAGTAAACCAAACTCCCCGAGCATATCAATATCAAGGCCATGGCAGCCAAAGATGCCGTCAACCTACGTACTTTCACAAGTCTTAGGGATTCCCTCAAAGCTACTAGCTTGGGTGTGCAGCTATACGGTGAATGTACCAGTATTTTGCCTCCTTCTCTTTTCTTATATATGTTCTTTTTATTCCTCGCTAACATTCATTTTTCCTCTTTCTTTTTAGGCTTGTGTGGCTAGCAGGCTCCTCTATGATGAGTGTTACCCCACATTGGAAGGCACTCATCAAGGATGGCAGGAAGTGGAAACGCTTAAGGAGGATGCCTTGGCTAGGGCCGGGGTAGGAGAAAAGGAGAAAGATTCGAAGCAGGTCAAGCTTGAGCAGCTTAAGGAGGAAATGATGACCTTTGGGGTCAAGGAAAGGGAATTCCTTAACAAAATTAAGGCAAGTGAGACCGCTCGAGCCAAGGCTGAAGCTAAGGCGGTCGAGGCTGAGAAAAGTTTTGCATAGTAGCAAGGTGTCAATAATAAGTTGAACTCCAAGCTCTCCTCGGCTTAAAAAATTGCCTCAGATTGGGAGGCAAAATTCAAACAAATCTCGCTCAACCTTGCCTAGGAAACGGAAGGTCGACAAAATGTCAAGGCTGAAACTGAGCAGCTTAGGCTTCAAATTGGGGAGCCGAATAAGGCTGCCAAGAACCGAGCTTAGGAGATGTCGTTCTTTCTTGTGCAGAAGTTATGGGAAGCTCATCCCTCAATTGAATTCTCCTTTATGCCACGGTCATATCAGAAGGAGGTCAATAGAATGAGGACCGAGGCTCAAGGGATGGCCTATGTTTACTCAAATGATTTCAAACCTGATGGTGAGGGCTAGGTGGAAATCGAGGAAGGCGAGGAGGAAACTAGCCTTAAGCAAAAGGTCCAGGATTCGACTCCTTTGGCTACGCTCCCCCCTATTGCTGTCGACCTTCCCCCGACTAAGCCTCTGCAAGATGTCCTAGCTCCTACCCTCGAAGAGGCTGCTAGACTCTTGCTGTCGAGGAAACTTCTGCTTAGATTGGCGAAGCCCCATTATCCTCCAGCTACCTAGAAGAATTTTTTTTTTTTTTGTACCTTTTTTTTTTTTTTTTTAGTTTAGTTTGTAACTTAACTTTTAATCAATGAAAAGGATTTTTTGCATATATCTGTCAAGTAATTTTTTATTTCTGCAGAGTCATTACAATCGTCCTAATTGGACTTGTCATAAAAAATTCGAATATGTTCCAAGTTATGCGTAACTCGCTTCTTGAGGAACTTTTCGAATATACGCAAGGAAATCTTATGTGACAACTCTGACTTTGGACTCATTGTCCATCTCGAGTTTTGGTCCTTGGCTTATGATCAATTTCCTTTGACGTGTTTTACTTGGATTTTTCCAAGTGTAACTTCATCGATCTGGGAATTTCACCCTTAATGAGTTGGATTTTGGCGTGGCTTATCAAGCTAAGCTGCCTTTTCCGAACTTATGACTCTAAGTCTTTTGGATGCGATCGTGTAGGTCACAATTTTTGAAGTAATAAATGATAAATGATAAACAATAAATAAATAAAAGATGACGAACAAAGAAAAGTTTATGAGTAATACCTCTTTTTATTGATAGAATCTTTTGGCCATAAACGACCTTACAATAAATGTTTGAAAAAAATAAAACACAACTAGAACCAAAGCCACTCATTAGTAATACTTTCACAAATGCTTGACATTCCAAGCTCACAATATGGCTTCGCCATTGAGGCGTTCCAAGTAGAAGGTTCCTGGTGTGAGCTTTTCAGAGATCCTGAATGGACCTTCCCATTTGGGCCCAAATGCCCCCAAGTTTGGGTTTTATGTACCTTGGAAAACCTTTATGAGGACTAGGTCATCACTTAGGTGTTAAAGTATCATCTAGCTCGCTGCTGGTACGAGGCGAGCCTTAGCTGGGACTTGGCCTGATGTTCTTCGATTAGGTCTAACCTTAGGCGGAAGATCTTTGTTTGTTTCTTCGTTGAAAACTTCCCTCTGGAACGAACTAATCCCCACTTCAATTGGGGTCATTGCTTCACACCCATATGATAGAGAGAACGGGGTTTCTCCAGTCAAGCTTCTAGCTGTCATTTTGTAAGACCATAAGGCCTTAGGTAATTCTTCGGCCTATCTTCCCTCCAGAGCATCAAGCTTCTTCTTAATGGTGTGCTATATAACTTTGTTCACAATCTCTACTTGACCATTGGCTTGAGGCCGATAAATAGCGGCGAAGCTCTTGTAAATACTAAGTCGTTCATAGAAAGTATGAAGTCCTCATTGTCGAACTGTTTTCCATTGTCGGTTATTATAGTGTGGGGGATTGTAAATGTACAAATGATATTTTTGTAGATGAAATCTTTTAGCTTGTTCGACGTAATGGTAGCTAAAGGCTTGACTTATGCCCACTTAGTGAAGTAGTCCACAGCGACTACAGCGAACTTAACGCCACCTTTTCCTTAAGGTAAAGGGCCTATCAGGCCAATGCCCCAAATTACAAATGGTTAGGGGCTTGTCAAAGTAGTTAACTCCCAGGGTGGAGCTCGAGGAACATATGCGAACCTCTGGCATTTATCGCATCTATGCACATAGTCTATTGCATCGTCAGAGACTATTGGCCAGTAATAGCCCTGAGGAAGCACTTTGTAGGCTAGAGATTTGCCCCCTGCATGGTTACCACATATGCCTTCATGGATCTCTCTCAAAACATAGTCTGCATCTTGATGGTCAACATACCGCAATAAAGGTGAATTGAACCCACGCTTATACAATTTGTCATTAATGAGTGTGTGTTGAGCTGATTTTGTGTGAAGTGTTCTGGCTTCCCTTCTGGCACTGTTCCATCTCTTAGGTAGGCAATTATTGCATCCATCCAGCTGCATCTCTGACTTGTCACTAAGACTAGTTCTTGTGGAGCAGAGATGCTTAGACTTGGGAGGAACTTAACAGGTATTGAATCAGTCTTCTCTTGGCTCATTGCAGAGGCTAGGTGAGCTTGAGTGTCGGCTACTGAATTCTTCTCCCTTGGAATCTAAAGAACAGTGAAGGATTTGAACTGCTCAAGCTCGGATTTCACTTGTCCGTTTCGTATTCCTTTGCCTAATATTCCCCGCTAATCTGATGGATTACGAGCTGGGAGTTGCTATAAATCTTGATGGACTCTGCCCCCATTTCCTTGGCGAGGCGGATCCCCACGAGCAAGGCCTCATACTTAGCCTCGTTGTTGGAGGCAGCGAACCTAAATCTGACTACAACCCTGATTGGGTTCCCCTCTGGACTTTTGAGCAAAAGCCTAGCTCTTACCCCCTTCTCATTTGAGGACTCGTCTACATAGAGCGTCCACTTCCATAGGTCATCACACTTTGGCTTTTGCTACTCACTCTCCTCTAAGGTGCTTGCCCTTGGCGAGCTTACTTCTTCTTTTGGCTGATAGGAGAATTCTGAAATAAAGTCTGCTAAAGTCTAACCTTTGATTGTCGTTCTTAAGATGTACTTAATATTGTGTTAACTCATTTCCATTGTCCACTAGATCAATCTTCCCGATGCCTTGGGCTTCTGCATTATCTTCCTCAACAAAAAGTTTGTTAGCACATGTATGGAGTGTGCCTGGAAATAAGGCCGCAGTTTTTGAGCGGCGATGACCAATGCATAGGTGAGCTTCCCCATCTTGGGGTATCTTGTCTTTGCATCGAGCAATCTCTTGCTCACATAATATACCGGCCACTACACCCCTCATTCTTCACGTACCAAAGTCGCGCTGATTGCGAACTTAGATACTGATAAATATAATAGCAGTGGCTCACCCTGGATGGGCTTTGATAATAAATGAGGCTGTCCCATATGCTTCTTCAATTCCTAGAAGGCTTTCTCACACTTCTCTGTCCACTTGAAACCCTTCTTCCCCTTCAAGGTCTCAAAGAATGGGAAGCATCTATCTGTGGCTTGGGAAATAAACCTGCTAAGTGCAGCCACACTCCCTGTCAAGCTTTGTACTTGCCTTATGCTGGTCGGGGTTTTCATGTCTAAGAGAGTTTGAATCTTCTCTGGGTTAGCTTTAACACCTCGTTGATTGACCAGGAAGCCTAGAAATTTTCCTAAGCTTACTCTGAAGCACAATTCAAAGGATTGAGTTTCACTCTATACTTTATGAGGATGTCAATCATTTCCCCTAGGTGCTCGATGTGGCTTTCGATGACCTTTGATTTGACGAGCATATCATCGATGTACACCTCCATTGTCTTGCCGATTTGTTCGGTGAACATTTTGTTCACCAAATGTTGGTAGGTTGCCTTAGTGTTCTTCAAGCCAAAAGCTTAACCTTATAACAGTATATACCCTAATCAATAATAAAGGAGGTGTGTTCTTCATCGGGCTGATACATCGAGATTTGATTATATCCCACGTATGCATCCATGAAGTTGAGTAATGTGTTTCCAGCTATCGCATCTACTAACTAGTCGTCTGAGGCAATGGAAAGTTGTCTTTTGGACAGGCTTTATTCAAGTCTATGAAGTCGACACAAGATCGTCACTTGCCATTTGACTTCTTCACTAAGACTGGGTTGGCGAGCCAGTCTGGGTATTTCACTTCCCTAATGAAGTTAATGTTTAGGAGTTTGTCAACTTCATCTTTGAGTGCTTTTGAACGCTCTGCATCCATAGATCTTCTCTTTTATTTGAATGGTCGAGCTGTTGGTTGATGTTCAGTCTATGGCACATTTCCTTAAGGCTGATTCCCATTATATCAGCATGCACCCATGTGAAGATGTCAAGGTTTTCCTTCAGAAACCCCACTAGAATGTCGGCCATTTCTTTGCTCAGACTGCTACCGACCTTTAATACGCGAGTTGGATCTTCCTTGCTGACAAGTATTTCTCACAGCTCTTCTATTGGCCCTACTATGGGTTCTTCCTTATGGACGCAAGGATCTATTATATCCTCGAGAGGTCCAAGATGCGGCTCGGACTCTACAATGAGCATGGCTCTTGGGAGCGGCCACTTTAATGCAGCATTGGTGGCTTGGTTGTAACATTCCTAAGATTCCTTTTTGCAGCTTCTGATCGTTGTGACCTCACCTAGAGTTGGGAACCTCATTGCTTGGCAATGCATTGAAGTGACTACTCTCAGGTTATCTAGGATTAGACTTCCAAGAATGACATTGTATGTGGTCGGGCAGTCCACCACTAAGAATTCTACCATTACCATCCTGATTTTGGGTTCTTCCCTAGAGTTACAAGGAGATTGATCGTTCCCTTAGGGACTAGGCTATCTCTAGTAAATCCATAGAGCGACAATGGGCATGCCCTTAAGTCTCTCTCCCTGAACCTCATCCCTCAGAAAGCTCCCAAGAAAATGATGTTCGTTGCACTTCCTTTATCAACCATCACTCTTAGTACTCCAGAGTTGCCAATCTTGGCTGCGATTACAATCACATCATGATTATGGCAAGGAGTTTCTTCACATTCTTCCACTATGAATCCTACCACCTCACTCTCTTACCTAAGTCGTTTTAGCAGCTTCTGTTCATAACTCATTAATTGGGGGGACCAAGTCTATTCTAGCCTCTCGAGCATATTGCTCGTCGGAGAGCCTTGAGCTCCCTATAATGTCGGGTCCCTCATAAATCATGCCTACCAGGACCTCATTGTTGGCGTTGGCCGGGGCTTCTTGGACCTGGTTATTTTGCTTACCAGTATTTTCGCGAGCTAATGCCTCCTTAACAAATTCCTTTAAGTAGCCCCTTTGTATCAGGTCTTCAATGGTGTCTTTTAAGGCTCGACACTCATTGGTATTGTGCTCGATGTCCTGGTGGTATCGGTAATATTTTTGCTGATCTCTTTTGCCCAAAGCCCCCCTCATTCTTTCTGGAGCGGGCAGTCTCTTAGCCTCATGAGAGACTTCATATATATGAGTTATACCTTGCGTGAAGGGGTGTATTCTGCATTTCGTGGGAAGGGTTGCCTATCCCCGCAGTTATTTGTTCTCTATCTCTTTTAGGACCTATTTCGGTCCCTATCAGTGTGGTCTTGGCCCCTCCACTTGTTTGATGGGCGATCTTGTCGCCTATCCAAGGCTTTTCGCGGCGAGCTTTTGGCTAAGGCTACTAGCGAGCTTTCTACTCGCTGCTGTTTTACAGCCATTTAGTAAAATTTTGCCATGCCACATGATCTTCACTTTAGAGTTCATTCCATAGCTCTGTTTGCAACCTAATGCTTGCAATTAGTAAAGTTCAGATTGACTATTTGGGTGCATCTTGCGACCTTTGCTTGGTCATTCTAAAACTTCGCTAAATATGAGGTCAGTATTTTGTCTCTCTCCTGACGGATGTTGCTCAAGTAGCTGAGCGGCATTGCGAACTGTCTCCTCACTTGGAATTGATGTAAGTACAACAAGAAGAATTGTTTCCAAAAACTGATAGAGTTCCCCTTAAGCCTTTTGTACCACCTTTTGGCATCCCCTACCAATATGACCGCGAAGCAGCGACACTTTGCTAAGTCACAAACCTGGTGCAGCTCCATCAAGTCATTGAAAGTGCCGAGGTGGTCTCTAGGATCTCCTTTCCCATCGAACTTACTTTCTGGCGCCTTGAATCCCTGGGGAAGTAGGGCCTGGCGAACTTTCTCTGTGAAGGGAGAGCTCACTATTTTTTCGCCGCATTGTTTTGGCGGGCTCTTAGATCATCAAGCATTTTCTGCTCCCAATCCAAGCCTTCGTTATGATTGCCCTAGCTGGCTCTATCAGCCTTACCTCAAGTAGGTGAGTTCGTAAATCCATTGCTTATTAGCCCCCTCCATTATGCGCATTGATGCGCGAGGTTGAGTCATGATGGCTAGGCTAGTAGGTGTTATCATGCTCATTGGTTCGTTGCTTACAACGTTGGTTGTAACCGAAACGTCGGTCATTACCAGATTGGCACACATGACTCATCTCGCGAGCTTGTGAGGATCGAGCTTATCTTGGGAGTGGGTTAAAACCGAGGTGCCGCTGGGGATATCGTCAGGTAGGTCGTGTTAGAGTAGATGCCCTAGAGCCAATCAATTATTGTAGAATTGACTCTTTGTAATAATGTTCATTGATCAATAAAAAGGGCTTTTTATTCTATATCACATAAATCATCATTGTATGTATTGATATATGTCCTTAGAATGATAGAACCGTGACGAGGGTATCAAGTGTTTCAAATCTTGATAGTGAGAACCCTATGAGTACATATGGTGGCCATTCTAGAAACGTTCGTAGCCCTATTATTATTTTTAAGTAATGGCACATATAATACGTTTAGGCTATCATAGTGTTGAACGACCCTATCGAAAGGTAGTGACTGATCTCACTTGTCAAGGTTGTTTGGTGACAACCTGGTGCAACACATGGGTGCTTGCTGTAGGCAAGTTCACTGGACTGACCCACCAGAGGATTCCATATGGATGGTAACCCTAGTGTTTATGGAACAAATCCTCTAACGAATAGTGGTGCATGTGATCCTTAGACTTGAGATCACCGGAGCGCCTTGTGCACCAATTGGTATAGTTTGACACTAGCCTAATGCAGTTCTATTCAGAGCTGTCAATACGATAGGGATTGACTGCATTAAGGAGTGTATCAAGACTATGGTGGATAGACAAAGGATTCATCACTCTCGGGTACGGGAGAATTTATCTCACGGTGCAATTCAGAAAATGGCAATGACACTAAAACTGTGGCCATAGTGGGATTGAGTTGTTGCTTTATCCAGATTATTATTCAGGTCATTGGTCCAATAACTGAATACATACATATCGAGAGTAAGCGAGGTTGACACTATTTCTATGCCTCGATCTCGTTGAGATAACAGATGATAAAAGGATCAGATTGTACGGTAACCATATCGTTGATAGGTAGTTGCTTCGCTGAATCCGAATCTATCGAGGGGCCATGATGCCTTGCTAGGGGCCAATCTGGGTCTGTGTGTAGTGAGATGATTAATTGGTGTTAATCTCCATACTAAACACTGTAGGTATGATAAGGAGCCTACGGGTGACACACATAGAAGATAATTTAAGAACAAGTTTATAAGAAGGGCGTTTTCATCTTTTTAGGCAAAAGAGTATTTTGGTAATCTCACAGTGCAATTAAATTTGCTAAGGTTGTAGCCTTTATTTAATTTGATATTAAAATTATCTAAGTGAGATTATGTTTAAATATGTATTCGCATATATTTAAATAAATTATCATTATTATTAAATGTTAATATGTTATATATATATTAATTGAATTTAATTGAGATAATGATAATTAAAATTAAAATATCTAAATGGGGCTGTTTGGATACAAGGGGTGTTTGGAGTGGAGCCCAAAGCTATTCCATAATGGAATAGGGCAAAGTATGCACTATATAAGTGCAACACTTTGTGAATTAAAATAATTCCTTTTCATTCAATCATTTTAGACTAAAAGTTCCCGCCCCTTCTTCTCTCTCTCACGCCAGTTTGCATTTTTGCTTGAAATCAAAGTTTGCTTGATTTCTTCTTGGTTTTTAAAGGCTAAAGAGGACCTAGCAAATCCCTCTTTAGTTCCTTGGGGTTATCTTCGTGCGGACTACATTGGTTTGATCCTACTCTTAGGTCGGTAGCGAAATACGTTCAGAGACAAGTTGGAGAAGCCTCCAAACGCGCGTATGATTTCTTAAACTCTAAACTGAAAATCTGCAGATTCTAATATTATGTATAAACTGTAAATTTGTACCCTGATCTTCGTTCTAAGGAATGATCTATGATGTAAATAATTTTTCTTTTCCGCTGCCATGTATGGTCGTTTCCTAATAGTGGAATCAGCGCTTGCCACGGCGATATAACCTATTGTCGCGGCGAACGCACGTGGAGCGTGAATGCAATGTTAATCAGCACACGCTGCGGCGATCTAACCCATTGCCACAGCGAGAGCACTTCCGAGTGCGCAGGGGCCAGATTGAAAAGTTTCAAAACTTTTAGACCAAATGCTGCAAATTGTCTGGGGTAATTAATAATTCACCCACCCAATTCGAAATTGATTATTTTTTAAATGTATGCCATGTACTTGTTTGTATATTGTATGGTGCCCGGTACATGAGCCTTAGACCTATGGTGAATGTTTTAAAATTTTTGGGTAGGTTGTAATTTATAAAATAAGGCCTGTGTGTCCTGCCTTTCTCCTCTTCTCATCTCATTCCCCTCGAATGTAAATCGAGGTTTCTAAATTTGTTGATGTAAAATTAGTTTGAGATTAATTTTATTGTAAATTTAGTATGATGTTTTTGTAATGGACTTGAGACGGAGCAAAGGACGAGGCAATCATACTTGAAGACTCCAGATTTTTATTACAGGACCCCTAAGTGACCCACCGATTCCTCTAGGCTCGAGGAAATCGGTTTTAGTTGGGCCATGTACCGGCACGTTTTAATATTTTGTTTAGAATGCATGCTAAGGTTGAATGTTCAATAACATGCCAAACAATGTCATTCTAACAAAGATAATAATCTAGTGAGACATTAAATAACAAACCCTCAATTAAAGAATATTAAGTCATGTATAAAGGTGGAACAAATGGGCCAGGTTAGGCGGGTCAACCCTAACTCGATCTGCTTTAAAGAGGGTTCAACTCGGACGACAATAAGGCGGGCCAAGTTGAACCCAACCCGTATGCAACCCCCGAGCGGGCCAGGTTGATATATGGCAACCCGACGACCCACGGGTTACTATTTTGTTTTGTTGGGAAAGGCCCGCCAACCCATCGAGTTGACCTACGGGTTGGCTGTTGCAAACAACGGCGGTGCTCATCATCATCCATTCTAACACGCAACCCTCTAAACTCTTCATCGTCTTTCCTTCTGTTGACATCGGTGCAAGCCACCAACATGCGGCGAAGCTCCTCAATCTCTATCCTCTTGCTCTCTTCGGTCTGCAGAAATCCCATCTCTGAAATGGAATAGAGTTTAAGAAGAAAGCAGGAAAAAATGCTTAAAATTCATAAAGTGGTTTGGTTTGTGAAAGCGTTTCAGTTAAATATCTATTTGTATGTAGGAAGAAGAATCGAAATCCAAATGGCTACGCGCAAAGATTGACAATAAATTGCTTATCATGCAAAAAAGTTATGTTGAATTTTTGTAACTATGTAATGGTGTTGAAGAATGGAAGACTTTATAAATGAGCTCAGCGCGGCTGGACTTGGCTCACCTTGCCTGACTCGGTTTGGTTGTTGCAAAAAATGACACTGTATCACTAACAAATAAATAAAACCTCTGTTGGTAAATATCGATATTGTCAGAGTTTTTATGTAATATTAAAGTAGGATTGGTTGAAAATTAGAGAGCAAATAGAATTTGAGCAAGTCTAGTCACTAATTAATTTGAAGACTATATCAACTAATAAGTTGAATTAAGTCAGTTAATCACAGTTATTAAATTAAAAAAGTCATCCATTTGGGTTATATAAATTCAGAGGGTGAGATAATGAAGACGTGAATTATGCATAAATTAAGGTATTATGTATAAGAAAACGTATAAAATAAAGTTGCATTTTCCGTATACTTGTTATTCGAAGTTCAAACTTAAGGTATGATATATACAAAAAATAAATCAATTCATTGACATCACCATCTGTATGTATCATCACTATCATTGATGTAATCAAGAGAGTTATTCAAAAATTTGTTTGAAAAATACATTCAAAAATTTAAAAACAATTACACAAAACAAAAGAAAATAAAATTAAAAAAAAAAGGGTTAACCCGGTCCAGCCCATAGCATAACTCGCCGGGTTAGGGTCAACCCGAGTTGTCAAAACTGCCAACCCGTCGCGGGCTAGGCCGGGCGGGTTGCTTTTCCACCATTAGTCATGTAAGCCTTCCATCACCATGGTTTTAATCACACCACTGTTCATCAAAACCTTATTCACCAAAGCGAAGGGTACACTTCCACCAGTGGGAGGTTAAAATTCATTGGAGTTTTCCTTAATGGTGATGGTTTGACTTAAAATGACGGTTTTGCTTGTTTGCCAAAGCGAAGGTTGATAAACGCGTCATAGGCATAGTAGAGAAGTACACATATTGTGTGTACGTGGTGGCATGTAGTGTCCACTCTGCTGATACTGAGAATCACACTTGAGGACAATGGCATGTAGTGTCCATTAGATTGTGTGATTGGCTTGTTGGCTTCTTCACATTTGAGGTTGATAGTAGGAGCTACCAACTGGTGTGAATTAAGTTTGTTGGCCTACCTAATCAACCCATTTTGGCTTGTTCACCGAAGCGAAGGTTTGAAATGGGCCGGATGGGATCTTAGTTCACTAGGAAAGCCAATAGGCTTTCCCAAGTTAATAGTGAGAGCTATTGACTTGAATAAAATAGTGGGAGCATCGCTTAATAAAAGACCATATTAAATAATAATGAACTTTATAATGACTTTATCTTTTTTGCAATTGTAGATTCACCAAAATGAGCATAATGAACCTGCAACCGATAATCGAGAAAGAAAACAAGTTGGATTGATCCAATTTCTCAGACTAGTATCGTAATCTTTGGATTATACTCAAGTCGAAAAAGAAATTGTATATCCTTGAAAAGCCATACATTGAGCTTGATCCTGATGCCACTCCGGAAGTAAAGGATACTTATCAAAAGTTCCTTGATGATGCTGATGGCGTTCAATGCTTGATGTTAGCATCGATGACACCAGTGCTGCAAAAGCAGCATGAGAATATGGATGTTGCTACCATTATTCTACACCTTAAGGAGCTTTTCGAAGGGAATGCTTGACATGAGAGGTACAAGGTGTCAAAAGCACTGTTTGGAAGTCATCTGACTGAAAGAGCCTAAGTTGGTGCTCAAGATGATAGAGCACATAGAGAGACTTAAGACTTTGGGATTTGAATTGGATGCAGAATTACAAATGGATTTGATTCTGCAATCCTTGCCTGGCTCTTTTGCACTGTTCATAATGAACTTCAATATAAACACAATGGTGAAAACCCTGTTAGAGTTTTTGAACATGCTGAGGACTGTAAAGCAAGACTTGAAGAAGTCCAATCCTGTTTTACTAGTTGCTGCCGGTAAAGGAAAGCGTAACGACAAAGGTAAGGCCAAGGCCAAACCCAAACCCAAACCCAAACCCAAGCCCAAAGGACAGGGTGCTCTTGGGCCTAAGAGTGGCACAGGGAAGGGCAAAGTGGTCTGCTTCTATTGTGGCAAGCCTGGCCATTGGAGGAAATACTGCAAGGCTTTCCTCGCAAGCAAGAAGAAGTCAAATGCTATGACTTCATGTATATTTATGATTGAGATTAACTTTTCTCCCATAGCATCTTGGGTCATTGACACAGGATGTGGTACTCACATTTGTACTGATGTGCAGGGACTAAAGCAGAGTAGAGTGCTCGCCAAGGGAGAGGTGGACCTAGGAGTTGGAAATGGAGCACATGTGGCTGCATTGGCTGTAGGGACTTACTGTTTATCTTTGCCTACGGGCTTGTTGTTGGAACTACATAACTGTTATTACGTACTTTCTATTTCTAGAAATATTATTTTAGTATCCGCTTTGGATAATATAAGGTATCATTTTGAGATATCTAATGGCTTGTTGTCCTTTAGTTTAAATGGTATTCTGTTTGGAGTTGCAAGGTTATATAATGGGTTATATGTTCTTTATTTAAACAGTAAAGATATTCTCAAAGTTGAAACCAAGAAAGCTAAACACAGTAATCAAAACCAGACATATCTCTAGCACTGTAGATTGGGTCATGTTAATAAGACCCGCATTGCAAAACTTCAAAAGGATGGATTTTGGACCCTTTTGACTTTTAGTCATTTGAGGTATGCTAGTCATGCCTGTTAGGCAAGATGACCAAGTCTCCTTTCACAGGACAAGGTGAAAGGCTACTGAACTGTTAGGCATCATCCATAGTGATGTATGTGGTCCACTAACAGTTGAAGCGAGAAGTGGATATTCATACTTCATCACATTTACTGATGATTTTAGTAGATATGGTTATGTCTACCTTATGAGACATAAATTTGAAGCCTTTGATAAGTTCAAAGAATTCAGGAATGAAGTACAGAATATTTTAGGCAAAAGTATTAAAGCTCTTCGATCGAATCGAGGAGGTGAATACTTAAGCTCAAGGTTTTCTAAATACCTGAAGGAATGTGGGATAGTATCATAACTCACCCCTCCATATACATCCCAACACAATAGAGTGTCTGAAAGGAAGAATAAGACCTTACTTGATATGGTGAGGTCCATGATGAGTTTTAGTGATCTACCTGCATCATTCTGGGGTTATGCCCTAGAGACTGCAATTCACGTTTTGAATCGTATGCCGTCAAAGTCTATAGATAAGACTCCATATGAACTATGGAGTGGGCGAAAGCCCAACTTGTCTTATCTAAGGATTTGGGGTTGCGAAGCTTATGTTAAGAAATTAACCTCGAACAAGCTGGGCCCAAAATCCTGTAAATGTATATTTGTGGGGCATCCAAAGGAGACCAAAGGATACTATTTCTACCACCCAGAAGAGCGCAAAATTTTTGTGGCTCGTTCTGGTGTCTTCCTAGAAAAAGAATTTTTTCTAAGAAGTACAAGTGAGAGAAAAGTAGAACTTGATGAAGTTCTAGAACCACAAAATATACTAGACCAAGGATGGGATGATGTGCCACAAAAGGTGGTTGAACATTATGAGAAGGTTACTTCACAACTTGTGGATCAAAGTGAACCACCTCAAGTAGCATAGGAGCTACGTAGATTTGGGAGAGTACGCCATGAGCCCGAGAGATACAGTTATCTCCTGACTCAACATGGTGACGTATTAGTCTACCAAGACGATGAACCCAGAACCTATGAAGACGCTATATCGGATCCAGATTCCATTAAATGGCTTGAAGCTATGAAATCTGAGATGGACTCCATGTACCAGAACCAAGTATGGTCTTTGGTGGAACCACCTGAAGGGGTAAAACCCATAAGATGTAAATGGGTCTTCAAGAAAAAGACTGACATGGATGGCAAGGTGCATATTTATAAGGCACGACTAGTTGCCAAAGGTTTCAAACAAATTCATGGAATTGACTATGAAGAACCCTTTTCACCGGTTGCCATGATTAAATCCATCCGGATTATGCTTGCGATTATTGCATACCATGATTATGAGATTTGGCAAATGGATGTCAAAATAGCTTTTCTAAACGGAAACCTTGAAGAGGATGTGTATATGACACACCCTGATGTTTTTGTTCTTGATGGGCAAGCTGATAGGGTATGCAAGTTGCAGAGATCCATATATGGACTCAAGCAAGCTTCTAGGAGCTGGAACATTCATTTTGATGAGGCCGTAAAAGAATTCGATTTTATCAAGAACAAAGATAAGCCTTGTGTTTACAAGAAAGTAAATGGGAGCGTAGTGGCATTCCTATTGTTATATGTCGATGACATACTTCTGATCGGGAATGATATACCGAACTTGCAGTCGGTAAAGACTTTGTTATCCAAATGCTTCTCCATGAAGGACTTAGGGGAAGCAGCCTACATCCTTGGAATAAAGATCTATCGTGATAGATCGCATAGGTTACTTGACCTAAGTCAGAGCGTATATATTGACAAAGTACTAAAAAGATTCAGTATGGAAGAATCCAAGAAGGGATTTCTTCCGATGTCGCATGGTGTTTATCTCTCTAAGGAAATGTGTCCTAGAACACAAGATGAGAGAGATAGGATGAAGAGGATCCCATTTGCGTCAACAATTGGATCCATCATGTATGTCATGCTATGTACTCGGATTGATGTCTCATGTGCTTTGAGCACTTGCAGTAGATATCAATCAGATCCAGGTGAGCATCACTAGATGGCTATCAAGAATATTCTTAAGTACTTGAAGAGGACTAAGGATATGTTCTTGGTTTATAGAGGGGAAGATGAGCTCACTATAAAAGGACACAGTGATACTAGTTTCCAAACGGACAAAGATGATTATCGATCGCAATAGGGGTTAATATTTTGTCTCAACGGGGGTGTAGTGAGCTGGAAAAGCTCCAAGCAAAGCACCGTAGTAGACTCTACAATGGAGGCTGAGTATATGGCATTATTAGATGCGACCAAGGAGGCAGTCTAGATTAAGAAGCTCGTCACCAAACTTAATGTGGTTTCTACGATTGTTGATCCAATAGACATCTATTATGACAATAATGGAGCACTAGGTCAAGCCAAGGAACCAAGGTCTCATCAGAAGTTCAAACACATACTCAGACGATTCAAGCTCATCGGAGAGATAGTTGAGAGGAAAGATGTGTAGATTAGTAAAGTGCATACTAACGACAATCTCGTAGATCCACTGACAAAGCCTTTGTCGCAGCAGAAGCATGAAAGGCACTTGAGATCATTTGGTATTAAATACATGAATGATTTGGTATTAGATACATGAATGATTGGCTATAGTGCAAGTGGGAGATTGTTAAAGTAGATGCACAAGAGCCAATCAATTATTGTAGAATTGACTCTTTGTAATAATGTTCATTGATCAATAAAAAAGGCATTTTATTCTATATCGCGCAAATCATCATTGTATGTATTGATTTCTGTCCTTAGAATAGTAGAACCATGACGAGGGTATCAAGTTTTTAAAATCTTTATAGTGAGGACCCTATGAGCACATATGGTGGCCATTCTAGAAACGTCTGTAGCCCTAGTATTATTCTGAAGTAAGGGCACAAATAATACGGTAAGGCTATCATAGTGTTGAACAACCCTGTCGAAAGACAGTGACTGATCTCACTTGTCAAGTTGTTTGGTGACAACCTAGTGCAACACATTGGTGCTTGTTGTAGGCAAGTTCACTAGACTGACCCACTAGAGGATTCCATATGGATGCTAACCCCAGTGTCTATGGAACAAATCCTCTAACGAATGGTGGTGCATGTGATCCTTAGACTTGAGATCACCGGAGCGCCTTGTGCACCGATTGGTGTAGTTTGACACTAGCCTAATGCAGTTCTATTCAGAGCTGTCAATACGGTAGTGATTGACTACATTAAGGAGTGTATCAAGACTATGGTGGATAAACAGAGGATTCATCACTCCCGAGTACGGGAGAATTTATCTCACGGCGCAATTCAGTAAATGGCAATGACACTAAAACTATGGCCACAGTGGGATTGAGTTGTGGCTCTATCCAGATTATTATTCAGGTCATTGGTCCAATAGCTGAACGCATACATATTGAGAGTAACTGAGGTTAACACTATTTCTATGCCTCGATCTTGTCAAGATAATAGATGATAAAAGGATCAGATTGTACGGTAACCATGTCGTTGATAGGTAGCTGCTTCGTTGAATCAGAATCTATCGGGGGGTCATGATGCCTTAATAGTGGAACTGCAAGCGACTCTGCCAGACGCACGCACTATAACCTATTGTCGCGGCGAACGCACGTGGAGCGTGAATGCAGTTAATCAGCACACGCTGCGGCGATCTAAACCATTGCCACAGCGAGAGCACTTCCGAGTGCGCCGGGCCAGATTGAAAAGTTTCAAAACTTTTAGACCAAATGCTGCAAATTGTCTGGGGTAATTAATAATTCACCACCCAATCGAAATTGATTATTTTTAAATGTATGCCATGTATTGTTGTATATTGTATGGTGCCCGGTACATGAGCCTTAGACCTATGGTGAATGTTTTAAAATTTTTGGGTGTTGTAATTTATAAAATAAGCTGTGTGTCTGCCTTTCTCCTCTTCTCATCTCATTTCCCCTCGAATGTAAATCGAGGTTTCTAAATTTGTTGATGTAAAATTAGTTGAGATAATTTTAGTGAAAGTTAGTATGATGTTTTTGTAATGGACTTGAGACGGAGCAAAGGACGAGGCAATCATACTGAAGACTCCAGATTTTTATTACAGGACCCCTAAGTGACCCACCGATTCCTCTAGGCTCGAGGAATCGGTTTTAGTGGGCATGTACCGGCACGTTTTAATATTTGTGTTAGAATGCATGCTAGGTGAATGTTCAATAACATGCCAAACAATGTCTTCTAACAAAGATATAATCTAGTGAGACATTAAATACAAACCCTCAATTAGAATATTAAGTCAGTATAAAGGTGGAACAAATGGGCCGGTTAGGCGGGTCAACCCTAACTCGATCTGCTTTAAAGAGGGTTCAACTCGGACGAATAAGGCGGGCCAAGTTGAACCCAACCCGTATGCAACCCGAGCGGGCCAGGTTGATATATGGCAACCCGACGACCACGGGTTTATTTTGTTTGTTGGGAAAGGCCCGCCAACCATCGAGTTGACCTACGGGTTGGTGTTGCAAACAACGGCGGTGCTCATCATATCCATTCTAACACGCAACCCTCTAAACTCTTCATCGTCTTTCCTTCTGTTGACATCGGTGCAAGCCACCAACATGCGGCGAAGCTCCTCAATCTCTATCCTCTTGCTCTCTCGGTTGAGAAATCCCATCTCTGAAAGGAAGAGTTTAAGAAGAAAGCAGGAAAAATGCTTAAAATTCATAAAGTGGTTTGGTTTGTGAAAGCGTTTCAGTTAAATATCTATTTGTATGTAGGAAGAAGAATCGAAATCCAAATGGCTACGCGCAAAGATTGACAATAAATTGCTTATCATGCAAAAAAGTTATGTTGAATTTTGTAACTATGTAATGGTGTTGAAGAAGGAAGACTTATAAATGAGCTCAGCGCGGCTGGACTTGGCTCACTTGCCTGACTCGGTTTGGTTGTTGCAAAAAATGACACTGTATCACTAACAAATAAATAAAACCTCTGTTGGTAAATTCGATATTGTCAGAGTTTTTATGTAATATTAAAGTAGGATTGGTTGAAAATTAGAGAAGCAAATAGAATTTGAGAAGTCTAGTCACTAATAATTTGAAGACTATATCAATAATAAGTTGAATTAAGTCAGTTAATCACAGTTATTAAATTAAAAAAGTCATCCATTTGGGTTATATAATTCAGGGTGAGATAATGAAGAAGTGAATTATGCATAAATTAAGGTATTATGTATAAGAAAACGTATAAATAAAGTTGCATTTTCCGTATACTGTTATTCGAAGTCAAACTTAAGGTATGATATATACAAAAAATAAATCAATATTGACATCACCATCTGTATGTATCATCACTATCATTGATGTAATCAAGAGAGTATTCAAAAATTTGTTTGAAAAATACATTCAAAAATTTAAAAACAATTACACAAACAAAAGAAAATAAATTAAAAAAAAAGGGTTAACCCGGTCCAGCCCATAGCATAACTCGCCGGTTAGGGTCAACCGAGTGTCAAAACTGCAACCCGTCGCGGGCTAGGCCGGGCTGGTTGCTTTTCCACCATTAGTCATGTAAGCCTTCCATCACCATGGTTTTAATCACACCACTGTTCATAAAACCTTATTCACCAAAGCGAAGGGTACACTTCCACCAGTGGGAGGTTAAAATTCATTGGAGTTTTCTTAATGGTGATGGTTGACTTAAAATGACGGTTGCTTTGTTTTGCCAAAGCGAAGGTTGATAAACGCGTCATAGGCATAGTAGAGAAGTACACATTTGTGTGTACGTGGTGGCATGTAGTGTCCACTGCTGATACTGAGAATCACACTTGAGGACAATGGCATGTAGTCATAGATTGTGTGATTGGCTTGTTGGCTTCTTCACATTTGAGGTTGATAGTAGGAGCTACCAACTGGTGTGATTAAGTTGTTGGCCTACCTAATCAACCCATTTTGGCTTGTTCACCGAAGCGAAGTTTGAAAGGGCCGGATGGGATCTTAGTTCACTAGGAAAGCCAATAGGGTTCCTTCAAGTTAATAGTGAGAGCTATTGACTTGAATAAAATAGTGGGAGCATCGCTAATAAAAGACCCTATTAAATAATAATGAACTTTATAATGACTTTATCTTTTTGACAATTGTAGATCACCAAAATGAGCATATGAACCTGCAACGATAATCGAGAAAGAAAACAAGTTGGATTGATCCAATTTCTCAGACTAGTATCGTAATCTTGGATTATACTCAAGTCGAAAAAGAAATTGTATATCCTTGAAAAGCCATACATTGAGCTGGTCTGAGCCACTCGGAAGTAAAGGAACTTATCAAAAGTTCCTTGATGATGCGATGGGCCATGCTTGATGTTGACATCGATGACACCAGTGCTGCAAAAGCAGCATGAGAATATGGATGTTGCTACCATTATTACACCTTAAGGAGCTTTTCGAAGGGAATGCTGACAGAGGTACAAGGTGTCAAAAGCACTGTTTGGAAGTCATCTGACTGAAAGAGCCTAAGTTGGTGCTCAAGATGATAGAGCACATAGAGAGACGTAAGACTTTGGGATTTGAATTGGATGCAGAATTACAAATGGATTTGATTCTGCAATCCTTGCCTGTCTTTTGCATGTTCATAATGAACTTCAATATAAACACATGGTGAAAACCCTGTTAGAGTTTTGAACTGCTGAGGACTGTAAAGCAAGACTTGAAGAAGTCCATCCTGTTTTACTAGTTGCTGCCGGTAAAGGAAAGCGTAACGACAAAGGTAAGGCCAAGGCAACCCAAACCCAAACCCAAACCCAAGCCCAAAGGACAGGGTGCTCTTGGGCCTAAGAGTGGCACAGGGAAGGGCAAAGTGGTCTGCTTCTTTTGTGGCAAGCCTGGCCATTGGAGGAAATACTGCAAGGCTTTCCTCGCAAGCAAGAAGAAGTCAAATGCTATGACTTCATGTATATTATGATTGAATTAACTTTCTCCATAGCATCTTGGGTCATTGACACAGGATGTGGTACTCACTTTGTACTGATGTGCAGGGACTAAAGCAGAGTAGAGTGCTCGCCAAGGAGAGGTGGACCTAGGAGTTGGAAATGGAGCACATGTGGCTGCATTGGCTGTAGGGACTTACTGTTATTCTTTGCCTACGGGCTTGTTGTTGGAACTACATAACTGTATTACGTACTTTCTATTTCTAGAAATATTATTTTAGTATCCGCTTTGGATATAAGGTATCATTTTGAGATATCTAATGGCTTGTTGTCCTTTAGTTTAAATGGTATTCTGTTTGAGTTGCAAGGTTATATAATGGGTTATATGTTCTTTATTTAAACAGTAAAGATATTCTCAAAGTTGAAACAGAAAGCTAAACACAGTAATCAAAACCAGACATATCTCTAGCACTGTGATTGGGTCATGTAATAAGACCCGCATTGCCAAAACTTCAAAGATGGATTTGGACCTTTAAGAGAGATGGACCTTTTGATTACCCTTTTGACTTAGTCATTGAGTATGCTAGTCATGCCTGTAGGCAAGATGACCAAGTCTCCTTTCACAGGACAAGGTGAAAGGCTACTGAACTGGAGGCATCATCCATAGTGATGTATGTGGTCCACTAACAGTGAAGCGAAATGTGGATATTCATACCTCATCACATTACTGATGATTTTAGGATATGGTTATGTCTACCTTATGAGACATAAATTTGAAGCCTTTGATAAGTTCAAAGAATTCAGGAATGAAGTACAGAATATTTTAGGCAAAAGTATTAAAGCTTTCGATCGAATCGAGGAGGTGAATACTTAAGCTCAAGGTTTTCTAAATACCTGAAGGAATGTGGGATAGTATCATACTCACCCCTCCATATACATCCCAACAATAGAGTGTCTGAAAGGAAGAATAAGACCTTACTTGATATGGTGAGGTCCATGATGAGTTTTAGTGATCACCTGCATCATTCTGGGGTTGCCCTAGAGACTGCAATTCACGTTTTGAATCGTATGCCGTCAAAGTCTATAGATAAGACTCCATATGAACTATGGAGTGGGCGAAAGCCCAACTTGTCTTATCTAAGGATTTGGGGTTGCGAAGCTTATGTTAAGAAATTAACTCGAACAAGCTGGGCCAAAATCCTGTAAATGTATATTTGTGGGGCATCCAAAGGAGACCAAAGGATACTATTTCTACCACCAGAAGAGCGCAAAATTTTTGTGGCTCGTTCTGGTGTCTTCCTAGAAAAAGAATTTTTTCTAAGAAGGACAAGTGGAGAAAAGTAGAACTTGATGAAGTTCTAGAACCACAAAATATACTAGACAAGGATGGGATGATGTGCCAAAAAGGTGGTTGAACATTATGAGAAGGTTACTTCACAACTTGTGGATCAAAGTGAACCACCTCAAGTAGCATAGGAGCTACGTAGATTTGGGAGAGTACGCATGAGCCCGAGATACAGTTATCTCGACTCAACATGGTGACGTATTAGTCTACCAAGACGATGAACCCAGAAACCTATGAAGACGCATATCGGAAGGATTCCATATGAATGGTAACCCCAGTGTCTATGGAACAAATCCTCTAACGAATGGTGGTACATGTGATCCTTAGACTTGAGATCACCGGAGCGTCTTGTGCACCGATTGGTGTAGTTTGACACTAGCCTAATGCAGTTATATTCAGAGCTGTCAATACGGTAGTGATTGACGGCATTAAGGAGTGTATCAAGACTATGGTGGATAGACAGAGGATTCATCACTCCGGGTACGGGAGAATTTATCTCACGATGCAATTCAGTAAATGGCAATGACACTAAAACTGTGGCCACAGTGGGATTGAGTTGTTGCTCTATCTAGATTATTATTTAGGTCATTGGTCCAATAACTGAATACATACATATTGAGAGTAACTGAGGTTGACACTATTTCTATGCCTCGATCTCGTCGAGATAACAGATGATAAAAGGATCGGATTGTACGGTAACCATATCATTGACAGATAGCTACTTCGCTGAATCTGAATCTATCGGGGGGTCATGATGCCTTGCTAGGGGCCAATCTTGGTCTGTGTGTAATGAGATGATTAATTGGTGTTAATTGCGATACTAAATACTGCCGGTATAATAAGGAGCCTATGGGTGACACACATAGAAGATAATTTAAGAACCAGTTTATAAGAAGAGCGTTTTCGTCTTTTTAGGCAAAAGGGTATTTTGGTAATCTCACAGCGCAATTAAATTTTGCTGAGGTCATAGCCTTTATTTAATTTGATATTAAAATTATCTAAGTGAGATTTCGTTTAAATATGTGTTCGCATATATTAAAATAAATTATCATTATTGTTAAATGTTAATATGTTATATATATATATATATATATATATATTAATTTAATTTAATTGAGATAATGATAATTAAAATTAAAATATCTAAATAGGGCTATTTGGATACAAGGGGTGTTTGGGTTGGATCCCAAGGCTATTCCATAATGGAATAAGGCAAAGTATGCACTATATAAGTGCAACACTTTGTGAATTAAAATAATTCCTTTTCAGTCAATCATTTTAGACTAAAAGTTCCAACCACTTCTTCTCTCTCATGCCAGTTTGCATTTGTGCTTGAAATCAAAGTTTGCTTGATTTCTTCTTGGTTCTTAAAGGCTAAAGAGGACCTAGCAAATCTCTCTTTAGTTCCTTAGGGTTATCTTCGTGTGGACTACATTGGTTCGATCCTACTCTTAGGTCGGTAGCGAAATATGTTCAGAGACAAGTTAGAGGAGCCTCCAAACGTGCGTATGATTTCTTAAACTCTAAACTGAAAATCTATAGATTCTAATATTATGTATAAACTGTTGTGCCTTGATCTTCGTTCTAAGGAATGATCTATGATGTAAATAATTTTTCTTTTCTGCTGCCATGTATGATCGTTTCCTAACAGGTCGAGTATCTCATGGGCAACCATTACCTTCACTTTCCCCTATTAGTTGTTTCCTTGGTTGTCTCCCAGGGTTAGTTTGCCTGTGAGACTCACGCTCGTGAGTGGAGTGTATTCTGTGATGTTAGGGGCACCGGTCGCCCCTTGGTGCCAATGAACCAGACTAGTCACCGACTAAATTCTGACCTGTTAGGGTGATATCGGTGAAGCATGGCTGGTTAAGGTTATGTGTGGTTGGTTGCTGATTTCTCAGCTCAGCCATGTTCTAGTGCACCGCCTGTGCAACCATTATTCTGATCATTTCCACCAGTTAGCCATTCTCGGGGCTGCTCCATGGTTATTTGCGGCCTGTTGAGTTGGTGGCACTGGTGGTCAATGCCCAGTAACGTCTTGTTGCACCTCCTATGGGTGGTCTCCACATTTTCGTGGTTTCTAGTGTAGTTTTTGATCTTGTACGTACCATTTTGGGCCTTGATTGACTAGATCACTGTGGCTGTTAACCAGAATTTTTGAGATTTTGGTAGAGGCCCTCTTTCTAGTGCCAAAATGTTGATGCAAAAATACACCAACTAGAGTGACCTGATCGACCTTTTCGGGACCAAAACTAATGTGTCCGTGATTATGGGTAACTAGCAGTGAATTAATAATAAATGCAGTAAAGTAAATGGCAAAGAGGTTTTTAAAGTGTTTCAGTGGGTTGAACTCTTGAGCCTACGTCCACTGTTTTTGTATTTGCTGTGAGAGATTACAATGATAGTCCTAGAATAATTTGCTAATGTTAGCATGTGATCGGGTTTACGCAGCTGAAAAACACAGTTTTAAAACAAATAAAAAACCGATCATATGCATTGATCCCAAATCTGGGTACAAATTATAATGTTTACAAGTTTTGCATTACAACAATATAGAAAATCCATACAAGGACTCAGAATACTTACACACGTTTGGAGGCTCCTCCGAATATCTCTGATTACGCTCACGAATGCTATTCACAGCCCTGTTCACCAGCTACTGTTCATCAACACTGTTTACCAGACAGTGTTCATCGACATTGTTCACATGATTCTTCGCTAATCGATCCAAAGTAGGATCACACTCACGGAAATCCACATGAAGACAATCCGCAGAACCCTTGATTATTTTGCTAGAACAATCAAAGGGCTTCAAGAATCAAGAAATAAGAAAAAGAAAATTGTTCTTTTCACTCAAGAGTGAAACGTGAGAGAGAGAGTAAAAAGGGTGGTTAGGGTTTTTAATTTTATTGAATGAATGAATTCCCCTCATGTTTTAATTTTCAGTTGCACTTATATAGTGCAACAATTAAAACCCTATTCCACTTACGAATAACCATGGGCTCCAACCCTAGTTCACCCTTGTAACCAAACACCCTATTTATGGTATTTTAATTAATTAATTATTATTATTATTAAAATCAATTAATATATAATATTATATTAACATTTAATTAGTAATAATAATTCATTTAAATATATACATAGATATATTTAAATATAATCTCACTAATTTAATTTTAATATTAAAATTAAATACAGGCAACAACCTCAGCAAATTTAATTGCACTGTGAGATTACCAAAATACATTTTCGTCCTAAAAGATCAAAATACCCTTCTCAAAAATTGATTCATAAATTATCTTCTAAGTGTGTGACCCGTAGCCTTCTCATCATATCGGTAGTGTGTAGTATCGCGATTAATACCAATTAATCGTCTCACTACACACAAACCAAGATTGGACCCTAGCAAGGCAACATGGCCACCCGATAGATTCGGATTCAATGAAACCGCAGCCTGTCAACGGTATGGTTACCATGCGACCAATCCTTTCATCATCTGTTATCTCATCAAGACTGAGGTACAAAAATAGTGTCAACCTCGGATATCCTTGACATGTTTGTATTCAGTTAATGGACCAATGACCGAAATAATAAATTGGATTGAGCATCAATTCAATCCCACTGTGGCCACATATTTAGTGTCATTGCCATTTACTGAATTACCTAGTGAGATAACTTCTCCCGTACCCAAGAATAATGAATCCTTTGTCGATCCGCCATAGTCTCGATACACTTCTCAATGTAGCGAATCACTACCGTATTGATAGCTCTGAATAGAACTACATTGGGCTAGTGTCAAACTACACCAATTGGTGCACAAGGCGCTCCAGTGATCTCAAGTCTAAGGATCACATGCACCACCATCCGTTAGAGGATTTATTTCATAAACACTAGGGTTACCATCCATATGGAATCCTCTGATGGGTATGTCCAGTGAACTTGCCTCTAGCAAGCACCCATGCGTTGCATCAGGTTGTCGGCAAACAACCTTGACAAGTGAGATCAATCACTGCCTTTCGACAAGGTCGTTCAACGCTATGATAGCCTTACTGTATTATCTGTGTCCTTGGTCAGAATAATATTGGGGTTACGGACGTTTCTAGAATGGACACTATATGTGATCATAGGGTTCTCACTATCAAGATTTGAAACACTTGATACCCTCGTCACGGTTCTACCATCCTAAGGACATATATCATTACATATAACTATGATTTGCACGATATAGAAGAATATGCCTTTTATTGATAAATAAACATTTATTACAAAGTCAATCTTACAATAATTGATTGGCTTTAGGGCACCTACTCTAACAATCTCCCATTTGCACTATAGCCAATCATTCATGTATTTAATACCGAATGACTTTAAGTGTTTTTCATGCTTCTACTGTGACAAAGGCTTCATCAGTGGATCGGTGAGATTTTCATCAGTATGCACTTTACTGATATGTATATCCTTCCTCTCAACCATTTCTTTGATGAGATGAAAACATCTGAGTATGTGTCTGGACTTCTGGTGAGACCGTGGTTCCCTTGCTTGAGCTATTGCTCCATTGTTGTCGCAATAGACATCTATTGGATCAACAATCATGGAAACGACACCCAATTTGATGATGAGCTTCTAGTCCAGACCGCCTCCTTGGCCGCATCAGATAATGCAATATACTCAGCCTCCATTGTAGAGTCCGCTACAGTACTTTGCTTGGAGCTCTTCTAGCTCACTACACCCCCATTGAGACAAAATAGAAACCCTAATTGCGATCGATAATCATCTTTATCCATTTGGAAACTAGCATCACTGTATCTTCTTACAGTGAGCTCATTTTCCCTTCCATAAACCAAGAACATGTCCTTAGTCCTCTTTAGGTACTTAAGGATGTTCTTGACAGCTATCCAATGACGCTCACCTGGATCCGATTGATATCTACTACAAGTGTTCAATGCACATGAGACATCAATCCGAGTACACAACATGGCATACATGATGGATCCAATTGCTAACGCATATGGGATCCTCTTCATTCTATCTCTCTCATCATTTGTTTTAGGATACATATCCTTAGAGAAATAGACACCATGTGACATCGGAAGAAATCCCTTCTTGGATTCTTCCATACTGAATCTCTTCAGTACCTTGTCAACGTATGTACCCTGACTTAGGCCTAGTAACCTATGTGATCTATCTCGATAGATCGTTATTCCGAGGATGTAGGCTACTTCTCATAAGTCCTTCATGGAGAAGCACTTGGATAACCAAGTCTTTACCAACTACAAGTTCGGTATATCATTCTCGATCAGAAGTATATCATTGACATACAACACTAGGAATGCCACTGTGCTCCAACTCACTTTCTTGTAAACATAGGGCTCATCTTCGTTCTTGATGAAACTGAATTCTTTTACGGCTTCATCGAAACGAATGTTCCAGCTCCTTGAAGCTTGCTTGAGTCCATAAATAGATCTCTGTAACTTGCATACCTTCTCAGCTTGCCCATTAAGAACGAAACCATCGGGTTGTGTCATATACACATCCTCTTCAAGGTTTCCATTCAGGAAAGTTGTTTTGACATCTATTTGCCAAATCTCATAATCATGATATGCTGCAATCGCAAGCATAATTCGGATGAATTTAATCATGGCAACCGACATAAAGGTTTCTTCATAGTCAATACCATGAATTTGTTTGAAACCTTTGGCAACTAGTCGTGCCTTATAAGTGTGTGCCTTACAATCCATGACAATCTTCTTCTTGAAGACCCATTTGCACCCTATGGGTTTTACCCCTTCAGGTGGTTCCACCAGAGACCATACTTGGTTTTGGTACATGGAGTCCATCTCAGATTTCATGGCTTCAAGCCATTTAACGGAATCTGGATCCGATATAGCATCTTCGTAGGTTCTGGGTTCATCATCTTGGTAGACTAGTACGTCACCATGTTGAGTCACGAGATAACCGTATCTCTCTGGCTCATGGCGTACTCTCCCAGATCTATGTAGCTCCCATGCTACTTGAGATGGTTCACTTTGATCCACGGATTGTGAAGTGACCTCCTCATGATGTTCAACCACCTCTTGTAGCACATCTTCCCGTCCTTGGTCTAATGTACCTTATGGTTCTAGAACTTCATTGAGTTATACTTTTCTCCCACTATAGAAAAAATTCCTTTTCTAGGAAGGCACCAGTACGAGCGACAAAAATTTTGCGCTCTTCTGGGTGGTAGATATAGTAGGTTTCCCTAGGATACCCCACAAAAATGCATCTCTCAGATTTTGGGCCCAGCTTGTTTGAAGTCAATTTCTTGACATAAACTTCGCAACCCCAAATCCTTAGATAAGACAAGTTGGGCTTTTGTGTAATAACTGCTTTATACTAGGATACTCATAGAAATATATCAAGGATAATACATTATATTAGTAGAAGTAAATGGGCCCAAAATTTCCTTTTATTGCATATAAACATTCTTTATACAAAATAGAATATCATTCACAAAATGCCATTAAAACAACGGATAGTGTAGCTATTGCTCCTTGCTTGTTGACGCCCATCCGACCGCGTTCTCACCTACATCCTGCAACCACACAGAAAACAACGGGGTGAGCACAAAATAATGCTCAGTAAGTAAATCCTCTACTCGACTGTCCCCGTAACTTTTTCTCTTAATTCTTTCCTTACACTCTTCTTATCTCATTTATTATTTTCTCTTTCACACAGCTCTCTTACTTAACTACTACTATGTGTCACAGCCTCATCTTACCGGAGGCACGTGTAATGACTGCTTCTCGGATATTCATAAAAATATCGAATAGAATATATTGATATTAGCAAAAGTAAATGGGCCCAAAATTTTCTTTTATCACATATAAACATTATTTATACAAAATAGAGTATCATGTACAAAATGATATTAAAACAGTGGACAGTGTAGCTATTGCTCCTCACTTGCCGATGCCCGTCCAACCGCGTTCTCACCTACAACCTGCAACCACAAAGACAATAACGGGGTGAGCACAAAACAATGCTCAGTAAGTAAATCCTCTACTCAACTGTCCCCGTAACTCTTTCTCTTAATTCTTTCCTTACTCTTTTTTTTTTTCATCTCATTTATTCTGTCTTTCACATAGCTCTCTTTCTTAGCTTCTACTATATGTCATGACCTCATCTTACCGGAGGCACAGTCGGGTGGAGTTAACATAGCACCAACCCACTGTTCGTGACTTTCAGGTGGAGATCACAAAGCGCCAACCCCTTACTTTTTATACCTATCGGGTGGAGATCACAAAGCACCAACCCATCCTCATATCTATCAGGTGGAGATCACAAAGCACTAACCCGTCCTTATATCTATTGGGTGGAGATCACAAAGCACCAACCCGTCCTCATATCTATCGAGTGGAGATCACAAAGCACCAACCCGTTTTTAGTGCTCTTCTCATTCCCTACTCTTAGAGTAGTTCATTCATATAGTTCTCTATTCTTTCTCAAGCAAGCATTCATAATGGAGCTTAATGCTTAGAGTAGTTTATTCACAAAGTTCTCTACTCTTTCTTAAGCTATTTCTCAAATGCACAATTAATGCATATGGATGGTTCATGTTCAATAATGCACTTAGAAAATGCCAATATGAAACGTTGCAACAATTAAAGTTCACAACTCATGGTCATGCTTCTCTTAGGCATTTCATCAAACAACTAGTGTGCATACCTACACTCCACTTTATTTATAAGTCCATCCTTCTCTTGAACCATCCAAAATGGGAGAAAACTCCCTTACCAAGCAACAATTCCTGCTATAATATAACACTTCCAAAAATATTTCTCAATCTCCTCCAATTTCATCACAAACACACTCTTCAATTGAAGTGTATTTAACAACCACCATAATACATACTCATCTCAACCCAAGTTCTCACTAACACAACACAACATATATCATGCATAAATAAATCTCTATTCAAAGGATTCCATAAATATCAACTTGGATTGGGATTTACTTACCTTGAAATGGAGAGATCACACTAGTACTTCCTTTCCTTTACAAGACTTGTTTCTTCTCTACCCTTTAAACAATAAAACCATGAGACCTCAATACACAAATACATGCACAACTTCACATCTAAAGCAAGGATCCTTACCTTAGGATGCCTTAGATTGATTCTCTAGCAAAAACCAACTAAAAACCCTCAAAAATCCTTGAAAGCTTGAAGGAAAAGAATTGAGAGAGAATGGAGAATGAAAGAGTCGGTGGAGAAGAATGAATGAAGGGTTTATGAAGTTTATCCCCTTTTTAGCTCAAAATAAATTCCTTCATTCCCATCTTGCCCTTGCTCTTTCTGGAAAATTCCATCCATATCCTTTGATTCCTTACAATCACACCCTCATACTAACATATTCTCCATGAAATTTCCTTACATTTTACTCCCCACTTTTCCTGCTAATTAAGGGTAGAATGGTCATTGTGCCCCAAAGGAAGAAAATATCTAAAACTCAATAAACTTTTTGGCCGTCCCGTCGCCGCGGCGAAACACTCCAGTAGCTATTCCGTGGGCTGCAGCACCTCTTCGCCGCGGCGAAGCTTCTTCTTCGCCCCGGCGAAGCCTGTAATACAAAATTTCGCCAAGTCTTCATAAATTTCAAGGCAACCACTCAACTAAACCAATACATCCATTCAACCAATGACCAACCAAACCATATCCACAATATAACAACTCAAATAAGAGCAAAACAGTAAGTATTCATACAACATACAACATAATCTACTACGTACCTCAAATGGGGCATTACAGCACGGCCGGGTGGAGTTCACACAGCACCAACCCACTCTTCGTGACTTTCGGGTGGAGATCACAAAGCACCAACCCGCCTTTCATAACTTTCGGGTGGAGATCACAAAGCACCAACCCGCTTTTGGTAACTACTAGGTGGAGATCACAAAGCACCAACCCATTTTTAGTATATTTCTCATCCTCTCTACTCTTAGAGTAGTTCATTCACAAAGTTCTCTACTCTTTCTCACAAAGTTCTTTACTCTTTCTCACAAAGTTCTCTACTCTTTCTCAAGCCACTTCTCAATGCACAATTAATGCATATGGATGGTTCTTCTCCATTACTGCACTCATGAAATGCCATCATGCAATGTTGAAAGAATTAAGGTTTACTACTCATGCTCATGACTCTCTTAGGCATTTCATCAAACAACTCATGTGCATACATAAACTCCACTTTATCTAGAGTTCTACTCCTTTCTTGAACCATTCAAAATGGGAGGAAACTCCCTCACAAAGCTATAATTCCTGTCATACAATAACACTTCCAAAAAGACTTCTCAATCTCCTCCAATTTCATCTCAAACTACATCCTCAACACACATCTCACTTCTCATAATTGAAGTGTATTTAACAACTACAAAGCAAATAGTCATCTTCATCTCACATCTCAATAACATAACATATAACATGCATACATAATTTCTATTCAATCTCTACTCAAGAGAGTTCATAAGTCTCAACTTGGGTTGGGATTTACTTATTTGTAATGGAGAGATCTCACTAGCACTTTCCTTTCCTTTACAATGCTTATCTCTTCTCTACAACTTTAAACAATAAAATGATAAGACTTCAATCTACAATATAGGATGCCTTAGAGTGATTTTCTACCCCAAACTACTCAAAAGCCCTCTAAAATTCTTGAAAGGTTGAAGGGAAAGTTGAGAGGAAATAGAGAATGGAAGAGGCGGTGGAAGATGAAGAATGAAGGGTTCACTAAGCTTAACCCCTTTTTAGCTCAAAATATCTTCATTCATTCCCATATTGCCCTTGCTCTTCTTGGAAATTCCATCTTTGTCCTTTAAATCATTACAAACACACCCCATTCTAACATATTCTCCATAAAATTTCCTTACAATTCACTCCCCACTTTTCCTGCTAATTAAGGATAGAAAGGTCATTTTACCTATGGAGAATTCTCTAGAAACCTCAATAAACTTTTTTGCCGTCCCGTTGCCACGACGAAGAAAGTTTCGTGGCCCGGGCGAAAACTTATAGAGCCGACACCGCAATTACAAAGCCAACGTCGCCGCGGCGAAGACCGAAATTCCAAACTTCGCCAAAACTCAACCAAAATCAGGGCAAACACTTAACCAAACCAACTAAGGGCCAACCACTGAAAATAACGACATATAAGCTTAAATGAGAACAAGGCAATAAACATTCAACCATATAACATAATTTACTATGTGCCTTAAGTGGGGCGTTGCATTTCGCCCACTCCATAGTTCATATGGAGTTTTATCTATAGACTTTGATGGCACACGGTTCAATACGTGAGTCGCAGTCTCCAGAGCATAACCCCAAAATGATGCAGGTAGATCACTAAAACTCATCATGGACCTAACCATGTCAAGTAAGGTCATATTCCTCCTCTCAGACACTCCATTGTGCTGGGATGTATACGGAGGGGTGAGTTGTGATACTATCCCACATTCCTTTAGGTATTTAGAAAACCCTAAGCTCAAGTATTCACCTCCTCGATCCGACCAAAGAACGTTAATACTTTTGCCCAACATATTTTGTACTTCATTCTTGAATTCTTTGAACTTATCAAAGGCTTCAGATTTATGTCTCATGAGGTAGACATAGCCATATCTACTGAAATCATCAGTAAATGTGATGAAGTAGGAATATCCACCTTTGGCTTCAATTGTTAGTGGACCACATACATCACTATGGATGATGCCTAATAGTTCAATAGCCCTTTCACTTTGTCCTGTGAAAGGTGACTTGGTTATCTTGCCTAAAAGGCATGACTCGCATACCTCAAATGACTGAAAGTCAAAAAGGTCCAAAACTCTATCCTTTTGAAGTTTTGCAATGCAGGTCTGATTAACATGACCCAATTTAGAATGCCAGAGGTATGTATGGTTTTGATCGCTATGTTTAGCTTTCTTAGTTTCAATGTTGAGAATATCCTTATTGTTTAAATCAAGAACATATAATCCGTTATATAACCTTGCAATTTCAAATAGAATACCATTCAAACTAAAGGATAACAATCCATTAGAAATTTCAAAACGATATCCTATATTATCCAAAGCGGATACTGAAATAATATTTCTAGAAATCACAGGTACAAAATAACAGTCTTTGAGTTCTAATAATAAGCCTGCAGGGAAAGACAAACAATAAGTCCCTACAACTAATGCAGCCACATATGCTCTATTTCCAACTCGTAGGTCCACTTCTCCATTGGCGAGCAATCTACTCTGCCTTAGTCCCTGCACATAAGTACAAATGTGAGCACCACATCCTGTGTCAATAACCCAAGATGTTGAAGGAGAGAAGTTAATCTCAATCATGTACACACCTGAAGTCAAAGAATCTGACTTCTTCTTATTCGCGAGGAAAGCTTTGCAGTGTTTCCTCCAGTAGCCAGACTTGCCATAATAGAAGCAGACTACCTTCCCACCTTTCCCAACGCCACCCTCAAGCTTAAGAGCATCCTGTCCTTTGGGCTTGGGCTTGGGATTTGCCTTGGCCTTTCCCTTGCCCTTGCCCTTACCCTTTCCTTTACTGGTAGCAACCAGTAAAACAGGCTTGGACTTTTTCATGTCCTGCTCTGTAGTCCTTAGCATGTTTGGAAGCTCTGACAGAGGTTTCATCATAGTGTTCATATTGAAGTTCATTATGAACGATGAAAAAGTATCAGGTAAGGATTATAGAATTAAATCCACTTGTAATTTTGCATCCAACCCAAATCCCAAAGTCTCAAGCCTCTCTATGTACCCAATCATCTTGAGCACATGAGGACCAACTTGTGCTCCCTTAGTCATGCGACTTCTAAACAACGCACTCGACACCTTGTACCTCTCATGTCGAGCGTTTGCTTCGAAAAGCTCCTTGAGGTGTAGAATTATGGCAACAACGTCCATATTCTCATGCTACTTTTGCAGCTCAAGTGTCATCGATGCTAACATAAGGCATTGAACAGTGTCAGCATCATTCAGGAACCTCTGGTAAGTTTTCTTTACTTCTTGAGTGGCATAAGGATCAAGCTCAACCAAATAAGGCTTGTCAAGGATATATAATTTCTTTTCAGACTTTAATACAATCCGAAGATTTCAATACCAGTCTGAGAAATTAGATCCATGATTCGTGATTTAACAACATACAATGTGTAGCAAGTGCACTACTCGCAAAAAGTAATAAAATGATGAGAAGAGTATCGTTCCCACGAGGATTGCGTGTTGAGTACTAATTATCTTAGTTTTGTAACCTAGTTTTGTAACTAGTTGAAGAACACAAAGATTGTTGGATTTGCGAGAGATAAAAACGAAATTAACACAAAATCAATAACGTAAATTAAAATCTAACCAATTAAGAAAATATCAACTAATTGCAAAAATATCAATTCAAGACAAGGAGGTTAGGGTTCGACTTCACTAAGTTACTTTGATTCAATCTACGATTAATGTTGCCTTCAAACTCACATGCAAGGATTATAAATTGGAAACCCTAATCTGCAAAATATACCTTCTCAGGCTATATTCTCTTGCTTATCCCTATTAAGCTTCCACACCCAACCAAATGAAGATTAACAGTTCTAAGTCTATTAAGCCAAATGGAATCCTAAAGTGATTTCATAGATCTCTGAACCTATCTCTAGCGTTCATTAATCTATGGTTTTTACTCTAAAAGGCTAACACATGAATCACTTTTTAGTCTCATCATGCTCAGCAATTAATTGAAACAAAGAAAACTCAACATTCAATTGCATTAAGAACAAGAATAAATACAAAATCCAAGCAATATAACTTCAAAACAACATCTATTATAGATTAAACCATTGTAATCAAAGTTAGGTCAAAACCCTAGCCCAAAAATGGGTTAGTTCATATTCAAATTAAAGAAATTCGTAAAATAAAATGTGAGTAAAGAGTTCAACATCCTAAAACAATAAGAAAAGAACGAAATCTTCCCTAAATGAAGACCCAAAATGCTTCCAATCTCTAATTTATTCCTTTTCTTCTCTCAAAATCCAAACTCCCCTACAAAATGAGCTAAGGCTCTCTTAAATAGTCGGCCAAAACCCTAAGATTCTAATCCAATACAATTAAAACGCAACGTTTTACAAACAGAAAATTGCAGTTTTTGCCGCGGCGAAGAATAAACTTAATTGCGGCATCGAGTTGAAATATTGCTAAACCATCTGACTCGAGGCTAGCTTGCCGCGGCAGAGAATTATCTTCGTCGCGGCAAACTTTGCTAATCTTTTCTAAAATTATGAAATTTCCCTCCACTTGCTTCTTCGCTTGAGTCTTTGATCTTCGTGATCCCCGATAGGAACAAGCTTCATAGTGCTCCCACTCCGCGTCAGAATTTCCCCGATTCCTGAATTTCTCTTGATTCCGGGTCTAGAAACTCAATTTCGCTCTGTTTTACTCCAACTGCATGTTTTGGCTTGAAACGTAAAATATATGAATTTAAGTTGCAATTCAGGCATAAAACTTAATAAGAAGTATCCAAAATCCCACCAAAAAGTATAGAAAATACAGTATAATCCTAGGATTATCAATCCATCCAGCCTATTTTTTTTCTTGATTATCGATCGTAAGTTGATATTGCTCATTCATTTTAAATGAATCTATAATACAGAAAAGTAAAGTTATATCATGTTTATTTTCATTATTTAATAAGACCTTTTATTAAAAAATCGCTCCCACTATTTTCCTCAAGCCAATAGCCCTTACTACTAACTCGAGAAAGCATGTTGGCTTTCCTAGTGGACTTAGATCCCATCTAGCCGATTTCAAACCTTTGCTTTGGCAAACAAGCCAAAATGGGTTGATTAGGTAGGCCAACAAACTTAATCCAGACCAGTTGATAGCTCCTACTACCAACCTCAAATGTGAAGCAAGCCAACAAGCCAATCACACAATCCAACGGCCTAGCCGTCGTCCTCAAGTGTGATTCCCAGTATTAGTAGAGTGGACACTACATGTCGCCACGTACACATAACGAGTGTACTTCTCTACTATGCCTATGACGTGTTTATCAACCTTCGTTTTGGCGAACAAGCAAAACTATCATTTTAAGTCGACCCATCACCATTAAGGAAAACTCCAATGAATTTTATCATCCCACTGGTAGAAGTGTACCCTTCGCTTTGGCGAACAAGGTTCTGACGAACGGTGGTTTGATTAAAACCATGGTGATGGAAGGCATACGTGACTTAATATACTTAAGTTGAGGGTTTTTATTTAATGTCTCACTAGATTATTATCTTTGTTAGAATGTCATTCTTTGGCATGTTATTGAACATTCAACCTTAGCAGGCATTCTAAACAAAATAAAATGTGCCGGTACATGACCCACTAAAACTGATTTCCTGAAGCCTAGAGGAATCGGTGGGTCAACCTAGGGGTTTAAAAGTAAATCTTGGGTCTTCAAGTTATTCCTTGTCATAGCTCCTTCGTTTCTTCTTCACGATCATTACAAAGTATTTTTATAATAAAAAAATCCTATTCTAATTTACATCGATAAAATAGAAACCTCACGTTACATACAAGGGGAGTGAGATGAGAAGAAGAAATACATGAAGATATAAGAGAGAGAGAGAGAGGCAGGACACGCAGGTCATATTTCTTTATAAAATTACAAGCAAACCCAAAATTACAAAAACATACCAAAGTTCTAAGGCTCATGTATCGGGCATCATGCAATTTCAAACAAGAACATTGCATACATCCAAAATTAACATTTTGAATTTGGGCGGGTGGAATTATTAAATTACCCTTCTTATATATGCAAAATTATTATTGGCTTTATAGGTTCAAAAATTGCAATTTGGCCCCCTATGTGAAAAATAGAAAAGCAAAACGGAACAGTAGCTTTCTTCCTGCGGCGAAGTTTTATTTCACTGCAGCAAATGCCATAAACTTCCAGAAAACACAAAACGTTCCAGAGAGATTCATGTCGCAACGAAGTTTTATTTCGCCACGGCTAATGCTACAAAATAGTGAATCACACAGTAACCCTTTTTGCAGTTCTTTCACATAACGATATGGATCCAAATAAAATCGAATGCACAAGCATTCGACCAGGACATCAACCAACCAATAAGTCACTCATCAACACATCATTAGTCAATTGATCAATTAAACCAATCAATACACAAAATCCACCAGATTCATGAAAACATATTATGCAAAAACATGTTATCAAACATAATGATTAAACAAAATAATCTGGTACCCAAGGCTCTAATACCACTGTTAGCATGTGATCGGGTTTACGCAGTGGAAAAACACAGTTTTAAAACAAATAAAAAACCGATCATATGCTTTAATCCCAAATCTGGGTACATATTATAATGTTTAAACGTTTTGCATTACAACAATATAGAAAATTCATACAAGGATTCAGAATGCTTACACACGTTTGGAGGCTCCTCCGAATATCTCTGATTACACTCACGAACACTATTCACCAGCTACTGTTAATCGACACTGTTCACATGATTCTTCGCTAATCGATCCAAAGTATGAATGCACTCACGAAAATCCACACGAAGACAATCCGCAGAACCCTTGATTATTTTGCTAGAACAATCAAAAGGCTTCAAGAACCAAGAAAGAAGAAAAAGAAAATTTTTCTTTTCACTCAAAAGTGAAACGTGAGAGAGAGAGTAAAAAGAGTGGCTAGGGTCATTAATTTTATTGAATGAATGAATTCCCCTCATGTTTTAATTTTTAGTTGCACTTATATAGTGCAACAATTAAAATCCTATTCTACTTACGAATAACCATGGGCTCCAACCCTACTTTACCCTTGTAACCAAACACCCCCTTTATGGTATTTTAATTAATTAATTATTATTAAAATTAAAATCAATTAAAATATAATAATATATTAACATTTAATTAGTAATAATAATTTATTTAAATATAATGTAACTAATTTAATTTTAATATTAAAATTAAATACAAGCAACAACCTCAATAAATTTAATTGCACTGTGAGATTACCAAGATACCCTTTCATCCTGAAAGACGAAAATACCCTTCTCACAAATTGATTCTTAAATTATCTTCTAAGTGTGTGACCCGTAGGCTCCTCATCATATCAGCAGTGTTTAGTATCGCGATTAACACCAATTAATCGTCTCACTACACACAGACCAAGATTGGCCCCTAGTAAGGCATCATGGCCACCCGATAGAATTGGATTCAGCTAAATCGCAGCCTGTCAACAGTATGGTTACCGTGCAATTCAATCTTTTCATCATCTGTTATCTCATCGAGACTGAGGTACAAAAATAGTGTCAACCTTAGATATCCTCGACATGTTTGTATTAAGTTAATGGACCAATGACCGGAACAATAAATTGGATTGAGCATCAATTCAATCCCACTGTGGCCACAGATTTAGTGTCATTGCCATTTACTGAATTACCCAGTGAGATAACTTCTCTCGTACCCAGGAGTGATGAATCCTTTATTGATCCACCATAGTCTCAATACACTTCTTAGTGTAGCCAATCACTACCGTATTAATAGCTCGGAATGGAACTATGTTGGGCTAGTGTCAAACTATACCAATTGGTGCACAAGGCGCTTCGGTGATCTCAAGTCTAAGGATCACATGCACCACAATCCGTTAGAGGATTTATTCCATAGACACTAGGGTTACCATCCATATGGAATCCTCTGATGGGTATGTCTAGTGAACTTGCCTCTAGCAAGCACCCATGCGTTGCACCAAGTTGTCGGCAAACAACCTTGACAAGTGAGATCAGTCACTACCTTTCGACAGGGTCATTCAACGTTATGATAGCCTTACCATATTATTTGTGTCCTTGGTTAGAATAATATTGGGGCTACGGACATTTTTAAAATGGCCACCATATGTGATCATAGGGTTCTCACTATCAAGATTTGAAACACTTGATACCCTCGTCACGGTTCTACCATCCTAAGGACATATATCATTACATATAACTATGATTTACACGATATAGAAGAACATGCTTTTTATTGATAAATAAACATTTATTACAAAGTCAATCTTAAAATAATTGATTGGCTCTAGGGCACCTACTCTAACAGCTAACCCCTTTCTTATCGTTGGAGGGGGTTTATATATAGATTGTGTACAATGGAAAGAGCGAAAATAAAGGGATTACAATTAAGTTTGAAATGCAACTCTGATATTCTCACAATTGAGCACTGTGATTGCGCAAATATTACTGTCGATCTGATCCTTTTCGAGATGTTTAGGATCTGAAGTTACCTGTGAATTGGTTGAATAACTATAAGGATTGGTTGCGACTAGCTTGTGCTAGGTCGAGCTATGACTCGATGAGCTTATGCTGGTCGAACAATCGGTAGGGTTGGGCTGGTTTTGGGTCGAGCTATAACCTCGCAATTCCTCGAGCTTGATGGAAAAATCACACACAACACTTGGAATGAATGAAAAATATCCTAAGACTATCTAGCTTTATATAAGAGTTTACAAGTAGATTTGATGTTCCAGATCTGTACATATCCAATAAGATTGATGGCTACGATTAATTAAACAAGCATTAAAATCCTAGTCCTATTTTGCTACTTTGTTGGTGAAAGAATATTCTAGATGCTTCTAAAAAATTTCTCTAGCATATTCTTTGATGTTTCTAGGTCAAGTCTGGGTCAAACCTCTTAATCAAGATATTAGGCCTCATACGAACTTAGGCTTGGGCCAAATGTGACACAAGATAGGCCTAACTTTTATCAAATTCAAAATGACCATCTAATAGTAGACCTGGCAAAACGAGTCTGCACCCGCAAGTGGACCCATACCTATAAAAAATATATAGGGTACGGGTCCACTTTGAAGGATCTGTGAAAATTGGACCCGTACCCAGCCCAACCTATTTTTGAAACAGATGGACCGGGTAAACCCGCGATATTGTTGGTGATAATATGAACGAAGTCAAATCCTTGCAAGTGCATGAATTGCAACTATAGCTAGTATGCAAAGCAGGAGTCGATCTCACAAGGAATAGGGAGCTATTAATTAATTAAATATTGTGCAAAATCAACCAAGACAATGAAATTAAAAGAAATAATAAAACGGACCAGCAAACTAAATTAATCTAAAATCACAATAAAAACACTAGAATTACCAAATATAACAAAATTGAACTCTAAATTACCAAATGTAATAAAAATGATGACTAATCAAGATTAACAAGTGGGAAACGGTCTAGTGTATCCAATTTCACCGTAATCGTCATACTTTATGTTATTACTCTAACCAATGTTATCTCAATCCAACTCTTAGGGTCAATACTCACCAAAATAAGGTATTATCGTGGGCGTTCGAATTTACAATAACGCTACGGACACAGATTTTTTGCACCGAATTTTTGTACCAAAGGATGTGGCATCCAGTCAGATGCGGCCACGTTAGAGACAAAACACGTCTTCCGTGAATGAACGGCCGTCCAATAATTATGGACGCCCATCCATATTTTATGGACAGCCGTTCATCACAAATAGATGAGTGTCCACAAAATTATTAGTTGACACCCATCCATATTATATGGACAGGTGTCCATTTACTATGGACGGGCGTCCACCTCATATGGACACCCGTCCATAAAATTATAAAATCAAAACATGTGGCAGTGGTTTTTTACGTAAACTAGATGCTTTTTTCTTTCTTATTTTCTTTCTTCCACTTCAAAAACTACACTTTTCTTCTTCCCTTTAATCTCTTCCATCTCTAAAATCTTGTATAAAAGTGACTGACATAACCCCACTGAAGTAGTTCTCTTCAAAGTTGAAACAACCCAACTCTTTTCTTTTGTTTTTGTTTACATTTATGGCTCAATTCACAACACAAGGTCATTTAAAGTTGCTTTTCAATGGTGTGGAAACAAGAGACCCTTTTCAGTACAAGTTTCGAACTTTAAGATCAATTCAAGCTCACAGGAGAAGGCTCAGGTTTCTTAAGTCTACCACAAGATTTTATTATTGTTTTAGTGAGAAGAAATCGAGATTGTTCAATGTAGAGGCGGGTATTAATATGAGTGATGTAGGGATTCATGATGAAAGCAAAGAGTATGACAGTGATTTTGAGACTGATGACTTGGCTTGTTTTAGAGGACTGGTTTTGGATATCTCTTATAGACAAGTTGTTTCTGGAGCTTACTTCACGCTTTAACATTTTTGTTCTGTTTTGATTCTTTTAATGTTAGTTTGTACTTGTTTATTAAGAAGATGGTTTATTTACTACATTGGTTTTTGTTAGATTTTGACTTGGGTTGTGGGTTCAGAATTTTTTCTAGCTGTTTGTGTTTTGTAAAGAGTTAATTTGAGTTGGAACTTAAGTAATTCAGCTGTTTGTATGCAGTTGATGATGCAAGAGTATGCTTTTCTTAGCTATTATTTGAACCAAGTATTAATTTTATGATGGACGAGCGTCCATTGTTTTGTTTTTATAATTTTATGGACGAGCGTCCATATGAGGTGGACGCCAGTCCATATAATATGGACAGGAGTCCATTGATATTTTTGTGGACGCTCATCCATTCGTGATAAACGGCCATCCATAAAATATGGACGGACATCCATAATTTATGGACGACCGTTTATTCACGGAAGACGTGTTTTGTCTCCAACGTGGCCACGTCTAACTGGATGCCACGTCTTTTGGTACAAAAAGTTAGTGCCAAAAATTGGTGTCCCTAGCATTATTATTCATATTTAACCTAGTATTTTCATCAGTCAAACTAGCTAGTGGTGTATAGTCTAGTCCTACTACGAAAACCCTAAACACAAGAGTACCCAAACGTTTACAAACCAATTTACACCCGTCGAGGGCGTCGTACAGGCATAAATCAATCATCCACAAAATCAATTTTGAGATTAGCTAGTGGCGTATAGTCAAACCCCAAACTCATACAATCAATCAATTGAAAATTATAGTTGATCAGACGATAATAGCAATCAATCAATTCAACAAGCATAAACGAATGAAACTAAGATATATTGGATCAATCAAACAATCAATTAGACTAAAAACATAAAGTAATAAGATTAGATTACATTGGATACACTAGAAGAGAAATTAGTTACTCATAATAACAAAGAAACAAACCTTGATCATACCCATGAACATGTGTATGACAAATCCACAAGGTTAATCAACAAATCTATTCTAAAATCTCCTCTCAAAGTTTCCCAAAATGTTCATATATCTAAAAGCTATTGCAAATACGAATAAAGTTGCCTTTTTATAGTAATTACATGTGATGGCACTTTAGTAAATATTTGCCAAAAAAAATAGGGTTGAAATTGCGAATGTATTGCACATTTAACGTTTTGCGCTGTGGCTTGGTTTAACTAAGTTGTGGCGTGCTTCCAGGCGATATTTTCTTCATAAAAAACCGTATCACGTTGCAGCACAGTTGAATTGCACCGCAACATAATTTGGATTTCGTTGACGTTGTGCTTCGACGACGTGATTTCTTCGCTAGGGCGCAATATGGGTTGCGATGTCTTCAAGCTGTGGCGCGAAGTTGAAATTTCACTATTTTTCCACTCGCTTTGATTTATCTACACTCGACGGGTCTAGGATGTCCGAACACCAACACAAGCATGAATAATCTATCTTTTTGCACTCGAATACCTGAAACACAACAAAACTCGTGATTATGGAAAATAACGAAATATGAAAAGGAATCTCATCAAAATCATGCATTAAACCTTAAATTCTTTACAATTTCACCCCCATTTCACTAAATAAATCTGCATTTTCACCACTCAACAAGTACCCGCATAATTTAAAAAAAAAAAATTCAAGAATTTTTTTAATTAAAGAAATGAAATAACTTAAGTGTCCCCTTGACTAATTACAATATTGAAGAAACTCTCCATTTTCTTTTCTTCGTACCTTCAACTTTCCCCAACCAAACTCTCTCAATATGATTCATCTTTTCTCTTCAAATCCAATCCCTTCCAAGAACTTTAAACAATCAGTTTTCTTTAGCAATTCCTGATTGGGTCATTGATAGTGCTTTAGAATTCATTGACTGTAATGCCCCACTTGAGGTACGTAGTTAAAGTATGTTTTATTGCCTAAATGTTCATTGATTTGCCCTGAATTGAGTTTACATGTTGTTAATAATGTTTGGTTGATCTTTAGTTGAATGAGTGTTTTGGTTTGGTTGAGTGTTTGCCTTGAATTGGGTTAAGACTTGGCGAATTTTGAGGTTACAGTCTTTGTCGGGGCGAGGAATAGTCTTCGCCGCGGCGACGTAGGCTTGGGATTTCTTCGCCGGGGCGACATAAAAGTCTTTACTGCGGCTAAAAGTCAGCTGAAAAGTTGGGTGAAGTTTCTAGAGAATTTTCCATAGGGGCAAAATGACCATTCTACCCCTAATTAGTAGGAAAAGTAGGGAGTGAAATGTAAGAAAATTTCATGGAGAATGCATTAGAGTTGGGGGTGTGATTGTAATGAATTAAAGGACAAAGATGGAATTTCCAAGGAAGAGCAGGGGCAAAATGGGAAAGAGTGGTTATAATATGAGCTAAAGGGGTTAAGTTTAACAAACCCTTCATTCTTCTTCTTCCACCGCCATTCCCTTTCACCATTTTCTCTAACTTTCATTCAATTTTTCAAGGATTTTAGAGGGTTTTTGAGTAGTTTTGGTAGAAAGTTAATCTCAAGCATCTAAGGTAAGGATTCTTGCTTTAGATGTGAATTTATTTATAATATGTTGAAGTCTTATAGTATTGTTGGTTAAAGTTGTAGAGAAAAGACTATCTACCAAAGGAAAAGAAGTGCTAGTGGAGTCACTTACAAGGTAAGTAAATCCAACCAAGTTAAGTTTTAAGAACTCTTTTGAGTAAAGATTTCTTATGCATGTATGTATATGCTTGTTGAGAGATTGAGATGTTATGAGTATTATCTATGTTGATATTGAATATAATTGAGTTATGAGAAGTGTGTTGATTGCATGATGATGAGTGAGTTTGATTGAAGTTGGAAGGAGTTTTAAGCAAACCCATGGGATGTTTTTCCTGACAGAAACTTAGAGAGTATGAGGGAGTTTTCTCCATTTTGGATGATTAAAGGAAGAGAAGAGATATAGTTAAAGTAGAGTTTTTGTATGCACGAGTTGTTTGATGAAATGCTTAAGAGAGGCATAAGTAAGAGTAGAGAACCTTAATTATTGCTACATGTCATACTTGCATTTCATGAGTGCATTATGAGCATGAGCATTCAGGCATTAATTTGGCATTGGAGAAGTAGCTTGAGAAAGAGTAGAGAATTTTGAGAAGTAACTACTCTAAGAGTAAAGAGAAAGAGAGAATGAGCACTAGAGAATAAAGAGAGAGTAGTGCTAAAGAAAGACTAGAGTAGGTTGTGCGATGGGGAACTCGTGAGTAATGGTAGAGTTTTCCCGTATGTACGCCGCAAGAGAGAGCGGCCTGAGATAGAGAGAGAAAGTGGCGTGGCCCATAAGAGTGCATGCGGATGAGGGCTATACCCGAGAGTACCCGAGAGAGAGAATATACACTCACATGGCCAAGGGTTTCGAATCCATGCATAACTGAGTCCGATCGGCTGAGAATGAGTAGAGTCATGGAGAGCGGGAGCGAGTCCGGCCGTGCCTCCGGTAAGATGAGGCCGTGACATACAAGAGAGAGTTAGTAGAAAAGAGTTATAAGAAGAGAAATAGAAAGATAAAATAGAGAGAATTGTAAAAGAGAGTAAATGAGAATAGAGCAATTGTAAGGAAAGAATTAAAGAGAGAGAGTTACGGGATAGAGGAGTAGAAGGTTTACTTACTGAACATTATTATGCTCACCCCGTTGTTTTTTCTATGTTTTTGCAGGATCTAGGTGAGGTTGCGGTCGGATAGACGTCGGCAAGCGAGGAGGAATAGCGACACTATCCACCATGTTTTTGAGATTTTGTAGATGATACTAACTTTGTATAAAGAATGTATATATTTAAAAAAGGAAAAATTGGGCCCAACTATTTATGTTATCATACTTGTATTTTTATTTGTATATTTTATGAGTATATGAGTAGAAAGCAGCTAGTTAGGAAACGACCGGTTGCGCAGCGGAAAAACAAAAATTTACAACCATGGATCGTTCCTTAGACCCAAAAATAGGGCATAGAAAGTTACAGTTTATATTTATAAGAATCTGCAGAAAAAAATCCAAAGTTTAGATTCATACCCACGTTTGGAGGCTCCCCCAATGTTGTCTCTGAATGTGTTTGCTACCGATCCAAGTGTAGGATCGAACCAAGAAGTCCACACGAAGACAACCACCAAGAATCAAGGAGGGATTTGCTAGATCCTCCTTGGCCTTAAGAAATCAAGAAGAAAAACAAAGTGTTTGTTTTCAATGGAACAGTAAAAGTGGCGTGGAGAGTTTTGGCTGGAGGTTTTCTTTTCAAAATTAAAGAATGAAAAAATAACACACACTTACTTTTTCAACAAAAACCTTTTTCCTTATATAGTCTTATTTAGTTGCCTATTCCCATATGGAATGGGCTTGGGCTACAACCCAAACACCCCCAAATTTGCCAAACACTCCCAATTAGATATTTTAATTTAATTCATCATTATCAATAAAATCAATTATATTTAATAACATTTAACAATAATGATGATTAATTAAATATGTGCGAACACACATTAACAAAAATTTCATTATTTTAATTTTTAACAAATTAAATAAAAAAGGCTAGACCTCAGCAAATTTAATTGCACTGTGAAATTACCAAAATACCCCTTCGCCCAAAAAGCGAAAACGCCCTTTTTTTCTTGCTCTTAAATTATCTTCTAGTGTGTGACCCATAGGCTCCCATCTATACGGTAGTGTAAGTATCAAATTAACACCAATTAATCGTCTCACTAATACAGAACAAGATTGGCCCCTAGCAAGGATCATGGCCACCCGATAGATTCGGATTCAGCAAAGTAGCTACCTGTCAACGAATAGTTACCGTACAATACGATCCTTTCATCATACGTTATCTCGACGAGACGAAGGCATAGAAATAGTGTCACCTTCGGTTACTCTCGATTATATATTCAGTTTCTGGACCAAGACCCGTATTATAATCTGGATAGAGCAACAACTCAATCACTGTGGCCACAGTTTTAGTGTCTTGCCATTGAATTGCGTCTGAGATAACTTCTCCCGTACCCGGGAGTGATGAATCCTCTGTTAATCCACCATAGTCTTGATACATCCTTGATATAGCCAATCACCACCGTACTGAAAGCTCTGAATAGAACTGCGTTAGGCTAGTGTCAAAGTACCAATCGGTGCACAAGGCGCTCCGGTGATCTCAAGTCTAAGGATCACATGCACCACCATTCGTTAGAGGATTTGTTCCATAGACACTGGGGTTACCATCCATATGGAATCCTCTGGTGGGTTAGTCCAGTGAACTTTGTGGGTAACGCCTACAACAAACACCCATGTGTTGCACAAGTTGTCACCAAACAACCTTGACAAGTGAGATCAGTCACTGCCTTTCGACAGGGTCGTTCAACACTATGATAGCCTTACCGTATATCTGTGCCCTTACTCAGAATAATACTGGGCTACGGACGTTTCTAGAATGGCCACCTATGTGCTCATAGGGTTCTCATTGTCAGATTTGAAACACTTGATACCCTCGTCACGGTTCTACCATTCTAAGGCATATCAATACATATTGCAATAATAATGATACGCGATATAGAATAAAATGCCTTTATTATTGATTATGAACATTATTACAAGAGTCAATTCCACAATAATTGATGGCTCTAGGGCATCTACTCATAGCTATACATTGACGTTCAAAGTTTTCATATGAATGGATTCATCAAACCCAATACACCTAGATTATCTTCCTCCTAGCCATTCTCTCCATGCTTCCATCCAAAATTTTGCTATCTTTCTTATCATCATCACTCATATTTTCTCCCTATTATTTCTTCACGATTCTCCACATAAAATAATTTGTTATTATCTCCTTTAATCACCAAATTTTTGTTATTCCTCATCACTTCCACACAGTAGCCATGAAGACGGGTGAGGCAAGCTGCCAAGCCATGAGTGGCCAAGATTCTTCACCGTTAAAGCCATAGTGAAGTGTCATTCAAAGTCGATCATGGCCACCATTCGTCCCAATCCCATCTCAGTTCAACCCCACACACTCAAATAGCCAGCAAAATTCAAATCAAACCAAAAAATTGGCAACTACCGACTAGATTTGGTAGTAGCGATGCTCTCATGGCGGCACTTGTAGCTATTGGTGATGAGTAATAAAGAAAATGGAAAGAGAATAAGAGAAGAAGAAGAGAGAAGAACGAATGAGAGAAAAGAAGAAGAAGAGAGAAATTACAATAGAAGAGAAGAGAGAAATTTAGGCTTTGTTTGTTTCACTTTTGGGAATAATATATTAGTATTCCCAAAAAAGTTAAACAGTAAAATGTCGTTATTCCCAAAATATTATTCTATATTTTTCAATTTCTTTTAAACCTCCTAAATTTGTTAATTTAACTAAACACCCTAAATTTTTTTTAGAAATTGCAAAAAAACCTCCGGCCACCCTCCGGCGGTGGTGGCCAGCTGTCCGTATTAATGGGTGGATTGGGGGTGTTTTTGTCAACTTTTAATATTTTTTATAGGGGGTTTAGTAAAAAACAAACATAGGGGATATTTTTGTAATTTCCAAATCCTACATTGTAATACCCTCAATTTAACTTTTTTCAAAGATTATCTAAAAACTATAGAATTATGAACCAAACGGAGCCTTAGGTATTTGTTAAGTGGACAGTAATAGGTACCCACGAATCCACTCGTACCTGCATAGGATAGGGTTCGAGTATAATATTTTAGACCTATTTAGAATCAACTTGTTTTGGACCAGGTCCGTACCCGGCCCACCTGCCCATTTTGCTAGGACTATCTAATAGAGACAAAAGTGTTACTAAAATGGTACATGAGACCCAGACTAATTAGTAATTAGGTCAAATATTAAGGACGAAATGGTAATGTGCCCTCTATAAGTTGGCCTTCCTTTAAACCAATAACCAGGACGAGTAGGAGAACTTCTTCGCTTCTTTGAAAACGGTACCGCTGTTTCCACTGCCATCGAATTCGCCGGCGTGTCGTTTCATCCCTCTACATATTCACCCAAAAATTCCCACTCTATCTCTGCAACCTCACTACTCTCACGTCATCTCTTTCGTCGTCGTCGTCGTCTTCTTCAATTAGTTATTTGTATATTATACTCAGCTATTCCCATACAAGAATTTCTTTGTGTGCATTTGGAATGAAGAAATCTTTGTAATCTTACAGGTTCTTTGGAACTTTTTTTTCTTTATTTGTATTAACGTCGCAATTTCCGCCCATTTTGTTTTCTTGCATTTCGCAGTTTAGGGTTTCAGGTACAATTTCAGTAGGATAAAATTCCTTTTTTTTTTGAATTTTATTTCTGATTGAAAATTGGCGTTTTAGCTAGGGTTTAGTTTTTACTTTATACTCTAGATGGTAGAATAAGTAACTTTTACCCGAATTTTTAAGTGGATGAGATGGGTCGAGTGGTTTTGATTATATACATCAAAATTTTAATTATCGATTTAAGACTAATCAATGTTGGACACTAATTAGCCGGAGCCGAGGTTGGACAGAGAAAGAGAAAGATCTCTGCCCTCCTCGTTCTCTATATCTTGTTTGCTTCTAGACTCTCAAGAGTGATTTCAGACTAGTAGTGTTGCATTTGTAGGTTGGGGTTTCAAATTGGCTTGGTAGTTAACGCTCAGATAGAATCTTCTTCTCTCAAAGTGTTACCATCTAAAAGAATGCTGTCTTATTGCTTTAGTTAAGTTATGTTCTTTCTAGGGTTTGATTATTGGAGAATTGATTGTTGTTTGCCCTCAAATTAGAGAAATTTGAAATATTTAACTCTATGGAGTCTGTTTAACTGCTTTTTAATTCTCATTTTAGATTCAAAGAAAAAATGTTTTAAAACCATGCCTTTCCCTAATAATGTGTTTCACTGTTACTGTTATTGTTGTGCAGAGCTGTTGTTATTATAAATGGGTGGTTACGAGTCTGGTAGTGGTTCGAAGGATGGTCGGGATGAAGGTAAGTTGGTTGCATGAAGTGTGAAAAAAGTTAACGTTATCTTAGTATATTGTGCTACTTTCTTGTTAGCTTGATGGTAGGCATGAAGTTTAAATTAGTGAGTGCGAATGAGTAGAGGAAGGAAGACTAGGTTTAGAGTAAAATTTATAATTTTTTTGCATGGATGCTAGAATTCTGTGTGCTGGCCATCAAAAGGTTGCAATTATGGGTAATTGTGCAAAGAATAATTATCTGAAAGTCCTGTATAGATCTCAAATTTACTTGTTTCACTTTCATGCTTCCTGAGGTGTATATGAAGGACATGCTTGGTGTGGCTTAATCATGAGATTACATTGTTTACTTCAGTGGTAGTTGAAAGAATAGAAGACAGTATGAAGTCTAATACACAATTAAAAAATGCAACATGCAGAGTGATAGTTTCTCTGGGTTGGATCTCACTAGTTATCTTTATTTCAATTGATTTCTTCTTGGCATTTTTATGCATTGTAATTTGTTTGTGCATGGTATGAGACCACTAGTTTATTATTAGATATACCTCTTGTTTCCAAATCTTATGTATATTTTTAAATTGGCAGATGAGGAGGAGGAATATGAGGATGTTAGTGGGGGTAACCGGCTTTTGGGATTTATGTTTGGCAATGTTGACAATTCGGGTGATCTTGATGTTGATTACCTTGATGAGGTGATTTTTATCCTTTCCTTATATGCATTTTTTCATGATATGCAGAGTTAAATGGTGATAATAACTTTAACATATACAAACTTTGATATACATATGACACACTCACTCATCATTTAGGCCTTTCAAGTTGCTGGTGGGGGTATATTTATTACAAATTTGGATCCAGTGTTTCTTTCACATTTGATTTTTTTTTTATCTGTATGATTGCACTAATTCTTAGAATACAATTACCTTTACAGGATGCAAAGGAGCATCTTGCTGCACTGGCTGACAAGCTGGGTTCATCTCTCACAGATATAGATGTATGAAAATCTTAATATTGTGTTTTGGATTTATTGTTCTCTATATTCTACAGCAAAACTTTTAATAGATGTCTTTGGTTTGTTTTTGTTATTGTTTGTTTTTGTTTAATGATGCAACACTTAACGAGGTTGTTTAATTTTCAGCTGTCAGTAGGTTCACCTCAAGCGCCAGTTGATCCTGCTGATCAAGGTGATGTTGTCTGCCAGGAAATTCTCTCTCATGCAGTGTTTGATGTTCTGTCAGTATCTTTGTTTCCACCACTAACTAGCTTTTTTTTCTTTATTATTTTCTACATTTAATAATTTCAAAACACATTTAGTGGTTGTTGCTTATTGTGCCTTGTATCACTTGATGATCAGAGTTCAGTAAATGCAAAGACTACTTTTATTTGGATATCCTCAGGGTGGTCACTTTTCTGCTAATGATTTTATTCGGTTTTATTCTGTTAAGTGATCAGTGACTCAGGTGCTTATTACCTATATAAAAGAAATTCAAGTCAAACTAGCATTTCCTTTCTTTTATTATTGTAATGGCCTATTGTGCTAGAATGACTTGGATCTCAGCACGGTTGCAGTTATGTTTATTGGTATGACATTATGTGATACGCATGGGAAGTTTTACTAAGCAATAAAAATTTTTGCATAGTTTTTCATTACATGTAACCTTATGCATTGGTGTTGATGTTTAAAAGATGAGCCATCTGTTTTTAGAACAATTTTATGTGGACATTGTTTAAGGAAAACATTAAAACACCAGGGTCTAAAGATGAATCCAAAGAGTGAGAGAAATATTGTCGTGGTGGTGAAATTCTTAGAGCACTTAAGAGGGCAAGTTGTATACTCATGTTCTTTATGAAGTATATAATCAACAAAATTAAGTCTTGGCATGTTGCATTTTGCAAGCACTACATGTGGAGCAATTCTAGCCTCTTATGGGAGGGGCTGGAGCTAACTTCTGTCTGCAGAATTACTTTCTTTTTGGTAAAGCATTGGTTTTTGGGAGGGGCTGAAGTTGGCTTTATATATATATATATATAAATCCCTCAACCTTCCTTATATGTTCACAAGTTCCAAACTAGGGATTGCTTTAGGACCCTACAATCTTGGTAGTAAGAAACTTATGAAATATAATATGCTAATTAGGTGACCCAATAGGGATTTGAACCACAAACCTTTTAGTTGATACCAAGGGCTTCTGTAAACAGAATTACCGTCTATTTAATTAAGCATGGCATTACAAATGCCAAAATAGGCCAGAAAGGAGCGAGATGATGAGAGTCTTAATAACACTGGTAATGCCCATTTCCATTCCATTTTAGTCTGCTGGAGAAAACTTGAGGTTCATTCTTTGGTCCATCACCTACAATCAAGAAACCGTAGTCTTAACCAAAGGGTTGAAGGACTATGGGATCACAATTTTTAATTGAGGGTTAAAGGTGATATTGAGATGTTCAACTACTATGTAATTGTATTATTCCAGCCTTTAGGTCTGTATGAGGAAGCTTTCCCTGATTACTGCTATTTTCCTTGCCCCATTTTGACTGTAATTCTATCCATGTTTCTTCTGCCTTCTACTGGTAATCCTTGCTTCTTTTATTTACTTATCAGTTAAAAAATTAATTCTATCCTTACAATTACACGTCTGATATTTTTTTGGCTGGAGAGATGAGGTAATTAGCTTTTAGGTTACTAAACTGTGTTATTGAACTTCACATTGATTCAAAGCTTTAAAGTGCTGCATGCATGTGGCCAAATATTCTGATTACAAGTTAAATTTGGGTCTCTACTGCTAGATTATGATGAGAAAGCTGAAGATGCCATTGATTATGAAGATATTGATGAGCAGTACGATGGACCAGAGACTCAAGTTGTCACTGAGGAGGACCACTTGTTACCGAAAAAGGAATACTTTTCTGCGGAAGTTTCTCTGGCTACTTTGAAACCTACAACTTCTCTGTTTGATGATGAAAATTATGACGAGGATGATGAAGTTGAAAATGAACAGGAGGTGGTGGATAAAGAAACTGAAGTTTCTACCATATCTTTGTCAGGTTAATTGATATCTTCCTTGTTTATTTTTTTGGTGGACTGCTAGAATTTGATGTATATACTGGTTAATAAAAAATTCTTGTTTATTAATAAAAAAGAAAACTATATCACTATCAGGTTTAAGATGGGATCAAATAAATTTTGGCTCCACATCTTCAGTTTGTTGGTTGGGGGGCTTTTATTGTGTTATAGTGGTCTGATATTAGATTTTTTCTTGATAAACACCTCATAAAATTTTTGGCATATGTTATCCTGTCTTAAAAATTTATGGTATATTATTGATCTTTTAACTTCTGTAGTCTCACAGTGTTCACTTACATACTAATTATCATTATGAATTTTTGTTGCTGGTCGTCATTATTATTAATGCAGTACATTGACGCTGAATTTTTATTATTTTTAAATTATTTAATTATTATTATTTTATTTTTTTGTGGCATTGACCTTTTGAATGGCATTTGGAATGATTTGTTGTATTTTTTGGCGAAAATGTTTTACTTCCATATTAAACACCTGTTTAAAGTAGGTTTGGTTTGGTTAGATTATCTGTTGAGCCAACCAACTCTGTTAGTGCTATATGCTAGTTTCTAGGTGGTTGCAAAACACGGGTTATAATAGTTTGCACATACAATCATCTTCAAATATCCTAACTGAATTGTACGGAGATCATAATTGGTATTATATATTTTCATACACAACTTGAACAGACTAGGTTAGCTATATAAAGTAGGTCTATTTAGATTATCAGTTCAGATAAACAACTTCTGTTTTCAAGTGCTGTATCTTTCTATGAAGTGATTGACTTCCACAGTCACCCAGTGATCCCATTATATGTTAGTTTGAGTGGGTCGCAAATGCAGTATGAAATGTTTAGTACATTCACTAATCTTCAAATCTCTTAGCGTAATTCAACAAAGATCATTATTTATACACTATGATTATATATTTCACACACACTGCTTGAACAGACTGGTTGACTTGTCAAATTGCTCAACCCTTTGTATTGCATTGAAGTCGGGATACCTGGTTTATTTGGGTCTGAAATGAATGCCATTCATCTTTTCTTGAACCTAATATTGTTCAGATTGGTATGCTTGGGTGTGAAATGACTCAACAAAATTTTCATCCTTACACTAGATTTTAAGATAGGGGATTGCTATATGGCAGTAGGTTCAACCAATATAACTTATTTACTTGCATACTAGAATCATTGGTTGGCTGGTTAGGTTGTTAGATTGCCGAATGTTTAAAGTGATTTCCACATCACATTTTTCAAATATGCTTGCTGCTTGCTTTTTATTTCTTAAAAGTTGTTATATTATTTAAATATTTATAAATAATGTACTTAAGTAAGTTCACTTAAGTTGAATAAGAATTTGAACCTGTGGGGAGCAGAAGAGAGGGGAACAAACTGGCAAAAGTTTTGGCCTTGAATTTTCTGTGCAGATCATGGTTCCATGTTTTTTGAATATTTAGTAATCATTACTTTTAGAACACTTACTGTTTTACCATGAAAACTTTTTTATCTTGCTAGTTTGATTTTGACAAAGTTCAGGATCACCCTTTCAGGTGAGCAGGATGAGTGTGTTAAAGCAGTTCCAGAAGGAGAAAAATCTCCTGAGGATGATCTACAAGTTGGATCTTTGGGTACTGAAGAAGATATGGTAGTTGGGGTAGAAGATCATTACGAGGTCGGTTAGCTATGTGTTTCCCTCTAATTATTTTTATTTAATTTTTTCCTTTGCTACTTTTTTATATTAAAGTGTGGGACATGTCTTGACAAATCTTTAAGTTGAAATTGGAAATCTTATGTTTACTGTCCCACTTTTTTGGGGTAAAGCATGAAAGGAAGTAGGATATTGATGTACAGTCCCATGTTCGTGAGGAACAGTGACTGCCTGGTTGGATATTGACGAATAGTGAAATTAATTATTTCCTAAGCAGTGGCTTTCTAATTTGTGTATAGCATGATGCCACTGCGTTTTATTTAGATGTTTGATATTATATTTTGACCCCATTGATGATGATAGTATATATCTCTGGAATGGAGTACATAAATCAAGTGCTGACAGATTAAGAATGATTATTTTAAATTTTATACTGCTATAATTGTTTTTTATTATGGTAATAGAGAAATATTATTGGGCAATGAGGTTGAGTATCATGATGGTAATGGCTTAGAGCAAAGCTATAATTGGCAAAATCTTCTTGTCAAGATTTGCATTATCCAGCACTGATGTTTCATACACACCCATAGTTAACTGAGTGGTGGCTGTAGATGTCTACTCCTACCATATATCTAGATGTTAGTTTGTTTGGTATCGAGAGCAGTAATTCATGTAATCTCTTTTTTGCATATCTTGCTATCTCCAGTATCGTAAGAAATGGTCAATTTTATAAATATACTGTCACAGCTTATCATGAATTGATACGTCGATGGTTCATTTAATTGATTTCAAATTTTATTGATAATATTATGTATGCCATGCATTGTTATAAGATGGTAAATTGGTAGGATAACTTTTCTTAAGACATTCTACATACCAGTTTATTGATGCAATTAAGTTTTTCATTTTGTTAATAATAAAAACTAGCAGGACGACGTGGTTGATATTTTAGAAGGGCCTTTGGATGGCCAAGGTTCTGCACCACTGCCAGTTTTGTGTGTAGAAGATGGTATGGTTATCTTACGGTTCTCTGAAATATTTGGTATACATAAACCTTTGAAGAAACAGGAGAAAAGAGAACAAAGATATTCCTTTCATAAAGGTATGCAGTCTTATTTCCTTACTATAAGTTTCCAGGCCTTAATCATCTGTTGAAGTTGCAGTTATTTTCTTTCAGTTACTTCCTGTATTAATTATCTGGTATGCCATTCCTTCCCTTGATCATTCCAGACAAATACAGTGCTTTGGATATTTCCGATCTTGTTGAAGAGGATGAAGAGACATATTTAAAGGGCTCAAGTCAAGTTGTTTCATTTATCAAACAGGCACATGCTGTTCAACATGATAACTCCTCACATGATAATGATGATTCAGAATCAGTAAAATTTGGTTTTGTGCAAGATGCTACCCCTATGTCTGGACAACTTTATGACCAAAGAAAGGACTCTTGTTTTAGTGCAGAACCCATGAAAAAGGACTTAAAATCAAATCTTTCTGCAGGATGGCAGTCAATGCTGAGTCCTAATATTTTCCCTCTCGATCAGCACAACTGGGAGGAAGACATCCTCTGGGATAATTCTCCTGCAGCAAGTGAAAATTCTTTTGAGAGTTGTGATGTCACTGGAACTGACTCGGAAACTTCTCTTAATGGGGAACTAGAACTTGAGCCTAGGCAACATAATCTTCATTCAGAGTGCTCTATGAAAGATGAGGAGGATCATAGCATTCGTTTGCATAATTATCATGTTTTGTTGGAGTCCTTTGGGTCAAGAAATTCATCAGATCATACAAATAATGGATTTACAGAAAGCAAACGCCATCCCCAACTTTTGAGGTTAGAGTCTCGGTTGTACCAGGACAATATTAATCATGGAGATCGTAGAAGGGAGAATGTCCCTCCAGAGCTTTGCCAAACTGGTGCTGTAAAGCGCTTTTGCGAACTTTCGTTGCAGAACAGAGATATGATGGATGGATCTTGGTTAAACAATATTATGTGGGACCCACAAGATGCTATAGGGAAGCCTAAGCTAATTCTTGATCTTCAAGATGAGCAAATGCGTTTTGAGATTCTGGATTACAAGGACAATAATGATCTACAGCTTCATGCTGGGGCTATGATTGTAACTAGATCTGTAAAATCAAGCAGTTTGGATTCTTTTGAGCTAGCTGGCCATAAGTATCAACGTGACTGGAAATTTAACATTGCAAATGACAAATTCTACTTGAATGGGAAAATATCTCAGCAGCTGCAGACAAATTCTAATAAACGCATACCGCATGGTATCAGAGTTCATCATTCTGCACCTGCACTTAAGTTGCAGACAATGAAACTGAAGTTGAGCAAGTAAGGATGAATGCCATATCATCTGCTGTTCTTTTATTATACTGTGTGTTTATAGATTTTTGTTGATGCAATTCTTTTTGCTGCATTGGTCTATTTTATTCTGTAGATGCCATATTCTTGACCTGTTAAATGAGTTTTTTACTTCAAAAGCTTTTGGAGTTTCCTGCACTGTGTTGAACTGTTCTCACTTGAGATTTGTTTAGTTCAAGCAAATATCCTTTGTCAATTTTTATTCTTGAATTTCATTGGAGAACAGTGATGAATAATCCTGTCCATAGAAATAAGAATCTGTGGATATTAATGAGATTCTGACCACTGGACTCAGTGAATGAAGATTGAGGAGTTTCTCTGTTAACTCATGAACATTCCCAAGAAAGAAATTGAAGAAAATGTACTGATGTTTCATATTTTTAAACAATATTTTTTTTTTTTTCGTAATTTTTTGTAACTGGTTCTTTTCCCACAAACTTCTCTAGTTTCTTTATGAACATGCTATATTCCTTGAGATATTGGGTGTCTGGCATTCCGAGATTTGGTACTGGAATATATACTTGAATTTGCATTGTCTTGTGTAAATTTTGAAAATTAAGAATATTACTTATGCATAGAATGTTTGTAAGTTATTGATGGAAATATGTGGTATAGTGGACATCTAGAAACCAAGAATAATCCGTGATCTAGCTATGCTGCTATCCTTGTGTGAGATGATAAATGCTTTTATTTTTTTCTTGCTTGTTTTATTCATATATTTGAATCTCTTATATTCTCGCACTCTTTTTCTCATGTGGTGCTATATCTAGTAGATATAGCTTTGAAACAACGAAAAAATGCTTCCAACTTTTTTATTTTCTGTAATTTTTTTCAGACAATCTTAAACTCCCTGGTCAGGGAGAAATATAACTAGTTTGAATGTATACCTTAACTAGTAATTGGACTCCTTTTTGGTTGGCAAGAAATTGGACTACTGCTGTTCCTCTTTCTGAGTAATTAAGGATTTCCTAAATTCTTTAAGCTCGCAAATTTGAGAACTGATGACAAACGCTTTTTGTGGAGAACTAATAAGGTGGCTTACCTCTAGATACCTCTCCATTTTGTGTAAATGGAGAGGTGGTAACTTTTAATTTACTTGTGAAAAAATGAATGATGTAAGTATACATTTAGGAAGTCCTAAATTTATACTTCCATCATTCATTTTTTTTTAATGTTGATGGCTTTCATACGAATATGATATTATAGCTCCTTTGATTAGTTGCATAAATGATGAAAGTTAATGTCTTATTCAATAATAAACTATTGGCTATTGGTTCAATCCATCCAAACTTTCTTCTGAATCATTTAGTTTCATTAATCTATGATCCATTACCATCTTAGTTTATGTGCTTGGAGGATCAGCCTGTTTTCCATAGGGGCAATGTGTGCTTGGCTGTGACCCTTATTGATCTTATATGACATTTCTTAACTGGCATGCCTTAAACCTGGTACTTTTTATGTTTAAATGGGCCTGCTAATTGGCCCTGGATTGGAAACTTTTATTGTTCTTTTTATGAAATTGAACCAAGTTCTCATCACGAGTATGATACCCGGGTCCTGTTATTTTGATGTTTTTATGTTTTTGAAACTTGCTGTGATTTGGTATATTCTTAGTCTTATGGAAAACCTTTTTTAATAATTTACATATTATTTGCCTTGGTGTTCATTCTGATAATGACTTGTTAATTTTGCACTTATTACTCTGTATCATACAGCTACTGATATTTACCTACTGTTATACAGTAAGGATATATCTAATTTTCACCGTCCGAAAGCTTTATGGTATCCCCATGACAATGAGGTGGCAGTCAAAGAACAAGGGAAGTTGCCTACTCATGGACCCATGAAGATTATCATAAAGAGCTTAGGAGGCAAAGGAAGTAAACTGCATGTGGATACTGAGGAAACTGTTGCTTCAATTAAAGCAAAGGCTTCAAAGAAGCTAGGTTGTCATTATTTTTTGGCATGTGTTTGTACACTTTATATGTGATTATTTGTTTGGTATCATAAATTAGTTGGTGATTTTACATTGTGAAGGCTAATGATTTTTAATTTCCCGAGAAGGAGAGAGCTTAATTATTACTACTGTTTTTATAGATTTCAAGCCAGCAGAAACAGTGAAATTATTTTATTTGGGCAAGGAGCTTGAAGACCATAAATCTCTTGGGGACGAAAATGTTCGACCGAACTCCTTGCTTCATCTTGTTCGTACAAAAGTACATTTGTTGCCGAGGGCACAAAAGCTTCCTGGGGAGAATAAGTCTTTGCGCCCTCCTGGAGCCTTTAAGAAAAAATCAGATCTCTCTGTAAAAGATGGCCATGTCTTTTTAATGGAGTGAGTGATCTTTTCTTTTTGGCATCTTTTTTTTTTTTTACTCCATATTTTGCTTTTGAATCTGTTATTGTTTATTTAATTGTTCTTCATATCCCTTGATGGGCTTTTCCTCTGCCATTTACAGAACTGATGTTGTTTAATTGTGCAAGTTAATTTCCTGGTATCTTGTCATTGAACTGTGAATGGATATGAATCATTGGTGAAATGTTAGTTATTTTATATGTTATTTGATTTGCATCCCTAGGGACAGTGTAATATTTTCTTGGTTTGATGTGGAGTATTTTAGCAACTTTCATATTATTGTACCAGAAATCCTGGCAATATTTTCATTGGATTGTCTTTCTTATTTCTTCCTATTGCATTTGTTCGCATCTGCTTTCTAAATGCATTTTTATTATCGCGATGCATGATGCATTTATTATGTCTTTGCCTCCTCGTATTCTTTGATAGAGTGCTCCTTACATTTCCTTTTTGTTAATGTGCGTTTCTATTTTTGTGCATGTTAGAAACTTTTTCTGACCTCTTGCCATGCAGCCATTATCATATATATGAAGTATGTATTGTTGGATAGGTGAACTAGGGATAGTTGATGACACTGGGAACTAAGCAACTAAATTGATTAGAGAAAGGAATAATAATATACAAAGTTAGCAAAGCACTAGATTGGAAACTGTATATAGCTTTGCCAAAAAAAAAAAAAGAAAAGGAACCTTAAACTGGGTTCTTAGAAATGCACTCCTAAGGCAGATGAATGTTATAGGGTGGTTCATAGAGGAGTTGAAGAAGAAAAATTTGGATAGTATAGGAATCGAGAAGATATAGAAATAGAGAGAATACAGAAGGGTAAAATTAAGCAGAAAGAGCAGGAAAGGGGAGAAATGCTGAGAAGAAAGGGGGAGAAATCCAAGAATGAAGAGAGAAATAACTAACACATGAGAAGATCGATATTCATATTTGATTATCATTCATGCTTGTGTTCAATAGTAATAGAAACCTTTATTTATATGCTAGTGAAATAAAACCGTAATCAAATGCAAAATAGAGTCTCTAAGATAACTTTTACAAACCAATCCCTTGGATACATAAAATACTAAAATGACCTTGAACCTATTCTATTTTCCATACATCCATTTTCCCTGCTAAAAAGCTCCTTCTCCAGCCTACTTGTAGGGAGTCGAGATCTTTTTAGTGGGGGAGAAGTGATGTTGGAATTAGAGAATAGGTTTGAAGTTATTTTTTGTATTTTCATTTATTTATCTTAGGGATTGATTTGTCAAAGTTATCTTACAGTTTCATTTTGTTTTGAGTTCTTACAGACTTTATTTAGTATTTGATTAGGATTTTATTTTACAAGCCTATAAATAGAGACTTATATTATGAGTTTTCACATGTTTGGTTGATGATTAAATATGAATATTGGTTTTCTCTTTGAGTTATCTATATTTCTCTCTTCATTCTTGGATTTATCTCCTCGATTTCTATGCCATCTCCATTTTCCTTGTGCTCCTCCATCAATTTTTGGAGTGTAGTTGATCCCTTGTTCTTTTGAATGCCATGACATTTTGATGAATTTGTTTACTACCCAACAAAACTCAGATGCAAGGTTCATTACTAAGGTCAGCATTTGGTCAAGCCTTGGCTGATAGATCTATTAAGTATTTGATTTGACAGGTGCATAAAGTGAGTTCATCACAGATACCTTTACAAAATGTAGTTCCTTAATTCTACAGATAGTGTTCCAGAATTCATCTTTCACTAAGCTTAATAATTGGTTGACCTCACTGGAGGAAATGTTATGCATTTGTGGCTTCCTGCATGAGACAGCTGAATCAGTGATTTAGAAGATGGTTTATCTAAAACAGTTCATAGTTTTTTATGTGCTGTGGGTACAGGAATTTGGTAGCTTTCTTAACTTGTATGCAGTGTGATAAAGTAGTCTTAGTTGGTTTCTTTATGTATGTTTAAGTGCATCCATAAAAACACATTAAAATTCTATAGCTAACAATGGTTATGTACAGATGGACCTCTCTATGTCTGAAACTTATGTGGGGACTTAACTTACTGGAGAGGTTATAAACCTTATGGAACTTCAGGGGAGGTTATAAGAATTTCAATTTTCAGGACAGCTCTATGATATTTCTCGCATTAGAGACTGACCTGTAATTAGCCAAAAACTCTGAGGAGGTCAATGGAACTTTCCCAAAATCATTTGTGATTAGGTTAAAGGCACATGCATAAACTAAATACTTTTAAATTTGGACAGTTAGAATCTAGGAATTTTAGTTGTCTAACAAGTTTGGAATAACTAATGAGCCACTTTGTTGTTCTTTTCTTTTTTCCTGGTCATTTTCTTTTCTATTATTTCTTTAGCTTGTAATCTCTCTTTTATTTGATTAGTTTTTTAATATTTAAAATCTAGCAAAGGAAATTTGAGTTAATCTTTCTGAAAAATCTAGTACGATCTGGTCCATGAATGTACTAAGAATTTTGATATTAAGATTTGGATTGTGTTTCTAAAGGGTTGTACAGGTCAAAGTAACTAATATGTTTAGAGACACTCTTACCAGACAGACACTTGTAGAAGATGTGCATATGTGGTTTGTGTTCTTATAACTGGGTTTTGGATGGTTCCTGTGTAAAGACCATGTCATGGTCAAGATAAATGCTTAAGCAAAAAAGCCTTGCATATGGGTGCTGTTTTCCCATGCAGCTGTTTAGAGCTGCGCCCGGCAGTAACATGTATCTGTTTTCTAGATATTTCAGGAAACTGTGTTTATGCATCTCTCTTACTTTTGCATTTGTATACTTCCAGATAGGTTTTTATTAAGTTAATAAATCTGGTTGAAGGGATGGAGATTATAAGTTGGTGGTACAATTTGTAGCTCAGAAAGCTATTTATGTCAACCATTGCTTCCATCTCAAAATACAAAGTCCCTAAAAGGGAAGGAGACAGCAAATTGTAATAAAAATTCTTCACTCAAATAGTGAGCAGATTTAATCATGGTTGCTTCATATCCATTGGAAATTATTGCTTGAGTCTTATGTTTGTTTGATATTAATATCCTGGAAGTTTAGAGATGAAAGAGGAAGACTTATTGTTCAGCTAGAATGTAATACTATCGCACTGCCAACTAGCTAGCTTTCTTTTGGTTTGGAATGCGATAAAACCATCTTTGTTCTGGGATAGAGAGTTTCAGAGAAAACTTTGCTATTTTTATCTTTGCAGGTATTGTGAGGAAAGGCCTTTACTGCTGAGCAATGCAGGAATGGGAGCAAATCTGTGCACTTATTATCAAAAATCAGCCCCAGGCGATCAAGCTGGCACCCTATTGTGCAAAGGAAACAACAGCTTGGGAAATGTTCTCACGCTGGAACCTGGTGATAAATCTCCCTTCCTTGGAGATATAAAAGCTCGTTGCAGTCAGTGTTCTCTTGAAACAAACATGTATAGGGCACCTGTATTTCCCCATAAGGTGCCGTCAACTGATTTTTTGTTGGTCCGGTCTGCAAAGGGAAAGATTTCCATAAGACGCATAGACAAGATAGCTGTTGTCGGACAACAGGTTTGTAATAGTTTTTGTCTTCTGGATATATCTCTGTATGACTATAGCCTCATGAAATTTTATTGTGATTGAAAAGTTTTATCACATGGTGTGCAATTTGGTCTACAATATATATGAAGGAACAAAGTAAAGGGTTACAGGGTACATGTCCTCTCAATTGGTAAACTCTCAGTTGATTTGAACACATTATGTCAAGGTAAACATCAAACTGGAGATAATTTCCAGTAATAAATAATTGCAAATCATCTGAAACAATTGTTAGCAAGTGCTGAATTGGGGGAGGGAAACATTATATACATATAGACAAGATGTTCTTTAGTCGAACAGGAAAAAGATACCAATATCATAATAGCCTAGGACTATCTAAAACAACAATAAGGCTTTCTTAAGCAGCCCTCTGAAAGGGAAGACCAAAATGATCCCTCTGGCTCGCAATGACTGGCACAAAACACTTTTCAAATTATAAACATCTGCATTCCAATTATGATGAATGAGGAGACAAAGAATTTCAGAGAAGCAACTGCTGTCATATATTACTAAGGTGGCAATTTTCTTTTAAGTAATTTAAGTCAAGCTGTAAATAAAACCCTATGTATTTGATATTCATCTTTTAGTTATTCTTCTACCAATTTGTGATGTAACCAAATTTATGAAGTAGGGTACCCCATGTAGTTTTGATGCGGTTGTGGGTTATATAAATTGACTTGTATCTATGAATGTGCACATCTCTAAAATTTTGCTACCCATACCGTTATAAGTGTTTCTTTACTTTTTCTTTGAAAAATATTCAGGAAGGTATGGGTCACATTAGATATCGCTGTTTTATTATTTATGTGAGAATTTATTTGCTGTAATACATTGTTCCATACTACATTTTTTTTTTCTCATTAACTGTTTCAAGCTGAAACAATGTCTGTGGGATATGTGAGTCAGTAAACAATAATTGAAGTACTATGTGATTACCTTTTCTATTTTGTTAAAAACTTATTTATTTATTTCATTGATTGAATATTATTGGTATTTAGTATGCAGCTTTATCAAATTTAGTCTAGAAATGAAGCTTTTATGGCACTAAAATTACTATTTATGTTGATTGTCATTTTCAGGAGCCTCTTATGGAGGTAATGTCACCTTTATCAAAGAATCTTCAAAGTTATAGCATAAATAGGTTGTTGGTATATGTGTACCGTGAGTTTTCTGCTGCTGCAAAGCGTGGCTTGCTTCCCTGCATTGGGGTGGATGAGTTATTGGCACAGTTTCCTAATGTGTCTGAAGCAATTATTAGGAAGAAGATAAAAGAATGTGCTTTTTTGCGGGTAATCTTGCATTTATATCTACATTAGTATTGGTAACTTGTGTAATTTACAGTTGCTTGAATTTGTCTTTGTGCTTTGATAGATTATTGTTTATGTTAGCTTATAATAATTTATGGGATTTATCTGCTAACCTTTGGCTTTATGTGCATATGCAACCTACAGAGGGATGGTAGGGGAAAGCAGGTTTGGTCCATGAAGCGCACATTCCAAATTCCACCTGAGGGTGATTTGCGTAAATTGGTGTGTCCAGAACATGTGAGTTCCGTATATGTCAGGTGCCCTTGTTTCTCTGCTGATGTTAGCTATGATAACTATAGGACTACTTTGTGGAGTCCTATGAAGTTGGAAATGTTTCCTCCATTTTCAACAATTGATGGAAAAGTTTTCAGGATTCCTTGATGAGAAAAGTCTTACGGAAATTTCTTATTGGCATTATTAAATTAGTAAAATATCATCAGTTGTGTTAAATGAAATTTGTTCCTCCTTTTTGGCTAATTATTGCATTGCCTTTAATTTCTCAAACTGGAACGGTAGACTTTAGGCTCTGCTAATGCTTCTTGTTGGACAATTCTTGTTTTTTTTTTTTTACTCAGTTCTTAATTCTTTCCTATACAGCCAGGAAAGCTTCAGAACATCTGTAACATTCATGCTATAGTTGCAAGTGTGATCTCTGAAGATACTGTAGTAGTTTATCAGCCTCTCTGTCTATATTTCGCTCTATTTTTGTTTTATGTTATTTTTACTGAGTTTTCTATAAGCTGTTGATTAGTTTGATTCAAGATAATTTCCTTATTATTTCTCCCGTTTTGAATGCATCGTATGCTACGCTGATTGGTTTTGAACTATAAGGTAGCTGAGGTGGTATATTTGGAAGAAAAATAGTAGGGTGATCAGCGATGGAAGAAGCATAGGGTAGTAGTTCAGTTGGCTTCTCATTTTACCATAGTATGATTTGCACCAGCTATGTTTATGCTTTCTAGAATTGTGAACCTTTAGTTTGTATGTTATCTTTCGCCACGTTCCCTCCTATTGATTTTTTTTTCAATTTTTGAATGTTTCAAAGTCTTTCCCCCCATTTTTAGGTGCCCTTTTGAGTAAACTATTAGTTGAAAAAAAATAAAAAAATGAAAAGAGGAATTTAATTTTGTGAATATAAGGCACAAAGCAAATTGAGAGTACTATTGATACATTCTATTTTGTGCTTAATGCTGTAACAAATCCAGTACAGGGCGAAACCCTAATTATATGATAATTTTTAAAGAAGATGAAATGGAAGAAATATTAGTTTTCATGAATGTATCTTTTTTTATTGGGGAGCCCCTGGCTACATATCTTGTATCTTATATATATTAGCAAATATCTGAGGAAAACGTTGAGAAGCTGTTTCTTGTTGATTATTATCCTGAAACCAGTTGTGTAAATAATTAGCAGTGGCCAAGGAGATCATGATTTATGATTTAACTTAGAAAAAGAGGCAAACCAGTTAGAAGTGTTGTGTGCTTCTTATGCTTACGATTTTACATAGGTTACTCATTATGCTTCTTTCCATCTCCTGCTTTTTCCATTCTGCCTTAGGTCTGCTCCTATGAAAGTATGCTGGCTGGCCTGTACCGGCTCAAACATTCAGGAATCACACAGTTAACTCTTCCTGCCAGCATCTCGTCTGCAATGAGTCAACTCCCTGATGAAGCGATTGCTCTGGCTGCTGCGTCACATATTGAGAGGGAACTATTGATAACTCCATGGAACCTGAGTAGCAATTTTGTTGCCTGTACAAACCAGGTAAATTTATCTTTCTGATTGATGAAAATTTGTGTCTGCCCGCATTTAGGTGTATAATTTTGTGATTTATCTATTACTTATTGTTTATTTAGGACAGAGAAAGTATTGAGCGTTTGGAAATAACTGGTGTTGGTGATCCATCTGGTCGGGGCCTAGGATTTAGCTATGTCCGTGCTGCTCCAAAGGCACCAATGTCAAGTTCAATGGTGAAGAAAAAAGCTGCTGCTAGTCGAGGAGGCACCACTGTCACTGGAACAGATGCTGATCTTCGTAGATTGAGCATGGAGGCTGCCCGAGAGGTGTGTTGTTATTCTTACTAAAAAAATTATTTATCAGTGTCATAAAACCTGATTAGTTTTTGGGTTTAAATTTTTTACTAGTATTTACTTAGAAGCCTTGTGGAAGGACATATTATAGCAGCTGGAACAACTCAGTTTCCCTTCCATGCAAATGGCTGGAGAAGAGATTAATTTTAAGAACTTAATAAAGATGGTGGCAGTGTTGTAGTGTATATAGTCTTTAACTGCTCACTTATTTTCAGGTTCTTCTCAAGTTCAATGTTCCAGAGGAAATGATTGCAAAACAGACCAGATGGCATCGAATTGCTATGATACGTAAGCTTTCCAGTGAGCAAGCTGCATCAGGGGTCCAGGTTGATCCAACAACTATCAGCAAGTATGCACGTGGCCAGCGAATGTCCTTTCTTCAGCTGCAACAACAGACAAGAGGAAAGTGTCAAGAAATTTGGGATCGACAAGTTCAATCTCTTTCAGCTGGTGATGATGATGACAATGGAAGTGACTCTGAAGCAAATAGTGATCTGGATTCCTTTGCTGGGGACCTAGAAAATTTACTTGATGCAGAGGAGTTTGAAGAAGAAGGGGAAGAGAATAACTATGAATCAAAGCATGATAAAGCAGATGGTGTAAAGGGGCTCAAAATGCGAAGGCGTCCATCCCAAGCACAAGCGGAAGAGGAAATTGAAGATGAAGCAGCCGAAGCCGCTGAATTATGCAGGTTGCTCATGGATGGTATGATTTATTTGGTTTCTAAATGCTTATTCTCTTTACTTATGAAGAACATTTGGTTATTGAAGTTTGTGGGCTAAGCATTTATTCATATACAGATACAGGTATTTGGCTGGGACTAAAGTAAACAAATATTGGTGGATATTGTTTTAAATTCTGGATTTTTATTTGTTCATGCTCTAGTGTCTCTCTTTTTTTGGGTTTCTTTTGCACAGGTTCTTGATACTCTTTGTAAAACTTTATCCGTTTTTTAGATGGGTTATTTTGCACAGGTTCTATATATATATATATATATATAGAGAGAGAGAGAGAGAGAGAGAGAGAAAGAGATCTGTTTGTTTTCAAAGTCTGCCCTGTAAGAAACTATTTCGATACTTTGGGAAATAGTGGAGATGTGTTCATGTTAAATATACTTTAAGCATGACTATTGAAATATAATAAAAGCTATTTCTTTACAGGCCTGGTTTAGGTGAAAATGAACTCTACAACATCGCCTAAAGTGAACTGCATTGCAGTTCTTGGCCCTTAATTGTATTTGTATATTTGCTAATGGCAAAAATTGTATGATGAATGGAATTCTTGTCTTCTTCATATATAGTTTTATTATTTCCTATTAAAAAAAAAAAAAAAAAAAAAAAATTGAAATTCTAGCCTTCTGAGTTTTTAACTATTTGATTGAATGATGACCCTAAGCTTAAGCAAATATGTGGAGCTAGCATGGGGTTTTCCCATTTGTCTATCCTGTCTATAAAATTCATTCCCTCTTAAATGATCTAGGGTGAAGCTTCTGTTTAATTGGACAATTAACTGATTACTTTATATACTTGGTGACTGTATTATTGAGAGAATATTATAACTGTAATGTTTTCTGCTTAATCATAAAATTGTTTTGCAGATGATGAGGCTGATCAGAAGAAAAAGAAGAAGAAAACAAAAGCTGTGGCAGAGGAAGCAGGAGTTGCTCCTGTCACAAAATCTATTTCTGGCCTTGAGATGGCGGAACGGGTTAAGAAGCCGAATAAAATAACCAAGCACATGATTAGTACAGTCCAACCAAATGGATCCTCTACTGCAAATGAGAATATTAGAGATCCAAAGGAGGTGAGTTAACCAATTTTCTTCATGGATTTTTTCTTTTAATTTATTTATTTGTTCCTCAGGTTCATTGCAATCTTCTTTTTGCTGCAAAGGAAGGTATCTTTGGCAGTACTAGTAATTTCATTATATTTTGATGGCAGGAGGAGAGTTTAATAATGAAAAGAACCATGTCTGGAAAGATGAAAACAATGAAAAAAAATGGTATTTCACCAATGGGTCAACTCAAGAAACTCAAAATATTGGGAGATAATGTTAAGGCAAGTGTAGCATCAGTAATTTTTTTCCTGGCATTTGAGCTCCATGTTAAACAATATGAATACTGCTACAAATGTTGCACTCATGTCATGTTTGTTCTCCACTTCATACATTTTTAAGATAAGTAATGTTAGATGTACAAACAAATCTTACAAAGATTTGTGTACAAACTGATGTAGCAAAAAATAAATAGAAAAGTGAATATGATGAGTTTGACTTTTTATATTTACTTTTTTACTCATTTTTTGTTACATCAGTTTGTAAGATTTGTTTATACATCTAGCAGTATTGTTTGTAAATTATCCTTTGTAGTAGAACTATAATAATTCTGTGTTTTACCTTGATTGGAAATTTTGATTGTTGGGGGGAGATCATAAAATTGAATATAGGAGTACAGAGACTGGAAACTACTAATTTTTTTTTAGCAAATACTCCCTGTTGGGATTTTTGGTTCTATTCCATATTATCATACTAGCTGGTCCCTTATGACCCAAAAGAGTCCCTGAGTTGTTGCGAGGGACTGGCATATTGGTGTATCTGCTACTCAAGCATGCTTCTAGTATTTAAAAATCCTTATGGAGAACGGTTATGACCCAATAAGTTTGTGTTAAATAACTGGTGCATGGTTCTGCTAGAAACTACATGTAAGAGCTATCTAGGGTTGTGCTTTGGTTACAGTATTGTCAAATTATGGGAATTGGTAGATCATGACTTAAAAATTTAAGAGTAGCAAAATCCATGATTTACAGATGGTCTTTATGTTTATGGTAGCAAATTGCATCATTTTCTTTTACCAGTAGCTTATGAGGTAAGATTGTGATGACAAACAACATATTGAGGATTTAGTAAAACATTGAACTGAACTTTGCTAGACTGCATTTTATTTGTCTGCTCTGGTTGCGTTATGTTATAGACAGTGATGACCTACAAAAGTTTACCCTGACTAACAAACATATATAATAGGAAAAGATAGTTTCAACCTGGTTTAGCAGGTTGTCTTCCCTGTGTTTTAATATACTCCAATAATATCTTAGATTTCCTTTATTTGTTACTGTATACCTCTGTATACTTTAAAAGAAACTTTCAGCGCGTGGGAGAGTGCAGATTTGGGGACTAAGGGGTAGTTTGTTTTTACCACCATAACTTATATCTAATTAGATCAACTTTTCCTTTTTTTTTTTTTAATTTTATTTTAATCACTTACTTTCAGTGATAAACATAAACATATAGAATAAAAAAGTAAAAAAAAAAAAATGATATTTATCGAAATCTGAAAAAAAATGAAGTCTGAAATATTTTTAGTGTATTAATAATCAATTAAATTAAAAAAACAATATAAACTTTTATTTAGATGTGTTTGATTTATAAAACAAACAAATTACATGTATAAACACTCACCACCTAAGAAAATCAAGGTCATTGATGTATTGTACCTTGTAAGAAGACCATTTGAGTTGAGTTCACTTTTTGTCATATTAGTTATGAAATAATGGTTCTACTGTCTTTCATACAGATGCGGAAATTATAGGCAGGATTTTTTTTTTTGGTAGTCACCTAATACCCTTGGGTATAACAACTAAATGCTTGAAATTACGTGTACCATAGAACTGTTACAATTGGTTGCTTGACATGCATGTTTTGGAAGTTGGGGAGTATATTTTCTCTTATTACAAGATTTTTTCTGTGAAGACAATCAGTTTCCTTTTTTTTTTTTTTATCTTTTTTTTGGTCAAATGACCTAATCTTTATGCTCTCATTCTGAATAGATGTTTAAGGAGAAGAAGTCATCAAGGGAGAGTTTCGTCTGTGGAGCTTGTGGTCAGGTTGGACTTCTTTAAATTAGCGTAGAGTTTATTTATTCGTTGGAATATGTTATCGAGATGATTGTTTACCTTCTGATGAACCAGTTTGGACACATGAGGACCAACAAAAACTGCCCCAAGTATCGAGCAGATCCAGATACACAGCTTGAAACTGCAGATTCTGAAAAAGCTTCTGCAAAACCCAACTCTCTGGACCCTAAAAGTCAGTCTCAACCAAAAATTCTTAAAAAGAAGCTCATATCTAAAAGTGCTACAAAAATTGCAGTTGTTGAAGCTTCCGAGGATGAGAAATCTAGTTCAAAGGCGAAAGTTGTCCCAGTGAAATTCAAATGTGGCTCCACCGATAAGCCTTCAGATAAACGTGCTTTTGCACCCGTGCAAAGTTCTGACCAACCGGTTATTTCTGATGTGGGAACTGCAAACAAGTCTGTTGCTAAGGTTAATAGAATAAAAATTTCTAATAAGCTAAAACCTGAAGAAATGCAGGCTGAGATTCAGAAGCCCTCTATTGTAATACGGCCTCCAGCAGATACAGAAAGAGTTCAAGTTGAATCGCATAAGCCCTTTATTGTCATACGACCTCCAACAAATATTGACAGAGAACAAGATTCCCATAAGTCCTCTATTGTCATTAGACCCCCAACTAATACAGATAGAGAACAAGTTCAATCTCATAGGCCTTCTATTGTGATACGTCCACCTACAGAGAAAGATAGAGAGCTCCCCCAAAAGAAAATTGTTATCAAACAACCGAAAGAAATTATTGACCTGGACCAAATCAATCGGGATAGAGCAACTCATTTCGAGTACAGGAAAACTAAAAAAATAGTTGAATTGTCAAGTTTTGAGAAGCATGGAAAACAGGAAAGCTCACAGTTGACTCATGGGTCATCAAAAAAGAAAGGTAAAGAGGAGAGAAGATGGTGGGAAGAGGAAGAGAAGAGGAGAAATGCAGCGAGGTTGAGAGAAGAGAGGGCAAAGAGGCTTTATGAGGAAGAAATGAGGGTGCAAGAAGAGCGAGAAAGGTTTGCTGAAATCAAAAGATATGAAGAATCCATCAGAAGGGAGAGAGAAGAAGAAGAACGCCAAAAAGCAAAGAAGAAGAAAAAGAAGAAGAAGAAGCCAGAAATAGGAGATGATTATTTAGAGGACTGCAGGGCAAGAAGAAATGACAGACGGATGCCAGAAAGAGACTGCAGTGCAAAGAGAAGACCTGTTTCTGAGTTGGGAAAATATGGTGCAGATTCAGGGCCTCCAACAAAGCGGCGTAGAGCGGGAGAGGTACTCCGCTTGTTCTTACCTTTTTACGTACATGTAGATTTTAATTTTCATGTATCAAATAATTCTCAATCACGGTCCTTGTGAATCAGATCAACCATATGATATAAATATTCAATTGGCATCTCATTTTCAGCTATGGTTTTATTAGATTCCTTTTTTATTGCCACTGGTAGTAATATGTCCGACCTTACTGTGGTGGTTACTTCCCCTATGACTATAGCTACGAGTTTTATTGCAAGGGACAATTACCTGTAGACTGAAATTTTTTGTGTATTTTAAAAGCATAGAACTTACTAGTTATGTAGATAATCACTCACTCAGAAGTTCCTTGTTAGTTTCTTTAGTATTGAAAATTGAGAAGTTTGAGGAGCTGCGTTGATTGGTGAAGGAAAACTTTTAACATGAATTTTTCAGATGTAGGGTTGCCTTTTTTTCTTTACTGGTTTTAAGAATACAAGAGATACAGAGAGTATAAATTTTTTTAATGTCTTGTCTTCTTATATATATGTTGGCTTGTTTTTATAAGTTTCCTCATCGATTTAACTTGCAGGTCGGTTTATCAAACATATTAGAACGCATTGTGGAGACACTCAGAGAAAATACCGAGGTGTCGTTTCTTTTTCTAAAACCTGTATCCAAGAAAGAGGCTTCTGATTACCTTGATATCGTGGAGCGTCCCATGGACTTGTCCACAATCAGGGATAAGGTAAGGAGGATGGAGTACAAGCACCATGAGGAATTCAGACATGATGTGTGGCAAATTGCCATGAATGCCCATCTTTACAATGATGGGCGCAACCCTGGTATTCCTCCTCTAGCTGATCAGCTTTTAGAACTTTGTGACTTCTTGCTGGATGAGTATGGTACGAACCTAGCTGAAGCTGAATCTGGCATTGAATCTCGGAATTTTTAGAGAAAAAGCTTTTATTAGGGAACAATCATTCATTTGCCTGAAGCCCAAAAATCGTAGCGCCTTTTTTGGGGAATTTCCAGGCTTGTAATGCGATGGGTATGTGGCCCAATGAAAAAACAAGTTGATGGCATAAGTTGATGGCATCCCATGTGTACATTAAGTGATTGTATATGTAAATAAAATTGTTGTATCCTGCCCATGTGAAGGAAAATTTGGCCTATAGAAGTATAGTAAGCCCTCTTATCTTCTTCCTGCTGTAGTGTTTTTTTTTTTATTTTTTTTAATGAGTAGATTACAAAAAGGATCTGTGTATAGTTGTATACGTGTGGACAAGCTCAATGACTTCCTTTAGAATATGAAGCAAACTACAATCGCATTTGCAGGAGCCTATTTCACCCTTTGTTGCATCCTTCGTCTCGATTAATTTATAATTTCCAACTCGATTGAAATTTCACTGTATAGGCTTTGGTAATACGATTACCGATAGGGATGGCATGGCATCAAAATCCTCTGCATTTGGGTTGGGTTCAGTTGACGTCGTAAAGAATTGGGTAAAATACATTGGCTTTAAACTGGGTATGTGTAACCTATTTATGAATTTTGGAAAGTGATTTCTGGCGTCATCTTTTATATCTTTTATACATGTTTAGATATCTTTAAACATAGTAAATCATGACATTCTTTAAAATGTATAACTTAGGTTAGCAAAACAAAAAACAAAATAGAATAAATAAACTAATGGAAAACTCTTCAAAGGAATATCAAATAGTAGTTGTATTTGGTTTAGAAGGACATGAGATATATGAGATTTGAAAATGTAAGGAAAAAACATTAACTTGTGAAATTATGAATTATCATTGTTCTAAATTTCTTTTAATTGCAAATTCAAAGCTTTGAATGGAAGTATGGAGGAAATATTTTTTATTACAATTATACCCACACTTAAAGTAGAAGATAGGGGCTAAAGAAGAAAACGGTGGAGGCTAAAAATCATTTCTCATGAATTCATCTAGAATGGATCTATTGACACCTCACTAATCATTTCACTTTTTAATAAATTTTATAATGATAAATTTATCTCTGATATTAAATTATTAAAATTAACTTTCAATTGTTACTCTTTACAAATACTTTTGACATCCCACTGATATCTCATAAACCTTATATTTCTTTTTATGTTATTCAAATCATTCTTAGGACAAAAATATAGTTTAACGTAGGAACAAGATTTGTAATAGGATAAGCAATATAAAATTGTAAGCTTCTAATTGCTTCACATATTAATTTATTGTAAGCAATATAAAGTATTGGTAATTATTTAAATTTATTAATTAATTTTTTTTATTTTACTATATTATGTTCTTGGGATTATTTGTAAGGAATGTTTTTAGCTTTAATTTTTCTAAACTTTTTAATTTAATTATCTAAAATTTTATTTTAGGAATAATCATGATGTATAGCATAAGTGAAGAGAATGAAATATTACTCTTTTAAAATATTAAAAAAAAAATAGAATGAAGGGTATCTATGAAATTTATAGGATGCCAAAAGAAAAATATTTAATTATAAAACTTTGAAATGGGGTGTCCTAATAAATGTGGCTTCCTTAGTCCATTTGAAGGGTGTCAATAGTTCAACTCATTTATCTATCAACCTAATTAACAATGAACAAAGAGAATTTCATTGTTCTTCATGAAGTTGAATTTGTACGTGACTTTGATGAACATAATTTTTCTTTTGCTAATGCCTGGTATTATTTGAGTCCTACTAACTACTAAGTCCAATTATTAGTTTTTTTAAATTTAAATTTATTTTGAATATAAAAAATAACCAAAAGAGCAATCTTATGCAAATAAGCCCATCATGTATGCTAAGAACACTTGTAACAATTCAGCCCAAGGGGATAAAGCTTGTGATATCTCGGCCCATGGGAATCAAGCCTTTAGTGATGTCTCGGCCCAAGGAAGCAAGATAGCCCAAGATGAAGTTCGTTTCTCCAAGACAAATCTGGCCCAATTTGTGCATTTTAATCCTTTACTTGGGATTAATCTCATCACATGGGATGATACCGGGTAGTTTGGGCGGCAAAATGAGAGTCTAAAGGAAAGATTATTTGGCAATGTGGAAGCATTAAATGCAAGGGAGACAAGAAAACATGGGGCTGCCACACTCTTTCCCGATTTGGCATAGACAAGGTTGAAATGTTGGATGGCTCATTGTCCCTTACTCGATGAGAAAAGTCACACGATTCTTTGATTTCTCTTAGGATTGACTTCTTTTATTTTATATTATTCATTATTTGTATTTTCCTAGGTTATTTGAACGCTTTTGAATTTCAAAATCTCCATAGGCCGCTAAATGTATGGTTGTTATTACTTAGGGTTGCTTTATGCCACATGGATGGCTTAGATCTTTTATAATTAGGGCAACTTTTGTAAGGTCTTATATAAAACTCAGACTTGATGAATGAAATTTGGTTGCTCTCAAGAGTATTCTTCTCCTTTATCCAACTTTTGCTAAGGGTTAGTGGTGGATCTCCTTGGCTGGTGGTGTAACCTTTAGGCCTTGGATTCTATTAGCCATTATCTTCATTTTCATATTGTGTATTGTTGTTTAGTTATAGTTGTTGGGTTAGCCGAGATTGTGGATGGTGAATATAGCTTTGGTTGAAAATCCTGAGAGTTGTTTTGTGCAATTGTGGTTTGGCTTGACATTATCTCACTTGAACTCATCACCTACGGTTCACAATCTGTTCAAAATCTTTACCAACTGTTTTGGGTTTTTAAAAATTTTAAATATTCTATTTGGCAAACAACCAAAACCCTTACGCCATTATGATGACTTTCGGCAACCTCCGAATGCGGTCAACGATAGCTAGTGGTGGTGGCCAATTTTGGGTACAATGACATTTTTGTAAATAATGAAAATACCAAGGGCAATGTCGCCCAAAAAATTTAAAAAGTGATGAAAAAAGGGTTTGCATGAGTGAATTGGGTGTTTTGTAAATCTTAACAAATATAAGTTATTTGGACCAAATGCTCACTTGCAACGGGAACACAAATTGGACCTACCATACCCCCCCCCAAAAAAAAAAATAATATTCCCGCAACTTCCCCCCAAATGCCATTGTTTGTCTAAAAAATTCTGGGAATAATTTTTTACAAATCAACCAAACATCGTCATATGCTCATTAAAAAATTATCCCAATTACTAATTCCCCATCCAAACAGCCCTAGTAATATGGGATTGTTATTTGAAATTCTTTTCAAATGTTCCATATAGGCTGATTTGTTTGTTTCTCTCTATCGTTTCTTCTCAATCTAAAAGGAAATCAAGTTTTTGCATTTTCGTTATAGCGAATTCCAACTTGTTGTTTGGATGTACTTGAAGATCATTTTCACTACATGAAACTAGGGGTGAGCACGGGTACGGGTAGAACCGGAACCTGCGGGTAGAACCGAAACCAGAACCGGAACCTACCCGAACTGGTACTGTGCTGTAGGTTCCGGTTCCAATTTTTTGGAATCGACACTATGCGGTTCCGGTTCTTGTGTGCGAGGAACCAAAACCGAAACCGGAACCTGGAAAGAACCTAAAAAGGGTACCCTGTTTGGAACCTATAACATGTCCCATTTGGAACCTATTTTGGAACCTGTTTGGAACCTGACTGCAATGAATATATTTGTGAAATGTGAATAATGGAGTTTCTATTATTTTACATATAAAAAAATTTAAAATAGAAAAAATTAAATTTTTAGAATAACCTAATTAAATAAATATACAATACAATATACTTATTACATATAAATTACACCATATTAAAAACTTTAATATATTAATATAAATTTTTCATTAATTAAGTGAATAATTGAATTATGGTCCAATTAAAAGTGTTTAAATTTTTAATGTTGTTAAAAGAACTATTTTTGAACAAAATAGTATATTTGATTGAATAATAATATATTTAGTTATTTACTTCAATTATCAAGTTCTAAGTATATTTATAGAAATTAGCAATAATAATTATATATGATAGATTGATAAACATTAATATTTAATATTACTAATTAAATATCATATTTAATCAATTATGTTTATAACTTCTTATAGTTAAATGATTACTTATAATATAATTTTATAACATTACTTAATTGATTTATAGTAATTAATTATAGCATTACATTAATCGATTACTACTTAATTATTGACTTATAAGTTATATATTTAGTATATACTTAATTAAATAATTAGATATTTAATTAATATAGCATTACATTATAGTTTTATAGTATAATTACTTTCATTTATAACATTTTATTATAAACATTAGTACAAACTTAATTAAATGATTAAAAAATTAATAATTATAATATTACATTAAAGATTTATAGTATGATTACTTAATTAAATTATTAGAAATTTAATTAATTACAACATTATATTATAAATTTATAATACGATTACGTAATTAATTGTAACATACATTATAATTAATGATACTAATTAATTATAAATTCTATTATACACAAATTATAATATTATATTAAAGATTTATAGTATGATTACTTAATTCATTGTAACATTTCAATATTTCATTATAATATGATTAGTTGATTACATAATTAATTATAACGTTACTAATTAGATGATTATTTAATTGATTATAACATTATATTATAAACATAATTATAACATTACTATAAACAAATGATTACTTAATTAAATGATTAGAAATTTAATTAATTAAAATTACATTATAGTTAATATTACTTAATTAAATTATACATTATACATTACATTATATTATGATCACTTAATTAATTATATTATTACATAGTTAAATGATACTTAATTAGTATAAATTATAACATTACATTATAAACATATATATTACTATATTATTATTTATACATTACTTAATTAAATGATTAAAATTTAAATAAATTATATATTACATTAAATCTATAATCTGATTATTTAATTCACTATACACTTACATTAAGTATGATCACATAATTAATTATAACATTACATAATTAATAATTACTTTTTTGATTGAGTTTGATATTATATTATAAACATTAGTAATTACTAATTTACTACATAAACATTAGCACAATACTTAATTAAATGATTAGAAATTTAATTAATTATACATTACCTTAGAACATTACATTATAAACATTAATTAAACATACATTAGTTAAATATTACTAAATTAATTATAACATTATTATATATATTATATTATGATCATTTACTTAATTATAACATTACTAGTTAAATGATTACATAATCAGTTATGTTTAGAACATTATATTTACCATTATAATTTACTATATTATTACATTACTTAATTAATGATAAAATTTAATTAATTATAACATTACCTTATATATTTATAATATGATTACTTAATCAATTATAACATTATATTATAAACATTAGTATATTAATTAAATGATTAGAACTTTAATTAATTATAATACTATTATAGATTTTTAGTTGATTACTTAATTTATATAAACATATTAACATTACATATACTATTATAGTATGACATATATTAATATAACATTACATAATTAAAATATTAAATGATTACTTAATTGATTATAACATTATATTATAAACATTAGTAATTTACTAATTTATACATACTTAATTAAATGATTAGAATTTTATTAATTATAACATTACATATAAATTTATAATATGATTACTTAATTAATTATAACATTCTATTATAAACAATATTACAATACTTAAATATGATTAACAATTTAATTAATATAATATTACATTATAATTAAATAGTATATTACTTATTAATATAACATTACAATTTACATTGTAGTATGATCACTTAATTAATTATAATATTACACAATTAAATATTACTTAATTAATTATGACATTATATTATAAACATTAAACTAAGTAATTAATTAAATTATTAGAAATTTAATTGATTATAACATTACATTATTGTTAAATACTACTTAAATAATTATAAGTATTTATAACATTACATTTAGTATGATCACTTATAATTATAACATTACATTATAATTTTGAATTGTGATGAATAATTGTTGTGTTTTGGTTTTGATTGACGACTTTTTTATGTGAATTGTGATGAATTGATTGAATTCAAGTGTTACCTAGAGATTACAGGTTATGAGTTACATTGGACACAAATGAATGAATAATCAAAATTTTTTAGGGGTATATTTGTAAACTTTTAAAGTATTTTTATCATTTTTTAAACTAATAGGGGGGTAATTAATTTTTTATAGGGTACCCGGGAAAGGAACCGGAACCTGCATTTTAGGTTTCGGTTCCTTGAATTGAAGAACCTGCACTGTGCGGTTCCGGTTCTAGTTCCCCCGAAAAGTGCAGGGTACCCGGAACCGCTCACCCCTACATGAAACCTTTCTATTCACATTTCACAAAATAAAGAAAAACTTTTTCACACAAGATCTATATACATTGGACTAAAAATCTTAAATAGACAGGACTAAAAAACACAAGACTCAACTTAAAAAGTAAACTAATATACAAAAGCAAATCTTCCATACCTTTTTCAAGTTGATGTATCTACTCTCGTATGTCATATTTTATAAGAGAATAATCTCTCACATCTTTAGAGATGTCACACACAATGAGATCCAACAAAACTTATAAACTTCCATGACTTTCTCTAGAATTAACTCTGATAATTTATTATTCACTCTAACAAATCAACAAAATTTAGTCTTAAGAAAATATTCCTTAACAAGGTTTTAATATGTAAGACCCTAATATGGCAAATTCCCCCAAAGATATGAAAAATAAATAACTTCAATGATAAGCAATAATAACAAATAATAAATGAGTAGAGAGAAGAGAAATGCTTAAAGATTTTTATTGTGGTTTGGAGCTTTGATCATGAGCCTCTTGTTAGAGTAGATGCCCTAGAGCCAATCAATTATTGTAGAATTGACTCTTTGTAATAATGTTCATTGATCAATAAAAGACATTTTATTCTATATCACGCAAATCATTATTGTGTATTGATATATGTCCTTAGAATGGTAGAACTGTGACGAGGGTATCAAGTGTTTCAAATCTTGATAGTGAGAACCCTATGAGCACATATGGTGGCCATTCTAGAAACGTACGTAACCCTAGTATTGTTCTAAAGTAAGGGCATAGACAATACGGTAAGGCTATCATAGTGTTGAACGACTCTGTCGAAAGACAGTGACTGATCTCACTTGTCAAGGTTGTTTAGTGACAACCTGGTGCAACACATGGGTGCTTGTAGGCAAGTTCACTAGACTGACCCGCCAGAGGATTCCTTATGGATGGTAACCCCAGTATCTATGGAACAAATCCTCTAACGAATAGTGGTGCATGTGATCCTTAGACTTGAGATCACCGGAGCGCCTTGTGCACTGATTGGTGTAGTTTGACACTAGCCTAACGCAGTTTTATTCAGAGCTGTCAATACGGTGGTGATTGGCTGCATTAAGGAGTGTATCAAGACTATAGTGGATAGACAGAGGATTCATCACTCCTGGGTACAGGAGAAGTTATCTCACGATGCAACAGTAAATGACAATGACACTAAAACTGTGGCCACAGTAGGATTGAGTTGTTGCTCTATCCAGTTTATAATTCAGGTCATTGGTCCAGTAACTGAATACATAATATCGAAAGTAACCGAGGTTGACACTATTTCTATGCCCCAGTCTCGTCGAGATAACGTTTGATGAAAGGATTAGATTGCACGGTAACCATATCGTTGATAGGTAGCTGCTTCGCTGAATCCGAATCTATCGGGTGGCCATGATGCCTTGCTAGGGGCCAATCTTGGTCTGTGTGTAGTGAGAGGAGTAATTGGTAATCACGATACTATACACTGTCGGTATGATAAGGAGCCCATGGGTCACACACATAGAAGATAATTTTAGAACCAGTTTATAAGAAGGGCGTTTTCGTCTTTTTAGGCGAAAGGGTATTTTGGTAATTTCACAATGTAATTAAATTTGCTGAGGTCGTAGCCTTTATTTAATTTGTTAATTAAATTAAATAAGTGAAATTATATTTAAATATGTGTTCGCATATATTTAAATGAGTTATTGTTATTGTTAAATGTTAATATATGAAATATATATATTAATAGAATTTAATTGAAATAACAATAATAATTAAAATTAAAATATCTTAAAAGGGCTGTTTGGATACAATGGGTGTTTGGGTTGGAGCCCAAGCCCATTCCATGATGGAATAGGGCAAATTCTGCACTATATAAGTGCAACACTTTGTGAATTATTATATTAATTCATTCATTCATTGAAAGCAAAATATTCCGGCCCTTTTTCTTCTCTCTCACGCCAGATTTCTTTTGCTTGAAGAAAATATTTCATTTGATTTTCATCTTGGTTCTTAAAGGCTAAAGAGGATCTAGCAAATCCCTCTTTAGTTCCTTAAGGTTGAGGTTGTCTTCGTGTGGACTACATTGGTTCGATCCTACACTTGGGTCGGTAGCGAAACCCTTTCCGAAACAAATTGGAGGAGCCTCCAAACGTGGGTATGGTTTCTTAACCTTGAGCTGTTTTACTGCAGATTTTAATATGTTGTATAAATTGTAAATTTGTGCCCTGATCTTGGTTCAAAGGAACGATATATAATGTTTAAATAATTTTTGTTTCTGCTGCCATGTATGATCTTTTCCTAACACCTCCCACATCCTCTTCTTCAAGGCAAATGTCCTTGAAATTCCACTAGAATCAGATTTCGCCAATACAATAGTTCTCACATAATTTCGCCTACAGGATTTCACCCAACAATGTGATAAAAAGTTTTGTGAATGATTGCCTTTAAGCTAGGCTAATACACAATGGTTTCAAAGTTTTTCTCTAAAGATATTAGTTTTAGTAAAATGAGAGATTGGTTTTTATCAAGTTGGATATTACATTGTTCTCTCTCTTGTTTTCTTGCAAATAAATCGCCCTTTCAAAGGCTTCACCAACCCTTAGTAAATTATAGTTGTTGCTACATTTAATGCACTCCCATAAAATTGTCGAACCTAGAGGAACGGGCTTTCTAACACATGAACGGGAGCTCCTTACACCAACGGTCACTTTTGTTTGAAATTTAGGGTTTGGTATGATCGTTCCCCTACATGGAATGGTTGCTCCCCTATCACGAATGGACATTCCTTCTTTGATCTCTTGATGTCTAAAAATTCCAGAGCTTTGAACGACTTCCTGGAATTGTGTCGTTCCTTCCTGGAATGACTTGATGAATTTTGGTAACGACATTCGTCGAGGTCGTTCTTGTTTGGCTTGAATTCCACAACCTTGACTTGAGCTTGAAAATTCTAAGTCCAAAAACTTGACTTCAACTTGGAATGGGCATTCCTCTCATGGAACGACTGTTCCTCTTCAGATTGTAAAATGTGCAAAGATTCCAAAGTTATAAACGAGTTGATGGAACAAAGTCGTTCATATGGAATGGGCTAGAGAAGCAATCGTGCTTCTTGGTCGTTCCTTCTTAGATTGCAAAGGATGTCCAACTTACGGATATGTGATAACCTTTTTGGATAAGTCTTGAGATTTTTGGAATGGCTTGCTGGAACGATTGTTCAATTTGGTCATTCCATTTTTAGACTTGAGTTTCTGCTTGAGTGGATGTTTGCTTCCTTTCTGACAGAATTGTAAACGGGGATGAGGAACGATGTCATTCCAAAATGGAACGACTTGACTAGAGATTATTTTCTAGAAAAACCAAATGGAACAGGTGTTTCCATTTGCGTGTACGGTCATTCCATTTGGAAAATTTGTATTTTTGTTTTGGTTATGACTTATGTCATACCTTTGCACATTTTTTGTTCATTAATCACCTGTTTATTAGTTTTTTCATATCAAAACACACGAGGCCTCAACAATCTCCCCTTTTTTTTATTATTGATGAAAAAACTAAGCAAAATTTAGTTCCATAAAAGTTAAGAAAAATACAAAACCTTCCCCTTATCTACAAGCATATCCTTTCAACCATTTCAACAAAAATGAGCTATAAATTTATAGCAAAAGCTCCCCCTTACAATAAGCATTCCATACTCAATAAGCACAAGAAACACAACACTTATCAATAAACATATCCATCCACATCTCTTCTCAATCATCCACAACTCATCATAATGCAAATATAATAAACTCAAACTCAATTCTTCTCAATAAGCATAAACACACACATCTCATTCAACTCAATTCTTCTCCCCCTTTCTGTCATGAATCAAAAAGAGATAAAATCATCATGCTCAAACACATCATAATCATTAACATAAAGCACAAGTATGATGAAAACAAATTCATGTAGAGAAGATAACACTAAAAGTTCATAACATGAGAGACATAAAGAGAGAAACAAAATAGAACAGTTTTAGGTGTACTTAGGAGTACACAAATGTGTCCTCATGTGCAACAAAAACAAGAGTCAAAGATAAACAGTGAAAAGGTATCATAATGGCTCTAAGGCTTGGGAGGGTGTGAAGGTTGATTTGGCATGAAGGTTCTAAGGTTGCATAGTTCATTTGTCACTTTAGACATATGATTATTCAAAATGAGAAACTTGTCATTTTCTTTATTGATCAATCTTTCAAGCCTTGCATCAAAGTGCGATGACACTCTCTCAAATATGTCATCTACTTGAATTGGAGGCATTGAACTTGATCTAGCCTCCGTTTTTGTCTTTTTTATTTTTATTTTTTATGAGTGGAGTTGTCCCACTAAAAGATTCGGTCTCATCTTCATCCCTTTATTGTCTTTCAGCTCCTTCAAAAGGAATCATCTCACATTCTCTGTTTCTTTTCAGTCTGATCATTCCCATCTTTTGTAAAACATATCCATTGTGAAGATGTGACTCATCAAACCTAACTTTCCCTAGTGCATTGATCTCAGTGATCTTCAAGTTCAGTTGTTTCTAAAAAATGTGATCAATAAGCTCATCAGTATCTCGCCTTTATCCTTTTGGATCTCTTCTATTTTTTTTTTTATTATTAGAAGGGTGGTCATATTTAGCTCTTTCCCTTTCAAAATAGCCTCCATCAACAACAGATTGTTGGTAGTAACTTGCCCATTTGCTTTCTTTCTAGCATTGAAAGAAAACATGATGTATCTATGAAATATCCTCAACGCAAGGTCCTTTAGCTTGGTTGATTTTGACCTGTGGGGATCATAAGCCTCTTTACTTCCTACCTTGTGCCATGTAGTATCAGAACTCCATCCTCTAGGTGGGTTAAGCAACCCATCATAGTTACACCTCAATCACTCACTCAATTCCTTAGGAGTCACTGCATACTCCATGTTTTTCAGTCTAAACTACATTGTATACAAAGGATACTCCTCTATACCCATCTTAATGACTTCTAAGCTACTGTAGAACTCCTAGACTAAATGCATGTATCCATCCAATCTTAAATTCACTAAATTTGTCCAATTCAGACCATTTATCCATCCAACTATTCTAGCATGCAACCCTAACTGACGTAAAATAGCCCAATCAAACATACGTTCGAGATACAAACCTCTCTTCTCCAACTTCTTGTACTCTTTCTTTTGCATGGGATTTCTTAACACAACTCTATTCGGCCCTTAAAGCTCTCGTGAACATGGAAGTTGTCCACTTGTGGCTCTTTTGATCCTAGGCATCATTGGTTGTTGATTTGGAAGTGTTTGGAATAAGTTTGGAGTGATTTGGTGAAGATTTGAAGAGAAAGCTTGAGAGAAAATAATGGAGATGGCTCCCCTTTTTTGCAAAAATGGAATAGGATAATTTGTGTTTGTTTTATTATTTTGAGTAGTATTTTTGAAAAAGTTGAGTTGGGTTATTATTATGAGGATAGGATTTGAATTTGAAAATGTGTTTGCTAAGATTATTTTTTAATCCCCTATATTTGTTAATTTAGTTAAACACCCCCAACAATAAAAGTTTTAAAATTAACAAAAACACCTCCACCCACCCATTAAATGCCAGCAACCAGCCACTGGCTGCTGAGAATATGTGGGTGGGTGGGGGTGTTTTTGTCAATTTATAAATTTTTATTGTTGGAGGTGTTAGTTAAATTAACAAACCTAGGGGGTTTAAAAATCTAAATATTTTGAGTTGAATAGAATAAGATTGGATTTTGAGAATAGTGAAACAAACATGTATTTTGAACAGGATAGGGTATGAATAATAAAACAAACACACCCTTATATATTTTGCGTGGAATGGCCATTTGTAGTAGTAGGGACGGGTGTTCACAGGGTTTGCAACTTGAAAAATTATGACGGTTAAAAGGAACAGTCGTTCACGATGCGAGAACGAGTGTTCCTAGGTTTTTAAACCTAGGGTTTTTGCGGACAACATGAATGGACGTTGTAAGAGTTGAGCGACCATTCAAAATGGAACAATCTAGGGTGAATTGTCATTCCAACTTGAACACTTGGACAAAAAATAGGAAAAATTCCATTCATTTTTTTTTGCACATTGACTGAAATGTCATCAAATAAGAATATCCTAAACATTTTACTCACTTAGAGGAATTTTCATGTGTGAAAATGTGTCAAATTAATAACAACCACAAGATTGCATCAACTTGATTTTCTTTAATTAAAACACAACAATTTCATCACACAACCATGCATCACCAATACAAGTTCAATCTTTTTACAATCTAAGTTGTAAAAACCTTACACATGAACTCAATGAGTTCTCCATCTCTGTGAGAAGACTTGCCACTGGTTATTTTATGTCCATCCACTAATTTCCCATGTTGGACCCTTTTGAGGGTTCAAGTATAGATTTCTCTATACAGGTTGTTGCAAAAGCAGATTTAGAGCAACAAACTCTTCATCCCAACCTTTTTACCCTTGCGTTTAGATGGATCAAAGCACTAATGGGGATAGGTAAACGATAATGCACTTTGGTTCATACAAAGACCATCATGCAATCAATTCTAAGCATATCATCACAATCATTTCAAACATGTCATCAATATCACATAAAACATATCATTTCAATCATACTAACATACACAACTCATTCCAATGTGATGAATCATACTTGGTTAGCATCAATCATTCTCAACTCTCTTCGAATAATGTAAGATCTGTCCTTATCAAGAGGCTTAGTAAAAATGTCACCAAGTTGGTGATTAGTATCAACAAATTCAAGTGTAATGTCACCTTTGCTAACATGATCATGTAGGAAGTGATGGCTAATGTCCATATGCTTTGTCCTAGAATGATGTACATGATTTTTGGACAAATTGATATCACTTGTATTATCACAATGAATTGGTATGTTATGCATGTTAAAACCAAAATCTTTAAGTTGTTGCTTCATCCATAGAAGTTATGCACAACAACTCGCTGTTGATACATATTCGACTTCTGTCGTAGAAGTAGCAACTGAATTTTGTTTCTCTGAAAACCATAACACTAGCATGCTTCCTAAGAATTGAGATGTTCCATTAGTGGTTTTTCTATCTATCTTACAACCTCCAAAATCAGCATCTGAATATCCTGTAAGACTAAAAAATGACCCTTTAGGATACCATAAACTAATATTTGGAGTTCCTTTCACGTACCTAAGAATTCATTTTAACACATTCAAGTGAGGTTCTTTAGGACATGATTCGAAATGTGCACACATGCATACACTAAATAGAATATCAAGCCTAGATGTAGTCAAATACAATAGTGTGCCTATCATGCTTCTATAATGCTTTGTATCAACACTTTTACCTCACTCATCAACTTCTAATTTGTGTGAAATGCTCATGGGAGTAGGTTGATCTTTTTCCTTGTTCATCTTGAAGCGCTTGAGGAGATGGTTGATGTACTTGGATTGATTTATCAGAATCTCATCATTTTGTTGCTTGATTTGTAATCCAAGAAAGTAATTCAATTCTCCCATCATGCTCATCTCGAGTTCTCCTTGCATCATCTTAGAAAATTTCATGCAAAGGATATCATTTGTAGTACCAAAGAGGATCATCAACATATATTTGAACTATCAAAATGTCATACTTATGCCTTTTTGTAAACAAGGTAGTATCCACCTTTCCTTTTGTAAAACCATTTTGAATAAGAAAACTACTCAATCTATCATATCAAGCTCTAGAAGCTTGTTTTAAATAATAAAGTACTTTTGAGAGTTTGAAAATATGTTCAGGCAATTCAGGATTTTCAAATCCATGTGGGTGTTTGACATTAGCCCCTTCTTGAATGAATATATTCCTCTTGAGAGTAGTTTTCGGCAACTAACCTTGCTTTGTTTCTTACCACTATACCTTGTTCATCCGTTTTTTTTCAGAATACCCATTTGGTGTCGATGATGGGATTATCCTTTGGTTTTGGCACAAGTTCCTAGACTCTGCTTTTTTCAAATTGATTTAGTTCCTCTTGCATTGCGAGAGCCCAACTCTCATCATTTAGTGCTTCATCCACTTTCTTGGGCTCTATTTGAGATAAAAATGCTACGAATTGGCATGTGTTCATCATTAAAGCTCTAGTTCTTGTTCATTGAGTGGGATCACTAATGATTTGTGCATCTCTCACTTCTCCTCTTTCTCTTAGAAATGATATCTCCCTTGTTGGTTCTCGAGGTTCCAAAAATGTGTCATTTTCACCATGACCTCTTCTTGATGTTCTTCTTCTTTATTGATGGGTGTGTCATTTTCATCACTGATCTCCTCTTACACCACAAAACAATGGTGGTCTAGTAGTGCAATGAGATGATGATGTGTTTGCCATAACTAGATCATTTAACTCTTAAAATGGTTTGGTTTTATACATAAGAACCCAAGCTTTGATACCAATTGTAAAACCCTAATATGGCAAATGCTCCTAGAGGGGGGGTGAATAGGAGATTAAAAAATTTAATGAAGAATAATAAACTTCTCAACTACTCAAATGCTATAAACAATAAATAAAAATAATGAGAAACAACAAATGGGCCTCTTACATCCACTTCTTCAAGGCAACCTTGTTGAAGTTCCACTAGAATCAGATTTTGCTAATACAATAGTTTTCATAGGATTTTCACCTCCAGATTTACAGGATTCACCCAAAGATATGTGATAAAAAGTTGTGAATGATTGCCTCTAAGCCCACAATGGTTTCAAAGTTTCTCTTTAAAGATATTAGTTTAGTACAAATGAGGATTGATTTTGAGCTCCAGGGTTTGCGAGATAGAATATTGGATATTGCACTATTCTCTCTCTTAATTCTTGCAATGAATCGCCCTTTTAAAGTCTCCACCAACCCTTAGTAAATTAGAGTCATTGCTGCATTTAATGCACTTTTGAAAAGCTATAGAACCTAGAGGAACAGGCGTTCCTAACACCAACAGTCACTTTACCTTGAAATCTAGGGTTTGGAATGGTTGTTCCCCAAGATGGAATGGTCGTTACCCTATTGCAAATGGGTGTTCCTTTGTTGTAGACAAGCTTTCCACCTTAAACCTCTTATTGTCCAAAAATTCAAGAACCTTGAACTTCTTGGAATGGCGTCGTTCCTTCTTGGAATGGCGTCGTTCCTTCTTGGAATGGCTTAAAGTATTCTAGGAACGAGCATTCAACAAGGTTGTTCTTAATTTACTTGAAGTTCTCTCAACCTTGACTTGAGCTTGAAAAATCTAAATCCAAAATCTTGACTTTAGCTTGGAATGAGCATTCCTTTTACGGAATGGGTGTTCCTTGTCAAATTCCAAAAGTGTCAAGATTCTAGAGTTATGAAAGAGATGACCATATGGAATTAGGGGTGTGGAAATCTGATTAACTGAATCGGATATGGTGTTTTTTGAACTGAACCGGTTTTTCGGTTTAAGCATTATTCCAAACTGAAACCAAACCGAACCAGAATATCCCATGAACCAGTTTCTAACCAAACCGATAATTCGATTCAAAAACTGGTTAACTGGTTTTAAACCAGTTTTAGACAAAATCTTAAATTGAAGAACAACTTTACAACAAAACTTATTCTCTACCTCCGATTATTTCAACTTTAATACATATCCCCATAAAAAGAATCAACAAAATTAACCATAATTTTAATATTGCAAAATAATCCCAACTTTCTTCCCACTTTTCTTCCCAATCACTATTCTCCTCAATAGTTTAACTTCCCAATTGCGTTTACAAGATTGTAATCATAAATTGATGAAAGAAAAAACAAAGAAAAGAAAAAACTCACAAAAACTAAGAAACCCAATTGCTATAGATTTGGTGGTTAATGAAAATGGGAGTGAGAGTGGGTTGGTTAAGGCTAGGTGAATAGATGTGTGGAAGAGAGGCTTGTAGTTGCAGATGGTGGTGGGGAAGCTTGTTGTCGATGAAGGTGTAAGTGGTTTCTCGGTACCAAATCGCAACCAGCCAACAAAGGCTTCGATCTGGATTGGCCAAACGTCACCAACAACCAAACACAGCTTAGCATCTAGATTTGAAATGTGAAATAATGGTTTTTTTTTTTTATATTTTTTAGAGATATTTTACAAGGCGTTAAAAAGAGAGAGAGAAAAAAGGGTGTTTGTAATTGTAGGAGAAGAAGCAGTAAATATAAGTGCGGGCCAATGGGGGAACATAAGAGATGGTGGGGTATTTTAAAACATGAGGAGTGAAGGAGAGTTTTAAATTTTAATTAAAGATAGAAAGAGTTCCAAGGAACTAAATGTAGTGCAAACGTGTAGTGTTTGTCAAATTTTTTTTTTTTTATTTCTTATTTTTTTAACTCTCTCACTCTTTACTACTCTGTTTTCAGATTTAAAATTTTTGGAAAAACCAGTTTGTAAAACTGATTTCGGTTAACCCGTTCAAAATTACACTTGAACCGTTAATCAAACCGGTTTTTTGGTTTTCTTAATTTTGAAAATTGAAACCGAATTAGGTACTCTGAAAAAACCAGTTTTTCAAACCAGTTTTGGTCCGGTTTGATTTTTAGATTATTTTTTGCAACCCTATGTGGAACGTTCTAAAGGAATGGTCATTCTTCTTGGTCGTTCCTTCTTACATCGCAAATGATGTCTAGCTCACTAATGTCTGTTAGCCTCTTCTGATAAGTCTTGATATGTTTGGAACGACCTGTTTGTAATACCCACATTCAGAAATATGGTAGGGATTATTTTATAGTCATAGTGAATATATTTAACTAGTTTTATAGAGTAATTCCATAAAAGTTTCAATAGGGGCAAAATGGTCATTTCACATAGAATCACGTGTTCAAGTGAAAAGTGAGTATGATAAATATAATGTATTAAGTGTGCTAGCCATGAGAATAGAGTGGTAGAAAGATTATAGAAAATACACGTGATGTGATGCCGAGATAAATACGTGTTTGTAAAACCCCTCCCTAGCCGGGTATTTCCTGCCATTGAGAACCTAGAAAACGCAGCCTAGGAAAGAAGTTATTTTAAAACTATTTAAAGAATAAACTTGTAGTTTAAAACATATATAAGATATATGTGTTTAATTTTTTCTTAACTATAATAAGTTCATGTATAATCAAAAAATATAATTTCCTTTCTTGGAGTAAATTATAAATCCATAGTAATACTTACTAGAACATACACACTTTTATAAAATTTACTAGCAATTTGAATTCCTCTATAATACAACATATTACTCCATTATAGAACATGGACATAATACTACATTATGAGATATGAACATAATTACTATACTAAATATTAGCAAAACCATTCAATAGGCATTAAAGCATCCCCTCATGCTCATAGCGTCCCTTGGAATTTCTCCCAGCTTCATGCCTTAATCCGTACCTGCAAAACATTTTAAAACATTTCGTGGGGTGAGCGCTAATCGCTCAGTGGAATATGGCCATTTATAAACTATTAAGGTTCATAAACATCATTTTACAAGTATATTACTTAGGACTTACTACCCTACAAAATATGACCTTCATTCTAACATAACAAGTCATAAAACATATCTACACTTTGGACTTTCTCATAAACATAAGTCATAACATAATCATACATAATATAGCATAGACATATATGACTATGAAATATCATGTACATGGCATGCTTATTCTTTTGTCTTATACTGACGGTTTCATTAGTCTTTGTATCCGATCGGATTCATTGAACCATTACCTTGTTCTTGGTCGTCACCTCAAAGGACTCATGGTTTCTATAAGAATTCCATTCTCTGATCTTGGTTTTACCTCAGAGACATCATGGAATTCATTCATACATTTCATAAATTTTTCATAAGACAACTAAATAAGCTATATGCATTACCATTATGAATGAAAACATAGGACTAACATATTCCATGCTCAATCATACTATATTCTCCTACTAAACTTCTTAACTTAATTCATTCAATTTTCATACAATAACAAAGAATTGCAGTAGTAAGATTATTCAGGGGTTTATTAGAATTAGAAACAAATGGGAATTTCCATTAAGAAGGTGTGCCATACAGTTCGGTACTTTTCAAGCAATTTTTACCTTATCTTACAATTCGAACTGGTCTACCTAAAACACAAAAGTTTTAGGTCTGTTTCTAAAATTTTTAACACTTCAAGAAAACTCAATCGGACTCTATAACTTCAGTTATGACTGATTCAGTGAAGCATGTACAGTATAAGTCTTAAAACAGCCAAATCCGAATCTTTCATTTTAACCATGCACCTTCATTTGCACCTTCATATCATTGCCATATCATTCTTAGTATAAAAGGCCATAAAAACCTCCCTTTTTACAGAACCAAAAGTGCCAAAGCATCGTCCAACTACAAATCTCTAATTGGCATAATCATCCTCCACATGCACACATACACCAATCACACACCCATTTAACAACCATAACCAAAACATAGCTCACACTCTATAACATAAATAGTAAGTTTCATAAACCCTAGGTGTTACAATTATAGTCAGGGAGATTTTTTTCCTTACCTTAGTATTCAAAGCACAAAGGTACTCCTCCTTGGCTCCAAGTTTCACCTTTCTACCTTACACACATAACCACCTATGAATTTCTCTTTTAACCAAAAAATTCAGAAAAACTAGGGTTTTGAAACTCACCTTTAACCTGAAATTGAAGTTCTTAAGGGTGGATGGTGATCTCCTTTGAAAATCAACTTGAAATCCTAAGAAAATTGAGAATAAAAGCTTGGATTAGTGGCTTTTATGGTGGATTTGAGAGATGAAGAAGAAGATGATATATTTGGGGTCTCCAAGGCCGACTCTCTCTCTTTAAACCTTGTAAATTTCATTCATTGATACTCAAATATGATTGGTCAATAAAAGTTAGATATAAAGGTCATTTGGCATAAAATTTCATATAAGGGCGTTTTGGTCATTTCTACCTCAACATAAGATAAGTACTCATTAATGCCATTTGATTCTTTAAAACACTTAACCATTAAGCAATCCCATTAGGTGAATGACTAATTTACCCTTGGGTGCACTTTTATGGAACTTAATCATATGGTTTGTATGAAAAGACCATTATACCCTTGGTTACCGTTTATGCATTTAACCTTATCCATCAACTTTATAACCATTCTACCCTCATTCTCTTCAATGACATCATCCTTTACACTTTACGGCCACATCTCGAAATACAGTAAATTGACCATTTTACCCTCCATTCAAAAAAGAAAATATTGAAAAGGTAATTTCATACCTTAAGCATTGGAATAATAACGCGGGGTTTACAATCATCCCCCCTTAGAAGAATTTGTCCTCGAAATTCAGTGAAGAGGTCTGGATATCTTTCTTTCATATCTTGCTCAACCTCCCATGTCGCTTCTTTACATTATGATTCCTCCACAGTATTTTAACAAGCGGTACCTTATTTTCGGAGCTCTTTTATTCTTCTATCCAGAATCTGAACTGGGCGTTCTTCATAAATTAGTTATCTTTTAACTCCACTTCATTGCTTGTAATATAGCGAAGGATCACTAACATACTTTCGCAAAAGGGAAACATGGAAACATTTGGATCCGATCCATAACTAACTGGTAAGGCAAGTCTGTAAGCTACTTTGCACTTTCTCTAACCTCCTAGGACGTATATCTAGGGGCGAGCTTCCCTTTTCTTCCAACCTCATCACCCTTTTATAAGGAGAGATTTTCACAAACACCTTGTCTCCTATTTGGAATTCTATACCTTTCTTTTTGGGTCTGCATAGCTCTTCTGTCTGTCTTGGGCCTGCTTCATTCTCTCTCGAATTAACTTTACATCTTCTATCATTTTTTGTGTCATTTCTGGCCAGAGCTTGAGCTAATGCATTCTTTTCTCCTATTTCATCCCAATGTAATGGAGATTACATTTCCTTCCATACAAAGTTCATATGTTGCCATTTAATGGTTGCTTGATAACTATGTTATAAGCGAATTCAACTAGAGGGAGAATGTCACACCAATTAACTTATGGTCATACAACATGCCCGTAACATATCCTCCAATATTTGATTCGTTCTTTTCTGTCTGTCCATCTGTTGAGGATGATAGGCTGTGCTGAAATTAAGCCTAGTACCCAATGCCTTCTGCATGCTACTCCAGAATATGACATAAATTTCACATCCCTGTCTGAGACAATACTATATGGTACTCCATGTAATCTTACTATTTCTTTAACATATAATCGGCCTAGCTGATCAGAGGAGATCTTGTCTGTAACTGGAATGAAATGAGCAGATTTAGTCAATCTATCTACAATCACCAAATGGCATTATAACCCCTTTGCACTTAGGAAGACCTAAATGAAATCCATAGAAATATCTTCCCATTTCCACGAAGGAATACTGAGGGGTTGCAACAATCCTGAAGGGCGTGATGTCTCGCAACCTGTTGGCACACCAAGCATCTGGCAACATACTCAGTTACATCTTTCTTTAACCTTGGCCACCAATAGCTCTTCCTCAAATCCTGATACATCTTTACATCCGGTGAGCAGCGTAAAGATACTATGTGCTTCCTCTAAAATCTTCTTTCTTATTCAATATCCTGAGAACATACACTCTATCTCTAAATTTTAAGATTCCATTCACCCATTTGAATCCGATTCTCTACCATTTTTAACTGCTGCTCAATTCCTTTACTAAACCCGTCATCGCTTGGTTTCTTCTCATCTCCTCAAAAACTTAGACCGAACTTCAATTTGGATAATTTCCCAAACTCCAACTCTATCCCCTTTCATTATTCTTGTTTCAGGTGCTTCTGAAAAGTTAATTGAGCTAAGGAGACTTTCCTGCTGAGGGCATCTGCAACTACATTAGCTTTCCCTGGCTGATAACATATATCACATTCATAGTCCTCACCAACTCAAGCCATCTCCTCTGCCTCATATTCAATTCTTTCTGGGTGAAAAGTATTTTAGACTTTTGTGATCTGTGTATAATTACATTCACCCCAAAGAGATAATGTCTCCAAATCTTCAAAGCAAAAACGACCGCTGCTAATTCAAGATCTGAGTGGGATACCTCTTTTCATAGTCTTTCAATTGACGAGAGGCATAAGCAATCACCTTGCCTTTTGCATCAATACTGCCCCCAAACCATTATGAGAAGCATCAGTATAAATATCATATCTACCATCCTCTGGAAGTGTTAAAATAGGAGCAGTAGTTAATTTCTTTTCAATTCTTGGAAACTCTTCTCACAGGTTTCAGTCCATCTGAACGGGGCTTCCTTTGGTCAGAGCGTGAGTGGAGAAGCTAACTTAGCAAAGCCTTCCAAAATTCCTGTAATATCCTGCTAAACAAGAAAACTTCTAACTTCTTTTACGTCTTTGGTTTGGCCATTCAATCACTGCTTCAATCTTACTAGGGTCCACTGAAATACCCTTTGTGAAACAACATGTCCCAAGAATGTACTTGATCCAACCAAAACTCACATTTGGAGAACTTAGCATATAACTTTTTCTCCCTTAGTCTTTGTAACACAAATCTCAAATGCTCTTCATGATCTTCCTTTGTTTTGGAATAGACCAGGATATCATCTATAAAATTACTAGAAATTTTTCCAAACAATCATGGAAAATCCTATTCATCAAATCCATGAATACCGCTGGTGCATTAGTCAATCCAATGGCATCACTATAAAATTCATAATGCCCATATCTGGTTCGAAATGCAGTCTTGGGAAATCTTGTCAGCGACCCTCATTGATGGTAGCCTGACGAAGATCAATCTTGGAAACACCGAAGCTCCCTTTAATTGATCAAACAAGTCATCAATTCTTGGTAATGGATACTGTTTTTTACCGTCACCTTATTGAGCTCCCTGTAATCAATACACATTCTCATCGAACCATCTTTTTTCTTGACAAATAAAATCGGAGCTCCCCATGGAGAATGACTAGGTCGAATGAACCTTTATCTAACAACTCCTGAAGCTGCTTCTTTAACTCTGTAACTCTGCTGGAGCCATTCTATACGGGCTTTAGATATGGTGCCGTACCAGGAGCTAATCTATACAGAATTCCACTTCCCTTTCTGGAGGAAGTCCTGGCAAATCTTCTGGAAAAACATCTTCGAATTCTCGTACTATGGGTACATCCCGAACACTAAAGTTTGGAAACTTTCTTTATTCACCACATTAGCTATGTACCCTGTACACCCCTTCCTTATCATCTTCATTGCCTTCACTGATTATCATTAGCGGTGTGATGACCTTCCCCAAAGTGAAACTATCTCCAACATCTAAGTTAAACCTAGCCTTCTTCTTTCGACAGTCTATCAATACTCCATATTGCTAGGAGTCCATCCCAATAATCATCAAATCAGGCATATCAAAACATCAAATCAACATTCAACTATGCCCATCAATCACTAAGTTTCCCCCATTAACAACTTATCAGCAAAATAATTCTCCCCCATTAGGCATCTCGATTTTAACAGCATGTTCCACTTTACAAGGCTCTAAACCTAACTTTTTATAATACCATATGAGATAAAAGAATGGGTAGCCCCAGAATCAATCAGTACATATAAAGAGGTAGAGTGGAATTGTAACTGACCAGTAACTGCAGATGGATTGGCTTCAGCTTCTTTCTGAGCTACTGAGTAAACTCTGGCAGTCGAACCTCCAACAGTGAAGGGAAGTAGCTGAGTAACTTTACAGTCCTTTGCCATGTGTCCCGGTTGTTTACATTTGAAACACACATTGTTCCTAATGACAATTCCCTTTATGCTGCCTCCCACATTTTTGACAATGGGGAAGATTACTCCTTCTCTGTTGTTGCTGAGGAGCCCTCTTATTCTTGCTACCCTTCTTTTGAAATCCTTGCTGAAACTTTCTTTTACCTTTGTCCTCTGAGGCCTGAGTGGAATTCCCCACTTCAACTTTCTGAACTGCTGTCTGGCCTGAACTAGAACTACCAATCACCAACTTGGGGTTCTCCATCCGCCTCTCCTTATTCACATAAATCTCCGCCCTCAATGCCGTTCCAGCCTCACTATAAGTCTGAGGAGGTTGACCACCGCTATAACAATCTGGGCAATTTTTGGGTGTAGTCATTAATAAAATCTCTCTAACCGGCACTGTTGAGTACTCACCATAGTAGGAGCAAAACGGCTAAGGAGTTGAACATTGTAGATATCTCTAACAGTCATATTACCCTGCTTCAATTCCGTGAACTCTTGAGTCTTCACGGATAACATGTCTGCCGACCGATATTCTGCTTCAAATAGCCTTTTAAATTCATTCCAGAAAGATTACTCGTCACATAGGTATGCTCCATTAGCTTCCACCATACCCGAGCATCTCCTCTCAACAAATAGGAAGCATAGCGGACTTTTTCCTGATCACTCATGGGAACAAGGCCATTGCCCGTTCAACAGTCTCTAGCCATTCCTCGTTCCAGCCGGATCATTTGAACCACTGAACTCTGGAGGTTGGTGCTTTTGAGAAAGATTATAGATTGGTTCTACTTGTCCAGAAAGTGTAGCACCCATCGGCATAACTGGTCCAGTTACCGGAGGTGGAACTGGTATTTGGAGCTGTGGCTGAACTACTGAGCTGAGGGATTTGTGTTCACTTGGTACTTATACCCTCCGGGATCACCCTCCTAAAGGCCTCAGTAATGGCTGTCTGAATCATCCTGTTGATTGCAGCCTATCCAAAACAGAAGCATTTTGGGCAGACGTAGCTGGTCCACTATTAGGGGGCACACTGGTAGTCGGTGCTACTGGCTCACTAGTGCCTGCTTCATAATATTCTCCTCGCCCCTCCTATTAACCTTTCGTGGACGGCCTCATAGCCAACCCTTTACTCACACAAATTTCAATCAATATTAGCTATTCTATTCACTAAACAATTAAAGAAATACTTACAGCAATCGGCTGGAGAGAGTATCTTGGGGACGCATGAGGAATGGTACTTCCATTACTTACAAACACCATTTTCATCATCAAAAATAGAAATAAACTACAACAATTCAATCAAAACATCATTTCGAACACCCAAAATCGCGCTCTGATACCAAATGTAAAACCCTCCCTAGCCGGGTATTTCCTAAGTATCCCTTGGCCATTGAGAACCTAGAAAACGCACGCCTAGAAAGAAGTTTATTTTAAAATCCTATTTAAGAATAAACTTGTAGTTTAAAACATATATAGAGATATGTGTTAATTTTTTCTTAACTATATAAGTATTGTATAATCAAAAATATAATTTCCTTTCTTGGAGTAAATTATGAAATCATAGTAATACTTACTAGAACATACACACTTTTATAAAATTTACTAGCAATTTGATTTCCTCTATTAATACAACATATTTACTCCATTATAGAACATGGACATAATTACTACATATGAGATATGAACATAATACATACTAAATATTAGCAAAACCATTCATAGTCATCATTAAAGCATCCCCTCATGCTCATAGCGTCCCTGGAATTCTCTCCAGTTCATGCCAATCCGTACCTGCAAAACTTTTAAAACACGTGTGGGGTGAGCGTAATCGCCTAGTAGGAATATGGCCATTTATAAACTATTAGGTTCATTAAACATCATTTTACAGTATATTACTTAGGACCTTACCTACCTACAAAATATGACCTTCATTCTTTAACATAACAAGTTCATAAAACATATCATACACTTTGGACTTTTCTAAACATAAGTCATAACATAATCATACATAAATAGCATAGAACATATGACTTATGAAATATTCATGTACATGGCATGCTTATTTCTTTTGTCTTTATACTTGACGGTTTCATTAGTCTTGTTATCCGACGGATTCTTTGAACCATTACCTTGGTCTTGGTCCACCTCAAAGGACTCATGGTTTCATAAGAATTCCATTCCTCTGATCTTGGTTATACCTCAAGACTCAGGATATTCATTAACATTTCATAAATTTTTATAAGACAACTAAATAAGCTATATGCATTACCATTATGAATGCAACATATGGCTAACATATTCCATGCTCAATCATACTATATTCTCCTACTAAACTTCTTAACTAATTCATTCAATTTCTCATCACATACAAAAGAATTCAGTAGTAAGATTATTCAGGGGTTTATTAGAATTAGAAACAAATGGGAATTCCATTAAGAAGGTGGATGCCATACAGTTCGTTACTTTTCAAGCAATTTTTACCTTATCTTACAATTCGAACTGGTTCTTACCTAAAACACAAAGTTTTAGGTCTGTTTCTAAATTTTTAACACTTCAAGAACAACTCAATCGGACTTCTATAACTTCAGTTATGACGATTCAGTGAAGCATGTACAGTTAAGTCTTAAAACAGCCAAATCCGAATTCTATTCTTTAACCATGTCACCTTCATTTTGCACATTCATATCATTTGCCATATATTCTTAGTATAAAAGGCCATAAAAACCTCCCTTTTTACAGAACCAAAAAGTGCCAAAGATCGTCCAACTACAAATCTCTTAATTGGCATAATCATCCTCCACATGCACCATACACCATCAACACACCCATTTAAACAACCATAAAAAACATAGCATCACACTCATATTAACATAAATAAATGTAAGTTTCATAAACCCTAGGTGTTATCATTATAGTCATAAGGGAGATTTTTTCCTTACCTTAGTATTCAAGCACAAAGGTACTCCTCCTTGGCTCCAAAGTTTCACTTTCTACCTTACACACATAACCACCTATGAATTTCTCTTTTAACAAAAAAATTCAGAAAAACTAGGGTTTGAAACTCACCTTTAACCCTGAAATTGAAGTTCTTTAAGGTGGGATGGTGATCTCCTTTGAAAATCACTTGAAATCCTAAGAAAATTTGAGAATAAAAGCTTGGATTAGTGGCTTTATGGTGGGATTTGAGAGATGAAGAAGAAGATGATATATTTGGGGTCTCCAAGGCCGACTACTCTCTCTTTAAACCTGTAAATATTCATTCCATTGATACTCAAATATGATTGGTCAATAAAAGTTAGATATAAAGGTCATTTGGCATAAAAATTTCATATAGGGCGTTTTGGTCATTTCTACCTCAACATAAAGATAAGTACTCATTTAATGCCATTTGACTCTTTAAAACACTTAACCATTAAGCAATCCATTAGGTGAATGACTAATTTACCTTGGTGCACTTTTATGGACACTAATCATATGGTTTTGTATGAAAAGACCATTAACCTTGGTTACCGTTTATGCCATTTACCTTATCAATAACTTTTAACCATTCTACCCTCATTTCTCTTCAATGACATCATCCTTTACACTTATAACGGCCACATCTCGAAATATTTAAATTGACCATTTTACCCTTCCATTCAAAAAAGAAAATTACTTGAAAAGGTAAATTTCATACCTTAAGGCATTGGAATAAAACGCGGGGTTTACAGTGTTTGTAAGTAATAGTAAGAAATTAAAGAATAAGGGCAAAATGGTCTTTTCACTCACCACTAGATGGAAAAGTGGTGCGTGTAAGGAAGCAAAATAATGTGAAGAAGATGATACAAATGAGGGTAATTAGGAAATGACTAAAGGACATAGATGAATTTCTAGAAAGTGCAAGGGCAAAGGGAATAAAAAAAAAGCAAATTAGTATAATATGGTATATATTATATATGTTATAAGTGTTCAATTGACAAAACCTAGCCATTTCATCCCTTGAGCGCCACCTCTCATCCATTTCTCTCAAGCTTCTCATCAAAATTTCAAGAGATTCATAGGGTTTATTAATTTTGTAGTATTTGTCAAGAAGATTCAAGCTCGTAACAGAGTGATTAAGATATGATAGACGAAGCAAAAGTGTGTATTTAAGTCTTTAAAGTTTTGAATTCTTATGTTTTTATGATTAGGTCCAAGAGGAAAAGAATTTTAGCAAAGGAAGGTTGAATCATTATGTTATACAATTCAAGGTAAGTAAACCCAATCTAAGCTTTAATTGGTAGTATGTTGTAAGTTGATTCATGAGTGTTGTGTATGTATGATAAGAAGTATAGGGTGTTTAGAGCTTGTTGAGGAGATAATGTGTAGAAGTTCAGCCAAGAGAGTATTATGAAGATGTGATGTTTGGTTGAACCTTTGATGAAATTTTGAAGAGTTGATGGTGGAATTTGGAAGTGTTGAATTCGGCAGAAAAGGGGCTGAGTTTTTGTTTGAATTTTTTCCAACTTTAGTATTTGGAGAGATGTGACGTGTGGCTAGCATGTACTTATATGTGCATGTAAAGTGTTTGGTGAAATTTCAAAAAGAAATTCATGCATAATTTATCAAATTTTGTTAAAGATATTATTTGAGAAAGGAAATAATTGATGTTAAAAGGTTGTAGTAGACTTGACCAAGTATAAGTTTAGTGTTTAAGAGTGCTTTTGTTATGCCAAAATTTAGAATAACACTGGTTTGTTAGTTCAATAAATGAATGGCCTTAGTGATGGTTCAAGTTGCTTGAACTTTTAGCATTAGTTGAATGACATGTATTTAGTCATTGAATTATGAGTTTTGAAACTTATGACTTTAGAAAAGTGATGGCAAGAATTGCATATTAAATGTTGCAATAATGTAGTATTGATGTAGTAAAAGATGGGTGATTATATTATAATATTACAATATGCACAATAAATTGTCAAGCTGTATGCTTGAAATTAGAAAGATCATTCAAAGAATGGCTTGGCCAAATGAGGATATTGTTGTTTCTTGTTTTAAGATTAGTTATAAACAATATGTAATAAGTGATTATTGTATAAAGATAGAAAAGCTTTCCCAAGGAGATATCAAAAGAAAATCACAAAGAGAAACATCAAAGAAATAGAAGTTTGGTTTATGTATTAAATACATGACCATTTTAGAAATTGATTTGTATGAGTATAGTTTTCATGCCTTATTATATATTACAAGCTATAGAATTGTGCTAGAAGATCTTGAGAATATGTTGTATTGGCCAAAAGTTTAGTTAAGAATGTTAGAAAGAAATTAGAATTTAGCCAAAGTATATATGTTAGATTGTATTTACAATGATTAATATGACAATATAGATTAATGTATAGAGTGTAGCCAAAAGAAAAGAAGAAAGAAGGGCATGTATAACAATGTTGATGGTCATGTTAAGAGAATGCAAATTTATGGCGTTAAAATTTGTATTTAGAAAGTTGTACAATGCATGTTTGTAACATTAGAAAATATTAGAGAGTAGTTTAATGACATGGTTATGTGATATATATATAAATTTGAGAAAATCTAGTAGCATAATTGGGCAAGTTAGTAGACTTAATACCTAAGTTGTGGCATAGATTTTTATAGAAGAAATTAGATTGCCCAAAATGTAGAATTCATTCCCTAGTTGAATTGTGCCGTTTAAATATCTTACTCATAGAATTATAGAAGAGTAGAATTTGTGAGAGATAATGTAATTGTGTACGTGTACATTTTACATAGCATGATAGAATTGAAGAATTACACAATTATGTAGAAATTATAGAATCGCGTACGTACACACGATGCATAGAATTCAAAAATAAAGAATAAAATAGAAAATGTTTAAGTTAAGGGTGTTATTAGAATAGAACTTTGGGCTTTCCAGAAAAATATAGAAATAAAAGCCTTAGAATCAATAGAACACATGCCAGAGTCAGACACGTACTTTGGGATCATGCATAGACAACATATAAATACATGACATAGCATAGCATGTATTTCAGAAATTTTAAAATTATTGGAAAATGTCTAGCTAGTTATTTTCAGATTTTCAGAGTATATTTTCAAAGGGCTATTACGATGGGGAACTTGTAACCATTCGTTGCGTTAGTTAGTGGCAACAGAGATGTATAAGTTTTCCACATGCACGCGGCCATCAGTGAGCGACCTTAGAATAGAAAATAGAATTGTATAGTCCGCTAGAGGTGTATGTGGATGAGGACTGTACCTAGAAAGAATTTTAGAATATGCTCACAAGCCAGGGTTCCAAATCCATGCCTCAGCCTAATCCGATTGGCCAACCAGAACATAATACAGAATGAGAAAAAGAAAGAAAAAATAGAATAAGAAGAATTTCAGAAAGAAAGGAAAAGAATTTCAGAAAGAATTAGAAAAGAATTTTAAGAAAGAATACAAACATGATTATTTGCATATGCGTCAGACATTTTATATGCATTGCATTTTATGCATTATGCATAGATTAAAGAGTTTATTTTATTATTGCGTGTCTAACTAGCCAAGAAAAGAAAATAAAAACCCATGAAAATAGAAAAGAAATGAAAATAGAAGCCTATAAAAATAGAAAAGAAAAGAAAATAGAAGCCTACGAGAATAGAAAAGAAATTAGAGATATACGAGAAAGGAATAGAAATTAGATATATGCTAGAAAAGAATAGAAATTAGAAACATGACAAATAGCAAGGAAACTTAGCGATTTGTTGAGTAGAGAAAGAAACAAAAAGATATAATCTAGTAGAAAAGAGAAATAAAATGATAAAGAATAGCACAACATTAGAAAGATTTAGAAAGATTTGAGAAAAATAGAAGACTGCTAAGTAGTATGCCTGAGAATAAAGAGAGAAAGCAAGCAAAAATTTAAAAGTAGTACAACGAAAACGGGGACAGTAGAGTAAGAGCATAATTAGATTTGATTTACTTACTGAGCATTTATAGCTCACCACGTTGCTTTCTTTATTTTTCCAGGTATTAGATTGTAGCGGTCGGGAGACGTCAAGCTGGCGAGAGGGTTGCCCACACTATCTCAGTGAAGGAATTAATGTGGATTTACGTATGTATTTTTGGTAGTAATAATATTTAGAGAACATCTTCACGCTTTCTGGTTCATTAGAAAATGATCCTTATTATTTTTATATATGTGAGAAATAGTAATTGTGTAATAGTATTTTATAACTGGATTAAGGATAAAAATTTTAGATGAACACCCTTTTTAAGCTAGCAATTTTCTGGATTCTCTCTATAGAATACTCAGTGAATACTTGCCTAGTGAGAGATTACACTGTTGGAACGGTCGTTCAGTTTGGTCATCCCAATTCTGATTTGCGTTTGCTTGAATGGATTTTGACTTCATTTTGGATAGAACTGTGATGTCATTCCAAAATGGAATGGCTTGACTAGAGATTATTTTCCAGAAAAACTGAATGGAATTCCATCTACGCGGACGATTGTTCCATCTGGAAAATCCACTTTTTTGTTTTGGTTATGACTTGTGTCATACCTTCGCACTTTGTTAATTGATGAACAAATTTACTTCCTCGCAAGTGCATGAATTACTATTGCAGTATAGTGTGCAAAAGCAACGGTCGATCCCACAGAGATTTGTAAGCTAACCAATAATCTTAATAATGATGCCTTAATTTAAATAACAAACTAACTTTAACTTACAAGATTGATGAAACTCCAAATTGAAGTAAAATAACTAAAACTATAACTAAAAGAAAACCAATATTCAAATGAAATAAAAACCAATTAACCAAAACCTAGGTATCTGATGAGTGGTGAAATGATATATATATTCCGTGATATTATGGGTAGATTGTGGGGAATTCATGACTTTAATAGATTATTTTCATGCAAGTTTCTTTAGATACTTATATTTTCAAGAATCATGGGTATGTGTATGAGTTTCAGGTTTTTAGGCAGACATGGTGACTTTATACTCACACGATGGTTAGAGGCTTTGGATGTGCTAAAGAGAGAAATCGGATCATCAAGCAAAAGAAATAATGTGAAATTGCTGGATGGTGCCGCGACATGGTTTTTCTAAGCCGCAGTGCAAAGAGATGATTTGGGACAGAAAGTTAATGCCGCGGCATGAAAAAGTTGGTGCCGCGGCATGACAAAGCTTTAGGGTTACGAAAGAATTTTAAGCTGCAGCGCCAAAAAATCACGCCGCAACATGGATCATGAGAAAAATAAAAACCTCACCTTTTCCAACTCTGACTTGAACTTGTATTTTCCCAAAAAACACCCCTATAAAAGGAAAGGTATAAGTAAGACTTTGTAATTTATTTTAGGATTCACTTTGACCTAAATTGAGAGCCACTTTGTAGCAAGAAAGAGAATGAGATTTTTCCTAGGGTTTTGGATTATTCATGCTTTTGGGGGAATTGAGGTTTTCTTTCTTTATGTCGTTGTGTAACTAAATTCTTATCTAGGGATCCAATGTAGCCTAATTGGAATGCTCTTTGTTAAACATATGTTATTGTTATCAATTCAATTTGAAATCTTTATTCATTCATGTTATTATTCGAATATTTAATTTTCATTATTGTGTGACAACACTTAGTGTGAATTATTAGGTTGTATGTGTTGAGATTAGGCATATGTTATATTTTAGTCTTGAAGAACTCATGTGAATGAGTGATTAGTACTCTGTGCATACGCCCTGATAGAGTATTAGTAGGTCCATGATTTCTTGAATAATTAGTGTATGTGCATACACCTTGACAGATGCGCCTTTGTTCTTGATTTCAAGTATTCCTATGTTTAATGGGTTTTTAACTCATAGGCTAGACTATACGCCCTAGCTAGTTTTGTGTTAAAAATACTAGGTTAATCCCGAACGCCTTACGGTAATACCTTGATTTAGTGAATGCGAACCCTAGAGACTGAATTGATATACAATAGAGAGATGTTTGACATAGATTTGGATAATTATGGTGAAATTGGAGCCCTAGGTTTTGGTCAATTGGGTTTTAGATAATTTTAATAGTTGTTTAATTTTAGTTTTAATCAGTTGTTGCTTTCCAAGCGATCTTCCTTAATTCTTCATTATTAAGTCTTGTTATTAGTTTTAATTGAAGCATAGTTATTAGGATTAGTAAATTGCTTACAAATCTCTGTGGGATCGACCCTTGCTTTTGCAAACTAGACTACGAGAGCGATTCGTGCACTTGCGAGGTTATATAATCGTTCATCAATTTTTTGGCGCAGTTGCCGAGGATTTGTTTTAAGTTATTTAGCTTTCTCGATAACATGTGCTTTAATTATTGTTATTTTTGTTATTTAATTTAACTTGTATTATTTTTATTTGGGTTATTTTTATTTCTTTTGTTTTTGTTTTCATTGGTGTGTTTGTTTTTGAATGCAAGGTCACCGATCACTAGATAAAGAATTAGTACCTTACATGGATAGAGAGGATTTGAACGGTAGAAAGAGGAAGGAACTAGAACTTCCTGAAAATTCATCAGATTCAGATTCATCATATTCAAGTTTAGAACCAAAGATAATGGCTGAATTACCTGGTCCTATGAAGGAGTATGCACGTCCTACTATAGGAACATCGCTATCTTGCATAGTGCTGAATGAGGCAGCAAGGAATTACGAACTGAAGCACATTAACTTTTAGATGTTAATGTCATTCTATGGCATAGCCGCAGAGGACCCACTTACCTTTATTCGTGATTTTTATTCTACTGTTCAAACTTTTCCTTTACAAAGTTTGACAGAAGATCGGTTGTGGATGCATTGTTTTCCTTAACCTTGAAGGATGTGGCTAAAACATGGTTCATGTCCTTAACTCCTGCTTCACCTACCACCTGGGATGTAGTTTATAAAAAGTTCATTGGTAAATTATATTCTCATGCCAAAATTGCAAAATTTAGAGGTAAGATTGTTACTTTCTCACAAATGGAAGGTGAGCCATTCCATGAAGCTTGGGAACGTTTTAAAATGTTTTTAGTTTAGTGTCCACATCATAGTATCCTTTAGAGTTACTGAACCAATTTTTCTATGATGGACTGACACAGACTTGTCAAGCCATGGTTGATAATGCTGTAGGTGGTGCTATGGGAGAAAAGACTGCATAACAAACGAATGAGTTATATGAGATGCTTGCAGCCAACTCACAATAGAAAAGTGTTAGAAGAAAATCAAAAGGGATGTATAAAGTAAATACTAACACTGAGTTGGCAATGCAGGTTTCAGAGTTAGCCAAGCAGATGAAAACTATGTGCAATATAATGATGGGACAAGGACAAAGTATTGTCAAAGAGGTATGTGCTATTTGTGGTACTATTGGTCATGTAACTAACTCGTGTCCTTCTGGTGGGAATTTTTCAAAGTATTCAGAGCAAGCTAATATGATGAACTCTTACAACCCGAGGCCTAAATATGATTCATTTTCAAATATGGACAATCCAAGTTGGAAGAGTAATCCTAGTTTTTCATGGAATAACAATCATCAGTAGTCTCGCTTAAACGATCAATCAAGGATATCTTCATTAGAAGAGACATTAAATAGCTTCATCCAAGTGCCTCACCAGAACCAACAAAACTTTGAACAAAGGTTTCAATAGCAAGAGGTGTCCATTAGAAAGCAAGAGATTCAGTTAGGATAGATAGCAGAGGCAGTACAAGGCCATGTTCTTGGAAAATTACCAAGCTAATTTGAGCAAGCGAAAGTAGTCATAGTGCTTTGAAATGGTAAGGTAATTAACAAGGAAATTAATTCTGAATCTAATAAGCCTTTAATTGATCATGTAGGGGAAGATAAAGTGAATGAGAAGCAATCACGTATATCCATTCAGAATGAGGAGATCAGCCCCATTGTTGCTCCACCAAAGCCTTATGTTCCACCTATTCCTTTTTCGAGCTGATTAAAGAAAAGCAAATGGGATAAGTCATTCTCTAAAATTTATGATATTTTATCTAAAGTTAATGTGAATTTATCCTTGCTTGATGTGATAAGGAATATGCCAGCTTATGCAAAGTTCTTGAAGGATTTGATTACTCACAATCATAAGTTTGAACCTAATGAAAAAGTGATGGTTCCTGAAAAGGAAAGTGTTGTGCTTCAAAGGAATTTGCCACTCAAATTGAAAAATCCAGGTAGCTTCATCATCAACTTTACCATGGGTGATAAAAAGGAAGAATGAGCAATGCTAGATTTGGGGGCAAACATTAATCTCATGCCTTACTCCACTTATCTGTGATTAGGATTGGGGGAATTAAAGCCAACAAAAATGTCTCTACAATTGGCTAACAATTCAATTAAATATCCAAGAGGTATTATAGAGAATGTCTTAGTTCAAGTTGATAAACTGATAATTCGTCTTAGATATGGAGAAGCCGTCAACTCATGATAGAGATTTGCCCATTTTGCTCAGTCGCCCATTTATGGCTACAACTAAGACAGTGATTGAGGTTCAAAATGGCAAGCTCACTATGACAGTTTTGGATGAAACAATGGAGTTCTTAGTTTTAAATTCCTTGGTGTTTCCCTCAAATTCCAATGATTGAGCCTGAAAGACCTTGCATTTCGTCTTCGTAGACGTTAAGTAAAACACTTATTGGGAGGCAACCCAATTTTTTCAATTTTTTTTTAATGTTACATTTATAATTCGTGTTATTTTTGTTTATGTGTTAGTTAGTTATTTTCATAAGTCGAATAATGTAGATCAAAATTATTTTTATTTTATTAATTTTTTTCAGGAATATCTGGTTCATGCCGCAACCTTGCTTCTCCATGCTGTGGCACAAAAAGGGCCAAGAAGGAAAAAACTTCATGCTGCAGCGTGGAAATTCTCCACGCCACAGTGCGAAAAGGTGAGAGCTTTAAACACGAATTCACGTCGTGGTGCAACTTTACCACACCTCGGCATAAAACCACCCTCCAAGATAGAAACTTCATGCCACGACGTGATGTAAATGGAGCCGTATTGCCACACAGGTTTTGATGATGTGTCTAAAAGGGGGGTAACTTTCTCTTTCCTTCTCTATTTTTCCTTTCTAATTGTTACATTGAGGACAATGTAGGTTTTAGGTTGAGGGTAGGGAAGTTCCCTTTTCTTGAATTTTCTTAATTGAATATTTTTCTTAATTTTTGTTTTTTGTTTTGTTTTTTTGTTTTTTTTTTGAGATTTGGTGTGCTTTTGTGTTATTTTTAATTGAGTGTGTTTTAGTTTTTCTAAATTAATTTATATGTCAATGATAATAACATGATTGCAATGACATGGGCATTTAAAACAAGTCAAATTTTACTTTAGTTTAGGAATAATTCTGATTGTTGGTTTTGCTTAAGTTTTAGACTCTCATGAATGTGGTTTGTAAGGTGGGTTAGTTCTAGCATTTAGGGATGTTTTGTGTGTGATTATCCTATGACATTGTTGAGATCCCCGAATTCTAGAACCTATTTGATGACCACTTGTTGCGAAATAGTAGACGACACATGACTGAAGAAATGACTTAGGCCATCTTTGGACCGTTTGTGCCTTTCAAGCCAACCCTACATTTTATTATCTCTTGTCACCCTTTTGTGTCGATATTGAATTTATATTAACCTTGTTTTCTTTCATTTATCCCATAATAACATACCGTTTGAACCCTTAAACACACTACTCTACCCATGATTTTTAAGAGGATTTAAACTTAATTTATGCAAAGTGAGAGTGTTTGTGTGTGGCTCAGAGTGTTTTCTCAAAATTTTGAAGGATATTCAAAAGAATGGGTTGGGGGTTATGGTGTATTGTGAATATCAAGGTAACAAGGGGAATGATTGTAATATCCATGCTTCGTAACTATAGTTTCATTCAAAAAAAAAAAAAAAATCTGGAAAAAAAGGGAAGAAAAAGAAAAGAAAAGAAAATCTGAAAAAAAGGAAGAAAAAGAAAAGAAAAAAAATGAATGAATCAAGGAAGTATGGAAAGTGTGTAAATGCAAATGCGATTGGGAAAAGAGATGTAACAAAGGCTTGGGAAATTTAGAGAGAATGTGATATGCTTTGAGCGATTTTGTTGCAAATAAGGAAGATTAATCTTCTTATTTTGTTTCATTTGTTTCCATTCTTTCATAATCCAATACCTTAGCCTAAACATTATAAGCTCAATAAAGTCCTAATGATCTAAAGTTGTGTGATTGTTCTACATTAGTGGAGAGTGGTTTGAAAAGTAAGCCTATGGAGTTTGTAGTTACAGAATTTTATTCATATTTCATAATTATTGGGATCAACTTTTTGTCTATGGATGTTGCATATGGAATTATCTTTGGTGTTAGGATTGACAGATTGTGGATTGATGGACATTAGATAGTTGAGAACGAAGGTGAGATTGATGTTTGGGATGTTCCTAGATTTGAGATAATGTTTGATTATTCTCTATGTTGTGTGTGTATGTGATTTCTGAGACACTTATATGAATTAGTTTGGAAACTTTTGTTTTGTTTTAATTCTATGTGTGAATGTTTGTGTGTTAGTTAGGATTTGTTGGATGTTTGTGGGTAACATTGCTGTAAACCCTCACGAGACTATAACTTGTCCACTAGGGGGACCTAGGGGTTTAAAGGCTTATTGCATATGCTAAATGCAATCGTGTCAACCTACAAAAAGAGTTTAGTTTAAAGTATTAGAATAGGGTTAGGTTATTTTCGATCACTTTGATTGCTAGAGACTAGCAAAACGTTGGTTGGAGGTTGTGATGAGTGGTGAAATGATATATATATTCCATGATTTTATGGGTAGATTGTGGGGAATTCATGACTTTAATAGATTATTTTCATGCAAGTTTCTTTATATATTTATATTTTCAAGAATCATGGGTATGTGTATGAGTTTCAGGTTTTTAGGCGGAAAAATGGTGACTTTATACTCACGCAATGGTTGGAGGCTTTGGATGTGCTAAAGAGAGGAATCGGATCGTCAAGCAAAAGAAATAATGTGAAATTGTTGGATGGCACTACGACATGTTTTTCTACACCATGGGGCAAAAAGATGATTTCGGGTAGAAAGTTAATGCCACGGCGTGAAAAAGTTGGTGCCGCAGCATGACAAAGCTTTAGGGTTGCAGAAGAATTTTGTGCCGCGACACCAGAAAATCATGCCGCGGCATGGATCGCGAGAAAAATAAAAACCTCACCTTTTCCAACTCCAACTTGAACTTGTATTTTCCCAAAAACACCCCTAGCAAAGGAAAGGTATAAATAAGACTTTGTAATTTATTTTAGAGATTCACTTTGACCTAAATTAAGAGCCAGTTTGTAGCAAGAAAGAGATGGAGATTCTTCCTAGGGTTTTGGATTACACATGCTTTTGGGGAAATTGAGGTTTGCTTTCTTTATGTCAATGTGTAACTAAATTCTTATCTAGGGATCCAATGTAGCCTAATTAGAAGACTCTTTGTTAAACAGATGTTATTGCTATCAATTCAATTTGAAATCTTGATTCATTCATGTTATTATTCGAATCTTTAATTTTCATTATTGTGTGACGACACTTAGTGTGAATTATTAGGTTGTATGTGTTGAGATTAGGCATATGTTATGTTTTAGTCTTGAAGAACTCGTGTGAATGAAAGATTAGTACTCTGTGCATACGCCCTGACAGAGTATTAGTAGGTCCATGATTTCTTGAATAATTAGTGTCTGTGCATACGCCCTGACTGATGTGCCTTTGTTCTTGATTTTAAGTATTCCTGTGTTTAATGGGTTTTTAATTCATAGGCTAGACTATACGCTCTAGCTAGTCTTATATATTTTACATGCTTAAATTGAAATAACATAAAAAAAAAAACAGGGATCGGATCATACCGGCGTTTGGAGGCTCCATTAGTATCTCTGAACGCGATCTCGCTACCGATCCAAGTGTAGGACCGAACTCACGTCATCCACACGAAGACAGTACAACAGAGACCAAAGATTGGTTTTGCTAGAACCAATCCTTGGCTTTAAGGTTTCAAGGATTTGGAAGGAAGAGTGAAGAAAATGAAGAGAGAAAAATTCTTTCTTAAATCTATCTCCCACAGCTGAAGCAAGAATGAATTCTCTCTATCTCAAATTAACTCCCATGGCAGAATGAATGAGAATTCCATGAAAACGTATTTTGCTTTTCTTTATATATAAAAGCCAAATATCAATTCCACCCCCAAAGTTTAGCAACAACTCAAACTTAGGTGAAATCACACATAGGTCCCTGTTTAATTATTAATATTAAATTCAATAATTAAACTCGTAATTTTGCTAAATTATTCCAATAAAATTGGACATAGGCAACAACCTCAGTAAATTTAATTACATAGCAAAATTACCAATTTGCCCTTTCGTCCAAAAGACGAAAATACTCTTCAGTGGTTAACCAGCCTTAAACTATCTCCTTAGTGTGTGACCCGTAGGCTCCTCATCATACCGGAAATGAGTAGTATTGCGATCGACACCAATCAATCGTCTCACTACACACAGACCAAGATTGACCCCTAGCAAGGCATCATGGCTACCCGATAGATTCAGATTTAGCTACCTGTCAACGATATGGTTACCGTGCAATTAAAACCTTTCATCATCTATTATCTCATCAAGACTGAGGCATAGAAATAGTGTCAACCTCAGTTATCCTCGATATATTTATATTCAGTTACTAGACCAATGACCAGAATAACAAATTAGATTGAGCAACAACTCAATCCCACTGTGATCAGAAATTTATTGTCATTGTCATTAACTGAATTGTATCGTGAGATAACTTCTCCCACACCTAGGAGTGATGAATCCTTTGTCGATCCCCCATAGTTTTGATACACTCCTCGATGCAACCAATCACTACCGTATTGGTAACTCTGAGTAGAACTGTATTGGGCTAGTATCAAACTACACCAATCGGTGCACAAGGCTCTCCGATGATCTCAAGTCTAAGGATCACATGCACCACTATTCATTAGAGGATTTGTTCCATAGACACTAGGGTTACCATCTATATGGAATCCTCTGGTGGGTCAGTCCAGTGAACTTGCGTACAACAAGTACCCATGTGTTGCACCAGGTTGTCGGCAAACAACCTTGACAAGTGAGATCAATCATTGCCTTTCGACAGGGTCATTCAACACTATGATAGCCTTACCGTATTATCTATGTCCTTGGTTAGAATAATACTAGAGCTATGGACATTTCTAGAATGGCCACCATATGTGCTCATAGGATTCTCACTATCAAGATTTGAAACACTTGATACCCTCCTCACAGTTCTACCATCTTAAGGACATATATCAATACATACAACTATGATTTATATGATATAGTAGATAATGCCTTTTATTGATTAATAGACATTATTACAAAGAGTCAATTCCACAATAATTGATAGGCTCTAGGGCACCTACTCCAACATAGTCTAGCCTAATGATTAAAAACCCATTAAACACAAGAGCACTTGAAATCATGAATAAATGCGCATATGTCAAGGCGTATGCACAAATACTAATTATTCAAGAAATCATGAACCAATTTTCATTTTGTTAGGATGTATGCACAAAATACTAATCATTCACTCACACGAGCTATTCAAGATTAGCTAGGGCATGTAGTCTAACCTTGTCTCACACAATCAATTAATTATTATTAATGGTTATCAAGCAATAACATCAATAAAAGATTGAATAAAGGACAATGAATAAAATTAGAATTGCAATGGATTGATAAAACAAATAGAATTAATAAAGACATAAACCGTCTTATTAGGCTACATTGGATCCCTAGAAAAGTATTTAGTTACACATGATCATAAGGAAATCAAACCACAAACCCTTCAATAACATGAGGTAGAGAAAAAGATGAAACCCTAGGTAGATCTCTTCTCCTTGCCTCTAATTCTCTCCAAGTTGAAGTAAAAGTATCCTTTAAAAAGACCTAAAGAATCCTTTTATAGTGCTAGGGTTGTGGGAAAGTAATAGGAAAAATCCTATACAAAATAGGAGAATGAAATTCAATTCTAGGTGAAATAGAACACACTAGCTTTTGAATATAGAAATTTTATGAACATATTAATTGTAGGTCTTAAAATAATCTTTTCAACGCTTCAAGAATCATCCAAATCCAAGGTCTACAACTCAAGTTATTGTAGAAACAGTTAAGCATGTTCTAGAACCCGCGTCTGCTTGTCTTCCATGCACCGATGTAACTTTCGTCTCCATTTTTAACCATTTTCCAGTTTGAACTGGATCCTGATAAAAAACATAAAAGATGTATCTCTGTCTCTTAGATTTAAAATGCCATAGAATTAGGTCAATCGAAGTTGTGTAGCTCAAGTTATGCCTATTTTTGTGCAGCATGTTCTGGCAGAAAAACTCCTAAGCATAAAATTCACGAAAGGCGCCCGACATGATTTAGTGGCGCTGCAGCATGAAGTTTATGTCCATTTTGCAACTTTTTTTCTGCTGCAGCGTGGGAATATTTCCGCTGCAGCTCATGAATAGTTCTGTTGCGGCGAACAATCTTAAAAAATTCATAACTTCTTCGTTTGAGCTTCGATTTGCGAACCGTTTGTTCCTACACGATTCTGATTCTTTTCTTTTTATTGTTCATGCCTCAAATCCTCATTTTTCAGCACCTAAATACCTTAAAATTTACAAAACATACCCATGATTCTAGAAAACAAAAGAGATATAGAAATTAAGTAAAATTAACCAATTAAACTTAATTCCCATACAAATACCCTTAAAATCACTAAGTATGAGTACACTTCCAAGCACTCTTCATTAGTCCATTAATCACTCTTTTTATTAGTTTTGACACATCAAAACACATGAGGGCTCAACATTCTATGACCAATTATTAAATCAAACTTGTCAAAAATTTCCTTAAATACGACATTTGGAGAGAAATTATAATTTACTAAAGTTAGAGGTTTTTAAAGGTTGTTAAGTGTTTACATTTAACGTGGAGAAGAAAGAAGTGAGATGAGAAGAAAAACAGTGAAATATTCACACTTCATGCTTGAGGTTTGAGCTATGTTGTAGATCTTCATGCTTGAGGTTTGAGCTATGTTGTAGATTGCCCCAATATTATGGGATACGAACACTTTAGTCATGTTAGATGATTAACATTAGTATTTTTAGCACATTTTCTTAACATCGTAAGGGTAAATTAAGGATGACAATGAAACCCAGTAGGGTTGGGTGCTTGGAAAAACTCACTCCCATCGAGTGGGGAATCCCCAAAACATTTCAGGTCAAGGTTAGAAAATTTTCATCCTTGTTACCAAGGACAAGTATAGGGGCAACTAGAGGTGTCAACTCGCAAACATCAATACCTGTATTTGTCCCCGTCCCCGTCCCCATCCCTAGTTAATAGTTTATTAATATATAATGACAATAATCCCCCTAAGGTATGACAAAATAACAAAATTTCTCCTAAGGTTTCAAAAATAACAGAAATCCCCTAGCCGTTAAGTTTTAGGTGTTAAAACAAATGGTAGGAGGGTAATTCGGTAATATTTATGAACTCTTAATAGTGTAAATTAACATCTTACTAACAGCTGATTAACAGAAGGCGAATTTTTGTTAATTTATCATACCTCAGGGAGGTTTAATTTAACCCATATTATTAATTTTCAATTAATTTATTAAATAAATGTTATATACATATGACTTGTATAAGTTTTTCTTGATTTATATATCAAAATTGGAAGGAAATGGTTATAAATATATTGATTAATTGTTTAATATATATGTTAGGTGTATTTTTTTCTCTACGTTACAATGACCAATAGTTAGTCCAAGAGACTTCCAAATAATAATCCAATACACCTTTAAAGAGTATTATAATTATTATTTTATTTATTTTTCATTAAAAAAGAAGAAGAAGAAGAAGAAAATGTGTTGAATTTTTTGGAGAAGGGACGAGTATGGGCATGGGGATGAATTGTCTCTTATGTGTGGGTTTACCCACCCCTACTTGACCGCTAAGTTTCGAGGATGAGGTTGGGGATGGATTTGGGGGTGAGGATGAGGAAACCACTACTAGTCCCTATCCCTTGAAATTTCCAACCCTAGGGTATATACCTGACATACCTTACAAAACATACACTTCATTAGCCTTTTATTATGGTAAGGAAGTGAGCCAACAACACTAACGTCTATTATCTCACAAGACTGAAGTGTTTGTATCCCATGATATTGGGACTACGAGAACAAACCTCAAACCTTAGGGATGACAATAAATATCCTTATTGATACAAAAATCTGCACCAACTCGAGTGATCCGATCTACCTTGGCGAGATCAGAACTGGTGTGTGCGTGATTATGGGTAACTAGCAATGAATGAATAATGAATGCAGTAAAGAAAATGGCAAAGAGATTTTTAAAGTGGTTCGGCGAGGTAAACTCTTGAGCTTATGTCCACTGTTTTTTGCATTTGCTGTGAGAGCTTACAATAGTAATACTAGAAATAATTTCCAACCCCTCTCTCATTATTTGAGGGGGTTTAAATACAGAGTTTGTACAAAGGAAAGAACAAAAATAAAGGGATTACAATTGAATTGAAATGCAACTCTAGTATTCTCACGATTGGGCGTTGTGATTGCACAAAAATTGCTGTCAATTTGATCCCTTCCGAGATATCTGGGATCTGAAGTTATCTGATAGTTGGTTGAATGATCACATAGATTGTTCACAACTAACTTGTGCTAGGTCAAGCACTCGATGAGCTTACACTGGGTTGGACAATCGGTGAAGTCTAGCTATTGTCGGGTTAGGCTATAACCTCGTGATACTCTGAGCTTGATGGAAAAATCACACACAGCATCTGCCTCTTAGTGTTTGATGCTCGTTTCGAGCTTTGAAGACGATTGCTTGATTTAATATCAAGCTCAACGTTGTCAGTAGGCCATCAGATGTAGGTTCGATCGAGCTTCGAGGGTCGAACCCATGCTCGGTCAATGTACTTCACACTAGGATCTTCTCTCTTCTGTGACACCTGTCAAACTTGGAATATGAATGGTTAGGACAATTATGTAAATTCCACGTGGTCATGTCACATTAAATGCAGTAGCCTTTGGCCACTTACATTTCGTTACACGTGGGCGACTACAGCTATCCACGCGTGGAGTTCAGGCGATGTGCGGCCACGGTTATGATCACAACAGTCTGACGATTCGTTGTGCCTCGTAGATGGCTAACACGTGGCCATGTCCAAGGGCTAGGATTGTTCGATAAATGGAGGGTCAAGATTCACTGTAGATCGACAGCTATGATCCAACCCCGCCCTTTCGTCTCCCATGCAAGCTACTATAAAAGTGAGCAAAGTCGTCAAAAACTTACTCAACTTACGAAAATTTTCTGACGTCTTTTACTTATTCTATTGCTGCTTCATCGTCGTCACGGTACTCTTTCCGACGAGTTCTTTCCATTCTCTTGCTCTGGTAAGGCTTTTTTCCCTCTCTTAGTTGCTTTCTCTGTTTTTACGGCTAAGGGTGGCCATTATCATGGCCACATTGAGTCTTCTAAGGGTTTACTAGGGTTTTTAAATGTGTCTCCGACGGTCTTGGGTTTAAGGAGGGTTTACTATAGTGGTTATTGAAATCCTGAGTAGGTCGCATGCGTTCGTTGTATGGCGAGAGCTATCTCGGGTGCCTGAACTGAAAGCAAGTATGGATAGGTTGCCAAATTTTTTAAGCTTTGACACATGTTCGCTTCATCCAACAGCCACATGATTGATTGCATGTTCGAATCACCCGCGAGCTCAACAGTCCTCAGGGGTACAATCCCCGATTTAAGGAGATCATTGCGCAAAGCTCGAATCTTGATGTGGCGGGCTCATCCGACTGTGCTTCTGTATAGCTAGCTTAATCCAAGTGGTCTCCAGCTCATTGGCTACGGAGGGAATCACAATTCTCGATTAACGTCGAGGACCTAAGGCGCATAAGAGAGACTTATGCGTCGCAACTCAATTTGATAGTTTCGGGGAATTTTTCCTAGAAGAATCCCCCACCCAAATGGGTGGCAACCTTTGAGACCCTCTTGAGATACGGGGTATCTATTCCCTCTCATCATTTCATCGACAGCATTTTGAGGCTGTTCAACATCATCCCTCTTCAGCTGTCTGCGAACTTATACGTCATAATCGTCTATACATAGCATATATGATCGCCAAGTTGGGCGACCCATCCATCGAGGAGCTCGTCCATTTGTATAGACTAAAGAAGGGTCAGGACCAGATGTATTACCTCTCCAATACTGCTTATCCACTAACTGACGGTTAAACTGAAGTTGTGAATAGAACTCTTGGCAATTTGATTCGAAGTATTTGTGGTGATAAACCAAAATAGTTGGATGTAGCTTTATGCAAGTAGAATTTTCCTACAACAGTGCTACTCATAGCACCACAGGGAAGTCTCCTTTTTTCTGTTGTGTACACCAAGCCCCCGCAGCATGCTCTTAACTTGATCAAGCTGCCAAAAGTCCCTGATGTTAGTGCAACTGCAGAAAATATGGCTACTCAGTGGAAAAATGTTCAAGCAGAGGTGAAGCAGAAGTTAGAGCAAGCTAATACCAAGTCTAAGAAAGCTTTCGCAAAAAACAGATTTTTGAAGTTGGCGATCAGGTGCTGGTGTTTCTTCAAAAGGACAAATTTCCAGTAGGGACTTATAATAAGCTGCTGCCTAAAAAGTACGGGCCTTACCAGATTTTGCAAAAGATCAATGACAATGCCTACGTTGTGGATCGGCTAGACACAATGGGAATTTCTAAGACGTTTAACGTGGTGAATATTTTCCCATTTCACTCTTCTAACTGTTAGAGTAAATGCCCTAGAGCCAATCAATTATTGTAGAATTGACTCTTTGTAATAATGTTCATTGATCAATAAAAGGCATTTTATTCTATATCGCGTAAATCATCATTGTTTGTATTGATATATGTCCTTAGAATTGTAGAACCGTGACGAGGGTATCAAGTGTTTCAAATCTTGATAGTGAGAACCCTATAAGCACATATGGTGATCATTCTAGAAACGTCTGTAGCCCTAGTATTGTTCTAAAGTGAGGGCACAGACAATACAGTAAGGCTATCATAGTGTTGAACGACTCTGTCGAAAGGCAATGATTGATCTCACTTGTCAAGGTTGTTTGGTGACAACCCCGTGCAACACATGGGTGCTTACTGTAGGCAAGTTCACTGGACTGACCCACCAGAGGATTCTATATCGATGGTAACCCTAGTGTCTATGGAACAAATCCCTAACGAATGGTGGTACATGTGATCCTTAGACTTGAGATCACCAGAACGCCTTATGCACCAATTGGTGTAGTTTGACACTAGCCTAACGTAGTTCTATTCAGAGCTGTCAATACGGTGGTGATTGGCTGCATCAAGGAGTGTATCAACACTATGGTGGATAGACAGAGGATTCATCACTCCCGGGTACGAGAGAAGTTATCTCATGGCGCAATTCAGTAAATGGCAGTGACATTAAAACTATGGCCACAGTGGGATTGAGTTGTTGCTCTATCCAGATTATTATTCAGGTCATTGGTCCAATAACTTAATACATACATATCGAGAGTAACCGAGGTTGACACTATTTCTATGCCTCGGTCTCGTCGAGATAACAGATGATGAAAGGATTGGATTGTACGGTAACCATATCGTTGACAGGTAGTTTTTTTGCTGAATCTGAATCTATCGGGTGGCCATGATGCCTTGCTAGGGGCCAATCTTGGTCTGTGTGTAGTGAGACGATTAATTAGTATTAATCGCGATACTGCGCACTATCGGTATAATAAGGAGCCTACGGGTCACACACATAGAGAATAATTTAAGAACCAGTTTGTAAGAAGGGTGTTTTCGTCTTTTTAGGGGAAAGGGTATTTTGGTAATTTCACAGTGCAATTAAATTTGCTGAGGTCATAGCCTTTATTTAATTTTTTTAATTAAATTAAATAAGTGAAATTATATTTAAATATGTGTTCGCATATATTTAAATGAATTTTTGTTATTGTTAAATGTTAATATATGAAATATATATATTAATTGAATTTAATTGAAATAACAATAATAATTATAATTATAATATCTTAAAGGGGCTGTTTGGATACAAGGGGTGTTTGGGTTGAAGCCTAAGCCTATTCCATGATGGAATAGGGCAAAGTGTGCACTGTATAAGTACAACACTTTGTGAATTGTTTAATAAATTCATTCATTCATTGAAAGCAAAATATTCCAACCCATTTTCTTCTCTCTCACGCCAGATTTCTTTTGCTTGAAGAAAATATTTCATTTGATTTTTCATCTTAGTTCTTAAAGGCTAAAGAGGATCTAGCAAATTCCTCTTTAATTCCTTGAGGTTGTCTTCGTGTGGACTACATTGGTTCGATCCTACACTTGGGTCGATAGCGAAACCTATTCCGAGACAAATTGGAGGAGCCTCCAAACTTGGGTATGGTTTCTTAACCTTGAGCTGTTTTATTGCAGATTTTAATATGTTGTATAAACTGTAAATTTGTGCCCTGATCTTGGTTCCAAAGAACGATCTATAATGTTTAAACTATTTTGTTTCCGCTGCCATGTATGATCGTTTCCTAACACTAATGAACCCTTGTATCCTGATGCCCAACTTAACTCGAGGTCGAGTTTTTCTCAAGTGGAGGGGACTAACGTAAGACGTCTAGCAGATGAATTCATGAAGGGCGTTGAGCATCAGAAGCCCATATATAAAGCCCAAAGATCCTAAATGAGCATGTCCCATTCAAACGGTCATAACTGTTGATCCGAGAGGAGTTACCGGGCCCATAAGATATTGACAGAAAGTTCTTTTCGAGCTTGACTATGTGGCACAGCTTTAACCAGTTAGAGTTCGTTTTCGAGGTCAAAATCCACCGTTGTGTCATGTTGTGAGGTTGTTTTAGTTGTCTGCGCACTTTTTCCTATTTTATTTCGGGTTTTCTTGTTTTAATTAATTTAGATTTTGTTTTCTTTTGTTATTAGGAGTCTTATTAGGGTTGGTTGTCACCCTATATAAACTCATTTTTCATTTTGGATGTTATGGAATGAATTATTCAAATTTTATCTCAAACTTTGAGGCTTAAGTTTCTGGATTAAGATTTGTTTATCAACCCTAAAGGTATACTCAAGTGCTAGCCTTGGTTTTTTTGGCTTAGTCGGTGCGTCAATAAAAGACAAAAAAGCAAATTCATAGGGCTCAAAGGTTTCGTTCAAGGTGGCATTGCTTCCATTGTGGCTGGAGCTTCCACACAGCCTCTTGATCTAATCAATGTTCGTATGCAACTTCAAGGCGAATCTCACATCCCAAAACCCTCCATGCAAGCTTCTAATATCCCTCATCCTGCAATATCTTTCAACTCAGTTAATGGCGCAAATCTTTCTTTACCTTCAAACTTTCACGTAGCTCCATCCTCCCGAGTTGGCCCCATTTCAATACGAGTTCGTATTATCCAAATCGAAGGGGCCACTGCCCTTTTTTCTAGTGTCTCAGCTACCATTCTTCGCCAAACCCTATACTCTACCACCCGAATGGGCCTTTATGATATTCCTGAAAACAAATGGACTAATTAACCAAGAAAATGAAATTTTGCCTCTCATGCATAAGATAGCCGCAGGGCTTATCGCCGGTGGTGTCGGTGCAGTCGTGGGGAACCCTACGGGCGTGGCAATGGTCCGCATGCAGGCTGATGGACGTCTCCCCATCGACCAACGCCACAACTACAAGAGTGTAGTTGATGCACTAAGTCAAATGTCAAAGCAAGAGGGCGTGATGAGCCTGTGGCAGGGGTCAAGTCTCACGGTGAACTGGGCAATGATCGTGACTGCATCACAGCTAGCGTCATATGATCAAATCAAGGAGATGATATTGGAGGAAGGGGTGATGAGTGATGGAATCGGTACCAATGTGGCAGCAAGCTTAGAGGCGGGGTTTGTGGCCGCAGTGGCATCAAATCCTATTGATGTGATAAAGACTAGGGTGATGAATATGAAGATGGAGGTCGGGGCTGCGCCGCTGTACAAGGTTTAGGACGGAGGGGGTGATGGCTTTGTATAAAGGTTTTATCCCTACAATTTCAAGGCAAGGACCATTCACGGTTGTTCTGTTTGTGACGTTGGAGTGGGTTCGAAAGTGGTTCAAAGAATTTTGATTATATGTGATGAAGAGAAAAAATTTATTAGAAACATTAATTTGTATTTGTAAAATGTAATTCGAGATTTGTAATATATATTTCAATATTGGATTATAACGAATCACAGTCAGAAAAATTGTCAACTTTTAAGTAAAAAAAAAAAAAAAAAGAGCACCATTTTAAGTTATAAAAATAAATTGATATAACATATTTCACTTGTAATTTAGTTATTAATAATATTTTTTTCACAACTGAGTCATACAAATAGACAAAAATTGTACAAAATTTATGTAAAATGATTACTTTGTCATTTGTTTTTTGTCTGTTTGTATGACTCAGTTGTACAACTCAATTGTAAGCATAACATTACTCTTTCATTATAACTTATTTATTTATTTAAGGAAAGAGATGCAAAGATTTAAAAATATATATAAGGTGACAGTAATGTTATGGAGGCTTGTTTTTTGTACTTAATTAAATATCATATACGTAATAACACTAGTATTAGTTACAAGTTTTATTTCGTTATTATATGTAGATATTGTATAAAGTAAGTAAATTTTTTTTTTGTTAATTATCAGCCTAAAACTTGAAATAGTCTTTGGTTAGAAATTGCTCTAATCAAAGTTGTGACTATTCAGTGCATATATGGAACCTTTTGATACTCATATATAACCATATTGAGACCGAGCACTATTCAACCATAATTTAATTAGAACTCTGTCATATAATACAGCCTAGAGTATCAAAAAGAAAATAACTCCATAATTGCTCTTTATAGTACTTACATATAATCACATGTATAAAAAAGGAAAACCTTAAAATGATGGCTTGGAATGACCCAACCCATAGTCAAGCTTGGGCAAGCAGAGCAGGCCCGATTTCTCATGCCTAGGTTAAGAAACTTCTGTTCTGTTCTACGCACTAATCCCCTCAAATTCAACTTTAATTCTAGGGATGATTTATGAAATTAAAACTAACCAATACTATTACTATAGCATAATGGCTCGTGGGAAAAAATAAAATAAAGCAAACTCAATATCCATCTATAAAAACTGGCAAAAAAAGGAAATAGGAAGAAGTCAATCAAGTCTGCAAAAGTATTTTTTTTTTCTTTTTGATAGGATTTGGGATAGGATCTGTTTATATGAGAAACAGAGACCTCCTAGAATAAGAGATAGAAAAATTAGTTGACAAAATTCTTTATTGATTCCCACAATCTAGATTTGGGCTATTATATAGTCTTATACTTGACTCTACTGACTCACAAAAGAACTCTAATTATAAAGGGATAATAAGTTCCAAAAGGACTCTAATTATAAAGAGATAATAAGATAATCCTAATTCTATCCTAATAAGATAATAATATATTTATAGAAGATAATTATAAAAGATAATAATAAAAGACTTAACAAACTTATCCTAATTCTAAAATAATCCTAACATTGTCTTCCCTTTCGCCTCAACCTTGTCCTCAAGGTTGCAAGGTACGACACCATCAACAACAGTTATCTCGGTTCATCCTCGTGCTCATCATCATCCTCCTCCATCAACAAGAGAAAGAACTTGGCCGTGTAGCAATGCCCAGGATGAAAGTGCTCATCGCAATTATAGCACAAACCTTTCTTGTGTCGTTCTTGCATCTGTGTTGCTGTGAGTCGCTTAATAGGCAAGGAATCCAATTTGTTTGGAGTAGGAAAAAGGGTCTGTTGCACTGAAGGAACATTAGGAGTTGATTTACTAGGATCGCAAGATACGGGGTCGACAGAATGCAAGTATAGGTGTAGATCCTGCAGCTTGTCCTCCTGTAAGCGGGCAAGACTTATGGCATGGTTAAGGGTGTGAGGCCGAAAGGACTGCACCTCCCTTCGGATTCCTGGTTTGAGCCCTGATACAAAGCAACTTAGAAGGAACGTACCTGGAAGGCCAGAAACTTGATTAGAGAGTTCCTCAAATTCTGTTTGATAAGCGACTACAGAACCTGTTTGAGTAAGTTTCGCCAACTGCCCTTGGTAATCCACAAATTCCGAAGGCCCAAAACGAACATCTAAATCTTGTAGGAAAGAATGCCAAGAACGAATCTACCCATTGGAATGCATCCAGCGATACCAGGAGAGAGCTGGCCCATCCATGTGAGAGGAAAAGATCGTCAATCGTTGCTCAGTAGAGATATTATGGTAATCAAAGAATTGCTCGGCTTTAAACCTCCATCCATGCGGATCCGTGCCATCAAAACGAAGGACTTCTAAACGGAAGGACTTGGGAAAAAAACTCTCAGAAGTCAATCCACCTCACCCAGTCAAATCGGAAGATGATTCACCGAAATGTTGGTTTTGTTGTTGGTTTTGCTGGCAGGTTTGATTGAACTTGTTGTTTAGAGCTGAAATCTGCAAAGTAACATCTTGAAAACCAACTGTCAAAACTTCCAATTTCTTTGTTAAAGAAGTGAGAGTCTCTGCCTAGGTAGTGTTAGAGTAGATGCCCTAGAGCCAATCAATTATTATAGAATTGACTCTTTGTAATAATGTTCATTAATCAATAAAAGGCATTTTGTTCTATATCGTGTAAATCATTATTATTGCAATATGTATTGATATATGTCCTTAGAATGGTAGAGCCATGACGAGGGTATCAAGTGTTTCAAATCTTGATAGTGAGAACCCTATGAGCACATATGGTGGCCATTTTAGAAACGGGCGTAGCCCCAGTATTATTCTGAACTAAGGGCACAGATAATACGGTAAGGCTATCATAGTGTTGAACGACCTTGTCGAAAGGCAGTGACTGATCTCACTTGTCAAGGTTGTTTGGTGACAACCTGGTGCAACACATGGGTGTTTGTTGTAGGCGATTACACCACAGCAAGTTCACTGGACTGACCCACCAGAGGATTCCATATGGATGGTAACCCCAGTGTCTATGGAACAAATCCTCTAACGAATGGTGGTGCATGTGATCCTTAGACTTGAGATCACCGGAAGCGCACTTGTGCAACGATTGGTGTAGTTTGACACTAGCCTAACGCAGAGTCTTTTCAGAGCTGTCAATACCGTGGTGATTGGCTGCATCAAGGAGTGTATCAAGACTATGGTGGATTGACAGAGGATTTATCACTCCCGGGTACGGGAGAAAGTTATCCACGGCGCAATTCAGTATATGGCAATGACATAAAACTGTGGCCACAGTGGGATTGAGTTGTTGCTCTATCCAGTTTATAATAGCGGTCATTGGTCCAGAAAATGAATAAATAATATCGAGAGTAACCGAAGGTGACACTACTTCTATGTCTTCGTCTCGTCGGGATAACGTATGATGAAAGGATCGAATTGCACGGTAACCATATCGTTGACAGGTAGCTACTTTGCTGAATCCGAATCTACAGGTGGCCATGATGCCTTGCTAGGGGCCAATCTTGGTCTTGTGTATTAGTGAGACGATTAATTAGTGTTAATCGCAATACTATACACTGCCGATATGATGAGGAGCCTAAGGGTCACACACATAGAAGACAATTAAGATGCAAGAGAAAGAAGGGCATTTTCGTCTTTTAAGGCGAAAGGGTATTTTGTAATTTCACATTGTAATTAAATTTGCTGAGGTCGTAGCCTTTATTTAATTAGTTAGAAAAATAAATAAGTGAAATTACGTTTAAATATGTGTTCGCACATATTTAAATATATTATCATTATTGTAAATGTTATATATATATATATATATATATATATATATATATATATATTTATATATTATATTAATTGATTTTAATTGAGATAATGATGGAAATAAAATAAATCAAATTGGGAGTGCTTGGCAACATGGGGCGTTTGGGTTGGAGCCCAAGCCTATTCCGTATGGGATTAGGGCAATTGATTAACTATAAAAAGAAAAGTGTGTGTGTTAATTAAAAAAAATGAATTGATTTCTTCCAAAAGAAAAATATACACAGCAGCCCCCTTTTGAATACACTCCCACGGCAGATTGATTTGGCCTTGAAATCAATTTCATTGATTCTTCTTTTCTTCTTAATCTTGAAGCCAAAGAGGATCTAGCAAATCCCTCTTTGGTTCTTTTAAGATTGTCTTCGTGTGGACTACGCAGGTTCGATTCTACACTTGGATCGGTAGCAAAACGTTCGTCGACAAATTTGGAGGAGCCTTCAATGTGCGTTTGTTTCTCTTAACTCATGTTGAATATTTATGCAGATTTTTTAATATAAATTGTAAAATCATACCCTTGATCTTGACTCATGTAAACGATCCTGTTATATTATTTTTCGTTTCCGCTGCGTATACGAGACCGTTTACTAACAGGTAGATTGTAGAGCCATAATTTTAGCAAGCTGCTCATCCAAAAGACGCAAGCGAGTGCCTTCAGCCATAACTAGAGAACGAGAGCACCAATGATAGGGTTTGGGATAGGATCTGTTTATATGAGGAACAGAGACCTCTAAGAATAAGAAATAGAAAAATTAGTTGACAAAATTCTTTATTGATTCCCACAATCTAGATTTAGGCTATTATATAGTCTTACACTTGACTCTACTGACTCCCAAAAGGACTCTAATTATAAAAGGATAATAAGTCCCAAAAGGACTCTAATTATAAAGAGATAATAAGATAATCCTAATTCTATCCTAATAAGATAATAATATAATTATAAAAGATAATAATAAAAGACTTAACAAACTTATCCTAATTCTAAAATAATCCTAACACTTTTTCACTCTACTGGAAGATTATATCTTCTTTTTGTATTGGTAGGACTGGTGCCAATTATTCAATTCTTTCTTCTTTTTTTAACCACAAATTTATAAATGGTTCAATTCAATTTTAATCCCCAATTTCTTAACCATGCATTTTCCAACATTCCTTTTTCTCTTGCGCTGCCTATGAAATTTCCTTTTTGTATATCTGTTACCAGTTTGATACCAAAATAGTTTTTGGTAAAATTAGACTTATAATTAAAACTAACTCAAAAGACTTTTTAGGTTGATTTTATTGCGGGATCATATATATATATAAAGGATGTTTTAAAGCTTATTGAAGATCCTTGAATCTTCAATGACTGTAAGAGTTTGAAATTAGTAAACTGAGAGTTCTGTATTAAAAGAAAATGAAAGAAAGTGAGAGAAAAGTAAGGGAAACTCTTTTTATGTTAATGGACCTCTTATTTGGGCTCTACTTGAGAAACCCAATTTCCTTACTAAATTTTATCAATCTATGATCTATCCCAGTTGCACTTGTTGATGCTGCCATGTGCTACTTACCTAATGTTGCCGACGGTACAAGATAACGTGCTTCCATTTCTCAGCGAAACTTCCCAAATTAATGGCTTCCAAGTGGCGTGTGGCTTGTTTTCCAAGAATTATTTGTGGCAATTGAATAGTTTATTTTCATTACGTGGACGCATCTGGTGACATCGACGATGAGTAACTACGAAAGGGTGGGGTTTGTGTTAAATAGCTTAAGGCTCACGAGTTTAAAACTTTAACCATTATCAAGGGAGATTTGCGATATTTTTCCAAATATTAGGGGACGCTATTTCATCCTTGATGGGTGTCGTTTCCTTTATTCTTTGAATCATCAATTCACTCTGCATAAGGACTGTGATGTGAGTTTTGTTCCCTTTCCATCGCAATGGAACTCATTAATATCTCCATTAATTGAACCTCAGCTGGACTCCTTTTGTTAATTAATTGAAAGTTAGTACTCACACTGATGCAAGTTTTGCTCTAAATTAATAATGGGGCAAACCAAACTCTAATAAAAATATTGTCACATTTGGATTTGGGGGACACTTGACACAAATTTGAAAGAATATGTATATAAATATGCAATATTAGAAAACTAATATAAGTCATTAATTGGGTTGTTTAATGATAGTTTGTTTTACTTTGTATGATTTAAATAATTTTTGCTTTATAGCCAATTAACCTAAAAGATAATCGTCAAAATCATTTAACTCCCAATTAACTTCAAAGACAATCATCAAAATCATTTAACTTCGCCATCATCATTCTCCCTCGCCATCACTGCCATAATCGGCGTTGCCACTAACCACACTGAACTAAAGCTTCATCACCTTTTTTCTTTGTTGAAAAACATTAACCATTTGCATTATAACGTTAACAATCGCCCATTTTTTTCTTCATCCTTGCACACACGAAACAGAGAAAAAAAAAAAAAAAAAAAAGTTGGTAGTTGTGTCATTCCATTTCCATCACCTATAATGTTGTACTAGTATTGATAAGAAAAATGACCTTATTAATTATATATATATACATGCGAGACAAATATTTAATCACTCATATGGTTTCAGTTTATTATGATCCTAGTTCTATCGCTCAAATGCTAGAAAACTTTTATTGGTTCTAGCAGATATTATTAAAATTATAAATAAAATTGAAATCACAAAAATACCCCTAAACGATAATATTAGAAATAGTTTATTTAGTAGCTTGTTAATAATGATTTTTATTTTGTATATTTATCCTAAATGAATCAAGTATGATCCACCTGATGGATAAAGGTCGCGAAATTTTTAACATTATTACCATGGGGTATTTTTATCATTTCACTTTGAATTCACGGATTTTTCAAACTTCAGTTAGTTTTAGGTAGAAGTTTCCTAGCACTTGAAACGACAACGTTTGGACTCAAGTTGATCAAAATGTCATGACAAATGTCATAATAATATGATGTACGAATCAATTAGTTAAAATTTGATATAGATTTATAACATAAAATATGAGATAAATAACCTAAATCTATGATATTTAATTAGTGTGTACATTATCCTGTTTCATAATACACTATTTCATTGTTCCAGATAAACCTAACTAAATATTCAATATTATGTGGTTATGCTATTAAATTAGTTCCATTATCGCTACTGGGTCGGTGTAATTGGAAAATCCACTTTTAAAAAGCACAAACATTCATTCAATTTCTGAGTGACTGATCCAATGCTTAAAACACTACAGCCTATTTAAAATTCATTGAAGCAATCGATTTCTTCATTATTTAATAAGCATAAGATTGTGGGAATCCCTGATTTCCTTCATTCCATCTGGGCATTTTTCTAGTGTCACTAAAAGGGGAGACCTTATGATAAAATGAATAAATTTAATGGGGTGTGTAATGCTTGTTCCCTTTACTCGAAGCAACATGGGTAAGACATTGCATTTTGTAATTCATTATCTATAAATTAATAAATAATTTATGAAGTGGGTTGGATCTCTCCACTTGTGCACAAACTCCATTTTAGACTATACACGAGGATTATTTATTGGAATTATGATTGTTATTGGTTTGCACTTGATTGTTCTAGCATATTTTCTTCATGGCCTTTGATGACAACATTCACTCTTTTGTGGGGTCTGTTGGAATGCAAACGGTAGAAAAATATATTTTTCCTTAATAGTTAAATAATATTGAGTCTACTCTTTTAGGAGATTTTAGATATTATTAGAATATTTTACTTATCTTATTTTATAGTTTATTTTAGTATAAATAGGAAATGTTGATTCAATTATAATCAATTCAATAGAATTCATTATATTATTTCTTTGAGTCTCCTTAGTTCAAAATTCCAACAAGGTCAATTGATACTGTGAATTTGGATTATTGCATTTAAATAATCAATTCCTATGTTAGATTACTAACGAAGATATAATGTTGTTAATAAGTCAAGAGCACATGTTTATGTCGATGTGATTAATGTTCTTATTACGAGAATACTACATGCTTGAACTTGAGGAAATTGATTTTAAATTGTGCAACTTAAAAAAATAAAGGCCTTAGCCATATTAAGGTTGTATTTGTTTGTAATATTGAATTGGGGTTAGAAAGGAATAGAAGCAGAAACAAAATAAGAGTATAAAAAGAAAACTGGAACAATAAAATAACTAATTCAATTGTTTTGACTGGATCATAAACCCTATTATTTTAACTTAGGGCCCTAAGAAGATTACTCTAGTAATCTATCTTTTAATCCAGTAATTACCTTGTTTGCTTCAGCAGGTAATAAAAAATTTCGATAATCTTTTATTATTCAGGTAATATAAGAGGTGATATAAGGTTCGTTTGGATCATTTAACGTTTTATTATAAGGGATTGTTATATTAATGAAAATATAGATCACCTTGAAAATTATTGGGAATGTTTAGGGAAATGTGTTTGGTTGGTTCGAATAAATTGGTGAGCATGTTATATTTATATGTTTGGTTGGAATGATAAAGGGGTGAGTATGTTATATAGATTACTAAATTGCCCTCCCTTTTAAATATCAATATAATATTATTTTTATTATTATATTTTGAATCATTTTTTAATCCCCTACATTTGAAATTTTGCTAAAACACCCCAGTCATTTAAAACTTTAATTTGTAGCAAAATCACCTCTACCCACCCCAAGCCACTGCTGACAGCCAGCCACCACCACTAGCGGTCGACGAAGTGGTGCATGACCGATCGTATATGGTCGGTCGTGCTCTAACAAAGCCATTTCCGACCATAGATCATAGATCCATGATCATTTCACGGCCACATAGAAACAGCCTTACCAACGCACGACTGACCAGATCTCACCGGTCGTGTGTCGTTACGGCAACTACTACTGGCAACCGATGGTGGTCTTAGGTGGCTATGGGTATTTGGTTAACTTTTAAACGTTTTTATGACTGAGGTGTTATAGCTAATTCCTCAAATGTAAAAGGGCTAGAGAATTGTTATTTGATAGACATTTGAGGGTAATTGTATTCAAAATGGTATTTAATTAAAGGCAAAATACGTATAAAAATCATATTACCTCAGTAATATTTTAATAACAGCCCTTAGGGGAGGTATTTGATTACCTCATACATTACCAACAATAAATATTATTTGCAGTAAAAGATACTCGTAATATTTTATTACTTGTAAACCAAACAACAGAATCTTGCAAAATAAACAAAGATTACCTTTGTTATCTTATATAACCCCATTCCAAACACATCCATAGGGGATTATGTGATTACCAACTTAGAATGTGGTATTTTAAGATTATTGTGGTAATCTTATTTTTGTTCTAATTTTACCCTTACTTAATAGAAATTTTGAATAAAAATGCCCTCCGTTTGATGTTAAATAACAATTAACCCAATTTGTTGAATGACCTATTTAACCTCATTGTGTATATGTGTGTGTGTGCATACCATGTATCAAAATTTATGGCTTAGTGGTAAACTTGGGCTTTACTAAAACTTGTGGTTATGTGTTTGAAACCTTGTTACCATAATTATATTATACTTTGTTTTGTTTAAAACAAAATATAATTTTATTTTTCAAGAACTATTTCAGAGTTACATAAGGGACCAATATGGACATATTTAATTAAAGCTCCAAGGAATGGGCCTATTACCAGTTTAACTCTTAAATACAGTGCGCTTTGATCCATTAATTTTGGCTATTCCACTAAAAGCCTAAAATTGAACTCTTTAATTAAATACTCTACTAAAAAAGTTTTAATAAATTAATCTGAACAGTTTTACACTAAAACCCTATCCATATAGTAATTAATAAATTACATAGGTATCCTCACTGAATATCAATAATTGGAGTTAAGAGAAAATTATCGTTTTACCCCTCTAATTACATCTTAATCTTTTGAGACTATTTTCATTTAATGGATAATTAAGACTGTCATAGTTTATATAAATACAAACATAGTCTCAAATTGATAAATCTAATCATCAAATACTTAGCCAAAGATTTTTATCCAAGTCCTTGAAAAATCCCCAAGGTGACATTTTTTTCTCACTTAGGACTCGTGAATTTTATATCTATGGATTAGAGTTCTCGATGTTTATAAGTACATCCTTTCAAAAAGCTGGCCAACATATTGACCATATCATGTGGTCTCACATTTTATTCTAATAAAATAAAACATACTATAAACAAGAGATATTTTATCCACTCATGATTTAGATATACATGCCCTTAATTGCTAGAGTGTCTTTATCCATTCACACTTTATTCAAATTTATTTGAATTTATGTTTAGTTACCGTATTTATACTAAACATTAAGCTCACGTGGTCTATTCAATGTATTCTTAAATACACAAGTGTTTTTACCCTAAAGTCTTCACTTTAATGACTTGAGACTCATCATCCCCCACTAAGGCAAACAACACAATAACCTTAACCAAATAAAATGCTCAACCTTATTTATGGTTGTGAACAACTTTCAGACTTATATAAAGAACTATGTCTCCACTATATAACCACCTCATATAAGTAGTTCATTACATTAATCTGAGTCCAAGGGCCTTAGACATTGTGTTGATTCAGTTATCGAGTAATTTGATACATTGTATGGTTTATCATGAATAAGATTCTTTTATCCATTATTCTAATGTTTATCATCAAAAAACAACTAGCATCTAAGGCATATGCCTAACCAATATATGTTGTTTGCAATTAATTAAAATGGAAAATTTTCAAACTTGACTAGTCTCTTCATCATATTTGTTTAAATGAAAATACTACATTTACAATCCAACCTCACAAATTTTCTTTTACAACCCTAACATAGCAGCTCGCAATTTATCAACTCACAAATGGGTCTTGCATGCTCTCTATGAGTTCGGTCTACCCAATTGTAAACTGACACGTCAGGATTGTGAAAGAAAATTTATAAGATTGGGTTGTGAGCCAATTTTTGTTGTTGTTTAAAATCCACTTAAGTTTAAGGTAGAAAACACTATATTATAAAATGCTATTTTAATTTTTTATATTTGCAATGAAAGAAAATTTAATTTATGAAGAACAATTTCGACAAGATAAATATAGTAAATTTTTTTTAATAATAATAAAGAAAAGAATTTCAGTGACCTTTAGGGTTCGCCTCTCCCTTTACAATAACTTTGACTCTTTTTTTTTTTTTCTTTTTCTTTTATATTTAAAAAAAAAATAAAAAATATTATGGGCTATCAGACTTATTCTTAATTATATGAATTTTCCTTAATCTAACACAACCATTACTTTTATGCTAGCCCAAGTATGATTACAAAGTCTAACTCTTTTTTAGTTTTAAAATCACAAGTAATTTCTTAACGCCCTCCCTTAATTTGTAATTTTCAATCAATTCTTAAACTTCTTGATTTGTTTTCAAATCTTTTGAAACTCAAACTTAAAATATAGAGTTGGTTTGTGCAAAATGCACCTCTCTGGCGGTAGATAACATTTCATTATCTATGTTTCCTTGAGTATTTTGTTTCAATTTGTTGAAAATTCTTTTTTTTTTTTTGGATGGTGCATTCATCATTAGATTCAACTTGAAGTCATGATGATTTTGAAAGGATCGATAGCCTAATCAAGAAAGAGGTGAATTGGGTGTTTAAAACTAATTCTAAATTTTACAAGAGATTGAGTAGGTGTCGTTCGTTTATGGATTGCATCTATCATTTTCATTTTTAATCCATTGAAAAAGGTGCAAAATCCATTCGTTTATGAACAGAAATAAAACTCAAATAAAAATAATAGTAATAGTTGCAACACAGTTATTCTTGCTCTTCTTTCTCTCCCCATTTCGTTCAAATTAAGATTTTTATTACAAAATTTCAAATGGGAATCAATCGGTAACATATTTGATATAAGTTCTTTAAGACAAATAAAATAAGTGGTAATTTGAAAGAGTTTTATTAGTTGCGTAAATTGTTCAGTCTTCATGTGTTTTGATGTGTCAAAATAAGATTGATTGAAAACCAACATAAATGCAAATGTATGACTTAAGTCATAACCCAAATGAAAATTAAAAGAATGATTGAAACACTTTTAATTTGTATATATCCAAGTTTAGGATTGACAAAAGTTCATCTTAAACGATTGAAATATGCTTATATATAAAGGTTCTAAAAAAAAGCATTATGCCAAAAATTAGTTGAAGCAACTCTTCAGATCTGGTTAAACGTATAGAGGATACGGTTAGTTGTGTAGACATGGCAACTAGTCGCTACAGCTCACAACGGTCATCCAATTTATCGGATATGCTATTTGGTTGATCTTGTGGGTTATCCGATCAATCAAATAATAGAGCAACACATAGGTTGCTCTTTACTCTATTCCGCTAGTAATCCAGATACACATCTGGTTGACAAGATGTGCTAAAGTGAAATTTTTAAACCTTTGGGATTAAATGAAATGTTAGAAAAAACTTTAAAAGCCATTTTAACCCTAGTTTCAAGAATATATGTTTTATGCACAATATAAACCCATAATCAAATTTGACGAGTTTTCAAGATTGAAGGATTCAATGCTATCTCATTGAGTTAAACTATAAGTTTTCAACATCCGTCATGGTCTTTGGGTACAAAGTCCACTCTCATATGAGACTTTTTGACTTTTGAAGAAAGAAGAGATACAGGTTTTCCCACCTACGAACGAGGCTATGACTCCAGTCTTTCCACTTCGTCCTATAGACTCAATGGTATTGGATTGCAGGTTCCGACACTGGTAGGCTCGTGCATTGAAGGAAAGGGATAGCCAGATTGGATTCGGTGAGTTTGATATAGCAGAGAAACTTGGTTTAGAAAATATAAAGTTTAGGCACACAAATATAAACCCAAAATAAACTTGATGAGCTTTCATGAGAAAATATTCAATTCAAAACTAAGACTCGTGCTTTACCCAAAAAAAAAAAAAAAAAAAAGACCTACAAGGAAATTTATACCTAGACTAAACTTCTTGAAATGCTGAATGTTCTTAACCTAATCTTGTCCTTTTCTCTCTATTGATAAGCTTTTGCGTTGCTTTGGGAAACTTCACTGTCTTCTAAGTACACACTTGAACAGTAGTCATCATGCTTTGGGATAAATTAGTTTGTTATCATCAAAATAAGAGCATGATGACTTGTTGAATCACCATATTTACTCAAATCTTAATTTTTTTTTTTTCTTAAAAAATTTGTATGAAAGGCGGATATGCTCTAATTTAGGAGATCTTAATATTTCCCATTAAATTTTATTATCTTTCAATCAATAATTTTGCATCTGGTATTATCAAAATAGACTTATTGATACTTTAATGGGAAAGTTTCCGTAACCCTCACGCATTTCAGGTAATTGTATGAAGCATCCACTAGTTTTGTAAATAGGACTTGATAGAATTTGAGGTGAGTTTGACTCCTCACCTAATAAAGTCTTATTAAATGGGAGGATTACCACCTCTTATAAACCAGTAGGCTTGAGCGTGCCTAGTCGGTGTGAGACTCCAACACTCCCCCTCAAGGTCAAGCTCATATGTTGGGTCATGCCTATTATTAGAGGTAGTTGTCGGCTTTAACTCCTCATCCGCTGGTCAAGCACTCAGCTCAACCATGATAGAATTTGAGATGGACCTAACTTCTCACCCAATAAGACCTTGTTGAATGGAAGGATTACCCCCTCTTATAACCCAATAGGCTTGAGCGTGCCTAGTCGGTGTGTAACGCCAACACTTCCCCTCACAATCAAGCCCATATGTTGGGTCATGCCTGTTGATAGTTGTTGGCTCTAACTCCTCACCCGCTGGTCAAGCACTCAGCTCAACTAAATTAATTAAAACTAACTGGAAGTCACAAAAATTTGTTATTATCATTTTATTTGGACCAAGGAGGTCGTATTTGGCCTTACTGGCTTTGTGAGCCATATCTCATGATACGAAATTAAGTTTTCAATTCCTATTTCATCTCATTTCATTCATACACACAACAATCTAACATCAAAACACACAAAATTCAACCAACTCAACACTAATTCGGCCAAGACAAATCAAGCACTCTCAATCTCTTTTTAACACCTTAAATCATCAATTCTAGAATGCTAAGAATCCCCAAGATCAACCAATCAAGACACTTCAAAAATTGAAGCAAAGATTTCACACTCATAAAGCAAAACTGAGAATGGGAAAATGGGAACCAAAATGAAAATAACTTAATAGGATAAATGGCCAAGGGACATTCAAACTTTAAGGAGACTCCACCAGCTTGAATTTATCCACCACCAAGCTTAGGCCGAAACTTGGATAAAGGAAATACAAGAAGATTCAACTTCCATTGAAATACCATTCATCATATTCATTAACTCTAACCTTTCAAAAATGGGAGAGTTGTCTTTATATAGGCAATACAAATAAAGGGAAATGCCCTTTACAAGATATTGCAAATATTACACATAATTTAAGGGCTTAATTCCCCACCACAAATTCAAAATATAAGGCCATACCTCTTAATGCAATAGCACAACCACTCACTTAATTTTATGATCTATGTCTCTAACAATTAATTACTTAGCTAACCTTCATCTACTTGAATCAAATAACATCTCATCATTGGGCCTGGGCCAAATAAACCTCTCCACACTTGATGCCCACAGTTTGAGCCAATAAAAGGCATTGAGAAATGTCTTGGATCTTTAGCACTCCATGGACAAACTTGTGGACTTCCTTGAGTGATTGGGCCGATTGGTGCACACCTTGCAAAGCTTGGACTTCTTGATTCTTCAATAAAAACTCTTGCACAACCAAAGTCTCATTTGGGCCAAGAATCTCATCATCTCACCTCTTAGTGCCAGAAAGGCCACATCGAGCCTTGGCAGTGCCGTGAGGTTAGACAATGGCTTCTATTGGCGCTACTCATAAGACTTTAAGCGTTTCCTAACAACCACAAGGCCTTAAAAGGCTTCCACGGGGGCTTCAAGGCTTCTAATGTCTGCCTTAAGGTGATGAGAGCCAGCAATGGTGGCATCAACAATGTGTCCTGGGTGTTTGGGTTGAACAAGTGCCAAAGTATCAATTTTCTAAGTAATGGGTTAGGGTTAAGGTTGAAAAAGGACAAAATGGTCATTTTGCTGATTAATGGATATACACTAATGGACTTGGACTAAATGGGGTTTGGGTCCTATTTTTGAAACCAATGGGTGATCACTACAAATAGGTGAAACGTGTGGGGTGAAAGAAAATTTCCCATAATTTAATCCATAGTTACGATTTTGAGTCAAATTAGAAGATATTTAAAACATTGCTGTTAAGTTTTTTGTAACCTCATTTAAGGACTTGTACATCTTCCTTTAACAATTTGAAGCTTTCATCACCAAGTTGTACTTTGAAAGAAAAGTTATTGAGTTTTATAAACATATGTCAATTTCCAATTGATGGTTAAAATCGTGTACATGTAAAGATCATAACCATATATTGACACGACCCGCCTCGACCCTCCCTATCCCATAAGCTCCGGGTGCACCTATAAGACTCGGGCGACCAAGACGTGCCGTGTGGGAATCTAAAAACTTGTATTCTGAATACGTTTTTCATAAAAAAAAAAACATTCGCTTGGATTCGTTTTGAAAGCATAAACACATAAGATATATATACATACATTTGAAAATCTAAAAGCTAACTCGTACGTTCATAAAATACAAAAACGGATGGTAGCAAATCTTCATATCTTTTATAATCAACACAGGAGATAAACATAGGGATAAAACATAATTCTGTAGCGGGAACAAGCATGACATTTTTACACACATGATGAGTCGATGACGTATGGGCCCAACCTCGAGAGGAATCACTCCTCAGCACGACTCTTCTTGTGAACCTAGGGAAAAGGGGTGAGCTGAAATACTCAGTGAGTGGGGGATTGGGGAGAGTTTGCAAAACATTCTTCAAACAATAATCATGGCATACAATAGTTCTTATGAAATCCTGAAAACAACATGATTCTATGAACGTGTTAAGGAAGTAACTAAATCATTCCTGTATGCATGTATAACTCGTTTCTAATGTTGTTCTAAGTACTGTAATCTCATCATTTAAGCTGAAAACAAATCCTAAATTATAGCTTATCATTGAATGCTTAAAATTCTTTTTCTGGAAACATAAAACATAACTGTAAGTGCTTATGCTTCTGGGAACAATGTTTCCTATAAGTCATGCTGCAATCATCTATGTCATCACTCAAGAATGCATATGATTCTGAAAATAATAACTCTGTCACCATGATAGGCTTTCCTTAATTAGTTTTCACCAGTTGTACATATATACACTTCCTTATTTAGTCAGAATATGTATTAATAGTTGTAATTTAGGCAGATATTTCTGCGGTAATTTAGGCAGATATTTCTGCGGTAATTTAGGCTTGATTCTAGCCTTGTATATTGCACATTTGTGCCTATATAATGAGAAGAAATCCTCACTAAGAGGACATTGAATCCAATTGACATGGTATCAGAGCTAGGTTCCTAAGTTACAAACCTTTCTCATGTGGGTTTTTTGTTTTTTTCCTTCTTGGTGTTTTTGGTCACATTGGGCTTCCTCTTGGGTGCTGTTGGCATTGTTATTGGGACTCCTTGGTATTTTCGTCACTGTCTGAGTGTCTCTTGGAGTTTTTCGACGCATTCTGGGTGTGCTTTCTTGGTGGCACATCTTTGGTTCTGAGGTTGTCCGCAGTTTTTGGTGGTTTGTTGCGTTTGTCGGCAGTTTCTGGTGGTTCCTTGGTGGTGGTCGATCTCTTCTGGGGTGGTTTGGGTTTTCCATTTTTTTTGGGAATTGATTGTTGACGTGTTTGGGCAGGTATCGTTCCAGTTTTCTTTTCTGAAATTGTTTGGTTGATACTGTTTGGGATTATTCTTGGACTATTGGCTATTTTTTGTTAGTGTTTAATTCGGCTATCATGTCTTCTGGTTTTATTGCGATGAAATTCACGGGTAAGAACTATTCTGCCCGGGAATTTCAATTTCGTTTATTTGTTATGGGGAAAAAGTTATGGGGTCATATTGATGGGAGTGATAAGGCTTCTACGAATGTTTCTAAACTAGCTCAGTGGCAAACCAAAGATGCTCGGGTGATGATATGGATTTTAGGGTCAGTGGATCCTATTATTGTTCTTAATCTAAGGCCATATAAGACTGCAAAATCTATGTGGGAATACTTAAAAAAAGTATATAATCAAGACAATATTGCTCGACGTTCTCAATTAGAGTACGAGATTGCTAGTTATACTTAGGGTGATCTCTCCATTTAGGATTATTTTTCTGGATTTAATAATATCTGGGGAGAATTTACTGACATTATTTATGCCAAAGTACTAGAAGATTCTCTCTCAATTGTGCAGGAAATTCATGCGCAAAGCAAGCGAGATCAATTTTTAATGAAGTTACGACCTGAATTTGAAGCCACTCGCTCTAATTTGATGAATCGCAATCCCGTGCCATCTTTGGATATCTGTTTTGGGGAGTTACTTCGTGAGGAGCAACGACTAACCACCCAGGCCACTTATCAGCACGACAAAATGATATCCAATGCAGTGGCTTATACTGCTCAAGGAAAAGGCAAGGGACGGGACATGCGGAACGTTCAATGCTTTAGCTGCAAGGAATATAGGCATATTGCCACCAACTGTACACGGAAATTTTGCAACTACTGTAAGAAGCTGGGGCACATTATTAAGGAGTGTCTTACTCGTCCTCAGAATCGTCAGGCCAATGCTTATCAGTCTACTATGGATTCCGCTTCTTCTGCTACTCCTAGTGCTTCCTCTGCTCTTACTCTTGAGAAGGTACAACAGATGATTATTTTCGCATTTTCAGCCTTAGGACTGCAAGGTAACGGTTCGCTTTCTCCCTCATGGATTATTGATTCAGGTGCATCTAATCACATGACTAGTTCTTCTGATATTCTTGGCAATGTTCGAACTTATACTGGATCGACACATATTCAGATTGCTAATGGTTGTCAGTTACCTATTCATGCTATTGGGGATGTTGATTCAACTATTAGAGATGTTTTTGTATCTCTTCAACTTTCTTCCAGTCTTATTTCAGTCGGGCAATTGGTTGATAATAACTGTGATGTTCATTTTTCTCGTGATGGTTGTCTTGTGTAGGATCAGGTGTCGAGCAAGATACTTGCGAAGGGGCCAAAAGTTAGACGTTTATTTCCGATGCATTTTTCCATTCCTGCTGTTATTTCATTTGCTTGTAATGCTGTGAACAAAAAGTGTGAAGTATGGCACAAACGGTTGGGTCATCCTAATTCTGTTATTTTATCTCATATAATAAACTCTGGTTTGTTGGGTAATAAAGATCAATTTTCTTTTCCTCTCTCTTTTGATTGTTCCACATGCAAATTAGGTAAAAGTAAGTCTCTTTCTTTTCCTTCTCATGGTAGTCATGCTAACCGCTGTTTTGATTTAATTCATAGTGATGTGTGGGGAATTTCTCCGGTTATCTCTCATGCAAATTATAAATACTTTGTTACATTCATCGATGATTATACAAAGTATACCTGGATCTATTTTCTTCGTGCTAAATTTGAGGTCTTATCTGTTTTTCAACAATTCACTGCTTATGTTGAGACTCAATTTTCTTCTTGTATTAAAATTCTGAGGTCTGATTCCGGGGGTGAATACATGTCTCGTGAGTTTCATGATTTTCTCACACAAAAAGGCATTGTCTCTCAGCGTTCTTGTCCATATACACCTCAGCAAAATGGTGTTGCTGAACGTAAAAATAGACATTTGTTGGATGTTGTTCGTACTCTTTTGCTTCAATCATCTGTTCCTCCTAAATTCTGGGTTGAAGCTTTATCTACGGCTGTTTATTTAATTAATAGATTGCCATCTATTGTCTTGAATTATGAAACTCCTTATTTTCGTCTTTATAATCAGCACCCTAAATACCTTGACATGCATACTTTTGGTTGTGTTTGTTTTGTTCATTTGCCTTCTCATGAACGACATAAATTATCTGCTCAATCTGTTAGATGTGCATTTATGGGTTATAGTACTTCACACAAAGGCTATGTTTGCTATGATCCATGCTCTAACCGATTTCGTATTTCTCGTCATGTTGTGTTCTTTGAAAATCAGTCATTTTTTCCTTCTCATGATAAGTCTTTGCCTGAGATACATGTTTTGCCTCATTTTGATGACTTGCCTCCTTCTATTGACCGATTCAAATCTGGACTTGTATATGAAAGACGACAATGTACTTTGCCCTTTCCTGAGCCTAGCCCGCCATCGGAACCTGTTCAGACTGAATCGTCTATGGGTGATCCGAATACTATCCCAGTTCCTCGTTGCTCGATCAGAGTGTCTCGTCCGCCAGACTGGTATGGTTTCTCTACTACCTCTCTCCATGTTACTCTGTCTAATATTCGCATTCCATCCGATTATTCTAAGACAGCTAAACATGACTGTTGGTGTGAGGCAATGGCCGAGGAACTTCAGGCTCTTTAGGATAATCATACATGGGATGTTGTCCCTTGTCCTCCTCAAGTGAAAGCTATTGGTTGCAAATGGGTCTATTCTATCAAGCTGCGTTTTGATGGAACTCTGGATCGGTATAAGGCCCGGTTGGTTGCCCTTAGCAATAGACAAGAATATGGGGTGGATTATGAGGAGACTTTTGCTCCCGTTACCAAAATGACTACGGTACGGACTATCCTGTCTGTTGCTGCATCCCGAGGTTGGTCTCTTCATCAGATGGATGTCAAAACTGTATTTCTTCATAGTGATCTCAAAGAAGAGATATACATGACCCTTCCACCTGGTTTGTCATCATCTTCTTCCTCGGATGTCTGTAGGTTGAAACGATCATTGTATGGGCTGAAACAAGCTCCCCGGGCTTGGTTTGATAAAGTCCGCTCCACTTTGCTCCAATTTTCATTTCAGTTGAGTGCATATGATTCTTCTTTATTTTTCTGCAAGACATCTCTTGGCATTGTCCTTCTTCTGGTTTATGTTGATGATATTGTTATTACTGGCACAGACTCTAGCTTGATCACCCGACTGCAGCAACATCTTCAAGCCTCATTTCATATGAAGGACCTTGGTTCTCTTACATACTTCTTAGGTTTGGAAGTCATACTGATTTTTCTAGCATTTTTTTGAATCAGCATAAATATACTCAAGATCTGATTGCATTGGCTAGTCTTCAAGATACTTCTTCTGTGGATACTCTTATGGAAGTAAACACGAAGTATCGTTGGGAAGAGGGTGATCTCCTTTCCGACCCTACTATGTATCGACAGTTAGTGGGGAGTTTGAACTACTTAACCATTACACGTCCTGATATTTCCTTTGCCGTACAGTAGGTTAGTCAGTTCATGCAAGCTCCACGTCATCTACACTTAGCTGTCGTTCGTCGTATCATTCAATATCTTCGAGGTTCTCCTAGTCGTGGCATATTCTTCCCTATTGGGACTCCTCTTTAGCTTGTGGCTTACAGCGATGCAGATTGGACAGGATGTCCTAATACGCGCCGATCTGTTACAGGTTGGTGTATGTTTCTTGGTGACTCTTTGATATCTTGGAAGAGTAAGAAACAAGATCGCGTGTCCAAATCTTCTACCGAATCTGAATACCGTGCAATGTCTGCTGCTTGTTCTAAGATTCTTTGGCTTCGTGGCCTCCTTGCTGAGATTGGTTGTGTTCAATTCGATCCTACTCCTCTACATGCTAACAACACTAGTGCCATTCAGATCGCTGCCAATCCCGTCTTTCATGAGCGTACCAAACACATTGAGGTGGACTGTCATTCCATTCGGGAAGTATTGGACACTCGTATCATTTCTCTTCCTCATATTTCTACTGACCTCCAGATTGCAGATGTGTTTACGAAGGCCATGACACGACAACGTCATCAGTTTCTTGTAGGCAAATTAATGCTTCTTGACCGACCAGCATCAATTTGAGGGGGGATGTCACCATGATAGGCTTTCCTTAATTAGTTTTCACCAGTTGTACATATATACACTTCCTTATTTAGTCAGAATATGTATTAATAGTTGTAATTTAGGCAGATATTTCTACGGTAATTTAGGCTTGATTCTAGCCTTGTATATTGCACATTTGTGCCTATATAATGAGAAGAAATCCTCACTAAGAGGACATTGAATCCAATTGACACTACTAGTCATGCTGCAGACATCCAAACCATCATTCAATGGACACTCATGATCACAAAACAAAATCTGGTAACTAAATTTATAACTATTGTGATGATATAAAATTGAAAGCTGATTTTTCTGAAACTATGCATTGATAAATGATTTTGGAATACTGTAAACTTTATGCTGATAACTGAACTTTAAACTGAATACTATAGCTTTTACTGATGCTGAAAATGATAAGTTGATATCTTATTCTGAAACTATGGCTAATACTGAAAGCTCTCTTAATTATTCTAAAAACTCATATTGAGATTATCGCTCATAGCAGATACTAAAAACTGTGTGATTTTGAACATTCTAAAACTGATTTTGATATTAATAACAGAAAACTCTCACCACAACTAGTACCCTCAGGGAAATCTGTCTTACCTGGTGGGCGTCCCGCACGCAGGCAAAGCAAGGGATGTACCTGTCATACCTGGCAAGGTCTATCATCGCGCGGGCAGAGCCATTGAAACTGTCATACCTGGCGGACCACTCAACGCCCAGGCAAAGCCAATAAAATCTGTCATACGCATGTGCAGAGCCAAAATCTGAAACTGTCATACCCGACGAGATCCTGCATCTCTCAGGCAGAGCCAAAAATCTGTATCCTTGGGGAACGGGTACTTTGCAGGGTGGTTTGTAAGGCATTACTATACTTATTCTTAACCCAATACATTATATTTCTTCAAAACATAGGCCTTTATAAAATTATTAAAACATTATGAAATAATTTATGGTAGTGTATTCTGGGCTAAAATGTAAGTAAAGACAAGTAATGAAGTAAACATGAGGGAGTCGAAAGAAACTTTACACAATTATTAAACAAATCTACAATTCACATGACAGGCACTTCCACAAAACTCGATGCATCATAGTTTCAAATACACCCTCAATACTCTTAAGCTTAACACTTAAACCCTGACAAAATTGTAACATGTAATTATTAATTAAGGTTTGCACTCCATGTGAGTCTCATAGACATGAAAAGCACTGGCTTGCATTTAATGCTTCAGACTCAATGCAACACTCCAAAAAGAATACCAATTTTCTATAGCCGTAAAATTTGACTACTTGAACTTGTAGAAAATTATTAAATTATTCAGTTTTCTATTGAACCCCATTTGTTCTCAAACTTTCAAAGCATCCCAACTTTACAAATATTTTCAGATCATGACTCCCAGTCCACTCTCACACGTTCATCCTGCTAAGTAATTATTGTAAGACAATTTCTTTAAAGTAAAAGAAATTTAGAACTTTGTCTCATATGAAAAAAAAATCTAATAAAAACATCATCTCACTATTTTATATTAACGTTCAAACAATTTTTAGAAAAGGGAATAATATGTTAATGGAAATATTCAATGCAACCTTTTTCAACTATTTGACCGAATATCAAACAAAGCAATTAATAAATTGTTTATAACCTTTTTATCATTAACACCCAATTTAATTAAATCCAAAACCCAAGTCCTATATCAATCAATTAACACTACATATAACATGTCAAACTCTAATTTGATCACATATGCAGATAATATAATCAAAATATATATATCGAGGAGTAATGAATTACATTATGCATGCGAAAATGTGCATCTCATGAAAATAAAAAGGGGCCACCGAATATTTAAAATGCAGTACTCAAGATACAATTTCCACTCAAATTGCCTTAAATTAGAGAATTTGAAAACACAAAACAACTTATTTACTCAACAACATTCCAGCCACAATCACATGCATAAATCGACCAAAAATGCAGCCATAAACACATATGAATCTAGCCACCATTACATGAATAAATTGGCCAAAAATGCAGTCCACAAAACCCATGTAATCCCAGCCTCCATTTGCTTTAATCGGCCAAAAATGCAGCCAACAAACATCACAATTGGAAACCCAAATAAATCATGAATAGAAGCCACATGCAGCAAAAGAAACCACCTCCATTTCATGTTCACTTTGCCTACTTCTTTTTATGCATTCGGTCATAGTAAAGCAACCCCATAACCATACATTTTCACAAATATACCCAGCCAAACACCATATAGCAAATTTTAAACTCAAATTCAACATGCAGCAGCATAAACTAGCAAAATTTCATGCTTACAAAAAGATCCCAACAACCAAACACAACCAACACCTCTTACAAGCATTTTCACCATCATTTAATTCCATGTGAACAGTATATAAACATACATGTAGCATGCAGCATGTAATCACATACTTTAGAACCAAATCTAGTGCAAAATCATCCAGCAATTAATTCAGCTGAAACATGCAAAGTGGGATTTAGCAAATATCACCATTAACTAACAATTTTTGCCCCAAACATTTTAATAGAAATTCATCACTTGACATGCAAATGAAATTGAGTTTTTAAAACAAGTATTTGGAAATCCACTCACCATTCACCTCAACCAAACTTCCAGCAAGCTTCAAACATTTTTTTCTCCTCCGATCCCGAGCCTAGATCTGGGTTAATCTTGCTCGGTTTTTGCTCTCCTCCACCGATTCCAGATCACTCTCACTCCTCTCGGTTGAACCTCACACTCTCTTCTCTTTTTTTTTTTTTTTTCTTTTCTCTCTTCTTCCTCTCCGTGTTTCTTCTCTTCTCCTTTTTTCTTTTCTTCTTTTTCCTCTCACAGTCTTCTTCTTCCTTCATCCGAGGGAAAATCAGCCTCCCCTTTTTTTTATTTTTTATTTTTTTTAATCTTCCTAGAATTATGCTTCTGCCCCTAGATTACAGATAATCCCGCTAAACCCCTGCCACATCAGCTTTCCCCGCCAAAAAACCTCCAGATTTTGCCCCTTGTTCATGCAAACCTAGCAGCTTCCTTTTCTTGCAATTTCATTCCCAATAAAACTTTTAAAAACTAACAAAAATCCCCTTCCATAAAAATAAAATCACAAAGAATATGTAATATATATTAGGATTAAAAAAACGGGGTTTCACATATATAGTCTTACAACAGTTTACTGAACAGTTATTGCAAAACTAGGCTTAAGCATCATTTAATCAAGTGGGAATTATTAGTATATAATTAAATATGCATGAGTTCATGCAAGAAACAAAGTGTTAAAGGTTTATAACAAATATGATAAACCTTATACACTTTGGCCTAAGAGATATGTCTCATATAAGAGACATTACTCTTAGGGTGCGTTTAGTTCAGGGAATGTTGTATTACTGGAAAGATAGATTACCAAGGAATCTTTAGAGAAATATATTTGGTTGGTTGGAATAAATTGGTGGGTATGTTACAATAATATGTTTGGTTGAGAGAATAAATGAGTGGGTATATTATATAGATTACTAAATTGCCCTCCTTTTTAAATAATAATATAATATTATTATTCTATTATTTTTTAAATTATTTTTTTAACCCCCTATATTTGAAATTTTGCTAAAACACCCTAGCCATATAAATCTTTAATTTGTACCAAAATCAACCCCACCCACCCCAAGCCATTGCCGACAGCCAGCCACCATCGCCGGCAACCGTCGTAATGGTGCATGATCGACCGGATCTGGCTGGTCGTGCACCAGTAAGGCCTAATCCGACATGGCTAGATCTGGCCGTAAATATGGCCGTTTCACGACCAAAGATGTGGTCGTGAAACAACGGCCATTTCATAGCCAAGATTTTCCCTTTTCACAGCCAGATCTATGGCGTTTCATGGCCACATCTTTGGCCATGAAACGGCCAGATCTTCATGGCCATGGATCATAAATCCATGGCCGGAAACGTCCTTACCGACACACGAATGACAAGATCCCGTCGGTCTTGCCCCTATATGACAACTTTCGTTGGCGGCCAGCGGTGGTGGCTAGCGGCTGACGGTGGTCTTGGGTAACTGGGGGTATTTTGTTAACTTTTAAACTTTTTTATAGCTGGGGTGTTTTAGCTATATTTCAAATGTAGGGGGTATGGGCTAATTGTTATTTGCTAGACATATGAGGGCAAATGTGTCCTAAATGATAAAAGATTAAGGGCAAAATAGGGTCAAAATTAAGATTACCTCGGTAATCTTATATTAACACCCCTTAGGAAGATAATTTGATTACCTCTAATATTACCAACAGTAAATACTATTTGCAATAAAAGATTACATAATATTTTATTACTTGACAAATAAATGAGGGAATCTTGAAAATTAAATAAAGATTACAGGATTAATCTTATATCACCCCGAACCAAATGCAACTTTAGGACAAGATAATTTAACTATTAAATAACTTCTAGACAATTATTAGAAGTTATATAATAGTTATTTATCTTGAGAAAACACACAATTTTTATTCATGGTCTATAAATAAGACCCTAAATAAACTCTGGAGATTCACTTTGTTATTCACATATAGAAAATCGTTACTAAGTATTGTATAAGTATTTGAGTAATTTGAGTGTTTCTAGGATCNTTTTTTTTATATTTTTAATCTTTCTAGAATTATGCTTCTGCCCCTAGATTACAGATAATTCCGGTAAACCCCTACCACATCAGCTTTTCTTTTAAAAAACCTCCAGATTTTGTCCCTTTTTACATGCAAACCCAGCAGCTTCCTTTTCTTGCAATTTCATTCCCAATAAACTTTTAAAAACTAACAGAAATCCCCTTCCATAAAAATAAAATCACAAAGAATATGTAATATATATTAGGATTAAAAAAAACGAGGTTTCACATAAATGATTGTTAAGCTCTGATAGTTGCAAATCTATTATCGCATAGAGCAACTCGACATGATAATGAAATAAATTTGTCATCTCTTGAACATTACGCCGCGATCTCCCTCGTGCAACAAATTTCTCTTCCATATTTGGCACATTTATATTATGAGCAATGCAAAAATGAGAAACTTCATAAGTAGATTATCACATTCATTATTTCTTATCGACAATATTCTTCTTTTCGACAAGTGAACCAAAGACATGGGATTTATAATATCTTGATCCTTCCTTTGCAATGCTTGTGAAAGTTCAAATGTGATTCCCAAAATGTTTTTCATCATGTGCAGGTTAGAAGCAAAATCAAAAGAAGTCATATAATCCACCAAATCACTTGTTTCAACTCTATTATCATAATTTTCAGTAAGATCCTCAAGTACTTCAATAACAGATGAAACCAATTAATCAAACTCAATAAAGTCGCTTCAAAGCTTGTTCCTCATTAAGAAGATCCCGACTTCTAGGTGACCATCCAACAATATTTATCACACAAGAAACTTTCAAAAAAAGTTTCAATATTTGTATCCTTTTTTGCCACAGCTACAAGTGTCAGTTGAAGTTGGTGAGCAAAGCAATGAACATAGAAAGCATATTCATTATCTTTCAATATAAGTGCTTTTAACCCATTAAACTGACCTTGCATATTACTTGCACTATCATAACCTTGTCCACGTAATCTTGATATACTCAAATTGTATTTAGAGAACAATGTTTTGATTCCCATCTTTAGTGACAAAGTAGTCGTATCTGTGACATGCATAATGCTCAATAGACACTCAACAACACATCCTTTTTTATTTACATAACGTAAGATAATTGCCATCTGCTCTTTGTTGGATCCATCACGAGCTTCATCAACTAATATAGAAAAAAAAAAAAAAAAAGCATTTCCAAGATCACTAATTAGTTTGTTGATGGTTTCAACTGCAAATGCAATGATTATGTCTTTTTGGGTACTAGGAGCAATCAATTTATCATGTCCAGAAGCATTCTCCAATGTTACTAATCTATATTCTTCATTTTGCTTAGCTATATAGTGTAAAAGTTTAAGAAAGTTTCCCCGATTCATTGAATTATTAGACTCATCATAGCCACGAAAAGGCAATCCTTGCCGAAGAAGAAGTCGACTAGCAAAAATTGATCCTTTCAACCAAATACGATAATCTTCTCGTTGTTGGTCAGATTTCTTATTAATAATTGTACTCACATGTTGCTTTTGGTTCATCAAAGCTTGACAATTTTTCAAAGCTTGGTTATGATAGCTGTTAGGACCTCCAATACGATATTTAAATTTTTCGAATCTCTTCCAATTGCGAAGCCCATCAAGAACAGAAGAATCACCGCCACTTTGCTCACCTTTATCTGGTTTGAAAAGATAACTACATAAACAATATGTAGCATCATTCTCAACACTATATTCCAACCAATAGGGATATTTGTCAAACCAAGAATGTTGGAAACTCCGTTCATGATCACCAGATTTTGATTTGGGAAACTTATGGTTGCGAGGTTGACAAGGACCCTTTTGTAAATAACGCATTCTGACTTGGTCTCGAACATTAGGATGATCTAATTATTAATTATGCCAAAGTTGACTCAACTTTGAGACATGAAGCTTTACCGAATGAGCCACTGATTTTTGGGTGTGGATTGCTGATGCTTCCAATCCAAGTCCTAGTTAGTAAATACAGGTACGGCAAAAAAACAATATGAAATTTTTACGGGTATAATACGGCAAACGGTGAAAAATACGCTTATAAAAATTTGGTCATAAAATTCGGATACGAGAAAAATACGGTACGGGTATATACAGGTTTAATATGGTGCATTGTCAATAATACGTTTTGAAAAATACAGCAATATCAATCAGAGTTTTAATACTTTTATGGATTACTTGGCTAAAATCAATATAGTATTTCAAATACAAAGTATTCAATTAACCATAACACAAATATACAATATATAACTGATATTCAAATTATAGTCTCAGATTCAAACACAATATTTAGCCATGATTCTTTATTACTAATTTAAAACTTGATAAGTTTGATATTAAATGCAACCAATTTTAACTTCCCATTAATCCATTAAATTATATTAAATCAAGAACTAAAATTTTGTCTCACAAATCTATATAAAAGATTAGTGTTACAATAGTCTAACTATTATTTTATACCTATAATATATAACAGTTTTTTTTTTCACAATAAATTATTATTTTAATATCATTAATCCAATCTAATTTATTAGATAGCACAAAAATAATTTAAGAATATAAAATGATTTTGTATGTGTTTTGATTTTAAAATGTAAAGGTGTGGGGGAATGGGCGCGAAAATGGATGTTATTTTGAGTTTTGAACTTTTTGAGAGGGCTATTTTATTCCCTTCCACCCTCCCCCCCTTTTTCCAATCTCTTCCCTTACGCCTTATCCACTGATTACTTCTTCCCCCACTAAAACGACGTCGTTTCAGTCAGTTTTTTTTTTTCTTTTTTCTTTTTTTTTTGTAATAATTCGTGAACATTTTACAGCCACTCTCTCTTTAATACAACACAACACAACTCAACTCAACTCAACAGAAAGATGAGTAGTTTGAAGTCGGAGTTCTTGGATACGGACGTTTCTCGCCAATGGGTCGAACGTGTAAGCCCCATTCAACTTCTTTCTCTTGGTTTTTTTGTTTTCTGTTGGTTTGCTTGTGTTTTGTTGGTTGTGATGATGAATGTTTTTGGCGTAATGGGTTTGGTTGGTGGGGTTTTATTGGTGTTTATTTTGATGTGTTTCAGCCGGTTAGAGATTGGTTTTAATGGCTGTAAAATATTTATTGGTTATTTTATTCCCCCCTCCCCCCTTTTCCAATCTCTTCCTTTGCGCCTTACCCATTGATTTCTTCTTCCCCCACTAAAACGACATCGTTTCAATAAGTTTTTTTTCTTTTTTGCGAATAATACGCGAATTATTCGTGAATTATACGGATACTCCAATAATTCGCAAATAATTCGGCAGCCCTTTGTAAAATACGTAAATACGCGTTTTATACTCATATTTACTAACTAGGATCCAGGTACCATAATGACAACTTCCACAAAGACCAAGAAGAGGTAAGGAAATGATTTTTAGCCCCTATTAATTTTATTAGTAACCCGGTCTTCTATTTCAGCAAAGGCAAAAGTGGAATCTTAATTTATATTTAATTTTTACAACCCATATTTTACTTTTTTCATTAATTTGAAAGTTTCTTCCTAAAAAAAAAAAAAAAAAAAAAAAAAGAAACCTCATCAAATCTAAAAGAATCCATCAATTCAATAACTAAATAAAGATGATACAATAGAGGGAAGATTTATTTTAATTATATTATTATATTTCAAATAAAGAGTATTAAAAATATTTATAATCTTTAGAAGAAAATAACTTCTTTATAACTCACTGAAAGATAACAAATGAAGCATGACAACTATTTTCTCTAATTATTCATAAGGAGAGAATAATATAAAGTTTGCGTTCACCAATTATAAAAATAAAAAAGTGATTAATTTATTGCTAATTATTCACTGTTTAATTAATCAGCAATGTTAGGATGTAAAGTCAAAGGGTATTGTTTGTCACTTATCAAACCTGTGAGGACTTGTTGTAATTGTGTTGAAAACGGTGTAGTTTTGCTTACAACCGTATTTAGTCAGCTATTCAATTGTTTTCACTTTACTCTTTACATATAAAAGAGTAAAGTGAGCTGACTTAGCAAATAATGAAATTAGTAGCTCCTACTTGACATTTACCTCTGTTTTTCGTTCTAGAAATCTTCCAATCCTTGCTCTTTTACATGGTATCTGAGCTGTGACTAGTGTCGATGGCTAAAACTCATGGTTCGACCTCAATTCCTCTGCCTAATAGCCTTGAGGAAATGCTAAAGGAAGCTTTAAATTGATCCACATATGTGATTGCTTCAAACCTACCGGTGATCAGTCCAGAACTCACTCGGGATAATTACAGATTTTGGAGTTCCAAGTTCTCTTTGCTGTAGGTTCGTACGAAATCGAAGACCACTTGCTTGGTAAAATTTCTTGTCCTTCACCTTTAGTTTTGTCTGATTTAAATGTTGATAATGAATTGAGTCAACTGAGTGGAGAACTTAGGGTTAAGAATGATTCTATCAAAGACAAAATTAATCCAAATTACATAATATGGAAGAGAACAGATAAGTTCCTGGTTAGTTGGCTGTTAGCTTCAATATCAGAAAGTATGTTTGGTACTGTATCGAAGTGTAGGTATTCTAAGTAGATATTTGGAGAGTTTTAGAGCATGAATTTGATATAGGCTCAAAGGCTAGGGCATTGCATCTTAAGAATCTGTTACAGACAACTCAAAAGGGCAATCTGAGCATTTTTGAATATATCAAAAAGATGAAAGAAATTAGCTAGAGTTTATCTGCTAGTGGTATGATCATTTCTGATGAAGATTTGTTACAATATGTTTTGGATGGTTTAGGTCCTGAATATGATCCTGTGGTGGTAAATCTTACATCTAGGCTTGAATTGAAAATAGACTCGATTACACTCCAAAAAGCACAATCTTTGCTTCAAAAATATGAAATTAGATTAGACAAGTTTAATTCAATTGACTTGTAAAATAGTTCAGCTCATATTGCAACTACAAATAACATTGGAAGTGGAAATTTGGGAAGTTCTAGAGAGTCACCCAACATCAGCTCTTTACAAGGACTAAATAATGACAAAACCTATGGAGTTATTACTGGGAACTACAGCTCTGTACCATCTCTAAATTCTCTAGGAAATCCCCATGTTCAATAGCCATATCCACTGCCATCGAACAACTTTCCTACTAGTTCAAATACTCAACATTTTGCCTACAACAATACTCCCATGTTTACTCCTAGATGGACTGGTTTTGTTCCATATGGAAGAGGAAAAGGTCGTGGTAATAATTGAAATAGACTGATCTGCCAACTTTGTAACAAAACAGGTCACTCAGCTGCTCAATGTTACCACAGATTTAATTCTGCCTACAATGGCAATCTGCACCAGTTTTTTGGACCTTTACAGTTTCCTAGTTCGCTTCCCCATCAGCCTCATAACACAAATAATAGCCCAAACATTGCTCAGTATCCATATGCTTCTGCTCTTACTCTGAAGCAAATGTCTCCAACTAGTCAACCACAATTTAGTCCTCATCTTGGACAGTCTAGTTTTGCTTCTGGTTATAGTGGTTTCTCACAAGAACAAATTAATATATCACACAATATGCCCTCTCCAATATCTATTTTTGAACCACCTAACCAACAATCTACTAGTCCTGGTCACAATCAAGCATTTATAGCTGCTGTTTCTACTAGTGCAAACCATAATTCCTAGCTTGTATATGCCACTTAGTTTACCCTTACTGACCCCACATGGTATATGGACTCTGGAGCCACTGATCATGTAGCTTCAAACCTGAGTCAGTTGCAAATTAGTAAGGAATATGGTGGTGGAGCCAACTTCAAGTGGGAAATGGTGAGCACCTGGATATCACTCACACTAGTAACACATTCTTACCTAGTATGTTTCATTCTAAATGTTTACACCTTAAAAATATCTTGTGTGTTCCTAAAATAAAATAAAATCTGCTCAGTATTTCTAGGTTCACTAAGGACAATAATGTAATTATTGAGTTTGATGCTGAGTGTTGTGTTGTCAAGGACCAATTAACCAGAGTAACATTACTGCAAGGGGATCTTAAAGGTGGCATGTATCAACTGCGTATTCCTCATTCCATTTCTCAATCAAAATCTGTTTCCATTCCATCACCTGTTTTTCAACATCCTGGTTCAAATAGTTACAGCTTTCATTGCAAAAGAACTATTAATAATGACTTACAGTCAAGTTGTCAAGGTAGTTTTAGTGTTCCAAAAGCTATCAATTCTGGTTCAAATGTTACTACAACACTTTATGATTCTACTTCAAAGGTTGTTCCCTTGAAATATGATGTTCATGATAACATGTCTTCTGCACAATGTACTACCTTACCTATAAATAAAAGTGACAACTTTGATTCTACTTGAAAATGTCCTGTTTTACCTATTATTCAAACTAGAAATTCTGATATGATTGCTGATTTGCCTACTTCTAAGTTAATAAAAGTTGCTGAAAATACTATGAATGCTTTGCCATACAAGAACTTATCTAGTTCACATGCTTCATACTTCACTATAAACACAAATGCTCAACATCATTTAACATGGCATAGAAGGTTGGGACACCCTCACTCTAGTGTCATTAATAAGTTGCATAAATTTAATGTTTTTAGGTTTGTTTTTATAGCCTTCTAGTTAATTTCTCATTTTTTTTCTGTGTTTTGATGTTAGTTTTTGTTAAGTTTGAAATATGAATGGTTAGCTATTGATTTGGAGAATTTTTGTAATTTTCAGGCATTAATTGAGTAGATTGGAGCATTGGAATGAAATTGGAATTCAAAGCTTGAAGAAATTGAGATTAGCTAACAAGTTTGAAGGCCATGGCCTTGCCTTGGTGGTTCACCACGGCCGTGGTGTTGGAATGAAGATAAAATAACGAGGACAGGAAACACCATGGCCTAGGCTGTGGTGACATACATTTGGACACGGCCAGGGCTGTGTCGGACACTTTTAGGGTTTTTATTAGTTTTTCTTTCCTTTTTCACTTAGGACTCTTTTGGGTATTTAAGTGTGATTAAGATTACTCCTTAAGGAGGCCAAATTTTACCCATTTTTGGGGAGAGATTATTGGGTTAAAGAAGAATCAAGAACAAAATTCATCACAGAGTTTGTTTTTACTTTTTCAATGTGATTTATTGCTTGGATTCTACTCTTGTTTCTTTTATTATGAACTAATAGGCTAAGACTAGGGTTAGTCTATTTATGGATCTGTGATCAATCTTTTACTCTTTGATCAATGCATTTTTTTTTTCTAATGATGAGTCTATATTATGTGCTTAATGCTATTAGGAACTTGATCAATTTCTGATAGAATTGTTTTGTGTGATTGAGACCGAGAGGAGATATCACATGAGTGCTTTAGTAATATAGGCCATGGATTAATTAGATATAGAGATATATGAATTGATACATGCAATAGTCATAGGCAGGATTAACTTGTGCTGAAAGTTAGAGGATTTCATAAAGCTTAATGCTCGTCTATTTCATTAAATCCATATAGAGATATCTAGGTTATGAAATAGAAGTAGAATAAATATTGCTTGAGAAAGAATATTGGTTAACCTAGGAAATCCTGTTGTCACATTAATTAAATAAATTCATTGACCATAGTAAATTAAGGGGTGCAGAGAAGTTATAGATGAGCCTGAAGTCTTAGCCGTTTTCTCTCATTGAATTCTTAATTTTAGTTTTACTGAAATTCGTTTATAATATTTCAGATTTTAATATTTTTAGTTTTAAAGATCACCATTCTAAGTTTTGATTATCTAGATAAAGTTAAGACTAATTAATATTTTAGTACTTGTTTACGCAATCTCTTGGGTACGATAACCTGTATTTTGTTATACTATATTACTTGAGACTAGTGCACTTGCTAGTAGTTGTTGCAAACGAAACAACAGTCATGCATAGAATCCTATCTTTACTGCCCAAATAGCATAAGTATGCAAAAACCAATTCTGACCATGATAACAACTCCACTTCATTTTGTGATGCATGTCAACTAGGAAAAATGCATAATGTTAGCTTTCCTACCTCACATACACAAGCCACAAATCCTTTAGAACTTGTCCATAGTGATGTTTGGGGTCCTACATCCCTAACATTATCTCAAGGCTTTAGGTATTATGTACAATTCTTAGATGATTACAGTAGATACACTTGGCTATTTCCTCTTAGAACTAAAGCTGAGGTTAAGTCCATTTTCATTAAGTTCCATCATTTGGTTGAAAGACAGTTTAATACTAAGTTAAAATGCCTACACTCTGATCAAGGTGGAGAGTTTATTGCACTTCATTCTTATTTTACAGACTTAGGAATTCAATTTGGGGATTTATGCTCTCACATTCACCAGGAAAATAGGTGATGTGAGAGAAAACATCGACATATAGTAGAAACAGGACTTACATTGCTTGCACATGCATCTATGCCTCTTCAATTTTGGTGGTTGTCTTTTGAAACTGCTATGTTCTTGATTAATAGACTGCCTACTCTAGTTTTGGACAACATATCTCCATATGAGGAACTTTTTAATAAACCTCCTATGTATGAAAGTCTAAAAGTTTTTTGGTGTTCTTGTTTTCCCTTTCTTAGGGTCTTCAATCATCACAAGTTTAGCTTTCACTCTACTAAGTGTGTCTTTGTAGGATATAGGCTTGTTCATAAAGGTTACAAGTGTCTAACGCCTGATGGGAAAATTGTTGTCACTCCTAGTGTAAAATTTAATGAACAAGAGTTTCCATTTAGTTCCAATTTTACCTCAACCTCTCAGCAAAAATCTGATGCTCCTACAACTTTACCTAAAACATGTTCCACCTCTATTTCATTTCCATATACTGCTATTCATAATAGTTTAGGTACAAAGTGCACCCTGAAAGATCCTTTTGCAGTAACCAGCTCTCCAAATCAGTCCAAAAATGGCAGAACAATTGCATTAATCTTGCAGTTCCACATTGTTCTACCTCTCCACACACTATTTTTCCTACCAACATTTTATCATCCTCCTAAACACAACATTCATCATCTCTACCCCATTCTCAAACAGACCTCTCCAATGCTAAACCAAATAACACTCTTACTTCACCACATTTTACCAAATTTGTTCCCTTACCATATACATCAGTTTTGACTCTTCCAATTATACCATCATCACTTTCCTTTCCCACGTGCTCACTTGAGGTTGATCTCACTTCATCGAAGATTTCTACGATGTTACACACTGACAAATCTGTTGCTACAAACACCCATCCAATGCTAACTACATCCAAAACAACAGCTCTTACAAACACTACAGGCATTGATCACTATGCAGCCTTACCAAACATTACAGCTAATGGCCCTAGTTCTGATCACTTTGTAGCCTTGAGAAACACTACAGCCACTGATCACTACGCAGCCTTACCAAACATTGTAGCTACTAGCCCTAGTTTTGATCACTCCATAGCCTTGCCAAACACTACAGCCTCTGATATTCAGTCTGATCAGTATGCATATGTTATCAACACAACAACCATTACTCTCACTTCATATCATTATCAAGGTCTTAGTTTAGAAACTTGTGCAGTGATACCTGAACCTCACACTGTTCTTGAAGCTCTTAACAGCCCTGAGTTGAAAAATGCAATGAAAAGTGAGTTTGATGCTCTGCTGAAAAATGAAACCTGGACATTAGTTCCTGCTCCTTCAAATAAGAATATTGTAGGGAACAAATGGGTATTTAGGACCAAGTTTAATTTTGATGGTACGTTACAAAAATACAAAGCTAGACTTGTTGCCAAGGGTTTTCAACAAACCCCTGGACTTGACTATTTTTAAACATTTAGTCCAGTAGTTAAAGCCTCCACAATTAGAATAATTCTCACCTTGGCTGTCACTAAAGGGTGGGATATTCAACAAGTGGATGTAAATAATGCATTTCTAAATGGAGCTCTAAATGAAGAAGTTTGCATGCAATAGCCTTTTGGTTTTGAGGATCCTATTAAGTCAGCCTATGTATGTAAGTTGCATAAAGCCCTATATGGGCTCAAACAAGCTCTAAGAGCATAGTTTGACAAGCTAAAAACAGCTCTTCTCAGCAAAAGGATTTCAAAATTCAGTTTCTGACAGTAGTCTATTTGTTTTCAAACAGAATTCCCATCTCACCTATGTACTTGTGCACGTAGATGATATTCTTATAACAGGGTTAGATAACTCCTTCATCACTTAGCTTATGCAAGATCTAAATGATGAGTTTTCACTTAAAACTCTTGGATCTTTGTCCTATTTTTTGGGCCTGGAAGCATTACAAACTGCTATTGGAATTCATCTGAAATAGAGAAAATATGCCATTGATCTACTGTCTAAAACAAAAATGTTGGATTGTCATGCTTGTGCCACCTCGATGGCAGTGGGAACCAAGTTATATTCAACTGATAGTGAGTTATTTGTTGATCCAAGTTTATAAAGGAGCACAGTGGGTGCACTACAATATGTGACACTTACACGACCTAACATTAGTTTTCCAGTCAATAAACTAAGTCAGTTTTTGCAAGCTCCTACAGACCTTCAATGGCAAGCTTGTAAGAGAATCCTAAGATACATCAAAGCACCTTGGATTATGGATTGTATTTCAAGGCAGCAAGCACTTTAAGTATAGAATGCTATGCTGGTGAGGATTGGGGCAGTAACATGAAGACAAGAGGTCTACAAGTGGGCGTTGTGTATATATGAGACCCAATCTAATTCAACGGAGCTCTAGAAAACAAAAGGTTGTTGCTCTTTCATCAACTGAGGCGGAATATAGAGCTCTAGCTCAAATAGCCATAGAAATTGCATGGCTGCAAAGTATGTTTGTAGAATTAGGATTATCCATTTCAATCACACCTGTCATTTGGTGTGATAATATAAGTGCTGCAACCTTGGCAGCCAACCCAATGTTTCATGCTAGAACCAAGCATATAGAGATAGATGCAAATTATGTTCGAGAGCAAGTGACTACAAAGAAGCTAACCATCCAATATGTGCCTTCTAAACTTCAGATTGCTGATTTATTGACAAAGGCCTTATCTGTTACTCAGTTCACTGAATTAAGAAGCAAATTGAATGTTATTGGTAAAGAGGAAATGAACAGACTGCTTCATTGACACTATATGCTTTCAGATTTACTGAAATGATTAGGTTCATTGTTGTGTGATTTACTGAAATAATCAAGTACACTGCTCTAGATGACACTAATATACTAAAATGATCAAGTTCACTACTTTGGATGAAACTCTTTACATTTTGGTTTACTGAAATGATCTTTCTAATATCTTATATACTGTAATGTTGATGGTTGATTTCCTTGTGGCTTGTTGTTCTATTAAGCCAAGAAACTCTTTGGTGAATAATTAGATTGAGTTACAATTGGCAGATACAGTTAGTTGTGGATATGATAAGAAGTGAAAGCTGATTATTCTATAGCTTATTGCTTCGTGATGATTGGTAGTTGCAGTTGACAGTCACAGTTGCAGTTTTTCTCTTGTTATGATCGGTAGTTGCAGTTGGCAGTCACAATTGTAGTTTTTCAGACTATTGTTCTGTAGCCTATTGCTTTGTGATGATTGGTAGTTGCAGTTGGCAGTCACAGTTGTAGTTTTTCTCACAGTTACAGTTTTTCAGACATATGGTTATTTCTTTTGTTTTGTGATTTGTTGGTTTGTGAATCCAAATGTAGCTTGCAAGCTGGTGTAAATCAGCAGGAGTTGCAATTTTTTGATTTATGTTCAAAGTCAATTTGAAGATAAAAGAAAACAATTCAGTAGAGAATTTGTAGCTGTTCAGATGAAAAATGAAATCCAGAAGGTGGCTCAATATTAGAAAATTATCCTAGATCAGTTTAAGGGGGAATGTTAGGGTTTAGAGAAGGCCATTTCCAATGGATTTCTTTCCTTGACAAACCTCATCACTTTCTTTGTTGCCTTGCCCCTTTAATTCCTCCCTTTATCTATATTATCGTGAATTGTAATCCTCTATCAATAAATTGAAATCAAACTTTTATTTCTTTAAATAAGAATCAAATTACTTTCTAAGAACAATAAGAAAATAAACAAAATAAATTTATTCTATAGTGTAAAATATGACATTGAGAAGTGTTATGCCTGTAAAAATAGGGTTGACACAGAACCCTGTCAGTTTAAGCGGTCAGAGCTTAGGTAAATCCTGCAGCCATTCAAACGTAACCACGTCGCACGCTGATGCAAGCGGCATGCTCCTGCCAGTGCAATAGGTGTGCGCCAGGCTGGTGAAAGGCTGGAGATGATCCACATGTCCAATCCCTGCAAACGTCGAGTAAATCACTCGAGCAGGTGAACAACAAGACGCAAGGAAGGATTTGCACGACAATCTGACCCACTCCTTGATTTAGTAATCATTACCTCAACTTGTCTCACTATAAATAAAGAGATCCTCTCCTATTTGTGAGATTAACTAATTTCTCTCTGGAATAACGTATATATACTCTTTCTCTCTCTCTCTTGTAATCTCTTGTAAATTAGCTCGCTGAATGCGACCTGACCTCATATATTAATACGATACCAGTGGACGTAGAATTCGCTTACTTAAGCATCTGAACCACTTTAAACATTGTTCTTCATCTTCTATTCAATTCAATACCCCCGTACACGTGTGTCTTCTGAGTTAGCTCAACATTTTCCATGTGCATTTAGTTGGTGTCAAAATCACGCATCAACAAAAAGCATGAGGAGACTTTGATTCAAGTTTACCAACTTGAAAAAATGATCTAACTTTACTGTATCAAACACCTAATGCATTCTTCATTTGTCACAACTGCAACACCATGAACAATTAACACCAAATACAAACTGTACTCGTGTGAACATAACATAAACTAAATTTACCTCTCTCCAATTAACCATTGCCGTGAGGCTCCAAATTCACTATGAATAGTTCTTATCGAATTTCTTGACAATTGACTCTGCAAACCAGCACATTGGATATAAATTGCAAAACAAAATGAAATAAGATATATATACATACATACAAATTCATCTAAAACAATGTCATTCGTAAAATGAAAATCCACACATTAGGCGCAAATAAATTTCAACAAAATCACTATTCCTTAAATAAAATATAATATAAAACCAAATGTTCCCATCCGCACATAGGGCACAGATAATTTAAACAAAATCATCCCCTGCTAGCATAATATAATGTCAAACATGTTGGAGTTGTCGACTACTTCAGCATTAATGGGTAACGGAGACGCACTCGGGGGTCCCGCTGCCCGGTCAGCGGGCGGGTGCCCCGCTCCCCGGTAGTTTGATGTATGCCATGGTGTGCACGCGACCCGATATTGCACAAGCAGTGGGAGTTTTGAGTCGCTTTATGTCAAATCCTGGTAAGGAGCATTGGAGTGCTGTAAAGAGGGTTCTTAGATATCTTCGTGGGACCTCGGATTTATCATTATGTTATGGGCGCATGGAGACTGGATGAGCTAGATGTGATAGGCTTTGTGGATGCTGATTGGGAGGTGATTCGATAGTAGGCGTTCCACAAGTGGGTATGTATTCTCTTTATTTGGTGCTGCTGTTTGTTGGATGAGTAAAAGGCAAAGTACTGTGGCTTGTCATCGACTGAGGCAGAATACATGGCATTGACACTGGCAAGGAAGCTATGTGGCTTCGAAGATTGAGTTTAGAGCTGGTTCAAGTTGATGCTGTGAAGATTGGATGTGACAACAAGGGGCTATTTACTTAGCCAAGAATCCTGCTTCATCGCGATCAAAACACATTGACATACAATACCATTTCATCAGGCAAAGGTGGAGGAAAAATTGGTGTTGTTAGAGAAGGTGATACATGTTAATGCTGCAGATTTTACCAAGGCTGTGAGCTTAGCAAAGTTTACATGGTGTGTTGATGAGATAGGCCTTCATGTGTGAAGTATCGCCAAGTGGGAGAATGTTGGAGTTGTCGAATACTTCAGCATTAATGGGTAACGGAGCGCTGTAGGATTCCTTTTAAGTTATTAATTCCTTTGGGTTGGGCTTAGGAATAGGATTCTTGTAAAACTAGGTTTAATCCCTTAACCTAGTATTAAACATACTTTTCTTGTTATGGGTGTGAGAACAATTCATTCATTGTAAACGAGAGAAGTGAGGCATTGCAATATATTGACAGCTGGACGTAGCCTACATGGTGAACCAGGGTAAATCGCGCGTGATTACTTTCTTGTTTACTGTTTGTTTGTTTAACTATTATTATTGTTCCTGTTGCTTCTCTATTTCGTTCAAAAAATTCCCACAAAGTTGCCACTTGTTAAATCAAGCATGTACAGAATGAACAATCTGCACAAGAGCATATATAAATTTCACCAATTAAACTATCATTCATCAACAAAAACATAGAAAATAAAACATTCTGAACATTAACAATCCACACACAACCGCATAATTAAATTTCAACAAAATTATCGCTTGTTAACAAGAATAATGCAAAATCAAACATTCCCAACATGAACAATCGACACACTAGGGGATGTATAATTATCAACAACAATCCATTCCTTAAGAAAAACATTGCGAAATCAAAATTTCTTAAAATGAACATCAACACACAAGGGAAAAATAAATTTCAACAAATTTCAATATGATGACAATAAATTGATCAATAACATTATTAGAAATAATGTTTATAATACAAAATATTACAAATGTTTAATTACATTACCAAAATATTTAAAGTAATAACCACATTAATATCTAAGTGTAACTTGATCCCTTCACTTCAATTGTAGAGATGGGAGATTATCTAAAGCGATATTGTAATATGGCCATCCAATGCCATTTGGATCCAAGCCCAATATTCAACATAAGAAACCATTAAAATCAACACTACAACTCTATCAGAATACCTTTTAGAAATTAAATTGCACTGTCATATATATTGAATTCAGAGAAAAAAAAAAAATAGTTTTATAGCAATTCACTCAATTACATTATTAATTAGTAATGGTAAGGAAGCAGCCATAATTTAAGATATTCTCAGAAAAGATACAGATAGGATTTCCAATCATATGGAATACCAAAAGTAGCTTATATTACTTTTAGATAAAGTAGACATTATTATTCGCTAACTAATAGTAATACAACAAAATATGGGATTAAGAAAAAACAGAAAAAACTGCACTAGCCACAAAGTGCTAAACCAAGACATAGTAGTAATATGGTAGACAGTACTTTAAGATTTAAATTCTTGAAATGAAAAACTAAATATACTTCATTGCATTGATTAGGTATTGCTTCAGCCAGTAAATCAGGATTGCAAAAGAAAAGGAAGTGGCAAGGAAGTAAAGATTAGAACCGCATCCATCTCAAGACTTATAATATAGTCTAAAAACATTGGAGTCTCATTGTTGCACCAAAATAACTCATGATAAAACTTAAACACCCAGATGATACAACAATCCTGCAGACTCAATTTGACATAAAAATCTCTCACTTTAATTTATAAAAATTTTAAAATACAGTGAGTAGAACTATAAAGACCATACATTAATAAAAGAAAATTTAAGTCTTACTTTATTCAATCTAAATTTCTTCAACCTGTACTTTAGTGATTCTATAGATTTTTGAATTATGGTGCCATCTGTCTGCTTCACCTTCTGAGATGCCTCATGTAGATATTGAATCATGCTCTGAATTGGGAATTAAAGGAGCCACGGGCAAAGATTCAGCAAACCATTCAATTCCTCTCATACACGAGCAATTCCACGCAAGTGCAGTAGTACCCCCAAAGTTGCCCATGGTAGGACACCAATTGGAGTACTCATTTTCTCATTATCCATAAAATGCTATTCTCAGTTGAAAACTGGTCTTCTCAACAGATGCATGACAGCGTGGGCCACTGCCTGAATTTTCTAGCAGAAGTTACTGTCTTTAAGATAGATGTATTTGACCCAAAAGTTGCTGTCCCGGGGCAAAAACTGAGTCTTGCCTAAAGCTATCATCATTGCTTTCTGGGCTTGGGTAAGAAAAAGCATAAGCGAAACAGCAGCTTTAAACATTATAACCTTCATGAAGGTTGGTGTAGGAAAAAGTTTAGTAAGAGATGAAGATCCTAAGACAACAGTTGCTTCAGCACCCACAGCCATGACAGGTTTATTAGATAATGAACGCTTCTTATCCATGTGATTTGAAATATCCCCCATTATTTTTGCAGCTTGTAACTGACTCTCCAATCAAATCTTTGACTTTATCAGGAATAGGAGTATTCTAATGTTTTCGAAGTGCAGCTAAGTAACTAGCATCCACCACTGCCACCATAGTCTTGAACATCTTAGCTTGACTTTGAAGAGACTGTGCAAGGAGTGCTTGCGATTTATCCTCATGTGGGAGCTCAGAAAAATAAGTATTAGATGAGATAGAATCCCTTAATTTATTGATAGGTAGCTGACCAACATTGTTAAGAGCCATTCTCAACCCCCCTCAACTGCAATTTGAAAGGGGTAAACTTCATAAATAACTTAAGTATCCACAACTTCTCCTCTGTTCACATCAAAAAGCATCTTTTGTGCAAGGGCAAGAGCTCTTGACATTGATGGGAGATCAGCAAATATATATCATGCAAATCCAAGAGTAATGGACAAATGGACCGTGCAAATGATGGAATCGAATAACCACGTCTCAACTGAAATTCCTTTGACAAATATAAATTAGATTTGGGAGGCCTCAACCTCAACCCAAACAATCCATATCTGAAGTTGACAATCTCACCATCTATACTCAACGTCATTAGTAAGATAAAACCTCCTCGAAGTTGATGACACAACTGAGCCCACATTCTGCAGAACCCAAACTACTAACCAAACATTGACCTTTATTCCCTAATTTACTCCCCCAAAAGATTTATCTGCAATAGGGTCTCTGAACCATAGATGATTCAAGTAACCATAGATGATTCAAGTACTATAAAGACTGTTATGCCTCAAAAGTCACACTTATATCAGCCTAATAAATGTGCTCAAACCCATATTTCCTCAAAGATATTTGCACCAACTCTATCTCATTTTAAGAGATGAATGGATGAGAGTCTTCCATGTGTCAAGACAACTTGCAAAATACTCATTACATTGAGTGCAAAGGTGTATAAATAGGCACTCCTCTTCCCGAAGAAGGAGGTTGAGCTGAGATTTGAGCTTCATTTCATTCTCTCTCTATAAACACTGTATTTCTTCATCTTTGTATGCCTTACGGGCAAATTCATAGAAATAGTGAGAGATCAATAAAATAACAGTGGATGTAGGAGTCGCTTCTTGAGCATCCGAACCACTATAAAAACCCCTCTTGCCAATCTTTTACTTATTTTTTCTGCAAAATATATAATCTCAGCTCCATATTCAAATCTCATGGATCCATCACGTGTGATTCCTAAGTCCGCTTAGCACTTCTCATGTGCGAGTCGTTGGCATAAAAAATCAAGCGTCAACAAATAGAATTAATAAAAGGGGTAAAGAGGATTGGGAAATTAGGGTTTTTATTTAGGTGGGTGTTGTGAAAAGCAGAGCTGAGATGTTTGGGCTTCTGCAAAAGACAAGGGCTTATGCGAAAGTATGAGTATTAAATCCTATTTAGTGAGGGGTAACATGTCATTTTGGTTTTGTTTGAGACTTGGGGGATTTTTACAATCCTTGGGTGTAAATGTAATGGTATTGGTTGTTTGGGACTTGATTAACAGATTGCTTCCATCAGTCTAATTCTTTTTATTATTTCGATTGGAATTAAATGCTTGGGGTGGAAGCGGTCCAATTGAATTGGAGTTTTTTTTATTTTTTTTATAGTATACAATAATGATTTAAATATTGAATATATTATTTCATTTTATTTATGAATATTTTATACATTACTGATTAGGATATCATCAATTCCAGAAAAAAATTAATACATGGGAAGTGTTAATTTTCGTATAAAGCATTGAAAATGTAAAGGTGTTATAGAATTACAAACATATAATTATTTTAGTTGTGTGAATTATTACATTTACAAGTAAGATATGAAAATGTAAAGGTGTTTGTTTAAGCATGTATGTTATGCATAATGTTTATTAAGATTTTTCTAACATAAATAACATGCAAAATTTCCATTTGAAGAAGGAAAGAAAATTAAAAAAAAAAAAAAAAAAAAAAGGAAAAACAAGTAATAGAAAAATACATACTGGCCAGACAGCGTCCTTTTCAATGGCGTGACAGGAAGTTTGAGGGCTGTTTTTTGGTGGATCCGGTGTGGTAATGACTTAGGACTATTCTTTGATGAATGCGAATGATGAATGTTGGCTTTATATGAGTAATCTGGTGTGGTAAGGACTATTCTTGTAGGATGAGTTCAAATATAAAAACCATTAATTGTCTATATTTCTTTAGTCCCAGAAGGCAGAAACTACCTGGCCTGACATTACCGTGAACTCTACAACAGCTTTGCTTTTGGCTCGAAAGGTATTCGCTCAATCATGTTATATGCCTCTTCTAACCTTCCAGTATGACTTAAAGGGGCAACCATGCAAGCATAATGCTTCATTTCAAAAACATTCAACGCCTTTCATACCCTCAACTCACTCAATTCATCTCACATTCTCAAAACCGACGTCTCTAATGACGCGAATCTCGTAACAGAGCTTCTGTTTCAATATGCAAATCACCAAGACTTCGATGACAATGTGATTCATATGGTGTTTGTATACGGGTTTAATTTTGATTCGTTTGTTCAGTCTTCTTTGATTCATATGTACATTAAATGTCAGGACATTGGGGACGCTCACTAAGTGTTTGACAGATTAGCCCAACCGGATGTGAAAACTTTTGGTGCTCTGCTTGCAGCTTATGCGCGACAAGGGTGTGTGGATGTAGCGAAAAAACTCTTTAACGAGATGGGTCGTTTAAGAGTGGAACCCAATGTGTTGTCTTGGAATGGTATGATTGCAGGGTTTAATCATAGTGGACATTATGAAGAGGCGATTCTTTTGTTTCAAAGGATGCATTTGGAAGGATTTATGCCTGAGAAGCACAGTGTTGTCTATTGTTCTTTCCGCTGTGGGTGACTTTGAGAATCCCAAACTTGGGATTCAGATTCATGGTTTTGTGATTAAGGAGGTTTATTGGAGAACAAGTGCGTTAGTAGTTCACTTATTGATATGTACGGAAAGTGTGGGTGTACATGGAAGATGCCCAAAGTGTTTCATGAAATGGAAAATTTGGATGTAAGTGATTGCAATGCTTTTGTTACAGGTCTCTATAGGAAATGGTCTTATTGACAATGCATTCGAGGTCTTTAGGCAATTCGAGAGCCAAGGAATGGAATTAAATGTTGTGTCTTGGACATCAATGGTAGCTGGTTTTTCACAAAATGGAAAGGTATTGAGGCATTGGAACTTTTTAGAGAGATGTAGATAGTGGGGATGATGCCAAACAATGTTACAATGACTTGCTTGTTATCAGCCTGTGGAAGTGTTGCGTATCAATAGGAATATACAAGTGTATTTGATTGATGTACAAGTATAGAGTATCAAAACTTTGTAATCTAGTTATTGAGGATGTTGAGAAGAGAGACTCTAGTTTTGATCAGACGCCTGCTCAAGGTCTCAAGTCCATCTTCAAAATCTTGAATGCTTGACTCCAATTCCTTAAGCTGGTTTTGAATGTTATCGGATTTGCTTGTCTTGTGAGCGATGATGGTAGACAATTCAGCATCCAACTTTTCAAACTCATTAATGCCTTTTTCTTCAGCTGCTACCTTTTTTGAGTGGATTAGCTTGGAAACTACTGACCAGCTGCTTAGCTTTGATGGAACCTTTGGCCCTGAGATAAGGGACAACAAGGATTCGATCACATTGAAAGTGACTGCTTCAACCTCTCTTAATATGCAAATTGTGGCGTTTGACTCATCTTCCTCATAGATTGGAGAGATTCTTTGGTTTTTCATGGCTTTCAAATTCTTCAAGGCCTTTTGGATGGTCATTTTTACTGTCTTCCTGGAGGTCAAGTATTTCTTAACCTCACTTTTAAGCTCAATATCATAACATCTTCTTCTGCGGAAAATTGATTGAAGGCCTTGTACAGCTTCTTTGGTTTGTACCAAGGAATCCTTAGCAATGCCACAGATATCCAAGAGTCTAAGAGATCCATTCAACATCTCGTCTTGGGCTAAAGCTTGTTGAATCTAAGCTAACTGAAGCAACTTATCAACACAATCATGCAAATCTTGAAGGCCATTTATCCCATGGCTTATTGATGATGATGATGATGATGTAGAAGTAGCTTGAGAAGCCCTTAATCTGCTCAAATGCTGATCAACTTCTGAAGTAATTGGGTGTGGTCTGGAAGGAAAACTGTTAGAGCGAGTATGGTAAGAAGGAGCCATTTTTTCTTCCTTTGGAATTGAAAATGCCTAGAAATTGATTGTTCAGTTCAATCTGCCTTCATGTTGTGACTATATGCTCTATATATATAATGAATAAGAGAGACAAGAGGAATCTCTTCTGCTTATTCAATTAGGTACATGATTTCAGATTTGGATCTGAACATTATATTAGCTGCATTTATACAATGTCTCCCACCAGAGCTTCAAAATCACACCAATATCTTCTCATGAGTAAAAAATATTACTTTTCTTTCTCAATGATCCGCAAACTACGTGACCCTGTCTTCCCTGCAACACTAGTTTCCTGTAGGAAACATGATGGTTGTGCACTCGTGCATATATACTTGATGTATAAATTTGTGTAATCAGGTATTAACAATATGCAAGTACAAGCAGGAAATGAAAATTAGAATATGCCTTGCAGGGATGATGATATCATGAGAACAGATTTAGACCTCTAGTTTGCAGTAATTCAATTAATTTGAGAAATCAATTAGAACTTCCTCAGAGAATAGAAAAAAAAAATTAAGATTTCTTGTAATAATTATTAGAGTACACGCATAACTAGCACCCCAAATACTACAAACTCTATATTACATAACGATTGTTTTACTTATAATAGAGATTATATTAATGAAGAGATTATATTAATGAATAAAGAGCAACAAGTTAACATTGACTCAGAGCTTATACATGTAAGATATGATAAAAATAAATAAATAAAACCTATGGATTACTTCAACTTTGTTTTTACCATATATTGGGTAAAAACCAACACATTTGAAAATGTGGTAAATTCTTGAAACTTGGAAAAGCGTGTACTATTCTTTTATCTTTAAAGTTAAAAATACCCGATTCATGAGAGGGATGTGGTTCACAAAATAGAAGATTTTCTCGCAGTCCCGAATCATAATCTTCCCCGTAAACATGACCATTCTCATCCAAAAAGAAAATGCAATTCCCTTCCAAGTAGTTGAGATTTCTTTCTAGAATGTATGAACTGTGTTGTGACACAAATAATATTTGATCATTCAAGCTATTTAACCTAGTTGTATCGATGGATGTGATAGTAGGATAACCAATCTTCAACACATAAAATCCACGAGTGAGTCATATATAAATAGACACGTAGTATCATAATCATCATAGTAGTCTATTTGAGTAGCTGTATGTTCAAGCATCTTTTGAACAAGTAAAATTTCACCTTTGGACTCCACCAAATATGACATGATCCTTCCATAAACTGATGTCAATCCTAATTCAAATTCAATTTCATTATATTGTTGGACATCAGGACAAGGGACTGATAATATTTTGAGAATAACATCCTCATCCCCTACCCTCAATGGATGTGTTTCAAGAAAATGTAATTTTGTGTGGATCAAAGCATGCAATATTCCATTAGAATATAGGATGTCTTGTAAATAAGTATCATAATCCCATATAGTCCAAATCTTGTCTTTTGGCCTGCAAATTGCCAACTTATCATATGGAAACATGATTCCTGCAACTATAACGTTTGTAGAATCTGTCGATGATAATTCGAATTTAACAAAAAAGTGATCAATATCTTGTGAAACTTTCAATTCAGATTGGTGAGTTAGGTAAGTTTGAAAAGATGGAATTATCGTGAGAGGTGGTAGCTGAATATGTATACCTGAGATTGGATTGAAGAGAAAACTTTGGGGATTGCGTTGAGGGCCATTACCAATTATAAGCCAACCTTTGGAAGATCCAAAAAACAAATTGACTCTCCATAATTTCTTGGAGAGGTTGAATTTATAAAGAAAGCCTCCACACAAATCAAAGAATCTCACACAATTGGTTTCCCTTTCATAAGGTAACATCATCCATGGGAAGATGACAATGTTTTGGACATTGTTTTGCAATGTTGATCTCCCTGACATGCAAGTCCTACTCAAACTAAGAGCATCACGTAAACTTAATTTGCGGATAATTTCGCCTAATATATCTTCCGAAAGTGACTCCCAAATCCTCTTCTCCTCGTCATCATCCCTATGGTCTTTCTCCTCTTTCTTTTCGAATTTGCTCTATAACAGAGTTAACGTCTTCTTCAAAATGTTTGCCATGGAATTGAACGGGGAATTTCAAGAAATTTGATACAGGGAGGGAATTATGGTTTCTTATGTCAAAGAAGTATACTAGTATATATATAGTAAGTTTGTGATATGCTTTTACGAGTAGGAATAGAAATTTGAATAAGAGTTAAATTTATTAATTTCCAATACTAATAGGATACTGATTCTACTGATAGAGTAGGAGTAGGAATTTAAATAAGAATAACTTAATTGATTTTTAAGAATTTTAATAAGAGTAATTTATTAATGAGTGATGCCACATAAGCATCCCAGCGATTAAATTATTAGCCCATATTTCTATATAATATCTAAAATTACCCTTTCAATTTTGTATTTTTCTTTTTTAAAAGAAAAAGTTTCAAGACATTGCAATTAAATTTCTCAATTCATAATTGTTCTGAAACTAGTGTTTCTCGATACTACTATCTATATAAGATTTAGAAATTACTGTGGGTCTTTTTTTTATTTTTTTTTGGCAAGGATTTAAATTGATATAGGGAATTATGGTTTCTTGTGTCAAAGAAGTATATTCCTATTTATGTAACAAGTTTGTGATATTCCTTTACGAAAAGAAATTTGATTAAGAGTTAAATTAATAAATTTCCAATACCAATAGGATATTGATTCTACAGATTTCAGATAATTTACAACTTCACTCAAAAGTAGGAATGGGAATTTGAATAAGAATTAACTTATTGATTTTTAAGAATTTTAATAAGAATAATTTATTATGTTTACAGTAATTACTGCAGCTTTGTTTGTGACGTTGTAGATAGTTAGTGTGCTCGAAAATTTAATCAAGGCTAGTTTAGCTTTAGGTGTGAAAATCAGTATTTAGTTTCATTGACTTAATGCACTTGGGTGTATGCACGATTTTGCGTATTGAATTCTTTTATGTTATTTCAAACAATGGAAATGAGAATGACTTCATTTCATGTTGACAGTATACGTTAATCCGGAGTTATAGTCTTTCTTTAAATTAATGTATTGTTGTCCAGTTGAATTTAATAGCATGACAAATAATTTTTGATACAAATATTTTTACATGACAAATATGTTTTTTCATCTCAATAATGATAATTTCTAAAGGCAACTGATATTTAAAAGAGTATTGAAACGAACTTTATCTTCATTCTCAGCATTTTCCTCTTCTTCAACTGGTTTTGAGTAAGGATTGATAAGCACCGTTACGCTGGTTATCTTAATCTCTTCCTACACAACTGAGAGGAAAACAACATATAATGAGGGCATGATTCAATAATTTAATTTAAGTTAAGAGTACTATGTTAGTGATGATATCAATAACTATGACCAAGAAAATCAGAACTTTTTTGACACAGAGATCATCAACCTTTCTTACAAGTCACAAAATCTAGAATTTGGGGCTACTGCAGATCCACAAACTTGGTAGTCAGTACAACATTCAAGTAGGTCACTACAATTTGTACATAGAATTGAGATCTTGCAAGGAGTTCAAAGTTTTTACATTATTCTTTTCAATACCACTTTCAAGTTCTAAAAGCTGGAAGGTACACAAGTGTCATATAAAATAATTCACAAACCAATCATGGAAGTACTAAACAAAAGTGTTCAGGATTAACACCTCAAATTCCTGGTCTTCATGATTTTTTATCATGTCTGATTGATCTTCTCCATCGTTAGAGCAATCAGCATGTGGATCCTCTTAGCCTTCCCCTGACCCAACTAGATAGTACACAAAATCCATCATCATCAATTGCTTTAAACAAACTTGAGCTAATATTATTTTTCTAACCGCAGAAGAACCGGTTTGAAACAAATAGTAAAAGAAAAAAATTTTTGTCAATGGAGAACCAACATCTGATGCAACTAAATCCAAAGAGCAATTCAACTCTTCAAGATCACTCTCCAGTCTATTGGAATCTGCAAACTCAAATACCCACACATGGATACCGAGTAGGAAATTGTGTAAATATATGTGCAACCCAGGTATCTAAACTACCTCACCTTCTACAAGGGATCTGTAAGAGACTCAACTTCATTAGAGATTTAACTACTTTCAGCTTCCACAGTAATATCACTCCATCTATATTTATGCAAAAGTGGTACCTTGAATAATTGACAAAGTATTAAGGTATCTACATCGAAATTGTTTACTCAAAATTACATTCATCAGTTCATTTTATACCGACAAAGTATTAAGCATGTATTAGAGTTCCAGATGATAACAGAGTTTCATACGCTCAAGAGATTCTACAAATTAAGTTTACCATTCTACTAGATGTTTATGCACTCAAATTACAGAAACTAATGAATTTGAGGAAATTGTGCATCAGATTCTAAATCTTTCAACTGTTAATCCTGCTGGGAAATTAATCTCCTTTGGTAACACCAAGTAATTGTTATAGCAGGGCCATAAAAGAGGTTTCTGTTTTCAAGTGTTTTCTTTTAATTTTATAAAACTAACCTTTAGAGAAGCAGCTGGACTTAGATTTGGTAGGAAAAAAAAAAAAAAAAAAAAATTGGACATGTGCACGTTTTGGCATTGTCCCTAATGCATGAAATGGTGAGCCACGAAAGCCACGAATCAATCTGCTGTTTGTGCCACCTATGTGTTTAACACAAGAACACGGAACATGAGCTGATAGAAATAAAAATGCTAGCTAACACATAAGGCACAATGACTTAAACCTGAATCAAAGAGAAGGAAAAAGAATATGGCAGACGTATTGAAGGGAGGAGGTATAGTTCACTGCAACGACAAGTATGGCTATCCTGTTCCAGGTCCCGGTTGTCTGACTAGTAGGTCAATCGCATTCCCATTTTCTTTACTCGGAAATACTTTAAATACCCAATTTAAATCAAGAAAAATGCTATCCTTACAAAGACAATACAAAGAGAGCTACAAAGTGACATCACCAGGAAGGAAAAAACAAAGAAAAAACGGAAAAAGAGAGAGAGAGAGAGAGAGAAATCATGAAGATGAAGGGTGGAAATTGTCTTTGTATGACCTCTTTGTTTTTGTCTTTGTAAGAGTAGTATTGCTCTTAAATCAATTATACACAAAAAAAAATAACTGAAAAAGTAAAAACCCTCCGAAAAAATATTTAAGAAACAACACCAAACGAAAAGAACCGTACAAACCAATAAAATTTGCATTAAAACTAAAGCAAGATAACAAATAAACTGAAGTTTCAAAACAAAACAAAAAAAAAAAAATCTTGATTAGATACCTTAAGAGAGAAATTGAGCGCAACAGAAGGGTAATAACGAAGCACACTATTGCCAATGCAAAATAAAAAAATAAAAAATTCTTGATTAGATACCTTAAGAGAGAAATTAAGCGCAACAGAAGGGTAATAACGAAGCACACTACTGCCATTGCCTCTCCAAAGAGATAAAAGGCCTTCTTCTCGGACTATGCGGACAATACAAACAAGCATACCCTTAAATTTTCTTTGTCCACTCCCAACAATGGCCAGGTTGTTGTCTTGGGTCTGCAACAATAGTTTCGCTCCCTCGATTGGGGCCACAATCGTGTGCACTACACCGCCCCCGCCAATAGATCATGGTGAAAGTTGCTCAACCATTTGTACGGCGATGATGACTTTGACCCACGCTTTTCTGGGCCCTCATCATCTTGGCCCATTCTTGAAAACTCATTGTTTGTATAATCTGAAAATATCAAAGGGGAAATTGGGTTTATATAGGAATGGGTTTTTAGTAATTAACTTAAAAAATTTGGTCATTTCTTTAGTTCATTATTTCTTTAACTAATTTTTTAATTATCATTAGTATATTTCATATTTTGTAAACCATATTTAACAGTTAAAATTTTAGTTGCCAAACACGTTAATTTAACAGTATCTCATAGTTAAACAGAACCCAAGTAATCAAGTAGTTTTACAACTCTCTGCAGGTTTGGTTGAAATAAAAAAAGTGGGACTCTTAAGAACAAGGAATGTGCCATATCTGTGTTGCTGAGTCACATATTCCATGAAAGTTTGCAGGCAGCATGATGTTCACATTGGGGTCGCTATGGAGGTTACCATCAGACAAAGTGATTCTTTCGTATCTGAAGAGGACACAATCTTGCTCCCCTCCTTGACAAGTTACCATCTGTGGGAAAAAAGTTGATGATAAATTTTAAATTCAACAGTTCATTGATTAGTTTATGTCATTTTACACACAAACGTCATTAGACAAAATGAAAGAAACTAACTATTTGCTTCTAACCCAGGTATTAAAAGCATGAAAATATGAACACCAAATCTGTATACTACACTAAACATCACAATATTCTAAAACTAGTCTTCAGCTAAATAGTTTCTTGCCAGCTTTAGAGTTGGCAATTAATGAATATCAAGTAAAATATACTTCAACGTGGTTAATTAGGATATAGAACCAGGCAGTAAGGAAAGAACACATCACCGAATCCGTCCACAGTAGCGAGGACAACTTCTCAGCAGAAAGCTAAAGAATTTCTTGCCAGCTTTAGAGTTGGCAATTGAATTTGTGATGAATCCGACAACCCCAGAAAGAATTCCAGTGGTGGCTTTCTTGGACATCTGTGATCTTCTTAACCGTGCGTAGGTCCTAACAAATATTGAAGCCAGTATTCTACATTTCACTGACATAACAATTAGGACCACAATGGGAAACAAATGAATCAAGAATGCACAAAGAACTACTACTCATAGAAACCACACGTGATGTAAAAAATAAAAAATCAAACCTTTTAATCCTCTTCATTGTGAGCAGACTAATCTCAGAGTTTGAACCCGGTTCATCCTCTTCCTCAAACCCATTGCCCCAGTTCAACCTATCCACCGTCAAATCGCCACACCACATAATACCCTTAATCAACTTCCCCGACCCCGCGGCAATCACCTCGCAAAAGTCCCACCACTATAAGTCCTCAACATTCGGAGCCAAAGTAGTCCAATAAGCCGCCGAGTTTTTCTCCATCAACTCCTTATTATCTTCTGACTTCAACTCCTCTGGTGATACCTCTCTTGCCACCACCTCCCAGGTCTCCATATCCCTCACTTTCTCAACCGAAAAACAACTCTAAGTTTCCAGAACACTATCTAATTCTCTTAACAAATGCATAAGGCAAGAAAAATGAAAGAAGAAGAAGAAAGACTCAAGCCCAAGAAAACGACCCAAGAAAATGAACTCAAGAAGTCAAGAAACGAAAAACGAAAAGACACAATGTCGCCATGAATTCAAGAACAGGAAAGCGAGAGCTTTCTAGAGAAATGAATAAAAATAAAGTTACATGGCCAGAAGCCAGCAGACCAAGGATCCTAGAATCAAGAAAAAAAGAATAAGGAGGGTAAGGATGAGTGCTATGTAGGGAGTGTAAGTGAATTGGTAAGAGTTCGGTTCGTTCTTGCGAGGCCTCCTCCCTCCGGTGTCTCTTATCGGTTTGCAGCAAGCCATATCCTTTTTCTTTTTGATTGATCTCTGACTTAAAAAGTTCACCTCTTGCCTCTATATATAATGGCAACTAATCTGTATAACTGTAAACAGCATTGCTAGTCTTACAAAGAAGCCGCCTACAAAGGAGGCATACAAAGTTAACCTCCACCCTTCATTTTCATCATTTCTCTCTCTCTCTCTTTCTCTTTTTCCGTTTTTTCTTGTTTTTTCTTTCACTTTGTAAGCTTCTTTGTAGACTTCTTTGTAAGGATAGATTTATTGAACTGTAAAACTCCGTCCCAACATATATTACATATTGTGAATTTTTTTTTTTAAATTAATGGAAGGGAGTTTCTGTTAGTTTTTAGAAGTTTTATTGGGAGTGAAATTAAAAAGAAATGGAAGCGGCTGGGTTCGCACTAACGAAGGGGCAAAAATCTGGAGGTTTTTGGAAGAAAAAGCTGATGTGGCAGGAATTTAATGGGATTATGTATAATTTAGGGGCAAAACATAATTCTAAAAAGATTAAAAGTATAAAAAGAGGCAAAATTCGTTCAAATCAAGGAGAAGAAGAAGAAGCCGAGAGAGAACAAGAATGAAGGGAAAGAAAGAAAAGAGAGGAAGAAGGAGAAAGAAGAGAGAAGGGAGAAGAGAAGAAAAAAAGGGGAAGAGGAGAGAGGGTGTATTCGGCCGAGAGGTAGAGTGTGAGAAGAATGGAGAAAATGGAGTGAAATAGTATGGGGGAGGAGAAAAATCAGTAATCCAAGTTTGGGTATTTCATGCATGGAAGCTAAACAGTAGATCTACTCACTTTCGTCTTTAATCAAGGAAAAAGATTAACTTGTGTTTGTTCTTGATGCTAGGATCGGAAGCGAAGAGTGGGTGATAGTGCTAGGAGCTTCGCAAATCCTTTTGCCGATCGGGCCATTCAGGGTTATGAACAAACACGGTTCGCAAATGTTTGTTTGTAACTTTGAATTCAGGGTTTTCAATTTACAAACGATGGCGAAAAGGACCAGGACGAGATTGAGAGTTGGGGGTGTATTTGTGATTTTTACAAAGCATATTTGTCATTTTTTGTGAATAGTAGGGTTGACTTGTAATTTTTACAAAGCATATTTTGGCTGTCCTTTCTTCTTCCAAGTAAGTGAACTATTTAATTATATTATTATACATATGTATTTCTACATTTGTGTATATATATTGCATTTGGTCATCTCTAGTGTAAACAAAATTAAAGATTTTATATTATAATAACTTTTATTATAAAAATAATGTGAATAAAACTTGCTGTATTGATTAGGCCGAACGACTTGTGCATACCCAAGATTTACCGTAACGATAAGTTGGTACCCAAAAAGTTTTGAAACGACAAATAGGTACCTTCCGTCATATTCTGTTACTGATTTCTGTTTATTAATAGTGAAAAGACTAAAATGCCCTTCAAAGTTTCAATTTTAGTTTTTTATAAATTTAAAAATTTCTAAAAAACCCCCTAAGTTTTTTAATTTAATTAAACACCCCCATATATAAAAAGTTTGTTAAATAACAAAAACACCCCCAGTGCCAGATTCCGGCCACCATCGTCGGAATCTGGCCGGAAAACTACATTACGACACGGGTCTGTGTCGTAACGTGCCGATCTGGCCTTTTTCGGTCAGATCCGCCACGGATCTGGCCGAAAAAGGCAAGATCTGGTCGTCGAAGCAACAGCCAGATCTGGCCTTTTCCGGCCAGATCCGTGGCTGATCTGGCCGGAAAGGGCCAGATCTACTGCCAGATCTGGCCGTCGACGCGGCAGATGGAGTTTTGCGGCGTCGACGGCCAGATCTAGCCGTAGATCTGGCCTTTTCCGACCAGATCAGCCACGGATCTGGCCGAAAAAGGCCAGATCGATGCGTCACGACACAGATCCAACGGGTCTGTGTCGTAACGCAACTTTCCGACCAGATTTCGACGGTGGTGGCCAGAATCTGGCACTGCAGGTGGTGGGGGTGTTTTGATTATTTTACAAAATTTTTATATATTGAGGTATTTAGTTAAATTTGTAAACTTAGGAGGTTTTTTAGAAATTTATAAAAAACTAAAATTCAAACCTTTAAGGGTATTTACCATCTCAACAAATGTTGTGGCAATTGAGATTTTTTTGATGTCTGAAATGAGTGTCACATCATTTAAATTATTAAATTTATATAAATTATTTAAAGGACGAGTATGTAAAGAATTGAAAGAAGTTTACAAATTTTTATCTTTTCGACAACAGTAATTTTTCCCAGTAGAGAATTGAGATCTATGTACATATTCTATTTGAACTTGTAGACTTTTAGAAAACTTTTAATTCTGTAGCCGTGTCAAACTTCTACCCTAATTTAATATATTTATTTTTATATCATTGAAACTGATCATGGTTGCATAATACGTTCTCTCTTTATTTTCACTGTCAACTCTACGTGCTTAGTAAAAACATTATTGTTGTAGATTTTCACAAATGTACGAAATCGTAAAAATAATAAAGTGTATAAATATAGATATCGAATCCAAGAGAATTACTATTATCAATTACCAATTAAATTATCTTATTACTATTTGATCAATCCAAATTGTATCAAGGAAAACCTAAATTAAATAAAATTAATAATTGAAATTAAAAATAGAACAATTAAAATAATCCTTTGGGTAAAAATAAGATGACTAGTCATGGGGCATAGACTTCACACCAACTCTTACTCATATGTATCGATCACTTATGTTAATTTTATTAAGCTCTTCCTACATGTCAAACTCCCTAAATTTCTAATAAATTTCTGTCGAACAATTATCGAATTAACTCTTAATTACTAGTTCAAATTATCTCTAATCAGATTTAAGCAATTGAAGATCATTATGCTCTACGGAGTTTACCAAAACCTCACAAATCGCGATAACTTATCTCTAACGTTCGCTTAACCTATGGTTTTACTACTGTAGACCAACTAAATATCATCTCTCGATCTCAACCTAGTCCATTAGTTCATTCAATTCTTAGGCCCTTAAGAATCAAAAGCGTTAGGTATAATAGTAAAACTTAGGAAGAATTCTTAATAAAAATAAGCAAGCAAAAATCAATACATAATCAAGAGATTGGGCTATATCTTAGCCCTAGAGAATAAATTTAGTTCATAATAAATATGAAAGAAACAATCATCTTTATTAAAACAATCATCATGAGTTTATAAGAAAAGAACAAGAAAAACTTCTCTATGTTGTAAATCAAAGCTCCAAAACTTCTGTTACTTCTCTTCTCTGCAGATTTTTCTCCTCTTCTTCTCCCCAAGGAATCCCCTAAATAATGGTAAAAGACTTCTATTTATATCCCACAAGGGTTAGGGTTTTATTTTTCTTAATTCTATTTGGTTTTGGACTCTTAACCCTATTTTCCTACCTAAAAATGGATATCAAAATTGTTTAATCTAATTCTTGAGGATGTTGAGAAGGGGCACTCGCGTTCTGATCAATCGCCTAGACAAGCACTCAAGTCCTTCTTCAAGATCTTGAATGTTGTATTCCAATTCTTTAAGCTGGTTTAGAACATGAGAGATATCAGATTTGCTTGTCTTTTGACTAATGATGGTAGACAATGCAGCATCCACCTTTTCGAACTCATTTATGTCTGCTTCATCTTCCTCATATGCAATTCTTTTTGGTTGCATTAGCTTGGAAACTAATGACCAGCTGCTTAGCTTTGATGGAGTCCTTGGCCCTGAGATAAAGGACAACAAGGATTCGGTCACAGTGAAAGTGATTGCTTCAACCTCACTTAACATGCTGATTGTGGCCTTAGTCTCGTTTTTCTCATTGATTGCAGAGGCGCATTTGTTTTGCATGACCTTTAGATTCACCAAGGCCTTCTGGGTTGCCTTTTTCATTGCTTTCCTGGAGGTTTGTTGGTTTCAGCCGGAGAACATTAAGAGAGAGAGAGAGAGAAGCAAAATAGAGCACCCCAAATGTTTGCAAAAAGGTTATGAACTTTTTATTAAAAAAGACCATATATAACTCATATCCACTCTCTGCTAATTACACCAACTACAGCAGAAGTTACAACTTTCAAATTCAAATTTCAACACAACATTACAGTAAAATTACTTCTAATGAACTTACTTAAATACCCTTTAAACAACAAGATAACCAATTACACAAAAACTCTCCGATGCACGATAAGTCATTGCTGCATGAAACATTCTACATTTTCCAAAAACACAATCCAGCAGACTTGAGCATTTGATGCATTTCCAGCAAAGCATCACGGCATCAACACTCCCCCTTGATGCATTTGCTGGAAACACCAAGTTTGAGTCTAAGTTCCTCAAACTTGGCTTTAGGCAAACTCTTAGTCATGATATCTGCAATCTGATCCACACCTCGGCAGTGCACAAAGTCACTTCCCCATCATTTTCAGCCTCCTTAACTGCATGAAATTTAATCTTAATATGTTTGGTCCTGCCGTGGAGAACTGGATTCTTTGCCATTGCCACTGCTGATTGATTATCACACAATATTGGTGTTGGCCTAACTTGTTCCTGCTTCAAATTAGACAGGATTTTTCTGAACCAAGCAGCTTGGTTCACTACTGTTGTGACAAAAATGTACTCTACCTTTGCAGTGGACTGAGCCACCGAGTCTTGCTTCTTTGACAACCAACCAATAGCACCTTCATTGATGTAAAACACATACCCATAGGTACTTTTCATGCCATCTAAGGAACCTCCCCAGTCACTGTCTGTGTATCCCTGCAGAACCAATTTTTCTGCTCTCTTAAACCAAATGCCCAGGTTTGAAGTTCCTTTCACATACCTTAACACCCTCACCCTCTTTGCCTCCCTATAGTGAGATTCACTTGGACAACTCATAAATCTAGAGAGATAACTTGCTGCAAACATCAGGTTTGGACGTGTGGCTGTTAAGTACAACAAGCATCCTACTAGACCTCTAAACGTGCTCTCATCCATTCTTTTCTCACCATCATTTTTGCTCAGCTTTAGGTTAGAGACTAAGGGTGTATCTACAAGTTTGCAATTCTCCATCCCAAACTTTATGAGGATTTCATTTGCATAGTTTTCCTGATACACAAATATTCCAACTTTGGACTGAAAAATCTGCATACCAAGAAAATATGACATCTCCTCTAAATCTGTCATCTCAAATTCAGATTGCATGGATTGCTTGAACATCTTCAACTGGTTTGGATTGCTCCCTGTCATCAGCAGGTCATCCACATACAATGACACAACAATTAAATCACCTTCAGCTTTTTTAACATAAAGGGTATGTTCGTTTGGACTTCTTACATAGCCTAGGCTGTTAAGGTAATTGTTTATGCGGTTGTACCAGCCCTAGGTGCCTGTTTTAGACCATACAATGCCTTCTCTAGCATGTACACCTTGCTTTCTTCACCCTTCACTTGGTAACCTTCGGGTTGGTCTACAAAAATCTTCTCTTCCAGACAGCCATTTAGGAAGGCAGATTTGACATCAAGTTGGAAAATTTTCCAACTAAATTGGGCTACCATGGCTATGATCATCCTTATAGTGTTATATCTTGCTACCAGAGCAAATGTATTAGTGTAATCCACCCCTTACTGTTGTGCAAATCCTTTTGCCGTGAGCCTAGCCTTGTGTTTGTGGATTATACCATCCGGATTGAGCTTTAATTTATAAATCCATTTTACCTGAATTATTCTTCTGTTTTCAGGTCTTTCAACTAACCTCCATGTGTTGTTTTTCTCAATCATGGAAATCTCCTCCTGCATAGCATTCTTCCAAGCATCTGATCCAATAGCTTCAGCATATGTTTTAGGTTCTAAAACAGCCACATTGCACCTTGCATAAACATCAGCCAAGGTCCGGGTTCCACGAACTGCTGGTTCTTCATCTATTGGTACTTCATCTTCTTTAGTTTCAAGTTCATCCAGAGTAGCTCCAGTTGGTTGTTGTGTGTTACAGTCAGCAACAATCTTCTCACTCTCCCAACACCAAACTGCAGTCTCATCAATTCTCACATCCTTAGTCATCACAACTCTTTTTGTCTCCGGAATGTACACTCTGAATCCTTTTGATTGGTTGCTATAACCAATGAAAATACCCACTTCAGCTTTGTTATCCAACTTAGTCCTCTTCACTGCTGGAACCATAACATAGCACACACTTTCAAACACTCTTAAATATCCAATTGTAGGTTTAGTTCCTATCCATGCCTCAATTGGTGTTTGCCCTTTGACTGCTTTGGTTGGCAGCGTATTTAGGAGATAAACTCCCGTATTTACTGCTTCAACCCAAAATTTCTTAGGGAGATGTTTTTCTGCCAACATGCATCTAGCCATCTCTATGATGATCATATTTCTTCTTTCACTTACTCCATTTTGCTGTGGAGTGTATGGAATAGTGAATTGATGCCTAATACTAGCTTCTAAACCGAGAGAACTGAATTCCCTTGAAGTGTACTCTGTTCCGTTGTCACTTCTCAATGATTTGATCTTTGTTCCAGCTTCATTTTCTACTAACAGTCTGAATTTTCTAAACACTGCAGGAACCTCACTTTTCTGCTGTAAGAAATACACCCATGTCATCCGTGTATAATCATCTGTAAAGAGTATGAAATACCTGCTTCCACTTAAGGATTCTATTTGCATGGGACCACAAACATCTGAATGAATCAGTTGAAGCTTCATTGTTGCTCTCCAAGTCTGATCCATAGGAAACGCAGGTCTGCTCAATTTTCCAATTTGGCATGCACTACATAATGTGCTTTTCTCCTCAATTTCTGGTAGGTCACTCACCATGTTTGCATTCTTCAACTCTTTGAGGCCATTATAGTGGTAATGTCCAAGCCATTTGTGCTAAGTTTTTGACTCTTCCTATCTAGTTAACAGGGCAGAATCATTGGTGGTTTTCCACTCAACCGAGAAGCTTTTCCCTAGCATCTTTACCCTCATCAATTCGGCTTCTTTCGGATCTAATATGGTACATGCTTGGTTTTCAAAATGTAAGGAATAACCTCTCTCTAACATTTGCCCCACACTCAATAGATTTTGGCTAATTATAAGAACATACAACACATGAGAGATTATTTTTGTACCTGACCAAGTTCGGACAGCAACATCCCCTATGCCTTTGACCTCCATGAATTCACCATTCCTAATCTTGACTTTGGAGCTATACGATCTGTCCAAGCTAACAAAATTTTGCAAGTCTGCAGCCATGTGATTGGTGCAGCCACTATCAATTAACCAAGCATCATTGCTGGATTGTGCAATGTAACAGGAGGCCACAAAGAGCTGTTTTGTCTCTTGACATTGTTGCTGATCCTCCCCAACTTTTGCTTGTTGTATTGGCTGGTTTACTTTGTTCTTACACATTCTTTCAATATGCCCGAATTGCTTACAACTCCTGCACTATATACCATCCGGATGCCCCTTCTTTTTATAGTGAGTGCAGGTTGGAAATTCTTTTGCTCTAGTAGGTCTCTCCCACTATTATTACTCCTCTCTTTCCCTTTTCTATCTCCAACATACTTTCTTGTTTGTGTCTGTGTAGGTTTGCCTTTGAAGCTTGCAACCAATGCACCCTCACTAGTATCTTCTTGCCTCAAGAGCCTTCTTTGCTCTTGAGCTTAGAGGGCATGGACAAGCTCAGTCAATGTGATCTGAGTCATGTTTTTACAGTCCTCTAAAGAAGAGATTTTGGACTCAAATCTCTCCGGAAGACTCACCAAAACCTTTTCCACAACCCTACGATCAGTCAACTCCACTCCCATAAGCCTGAATTTGTTGACAACATTCATTAGTCTATCAACATAATCCTTTACTTTTTCAGTTTCCTGCATTCTTTGCATCTCAAATTCCTTCCTTAGATTAAGAACTTGCATATTCTTCGTTGTAGTGCTCCCTATGTACTCCTCTCTCAATATATCCCATGCTTCTTTGGGGATTTCGTATGCCATGATTCTTGTAAAAACAAGATCAGTCACAACAGCATGTATGTGAGAAAGAGCTCTCGAAGTTTTGGCTGTTTCTTCCTCATGTAGCCTCATTTGGTTCAACATGGGATTCTGTCCAAGAGGTGGTGGCTGTCGGTTTTCTTCCACATACTGCCACAATCCCTGTCCACGAAGAAAGGCTTTCATCTTTACTGCCCAGATGTGGTAATGTTCTCCATTGAATACCGGTGGAGCCATCAAGGCAGATTGCATTGCCACGCCCCTGTTTTTCGTGTCTGTCACTAGAAGAAGGAAGAACAACTGTAGTTCTATCGTTTTGAGATGAAGAGTATTTTGGAGGTGTGATCGAAGGTTTACAATGCTAAGTTTTTGGTTTTTGTGGCGGCTATGATACCATTTGTTGGTTTCAGCCGGAGAACATTAAAAGAGAGAGAGAGAGAGAGAGCACCCCAAATGTTTGCAAAAAGGTTATGAACTTTTAATTAAAAAAGACCATATATAACTTATATCCACTCTCTGCTAATTACACCAACTACAGCAGAAGTTACAGCTTTCAAATTCAAATTTCAACGCAACATTACAGTAAAATTACTTCTAATGAACTTACTTAAACACCCTTTAAACAACAAGATAACCAATTATACAAAAACTCTCCCATGCACGATAAGTCATTGCTGCATGAAACATTCTGCATTTTCCAAAAACACAATCTAGCAGACTTGAGCATTTGATGCATTTCCAGCAAAGCATCACTGCATCAACAAGGTTAAATACTTATTAACCTCACTTTTAAGTTCCATATCATCAGCCCTTCTTCTGCGCAAAATCGATTTTTTACACATTCCTTTGTTTGCAACAAGGAATCTTTAGCAACGCTACAAAGATCCAAGAGTCTCAGAGATCCATTCAACAGCTCATCAACCCATTTCTTTTGCTCATCTTGGGCTAAAGCTTGTTGAATCAGGGACAACTGAAGCAACTTATCGACACAATCATGCAAATCTTGAAGGCCATTTATCTGATGGCTTATTTATGATGATGACGTAGAGGTCGCTTCAGAAGCCCTTACTCTGCTCAAATACTGATCAACTTCTGAAGTGAGTGGGTGCGGTCTAGATGGAAAACTGTGTTCAATTTGCCTTCATTCTGCTGCCATATGCCTAATATATACTAGGAGATGGGGGAGACAAGAGGAATCTTTTCCTAATCACAATGTCAATTGTCAACATGATTTCGATTTGGATATAAAACCATTATATCAGCTACATATATGCAATGTCTCCTCCCACCCAACTTCCCATTTTATTTTTTAGCTTCAAAATCATACTTGTATCTTCACATGATCCATCTGTTGTTTCTTGGAAGAGAAGTCCAAATGTAAAAGGATGAATATTTGCAATGAAGGAGACGACAAAAAAAATGGTCTTTTTGGTCTCTATATTTCATTCATAAAACAGAGTAATTTATACAGACTTTTAACACTGTGTTACCTACTGCAATATAATAAGCTTATTGCAAATCAACTTTAGCAACAAACATGCACCTAACCAAGTCTAAGTCTCAACTAAACAAGACACAAAATCTTCATTTAAATGGCTAAATATCTGCTCTACAACCACTGCAAACTTAACAAAATAAACATATGCTGTAACTTTGGCTCCAAAACATATTTGAATATCCATCCGAAGGTTGTCCCATTTCCAGCAGATTATCACCTACATCATCACCATCAAATATGTGAACACGAATGGCGTTGACTCTTATCTCCTCAAAAGAGCTATCCAGTTTGGCTTGCCCCCTGAAAGAAGTACCACGGCTGTGATACTCGTGTGGGATTNCTCCGTCGATCTCGTCGTCATACTACCCGTCAGCCCCCCACATGCTACTTGCTTTATCCGGGAACTTGAGGCTAGAGTTGGATGTTTTGATTGCTTCCTCACCATCTTTACTGACTGCACATATCAAAGTTCTCCTGTTTTATTAAATAAAAACAGGAGAACTTACATGGACGTGCAATGGGACCTGAGTGTAGTTCTTGGCAGTTCATGAGGAATGGACGCCCGTCCACACTTAAGGGACGGGCGTCCATTCATTATGGACGGCCGTCCATACTTAAGGGACGGGCGTCCATTCATTATGGACGGCCGTCCCTAATTTTTTTAATATTTTTTATTTCATTTACCAATGGACGGGCGTCCTTTAAATGAGGACGCCCGTCCGTGGTAAACGGACTCCCATCCATATAATATGGACGGAAGTCCATGTTAATGAACGGCCAAACACGTTGAATGGTCTGAGTCAGTAAACACGTAAGCTGGTACAAAATTTCGGTGTAAAAACACCGGTGTCTGTAGCATTGTTGTAGAGACAAGTAAAGAGAGGAGAAAATTGAGGTTAGATTGATAGGTGCTATTTCTGTTAAAAGTTGTTGTGTTTGTGCAAGAATGGGAAAGATATTTTGGATCAACTGCACTTGTTAAACCGATAACAAGATAGAGAACAAGAAAGAACATGAAGAATTTCCAGGAGGGCATTTTACTTCTCAGCTCTTAGGCTCTTTCTCTTAGCTTCTGTTTGAGGACAACCTCGTACAGTATTAGTATCTCTACCTAATTAAAAGAACACAGTCAAATCTGCGAAAAATTAAAGCTTGGGAATGAGAGGTCGCGTAACTGATGTTGACTTGAGTGGATATAAAATGCCAGTTTTTATTCACGGCGGCCCATCCCACTTATCACATTTAACAATAGAAAATTAATTGGTTTGACCATGTAACAGAACAGAGAGAAAAGAATTTTCTGAAGAAAGTTTTCTTCAATTCAAGCATCATTTCAGTCCCACTCTCATTTGCAATCGTTGACTCCTTTTATACCTAAACTAAGCTTTAACTATACCATGGTATTACTTTAACTTTACCACAGTTAATCACAACTATACTCTAACTACTGACAACTCTGAGCTGTACTCCAATAGAATCCATTGCCGGAGTTGGCGTTGGAGGGTAGAGAGGAGAAGATTGAGGTTAGACTGGTAGGTGCTTTTTATGGAGAATGAGCAGATGTGAGAAACGTATGTTGGATCAGCTGCACTGCTGAATCTGAGCAAAAAGGTTAATAAGGAGAGAAACCCAAAGATCATGAAGTACAATAAATTAACTATTTGATACTCTTTGCTCAGAAAACTCTGTTTTATACAGCGCATACCATCAAGGCTGGCGATACAACATAGTGAAAATTATATCATACACAAGAAAATATTGAGCATACATCTGCCTGAATAAAGTTGGCCAATATAGAAACAAGCATTTTTGTCACTATTGGTTGTACAAGTGAATTGAAGTCTAAAACACCCTATTATCGAGGATATACTTCAGTAATTGATGCATCATCAACAGACCGTGGCGTCAACTTGCTTTTAGATTGATCAAAGTCAAACTCCTTTGTTGCCATGCTAGCCTCCATTCTACTACCAACAAAAAAGGCTGGTTTTTCAGGAACTGGAAGAGTAATAGAGTGACTATTAAGCATGATAACTATTGCTGCCATTGTGGGTCTGTCAGCTGGATCTTCCTGGACACATAACAACCCCATATGTATGCATCTAATCACTTCGTTTCTCGAGCAAGAATCTGTCAAGGTTGAATCCAACAATTGCAACGGTGTCCCATCCCTCCAATGTTTCCAAGCCTGAAATAATAAATTAGTTGCGATAAATGAGCTTCAGCTCTAACTCTTTTATTTCTCCACTCTCTATTTGCATGTAAAGATACTAACTCTAACAAAGGGGAAATACAATATAGAATTTGCTCACATAGCTCAAGAGATACTCAGCACCATCTGTTTGATAGAAGTTGCTGTTCTTCTTGCCAGTAATGATCTCAAGTACTAGGACACCGAAACTATACACATCGGATTTCACTGAGAATTGCCCATGCATAGCATATTCTGGAGACATGTAACCACTATGCAACATAGATTATGTTAATATTAAAGACAACCAGGAACCTTTGAAAATTAATCAAAAAAATTTACACATCAATTTATTTAAGGCTAACCTACAGGTTCTCCAGATGTTATTCCTAGTAAGGGTGTTCAAAAGAACCGGTTGGAACTGGAACCGGCGGGTACCCGGGGTTTGGTTCCGGTTTCTACCTAGAACTGACAGTCAACGGGTAGGTTCTGGTTCCAAATTTTTGGAACCAAAACCGGGAACCGAGACTAATATTATAAAATAAAATTAAAGAGTAGGGGGGTTAATGAAAACAGTTGTAGAAAAAGTAATGTGAATACATTTATAATTATATTTCATAACATTTAAAGTAAGTTGGTTTGACTTTTGAGAATCTACCTTTGCAAAGTAATGGAGTTTGTAATTTTGAATTTATAATTTTATTTTTGTTAACAAGCGCCAGGTGGGGGTGCATTTGTAAGTTTTTAAGGGTTTTTTTGCCATTTAAAAACTTTTGGGGGGTCATTGTAATTTTATAGGGTACCTAGAACCGGAACAGGAACTGTTCTGGTTACCTAGGAACCGGAACCATCTGGTTCAAAATTTCAAGGAACCGTTGGTTCCGGTTCCTTCAAAAAATGCAGGGTACCCGGAACCGAACACCCCTAATTCCTAGGGCTATTTGATATACCAAATGATAGGAGTGTTCAGTTCCGGGTACCCTGCATTTTTTGAAGGAACCAGAACCGAAACCGATGGTTCCTTGAAATTTGGAACCGAAACCAGAACCGATGGTTCCAGTTCCTAGGTACCCAGAACCGGAACCTGTAACAACGGTTCCGGTTCTGGTTCTGGGTACCCTATAAAATTACAATGACCCACCAAAAGTTTTTAAAATGGTAAAAAACCCTTAAAAACTTACAAATACACCCCCACCCACCTGGAACTTGTTAACAAAAATAAAATTACAAATTATAAATTCAAAATTACAAACTCCATTACTTTGTAAAGATAGATTCTCAAAAGTCAAACCAACTTACTTTAAATATTATGAAATATAAATATAAATGTATTCACATTACTTTTTCTACAAAAGTTTTTATTAACCCCCTACTCTTTAATTTTATTTTATATTAGTCTCGGTACCCGGTTTCGGTTCCTAACTATAAGAACCGAAACCGAAACCGAAACCGCACAGTAACAGTTCCAAAAATTTGGAACCGGAACCTACCCCTTGACTGCTGGTTCTAGGTAGGAATCGGAACCAAACCCCGGGTACTCGCCAGTTCTAGTTCCAATCGATTCTTTTGAACACCCCTACCAAATGAAAAATTCATTTGTTGACATAAGAAAGCTCAAAGACGCATTGTAACTTTGTGTTGTGAATTACAAGTAGAAATTTGTAAATCATCATTAGACATTTTTTATCTTTCGCGATGATTCAAGACTTAGGATTATATAATTAATTAATGAATTCATTTATCTACTTTCCTCAAAGCAAGTAGTAGTCAAAACTTACTATGTTCCAACAATTATGTTTGTATTCGCTTGAGTTTGATCAACTCCAACTATCCTTGCCATGCCAAAATCAGAAATTTTTGGGTTTATATCTCCATCTAACAATACATTACTAGCTTTAAGGTCACGATGTATAATTCTCAATCGAGAATCCTCATGAAGATAAAGCATTCCTCGAGCAATGCCTCCAATTATCTTGTAACGTCTTGACCAATCTAATTCTGCTCGTCTTTCAGGGTCTGCGAATGTCAAAATCAAAATCTCAAATTAAACTATTTAGGAGTTAAATTCAAATCCATAATGAAGCAACTCTGTCCATCTACAAAGGATGAATAAAATAATCCATTTGGGTTAATGCAAAACAAGGATATTGGACTCATGAATCATTGAAATTCATGGAGACAGTTCACACCATATAGAAAATAGTCGAGGCTTTTGTTCATCACAAATTCATAGACAAGAATCTTTTCTTCTCCCTCCAAGCAAAATCCCAGTAGTCTAACCAAATTTCTATGTTGAAGCTTGGCTACCAATACAACCTCATTCTTAAATTCTTTTGCACCTTGCCCAGAGCTGCTTGATAGCCTTTTTACTGCTATTGCTTTTCCATTAGGAAGTATGCCCTGAGAATTTTCATTAACAAAACGTTAGATAATCTGTTGAACCGACTTTGTCTAAATAAATACAACAGGAATCAATGCTATTCGTACTTTGTAAACTTCACCAAATCCACCTGCGCCCAACTTGTTATCAGTTGAGAATTTTTCGGTGGCTGCTTCAATTGTCCTCAGATCAAATAGCAAGGACTCTACAGTTGTACTGACATCATATCCAGCTACACAGGCACAGCCAGACATTGAATAATTTAATCATCCCAAAAAAAAAAATGACAATTGGTTTTACAATTATTGTAAAACCAAGATTGCAACAATAACATTTCTAGAGCACAGACAAATGGGGAAGTAAAAGATTGTTTGGATTGAAAGTAAAAGATAATATACTTACCATTATCTGCCGCTGGAGGACTATTCTTCTTTCTTGCTCTCCTAATTAGGAAGCAATAGCCGGCTATGAAAAGTACTACAGCTACAACAATCGGAGCAATGATGGCAATGATTATTGAAGATGAAATTCCGCTTTTTCCTGCAAGAACGGTAACATTTTTATTTTGTACACCAGTGTTCAGATTTACTCGGTTCTTCTAAAGAGCTCCAATTTTTATAGTAAACTCAAAAATAGATATGAAAAGAAATCAAAGTGGGTTAGTTCAACTTTACCTTTAGGCCTTGCTACAGAAACAGGAGTTGGAGAAACAGGAGGTGGAGAATAGAGCACAGGCGTTGGCGGCGGTGTGGCAGTAACGTTTTCATTATAAAACCGGTAAAATTCAAACTGGTTAAAACAACTTGCAACCAAAACTCTTCCTCCTTCTTTGGTTGTCGGCATTCTAACAAAAGACTGTTCAAGACAACTGTTACAGTCAAAACTTGACAGGTCTGGTGCGCACTGTACAAGACAGTACAGTGTGTGACTGGTTGTAAAGATTGCCTTTTTTGTCGAAAATTTTTTAGGGGAAACAGCGGCCTCATTTGCTGCTTCCTTCATTGTGGTCCTTACTAGCTGGTCAAACCGATCTTTATCTGTAACATTATTAGGGTTGGAAATAATAATACCGGGATCACCGTCCACGGCAGAAAAGATAGACTTGTCTGAGTAGCGTATAATGCACTCACCATACCACTTTATACCTTCTTTTTCAACAGGACAACTTTGAAGAATTTGTGAGGTAGATAAATTGACACAGTTTTGACAGGTGATGGGAGTGATATCACCTCGGCAAAGAAAGAGAGCGTAGACCTTGTCAGGGTCTTGGCCTACGGTGGTGTTGTAGAAACCGGTGGAGAAACCCTTGCTGCGGGTGGCGTTAGAGACAAGTGAAGAGAGGAGAAAATTGACGTTAGATTGATAGGTGCTATTACTGTTTGGGCAACCATGATCAGTTGCACTTGTTAAACCGATAACAAGACTTACAAGATAGTGAACAAGAAAGAACATGACAAATTTCCAGGAAGTCATTTTCATTCTCAGCTCTCTTAGGCTCTTCCTCTTATCTTCTGTTTGTGAGGATATCCTTGTACAGTATTAATATCACTACCAAATTAAAAGAACACAGAGTCAAAATCTGTGGAAAATTCAACCTTGGGAATGAGAACACGCAAGTGATGGTGAGTTAGTGGATGTAAATTGTAAAATGCCTCCAGTTTTATTCAAGGCGACCCATCCCACTTATCACATTTTACAATGGGAAATTATTTCGTTTGACCAAATTAAATCAGGAGTTAGAATAAAATTTCATGCGCAAATTGCGATAGAGTCATCAAAGACGCCGTCTATCGGAGACGCACCTAGTGAATAGTGACAAAAACGAAGACTTCATATATAAAGTCACTACAAGAAAAATGTCTTTGGACATATAGCAAAATTAGACGCAGAAAGTCAAATTTAGACACTATATTTCGCATCTAAATTTCATAGTCACCACATAGTTGCAGAATCATTGCCGTAGATTATATGCGCGTCTAAATTTTTGGTTAGACGTAAAAAGTTTTTTTTTTATCGACTAGCAAATTAGTCGCTAATTGATGGTTAAAATAGTCCTCCCACTTAAATGCTAATTTGTTTCAAGGTTAATTTGTAAAATGGTATTGTGACTAATCAATTAGTTTCAAAATGTACCTTTTACTGTCTAATCATTTGTCGCGAATGCCAGAAAATAGATGCTAAAGGTGTAAAAGTAATTTCGTAAAAGGTTTTCGCAACTATTTTATTAGTCGACAAATGTATCTTTTGGTGACTAAAATATGGTGGTTAATTGTAAACTTTTAGACGCTGATGTTGGAATCCAAAAGGTTTTCGCAACTATTTATTAGTCAATGAATAGCTTTTGATACCAAAATTTGGTGGTTAATTGTAATACTTTTAGACGCTGAATGTGGACTCAAAAGGTTTTCCGCGACTTTTATTAGTGCCGAATGTATCTTTTGGTGAACAAAATTTAGTGGTTAATTATAGTCATTTTAACGCTGAATGTGAAATCTAAAAGGTTTCGTGACTATTTTATTAGTGGCCGAATGTATGTTTTGATGACTAAAATTTAGTGGTAATTATAGTCATTTTAGACGCTGAATGTGGAATCCAAAAGGTTTTCACAACTATTTTATTGTAGATGAATGTATCTTTTGGTGACCAAAATTTAGTGGTTAATTCAAATCATTTTAGACTCTGTGTGAAATCCAAAGGTTTTCATGACTATTTTTAGTGGACGAATGTATCTTTTGGTGACCAAAATTTGATGGTTAATTCTAGTCACTTTGAACGCTGAATGTGGAAGCAATTATGCTAAATTACTTTTTGCTACTAAAACATTAGTTGCAGAATGTGTTTTGTTTTTTAGAGCATTTCGTATTGACCTTCAACGGAATGCAATTATGCTAAATTACTTTACTTTTTACACTAAAAAATTAGTTGTAGAATGTTTTTTTTTTTTTCATAGCATTTCGTATTGACCTAGTTTATACATTCAACATCAACAAAATAATTGACACAATATAAAAATATAATCACTAACATCAAATATCATATTTTCATACATATATATATATATATAGTCCATACATGGATTTTTATGCATGATACAATAAATCTAAAATGCACTATCACATGTGCAAAACCAAAAAAAAAAGCATGCACCCACATTTTCCCCACTAGCTATCTATATGTGCATAACTAACAAAAAATATCCTCCCCGTGTATACCATCGAACAGATAAATGCAAACAATCCTAAAAAGATGATTCTACTCCCATGTCAAAATATCTACTGTCCATACGACAAAAAACTAACCATCAATACTGTTAGATTCAAGTGTCACCAGTTGCGGTTTTTGAATAGCTGTAGCTAATGAGGACAAGTCTTCATCAGTTGGAGATGGCAATGGCTATCGAGTTGGAGCTTATCAGATTGTTGTAGTTCAAGGGCTATAGTTAGCTGCTTCATCATGTCCAACAAGACAAATTGCTGATGTTCAAGTTTATTTTCTCTTTTGTTGATCAAATAAGATGAGCTGCGCCTCCAACTGTTTAATCTTATTTTCTTGTTGTTGCACAATGCACCTTAACTCTGCTTCTGCTGCAGTGGAATGATGCTCAATCTGTGAAAATGCAAAATTTGGTTAAATCCGGAAGCTTTACCCATTACTTCCTCACATATTTCAGCTTCTGTTTTTTCACTTTCCCCTGCTTGTGTTTCATCTTGCAGCTCTATCTTTTTTCCTACCATCAATTCAATGCATAATCAATAAGTCAACCAAGAAATAATAGCAACATAAAGAATACTGCAGCACCAAACAAAAAAAATTGATGAAGTAGAGAGCAAGTATCTCAAACTTATCAATCTAAACTTCAATTCCCTAGTTTTAATTTTTAAAGTTAAATATTTACTAATCAATTAACACATGCTAACATAAATAAAATCAATCCATGAAATAAAAATGCTCTTAAAGGCTCCTAAAATTCACTTTTTGTATAGCATGTCCCTAGGATGGATGACACGATGCAAAAATGCTTAGAAGAAAGTTTGAAATATCTACTAATTAAACCATGAAACAGGTTTTTCCTACTAGAAGAAACTCCAACTTTCTGATTAAAAAATACAAACTGTAAGTTCAATCAAGAGAAATAGTATAACACAAGTTAAATTTCAGCCTTATCCTGTAATGTTTGTAACATATCAAAGCAAACCAGGCATAATATAAAGTTTGGTAATTACACTCAGAAAACTAAATGTCAATATCAAACAAGTGCACAAGCACCAATATAATTACAGGTCAAAGACGACAGAGAAATGCAATGAGACTCAATTAAACAATAAAAGCATGGCAATATGGACAAGTTACGGAAAAAAAAAAAGTCATTTATACCCAATTAAATGGTAAGACATTTCATTGAATTTTTTATTTAAAGACACTAAGACCATGACTAGTCAACTAATATTTAAAGACCATGATCAACTACATACAGCTCTCTTGCTTGTTCATTAATCCACCCTTTCTCGGCGCTCCAATGACTGTCATGAAATAATTGTATAAACCGATAATTCCTCAAGTTGGTGCACCTTAACAATCATATCGTCATTGACCATAAATTGAAATAAAATTAGTAAACAGGAAATCAAAGTGGTATATTTGCATAGGTGAATAATATTAATATCTTTTCCTTTTTGTGCTGGTATAGTTCTTGGAACCACGCGGTGGTTACACCTCATCTTTTATCGTCTCAAATAAGTTTTGACTATGTCTAACACCACAAAATTTAATATTAAATACAATACATAAATAATATATTAAAAGCCATGTTGACCTTACATAAAACTTTTCACTAGAAAAAGGTCACAAAATATATCCAATCATCAGGATTTAATTTCTTCAGGTTTATTCGTGATGCTTCCTCCTTAGTAGCATATGCTTGAATTTCTTGTGTAGGGCACTCCAGAAGCTGTTGAATCTCTTCAACAATTTGTGCTTCAGCCATTTCATACATGGGCTTCGTGACATCATGTCAAACTTGGTCTAAATTCTCAATAATGTACATGCATTAAACTTAATGGGTATTAATATTATTTCATAAGGAAGTATGACAATATGGAATATGATACTAAACTACATTACCATGATACGAGCAATCATTTGTTTTCTACATCGTAGGGAACTTTCTTCCAAGTAAGCACTCTAACGGGCATAGTTCCTCGCAACTATTCCACCTCAGTACTCAACTTTGATGCATTTACTCCAGTAGGTACTCTCATCTTATTTTTGAAAGTCTACATGCAACTTCGATTGCACTGTTTGTAGAGTCTTTTACATCCAACTCCTCTAGTCTTCCCTCTCACGTTCTTTGCCACATATTGGCTACAAAATCAAAATAATGCATCATAGTAAATATATGTTATCACAAGGACGGTTTACATGTGGTAAGTAAAATGGATTCTTAAATTTTAACAACATGTAGACAATCTCTAAATCCAAGTATATTTCAGTATGCTTAATAACCAATAGCATAACTTTACCAGTTTTTGCAGCAATTTCAGGAGTGTCGGCACAGGACTATGATTCAGTCAAACAACATTGCACGTCTAGCTAGGGTCCTTCTTGTACTAGGAGCCATCTTCGGAATCTGCAAACATCAACATAAGAAAAACATACCAGGTAAGATAAGTCACTTTATACAATTAATCTCACGAACTTATTAGATCATTAACTATATTTACACATACCAAAATAGTAAAGAGTACATTATATATACAAGCATACCATCAGAAGTTGTTATCAGAATCACTCATTAAATCATTTTCATTATCAGTACAATAATCAATCAACATATCATCTTCTTCTTCAACATCAACATTGACATCATCTCCTACTACTTCAGCTCCACACGTGTAATTGTTGCATCAACCAAGTTAATCAACATCATTCTGATGAAATGTCCCCTGTCAAACCATCTTCTTGACAGGAACAATATCCTCCTCTCCATTTGTGTTTCCATCTCTTGTACATCCCATAGGTTTCCATGTTGAGCTTTTCGAACCACTTTCCAATTAGTCCCAAGTTTGTAATCATCAACATAGAATACTTGTTGAGCTTGAATGGCAAGTTATAAAGATCATTTTCATACCACATTTGCCAACATTAATACAAGTGATGATAATCTTTTTGTTCCTCTTCTTTTTGCGTCAGTGTCAAACCCAGTTACACTTGAATAATAACCCAAAACCCATTAACATAATTTAGCTCTAACCACCACTTAATTCACCATAAAAACAATGGATCACCATCTGCCCCTGCACCATCACTCCACAGTTTGTGTAACTCGACATGTGATTGATCACTGTTATGAAAATGCACTCCATTGACAATACAATGTTAAAAAATGAACACAAAAAATCAGGACCACAAGATAAGAAGTACAGTTCCTTAGTTGTATCATTGCACCTGTCACATGCAAGGTGTTCATCTACACAAAATCACATTTCAAATCATGAATTACCTAAAACATATTAAACCTTGTTTGTATGTTTATAAATGATTAAGTATACTTACATGATCTACAACCATTTGGAAATAACGTTCTTGGTTTTGAATATTTTTCACAATTAGGGCCTCCAACTCTTTTAAGTGTTCTCTATTTTACATAAGAAAAGAGACAATTTGGTTATAGTTGAACTTTATACAATTTAAAACATTTGTTTCTCAAAAGGTTTCAAACTAAACTTAAAAAGGGACTCACTCTAGAAAATATTGCAGTTCTTCACATTGTTCAAGACGTACCAAGAGCCTTTTGCAATTCATTTGGTGGAAGTTCGATTAACTTCCTTGAACCCCATGGACGAGCTTTTGACAAAAACTGATAATCTCCTTCTGGGTGTCCATGCAAACTGTCATCATTTCTCTCTACTCGATTAAATCTAGTTTCAATTCCCGTAGATAATTGAACAAATGTTAATGCTTATCACCATATAACCCTCGCAATAGAGCCCTCTGTCTAGCTTTGTTTCTAACATATTTTTTCAATTTCCAAAAACCTTTCAATTGGTACATCACCGATATCGACTGGACCACCCAATTTAGCTCCAGTGGAAGTTGTATACCAAATGAACCATAATATCAAAAAATGCAGGAGGAAAAACCTTTCAAGCTTACAAGAATTAGGACTATATCTTGTTCCAATCATTTAGATCATTTACAGACAATCCTAGCACATATTTGTTGGAAGAAGTAGGACACTCACAAGTGCAGTAAACTCTTGACGCAAAAATGGACGTATTCCTACGGGCAACAGTTTGTTGTAGCAAGGACATGACAATCATGACTCTTTAACCCATGAACCTTGCCGTCTTTCACATTGACACATCGGGAGATATTACTTGCATACCCATCTGGAAACTTCACTGATTTCAGGAATTGGCAAAATTGTCTTCTCTTATCTAATGTAAGAGTATAACATGCTTGTGGTTTCAAATATCTATCACCATGAGGTTGCAAATGTAACTCTTTGCGTATGTTCATATCAACCAAATCCAGTCGAGCTTTATCAGTATCTTTTGATTTCCCTTCGATGTTCAATAATGTGCCAATGATGTTGTCACATATGTTCTTTTCAATGTGCATCACATCAGGGTTATGTCTGATTTTAAGTTTACACCAGTATTCCAACTCAAAGAATATACTTTTCTTTGTCTAATTAGATGCACCAGGACTATGTTTCATTTTTCTACCTCTATCAACTGATAATATATTTTTCTCGAAATGCATATCGTTCACATGAGATTGTTGTTCATGAATTTCATCCCCTGAATATAGTTTCAGCGGAGATCTAATTTCACTTTTCCCATCGAATTGCTTGCTTCGCCTCCACCGATGATCTGGAGACAAGAATCATCAATGTCCCATGTAGCATATTTTACTTCTCAACAATTAGGATGAAGTATTCTCATTACATACAGGACAAGCCTTATAGCCTTTGGTTCTCCATCCAGACAAATTGCCTAAGGCGGGAAAATCATTAATTGACCATATTACAGCGGTTTGTAAATGAAAATGTTCTCCCCGAGCTGTATCATAAGTCTCTACACCATCAACCCATAACTCTTTTAATTCTTCAATCAATGGACGCAAATACACATTAATATCTCTTCCAGGTGCTTTAGGCCCTGGAATGAGCAATGACATCATAAAGTAAGGGTTTTTCATACACTTCCATGGAGGCAAATTGTAAGGGACAAGTACCACTGGCCACATGCTATAAGATAGACTCATGTTCCCAAAAGGATTAAAACCATCAGTTGCAATACCTATTCGGACATTTCGTGCATCTTGTGCAAATGAAGGGTATATCTTGTCAAATTCTTTCCAAGATTCAAAATTAGTAGGATGCCTCAACATATCTTCTGTATTTAATCGTTTTTCCTTATGCCACATCATATCTTCAGCTGTGTGCCTTGACATGAAGAGTCGTTGGAGTCTAGGTTTCAATGGGAAGTAACGCAGAACCTTATGTGCAATTTTTTTGCCCTTTCCATCATTAATCTTATATCTAGGTTCATTGATAAGAGCTTGAATGTTTATATTTTTCTTAGTGATTTAATTGGTTTATTTATGGAAAAATGTGTTTAAAGTGTGGAATTTGGATTAATTCTTTCATAAATACCATTTATGGGATCACGGGTGCATTTTGAGTGTTTTCAGGCTCAAACAGGTTTTTTTGAAGGGAAAAGAATGATGTCGATAGGATTCACAACGCGTAGGAACAAATGGCACAAGAATCAGGGTCGAAATGAGGAAGTTGTGGCATGTCGAAGATGTTACGAAAAATCTGGAAATCCTTCATCATGAGTATACCTCGATGTTTCTGTCATAACTTGAGCTATAGAAGTTGGAATTTGACGATTCTGGTGGCGTTGGAAAGCTTATTCAGAGAGCTACAATGTTTGTGTTGATAACTTTATCAAATTCTGAAGATTACAGACATGCATTGGACAAAAAAACGATCACCACAGCGACCATTCTTAATGCCGCTGCAATAGGTCACGGGTGTGTGTTAATTCATTACCCTAATCCAAATCTGAATGGGCTAAGTTTTCTAATCTTTTTCCTTAGCACAACTAGAACCCAGGAGATATAAAAGAGAGTTTTTAAGAAGTTAAAAGGGGGACTTTTGGAGGAGGAAGAAGATGGCTACCAAGTTGCAGATCAAGATCCTGAGAGCTCTCGTTCACCAATTAGAGAAGTTTTTATCTTTGTCTTTCTTGAACTGATGTCATTGAATAGAATGATGGATTTGTTATTTTCATTATGAACTAATTCTCTTTTCTAGGGCTATAGATGTAGTCCAATTTATGAATATGTGTTGACGTTATTATACTGATTTTATATTGAGCATGATTTCTAAGTTTTATTATCGTGTGTAATGTTTTCAAGTCTCAAGGGCCCGAGAGTTGAATGATATCATGGGTTGGTTGAGATCGAGAGACGAAACCCGATTTGTCTTAGGTAATAAAACCATAGATTGAGCGAACGCTAAAGATATGTTACCGCGATATATGAGGCTCCGGTAAATTCTATAGAACTTAACAATCTTTTAGTGCCTAAATCCAACTTAGAGATATCTTGGGTTGTTACTTTAAGGTTAATTTGCTAATTGCTTGAGAGAGAGTTAGTGGAATATTAGGGGATTTGGCCTTTAGAATATGCTTAATTAGGTTAACAACAAATGTCAATGCATAGGATTAAATTGGTGCGAAGTCTATGCCCTAGGTTTAGTCATATTGATCTTTACATCAAAGCTTTTACAAATTCTGCATTTATTTAGTTGTTAGTTTATAAATTTAATCATTAGAGCTTCTCTTAAAATTCTGTTTTATCAAATAACAATAGGATATAATAGTTTGGCACTTGGTAGGTAGTTCCCTTGGGATTCAACACTCGTTTACTCGAGCTTTATTACTTGCACGATTTCGTACACTTGCGAATAGCCTGTCATTCATCACATATAGGACATTTATCAGCATTTGCATGCTCCTTTCAAAATAATGCACAATCAAACCTACATGCATGTATTGATTCATAGCCTAAGCCTAATTGTTGCATAATTTTTCTAGCTTCGTAGTAGGATTCGGGGAGATTGAATCCTTTAGGAAACACACTTTTTATCAATTGTATTATCAAGTCACATGATTTATCAGTCATGTGACTAATGGCTTTTATATGCAACAGTTTAACTATGAACTTTAGGATTGAGATGTCGGTGCACCCTGGATACAATTCTTGTTGAACATATGCAAACATGTCATCAAATTTCTCATAGTTTACACTCCTAAGATTATGGGTTGTACTACCACTTACATTTGATGAATCCCCATCCATATGCATGTTTATTAGACCACGAGCATCATTAAGCATTTCCATGATGTCATCATCATCTTCATATTCATTGTCCACTTTATCGCCAAACATGACATCAAAAATGGTTCCAACATTCATGTGTTCCCCGTGAAAAGTCCATACATCATAACTTCTTGAAAACCCATGTCTATACAAATGTAGCTGAATGGTGTATATATCATGTGATCTTGTATTCAAACAAGTTCTACATGGGCAGCGGGTCTTACCCTCACTATCCAAATGTTGTTTTGCAATGTCTATGAAAGAGTCAATTCTTTGAATATATTCATCGCACAACCTATTAGACAACCAAATCCATCTTCTATCCATTGTGACCTTCTAGGCTTACAAACAAAACATAAATTCAGTATCATAAGTATGTTCTATCACAAAGATAATATTCAACCCAATTAAACCACATTTACTAGTGATAATGTAAATGAGTATAAACGATCAATAAATTAATTAAATATCAATTTACGTAACTTATACCTTTTTTTTTATGGTTGTAGTAGTAGTGGTGCCCGCACTCTTCTTAGCCTCGATCTTCAAGTCAACGTTAAGATCCTCAAATACCTTTTAAAACAAAATAATTAGGTTATAATTTTATAATTTATCAAGAATATGCCATTTTCCTTGTATGAAAAGAAATACCACACTCTAAATTAAATGAATCAACAAGCAATGGCTAAAATTAAAGTCAAAGGCACCCTAAAAACAAGCAACATAACTAAAAGATAAGGAAGATCAGTTTATAATTCAAAGGATATGTACTTTGCACTGATCCATATTGATAATTTTAATATCACTACTCTTTTGTTTATACAATTCAAGGTAAAATTTGTAACTTGAATTTCATTTCATAATCTAATTTTGAGGTGTATATTACAACTTTCTAGCTGCAAGTTTTCCCAGCTCATGTTGCTATGTTTCCTACATGCACTAAGTAATGGAGCCCATACTTGAGCTTTTACTTGGACAGGCATCTCTTGGATTGTTTTCAAAGTCAAATCAAACTGACCAGCTGTGCCAAGAAGATCTACCAAGCATACATAATGTTGTAGGCTGGGTTCTATTCCATAGTCATTCTACATACTTCGAAAATACCTTAATCCATCTTCTACCAATCCGGAATGGCTACACGCCGATAATAAAGCAACCTGATTTTGAGTGTTCTGTATGCTATTAAGGGTTCATATAGGTTGTAGAGACAAAGGGGATGGTGTGGCGGCTAGGGTAGAAATTAATGAAACAGCCGAGGAAACCCAATGAAGTGCAAGTGAAACTTCAGCAGATGTTTACTAGGGCAGAATAAAAATAATAAGAGGGGTATTATGAAGATGAAAGTGGCAGGTGTGCAGAAGTAGCATCTGCTGCTCAGTTTGATGTAGGTTCCGTTCTTAGTGGTCAGTGTTTATACTAATGATAGTCTCTTATGCTGTTTTGTCAACTGTCACAAACTTTTGAGGTATTCTACTTCAAATTTTGAAGTTTTTAGACAAATTCATTTTTACAGGTGTCCCTACTTCACCTTTTGCTGTAGCAACAACTTCCAGCACCAGTACTCCTACTGCTCAAACATCTTCCTCTCTTGTTGTAGCTTCCAGTAGTGGGTATGTGTATGATCCTTCAGATCCAATGCCATTTTTTGACATTTTTCTGCTATTTAAGCTATCTTTTGTTGACATTCTTCAGCAACATTATGGTTTGCTCTCTTATAGGACAAGTGCAACAGTCAGTACGACAATGTCTGCTACACCAAAATTACCATCTGAGATCACCCTCTCAAATGAGTTTCAGATTAAGTTTGGTTTCAGACTAGTTCTTCTCATTTGGTTGAACACACCAAATGCTTCACCAACTTTCCCAACATTCACAAACCCACCAATAATTATTGCCCATGAAATAATGGAACTTTCTCTCATTCCATTAAAGACCAAACGCGCTTCATCAAGTCGACCAAATTTAACATACATTTTCATAACAGAGTTAGCTAAAGGTATCTCATTACTCAACAGTCCAAGTTTAAAAACGCAACTATGTATTGATAAGCCTAACATGCCAATAACACCTCTAAGTGAACAAAGAAAGGACGCATATAATAATGGCACCAATTCACAAGTTATCAAACAAAAATCAAGTATTTCAAATCAATGCAATGTCAATACATGAAAATACATCAGCTTCTCAAAATTTTAAATCAGATTCAATGTTACCATGTGAGAGAACTAAAGAATCAAAGTTTGTACTTACGGGAGGTTAGGAACTGCCTCGTATTGGATGAATGAAGGAAGCCAAGAAGATCAATTGAAAGATGAAGATGCATGGAGAAGAGATGAAGTCAGGTTCTACATTTCAGAAATTCAGGCAACAGCAATTAAGATGAAGACGCGTCAGAAGAGATGAAGATGCATGGAGAAAAGATATGAAATTTGGGTTGTGCGTTTGGGAAATTTGGGGAAAAAGCTAGGGCACCCAATGAAGATGCGTGGAGAAGAGATATGAAATTGACAAAAATGCTTGCTTTATATAGGTTAGGGTTTTCTGTAAATAACTTAAAAAAGTAAGGGTTCTAATTAGTTATTTAATTTTGAAATATAATTCTATTTTGCAAATAAATCAATTTGTAACTAAAAATTTAGTCAGTAAAGAATTAGTGTTAGTTGCCTATAATTTAGGTCTAGCAGGAACAAATAATTTGGGGGGAATATGAATTTTTTAACTTAAATTGGCAACTAAATCAAATTTAGTTGCTGTATATAATTTTTTGCAACTATTGTTAATATGAACACAAACATTTGTTGCTAAAAATACTTTGGGACCCTTGTAATTACTGTCCAAATATGGGATATTTTGGTAATTTTATTTTTCTATAACTAATCATAATAGTTACTAATAAATCCCTAATTATTCGCAACTAATTTAGCTACTAAGGGGTAGTTGCAAAAAAAGTTTTTTGTAACCAAAAATGTAGATGCAAATTATCAAATTTTGGAGGGAAAAAGCACCCGCTAAAAATTGCAACTAAATTTATTAGTCATTAAAGCAACCGGTTCTGAGACTAACAAAATAGTCGCAAAAAATTAACTTTAGATGCCAAAAGTTGGAACATGTGGGCCCCAAAATTTTAATCCTCTTTGCTCGACTAATTCAATTTTGTTGGTAAATGTAGCATTTCTGCAACTAATTCTGGTTAGTTGCTAAAAAAATTGGTTGCAGAATGCCAGTTTTCTTGTAGTGAAGCAATGAACATGCTATAGATATGAACATTTGGGTTGATGTTAAGATGAGATTGCTTAAAAACAAAACAATTGATAAATATTTACAAGAGAAAAAAAATAAAGAGAAAGAGCATTGGAAGAATGTACTACTAAGATTTATAGCAGTTGTAAAAAATCTTTCAAAAAATAATTTGGCATTTCATGGTACAAATGAGAAGATTTATCAAGAAAATAATGGAAATTTTTTGAGTTTAATTGAAATGATTGCCGAGTTTGATCACATAATGCAAGAACACCTTAGATGTGTTTAAAATGGAGAAATTCATACTCATTATCTTGGTCATAATATGCAAAATGAGTTGACAAATAGTTTAGCATTAGAAATAAGAAATACCATTATTAAAAAAAAAAAAAATCAAAGAATCAAAATATTTTTCATTTATACTTGATTGTAGCCCAAATACAAGTCATCAAGAACAAATGTCACTTATATTAAGATGTGTAGATATTTCAATAAGTCCAATAAATATAGAAGAGTACTTTATAGATTTTATAATAGTGGACAATACTTTTGGTTGAGGTCTTTTTAATGTACTCACAAGTATACTAAAATATCTTTAACTTGATGCAAATAATGTGAGAGGACAAGGATATGATAATGGGTCTTTATGAAAGGTAAACAACAAGGTATGCAAAAAAGATTATTAGATATAAATTCTAGAGTCTTTTATACACCATGTGGTTGTCACAGTCATAATTTAATTCTTTGTGATATGCTAATTCATGTGTTAATGCTGTTACATTTTTTGGAGTGACACAACGCATATACTCATTATTTTCTTCTTCTACAAAACGATGGAAAATTTTGCAAGATCATATTTCTAATTTGACAGTTAAGCCATTATCACAAACACATTGGGAAAGTCATGTTGTGATAGAATTTGAGGTGGACTTGACTCTTCACCCAGTAATACCTTGCTGAATGGGAGGATTACCTCCTCTTATAAACTAGTAGGCTTGAGCGTGCTTAGTCGATGAGAGACTCCAATACTCCCCCTTACGATCAAACCCATATATTGCGTCATGCTTCTTGATGGAGGTAGTTGTTGGCTCTTACTTCTCACCCACTGGTCAAGCACTTAACTCAACTAGACCTAGCTCTGATATTATGATAGAATTTGAGGTAGGTTTGACTCCTCACCTAATAAGGCCTTATTGAATGGGAGGATTACCCACCTTAAGGGCATGAAATAAAAAACCCCAATTAGGACTAGAATCTAGGATGACATTAAACTTGTTAACAGTTGTGTGGGAGTGCTCCTTAGTCTTATAATGGTATATATTATTTAGCTGTGTAAAATCAAGCCAATAGTATTTCTGGATGTGATAGTTGAGAGTTGTGATCCTCTTATCAATTCCTTGCTGTCACGCTCTAGTTTTAACATTTGTCTGGCACACCTCAGTGCAAAGTAGAAGAAAGCATAGATCTCAATTGGATACCCATATATTCCCATTCTCTAGTCAATCACGCTACATCCATCTGCACACAAAAGTGTAGGGAAAGTGTCAAAGACAATTGAGAGACAAAGGTTGAGAATCAACTTCATTCCTCTCTGCACCTCAGATCATTCTGCTAGTGTATAATCACGAGTGTAGTTGGTATATGACCTTAGTAGTTAGGATTGTAAACGAGTCGAGCTTTTGACTTATCGAGTTTGGGTCGTTTACTATAGTGTCGAGCTTGAGTTCGAGCTCGAGCCTGGCGAGCCTTAGAATTAAGAGCTCGAGCCCGATATCGAGCTCGAGCTCACCTACCCAAAAAAAAAAAAAAAAAATTATGAGCAGAGAATCATATCAAGTAAAAACCCACCCAAAATCCTTTAAACGCAAAAACAAAATCCCATTTTGCAAACTTCAAGCTCCTTCTCTACCTTCCTTAAAAGCAGCAAATTAAACATAATGGCAGTACAGAAAAACACCAAAGTCCAAATGGGTATGCTTCAAAAAGAACAAAAGATACAAACTTTGAAGCATCTCAACCAATCTCACCATACATTCATTACAACCACAGAAACCCCATTCAGTAACTCTTACCAAGCACTTTCATTTCTGGTGACTTCTGAGTAAAGATTGGATTTTTTCCATTAAAGATTAGGATTTAAAAAAAAAAGAATAAAAATTTGCTAAAAAAGCAGTAAAGAAAGGTAAAATCAGAAGAAAATATGGGTGATATTAGCAGAGATATTGAGAGAGAAATTAAGGTGAAATAAGAAATGGGGTCCCTAGAGAATGGAGTACAGTAATTAAGTTTAAGTGGGTTATCATTGACAGCATCCTTGGCCTCCAACCTTCTCTCCCTCTCCTTCTCTTGACGTCTTTACTCTTTCCTCAAGAATTTTCTCTCTCTGTAATCGCTGCTCCCTTGTCTCTTTTGGCATATCCTTTTCTTTTTCTCTCACATGCTCATACTCCCCTCCCATATCATCAGTATCCATTGAGTTCTTCTCAGATGGGATTGAAATGGATGGTAGGGGTGCTGCCCCAATCCTCTCTAACCGTGCTTTTTTTTAAACTGTCATTTTTTTTTTTTTTACTTTTTTCACTGAAAAATATCAGTTTAATACCTCATGGTTTAAAAAATCACCAAAGCACCCTGCGTCGCGAGCCTACGAGTCGAGCTTCACTGTGTTCGAACTTGACTCGATAACAAATTGAGTTCGAGCGGAGTCGACTCGATAATAACCGAATCAAGCTCCAAATGAGCTTTAACCGAGTCAAGCCGAGCCGGCTCGTTTACAGCCCTATTAGCAGTATAATCCACCAAAAGCCAGAATCCACAAGCGCTACTCTTCCTATGGCACTACCACCAAAATCTACAATCAAGGTCTCCTTTTGCTTATGCGAGTTCAAGAGTACCTTAAAACTCGCGGGCATCATACCTTCTCCAAGGGTAAAGTTATCAATCCTTTTCTCCCAACCTTGGAGGTGAAGGGTCTTCAATAGGAAGTTCTTTACAATCTCAGGTTCTGTAAGATCCCTCATTAGGCAAGCTAAGCCAGTTGGAACAAAATCTCTCACAAAAACCTGATTGTAGTTCAAAGCTTTGGCCATAGGATTCATTGAAGCGAATGTCCCCACAGGCTTTCCTTTGAAGTAGACGTAAGATTTCTTCAGTCTCTCCCATGCCTCTTCAATCATTACGGCCCCATTATTCTCTCCACCATCATTGTTCGATTTCATCAAATAATCATATATTTCAAGGCTCATGCCAACACTCGGATACGGCTTTAACGACATTGCCTTGGGCAGATTCATGTTATCGGATGTGTTCTCGTTGCTCTACAATCTCACCATCTTCTTCACCTTTTCCGACTTCACTATCTCTCTGGATTCAAAGCTATCTTTCTTTATAGATTCTCTATCTTCCAAAGATACTAAATCATTTTTTTCTTTAGATCCTACAGCACATTTTGAAGTTTCAATGACTATAAAATCTGTTAAAGATTTCTCAAAAATCGTCAAGTCCATTGAAGTGACTTCCGATAGATCATCCGTTGTGGAGTAAAAAATCGATGAGTCCTTCTTGCTTCCTGGTGAAGATGCCATTAATTTAGGCTCATTGTCAGACAAGCTCTTTGTTTCTGGACAATCCCAGTCAATAGCAGAGAAAGAGTTTGTTAGTGCCGGTGGACGTGCACCCTCTGCTTCCTTTGCATTATTAAGAAATCTCGTAGCGTCTTCGACATTCTAGATTAGTAGCAAGAGATTACCTTTGAAGTTTTTTTTTTTTTTTTTTTTTTTTTTTTTTGGTGTTGGGCTATAGAAAGAGGGAGAAGGAGAAATTCTAGCTCTAGTACCCTAATAGATTTTGTGGTGGACTTGATTACTCACCCAATAAAGCCTTATTGAATATGAGGATTACCCTCTCTTATAAACCAGTAGACTACAAAAGTCAATATTTATAGCTAATTGAAATAATTTTAGTGATAAGATTTTCTTCCTCGAAGCTAATATTCATCTCTTGCTTTAACTTATTCAAATTGTGGTAATAACCAGTCATTTTGCTACAATCTATTAGCTATGGTAAAACATTGTAGCTAATTAATGTATTTAGCTATAAACATTTCATTTACATGGCATATAATATTATTATTAGCTACGAGTTTAACTATATAGCTATTATTTGTGCATTAGCTATAAAATATTGAAATTTGTAGCTAATTAATGTATTTAGCTATAAACATTTTATGTACATGGCATATGGTATCATTATTAGCTACAATCTAACAGGTTTGGATCTAGCTAATTCGTAAATAGGTGGAGGAGAGACGTCCATGGAAACCCACTAGTGGGTGTGATTGGTCAGTTGGCGAAAGCTATTTCCAATAGGACTGTGGGATCTATGGAATCATATCGCAGTGCCGATGGTAGGGTTGAAGAGAACACAAGTGTTGGGACATATCCATATTCCTTGAAAAACTATGAGGACATTTTGGAAAGTATGCAACTTGCACCGCAACTATATTTTGGAAAGTATGCAACATCTCTCCTCCTCCTATTCGGATAAATGTTGTTAGTCTTCCCATATTATTAAAATTCAATTTTGTGGACAGGATTGTATTGGAGTGATTGATGGTACACATGTACATGCTTGGGCACCAGTTGAGGTAGCCGAAACATACCGGAATCGTAAAGGAACATTGTCGCATAATGTGATGGCCGTATGCGACTTCAAGATGTTGTTCACATACATTGTCACCGACTGGGAAGGATCTGCCCATGACTCAAGGATTTTAAAGTCAGGTCTAGATAATCCTGATTCGGGTTTCCCACATCCTCCTCCAAATATAACTAACTCATTTACGTATTCTAGCTAAACTATAAACATTTTTTTAAGATTCTGCGAATAACATTCAGTATTTTATTATAGGAAAATATTACTTAGTAGATGCGAGTTATGCGAACAGAAGTGGGTTCCTTGCCCTACATAGACAAGTTCCTTACCATGTTTCCGATGTGCATTGTAACCTTTCTAGACCCCTGGAGTTGTTTAATTACAGACATGCATCGCTTCGGAATGTTATGGAGAGAACCTTTGGTGTTTTGAAATAAAGGTTTCGTATTCTTGATAGCATGAACAATTACCCATTGGAGAAGCAAGCTAAAATTTGTATAGCATGTTGTGTAATTCATAATTTTAATGCTTATGGAGTTTATGAGGAAGAGAATGGGGCGAGTTCGAATCAACTGCATCAGCGTAATACAGACGACATGAGAACTCTAAGGGATAACATAACTAATGCTATGTGGGCAGAGCATGAATTCATCTCATAATTGTTAATCGAATATAGGTGTACGAAGGATTCGAAGGGATGATTATTAGTAATTTGTATTATTAATTTAGATATGTATTAATGCTGTGTTTTTAAATGATGTATTAGTAGTTGAAATTATTATGGAGAATTTGTTTTTAATTTAGAGATAAAAAAATTACAAAACAACTAATTAATATTATTTAAATGTAAATTGAAAAGTTTCAAAATCAAATGCACAAAAAATATTTTATCTTAAAATCCTTTTTGAAAAAATATACCAAACAATTATTCAACTATTTATTTAACTCTAATATAATATTCAACTAATGTACTAAACACATATTCAAATTCAAATCTTATTCTAAATAGTGAAGCAAACGGAGTCATAGATTTTATAGAAAGGTGAATTCTTTTTTAAATGCATGGATAGCTTATAGAATACTATTAACTATTCATATTACTGGAGCTTAAACAAAAAGAATTTTTTTCAAAATTAAAGTTAATAAAATCTTATTTGAGTTCAACTATGTCACAAAAAAGATTACGTAATTTAACTATATTATCAATTAAAAAAAAATTTGGTTTCCAAACTTGAATACAAAAATTTAATTAGTGATTTTGTATCTCATAAGGCAAAAAAAATAATTTTGCAATAATTTTTTTAATTTATGCTTATATTATTCGAAAGCCGCTAAAGTAACTCTTGCCTAAAGTCACAAATGTTTTTAAGACGGTCATGTTGAACCAAATTAAATGAAATATAATTTCTTATAAATATTGTGTAATATTTTACATAAATCGGATACAAGATGCCTATATTTACAGCTTACCATACATTTATCTTTTAAACCATCACAAAATGTAATTTTCTATTGTGGCTTAATAAATTGCTGAGAGCAGAAAATAGAATTTGTTTCTGCAAACAGAGTTTTATTTGAAGTGTGCTGACTTTAAAAAAGGTACACCATTTTTATACTCAGATAAAGAGAATACTAAAAAGATGAAAATTATATATGTAGAGATACCAACTGACTTTTACATAAACAAGAAAAGTAGATTATTTCAGAATTCCAGTCCTAGGTAATTTGGAAGTGCATTAATGAGTTCCTCCTGGAGACCGCTGATGCTGACGTCTGTTAGGATTTGGAGGAGGATTTGAGAATGTTGGCACTGGCCTCAAAATTCTCCTTCTTAAGCCCACCTTCATTTCAATAGCATCCATATCATGCACATCTGCCACTAATTGTGCCGTAACTCCATTGCATTCGCTCATCTGCAAAGTTTGTAATACCATGACCAGAAGCAAGCAAGCACCAAAATCCATAATGAAACGACAACTTGATTAATTATCCTAATTCCTAATGCTATATATATAAGAGTTTTCACGTTCGTATTCTGTAAATGTACTTTTCTCCGTAAAGTCCGCCTCAACTGTTGAAGTAAACTATAAAAGATAATTTTTGGTAAACTTCAAACATGGAAGTGGAACTCGGGGATTGGGGAGACTTAAAAACATGGAAATCGACCTAGAATTGGAAGTCCTCTCCTTAATTATTTTATTCTTACCAGAAACTGATATAAATGAATCTCTTATCTATCAACATAGTGCATGAACTTTTGAAGTTAATTAATTGACTCAGTTCTCGAAATTAAATAATGTCCAGGGCAGGATTAAATATGGACCTTTAATTAAAGAGATATGAAGTCAATAAATTCAGCCTAGGAACCATGGCCCAAAATGAACTTCAATAAATTCAGGCGACGAAGCATGGCACTAACTCAGTCAGGTCCGGATTGGGCTGGATTTTGATCAGCGGAATAGTAATGAGAACAATGTTTTTAAACCCAGGAACTGGCCCCTTGACCGGCACGGGGCAGTCTGGGTTTAAAAACATTTCTTAATACCAAATAAATTGATTCCTTTATTTATTGTTAATGTTTTGTGCAATTATCAATCGTGTTAAATACTTATAAGTCCTATTTACTTCGAAGAATTGACTAGGGAATGAAATTAGTATTCTCAATTCCTTTATCTATTTTTTGGAATTGAGTAAAGAATAGGGAATCCCATGGAAAATCAATTGCACAAAAACAAGGGTCAAGGATTCCTTAAAAAATTATAAGGAATCCTAATTCTTAAGGTAGGAAATCCAATAAAATTACTTTTTTGACCTTATTTTCAATTTCAATTTTTAATTAATGTTTATTATTTTATAATTTAGTTATTATTAAAATTAGTATTTATAAATGTTCAACAGTTGACCACTATTGACCTTTTGTTGACTGACCGTTGATCGAGATTGACTATCATTGACCGACCATTAAATTTTATTTTATTTTGTTAGAATCATAATTTTTTTAATAAATAAATGAAGTATTATTTTTTAATAATTATTTACATAATTAATTTTCTATGTAAAAATATAATCATAATTTTTAACTTATATTGAATATTTTAATGTTGAGGGTTTTTGTCACATATCACACCTATTATTTTATTCTCTCAAATCTCAATATTCAGTCTTATAATTAGACAATGTAATCATAATTCATTCCATCTTTGATTCATTATTTGAATACGTATCCTTTTCCATTTCCCTTTCTGTTTCAGTATAATTCTTAGAAGTAAACTTGACCCTAAAGTTTAGGCTGAATTTGTGTTATTATCAATTATATATTTTATATTCTGATCCTTGTATATTCTTGTTGTAAATAGCTCTGATCCTTGTATATTGATACTGGAGCATTTTGAATATAATTATCAAGTTCAATCTTCATATATAAGAGCTCTCTTATATATTAATTTATTATTCATTAATTTATACCATTACCATTACTAGGGGTATTCGGTTTTGGGTGCCCTGCATTTTTTGAAGGAACCGGAACCGGAACCGACGATTCCGGTTCCTAGGTACCCAGAATTGGAACCTGTAATAATGGTTCCGGTTCTGGTTCTAGGTACCTTATAAATTCAAAATTACAAACTCTATTACTTTGTAAAGATAGATTCTCAAAAGTCAAACCAATTTACTTTAAATGTTATGAAATATAAATATAAATGTATTCACATTACTTTTTTTACAAAAGTTTTTATTGACCCCCTACTCTTTAATTTTATTTTATATTAGTCTTGATTCTCAGTTCCGGTTCCTGTTCCTAACTATAAGAACCGGAATCGGAACTGCACAGTAAAGGTTCCAAAAATTTGGAATTGAAACCAAACCCCGGGTACCCGCCAGTTCTAGTGCCAATCAGTTCTTTTGAACACCCCTAACCATTACCATTCTACCCACTTCTCTATTGATGTGCCACCCCTATTCCTCAACTAGCAATTGATTTTCGAATCTTCTCATGAAATTTAATTGTTGAAACTGAAAGCAAACACGTTACAAGAAAAGCATAAAATAACAACAGAACGCAATGATTTAACTTGGTTCGTTCCCTTTTCAAAGAACTATGTCTAGTATTCAAATAGAGTGATTTAATTGAATATAAAAAAACTGCAAAATACAAAGATGAACAATATCTGCAACTTACTCTTACTCTCAATTTTATCACATCTTGCGTTTTTTACTATTACAGAAAATACATAATAGAAACATAACCCTACTTGGGCTTATCTGAATCTAACCTGACTGTCGCCCACTCATTGGGGAGTGGGACCCTCAAATGAGTTATTGTAGATAGACAATCTGTCGAGACTAAGAGAAGTATACACCATATCCAACATTAATTGCTTGTTTTAATATTAATTAACGGTTTCTACAAACAAGATTAAACTTATTGCCTAATTGTAAATCGTAATATATTATTCGTAATAGAGAGAGATTAATAATAAACATGCAAGTCTATAATTTGCAATGGTGCAAGGGAGCAGGAGATCAAACAAAGAAATGGAGAAGATAAAATGAAGGTCACGAAGTTGTCGGAGATGGTTCTGGTGATGATGGCAGCGGCATATTGATCAACATTAATTGATCGAGGTAAGGCATTAGAATCATGTTGAACTCCTGAATTATAAAAAAAAAAAATGTAGTGTAATTTGCTATAACTATCAAATTCCAAATAATGCTTTAGAGAAGTGTTGAAGTCGATTCAAGAAATATAATTGAGGAGAGTTGAAGTCAACAGATACAGGCTAGGCATGTGTGGTCCAAAATGAACTTAAGTTGTTAAAAATTAACTGTAATGGACCCCAAAATTGACTCCTAAATAAAATTTTGGAGGTCCTACAACAAACTATATCAACCCTCAATATAATAATTAAAAATTAATTTCTTTTCTTTTTTTTCTTTTTTATAAAGAATTGGTTTACATTTGGTAACATTTTTCTCTCATCTACTTGTCCTCTTCTCCCATTTAATAACATCACTTTAAATTACATTTTATTAACAGTTGTCTCTTATTTACATTTTACACGCCATCTTCCCATTTTATAACATTACTTTAAATTTATTAATTTCACTCCCTTTCTCTCAATCCAACAATTCTCTTTCTCTTCAAATTAATATACTTGTAGGAGAGGTCTAGGCATCTAACATGGAAGACCCTTATACATTACAAACCTTCTTGTCAAAAATAATCAAGTCCATTTTTTCATTTATAATTGTATATAATCAAATCCACCTAATTAAAACATATCTTAAGGATTAAGTTTGAGTTATATGTAGGAGATCATGTATTAATATTCAACGCAAATATGTACTAAGTGGAGTCTGATCCCCTCTATAATTCGAAACCACCTTGATCATATCCAGTATATGTTTGTTAGGACTCAAACTCAATACACATCCAACAGGATCGATTCAAGCAAACTTTTTATTCTAGAAAGGCTTTTTATTTTTTTATTCCTTATTTTTAAATAACCTTTTTTAGGAAAACTTTTTTTTTTTTTTTTAGGCCCACTACTGTCCCCTTACAAGCTGAACTCGCTTTTTTTTTTTTTTTTGGGAGCCCACTACAAGTCCACTTACAAGCCGAACCCACCTAGTCCTTGGAGGGACTACAAGAATCCACCACCACAGCCCTCCAGGCAATGCTTGGGTGCGTAGATAGGGATTCGAACCCAAATCTCCAACAAAGCCAGAAACCAATTACACCTCTTAACATTAGACCAATGTTCTGAAACCGGGATCGGATCGGGCGGTTGAACCGATCCGACCGGGCTTCACTCACATTTTCGGTTTGAAAAAAGTAAAAAACCAAAATTTTACTTCAAACCGTTTTAAATCGCGATTGGACCGTCTTACTGTAACAAACCGGTGATCCAACCGGTATGATAAGGAAATCCAGTACACATCCAATGCGGTTTAATCATATAAAATAAAATAAAAAAATAAAAAGTAAAAAGTGAAACCACAAAGTCAAAGTGCCCCCAAATTTTTTAATATGAAAAATTGAAAATTTTCAATTTGCTTTTGCGTTGAGCCGTGTGCTACTGAGATGTGTCTGCCACTTTTTTTTCTCCTTTTTCAATTTGGTTTGCTACTTTGCCTGTTTGCCATTCGCGATTTGCACTCTCTCCAGTCCAGTCCTCCTCCTCCTGGATCTCCTTCAAGCTTCAGCTTCTGCGGTTCAGCCTTCAAGTCTTTAGCCTTTAAGTCTTCACTCTTCAAGTCTTCGGTCTGCTACTCTGCTTCAGTGCTTCTTCCTTGCCGTGGCTGGTCTGCTGCAAGTCTTCATTCTTCAACTTCAAGTCTTCAACGGTTCAACCTCTTCAATCATCACCGTCGCAATCTAAAAGTCTGCTTCTTGCTTGCCGTTGCTGGTCTGCCGGATTAGTCACTTCAGTTCAGATTTCAGCCGTTGGTGGATTTATATTTGATATTACTTTGTAATACCTTTAATGATGTTTGAACTTTGAACTTTGAACTTTGAAACTTTAGAGTTTAGACTTGAGGATTGAATTTGTAAACATAACTTTGATGGTTTTATTATCATTGCAGGTTGGATTGATGGTTTTTAAATTTTAGTTGGATGAAATCATGAAAAATCTGGATTTTTTTTCCTTTTTTTCGTTTTTGCTGACGTCATCGGTCAGACCGACTGGTCGGACGGGTCCAACCGTTCGAATCGAAAACCGGCCATTTGACCGAGTCGACTTCCGATCCAGTTTTCAGAATATTATATTAGACTACCCACTAATAGGTCTCTACTTTACTTTGGTATAAGCAAATTGAGTCTAAGACATATAGGAAATTCTACTCAAAATATTTACGTTTTATGTAAATAGTCAAATACAAGATGTCTGTATTTATTTACAACTTACTATACATTTATCTTTTAACATTAAGCTATTCATACGGCTAATAAATTGGTTTTTCCTCTTGGGAGTGAGTGGGACTGTGGGAGGAATGTGAAAATTTGATAATCTCCTTTAAAAGAAGATTAATTTTAGAGTAGCTCCCAATAAGAATGAACTAATGTTTCTACAAATGTAGAGGCTTAGTTTTTCTTTTTCTTTAAAGATTTCCTTATCGAAATTAAAGAAATCAGTAGTTTTTTAATGATGTATGCACATTGTTAGCAATCAACCTATAATGCAAACTGAAACAAACAAGAAAACCAGGAAACCACAAACAAAAACACAGAATCTTTACCGTGATTCACTTGCCCGATTAGAGCAAGCTACATCCACGTTGAACTCTGGAAAGAGAGTTTACTGCACTATGATTAAAGAACACCCGATTACAGTCACGATTAAAAAGAATTACACCCAAGAAATCCAGATCGCAACACGATCTGAACTCGTAATCTGCCCTAGACTCCTCTAACCTGGAAATCCCTATAACAAGAACACAGTAGTTCTTCCCTAGATTGATTAACCCAAACCACTCAAGAAACCCACAGATTACACAGAAATCAGACCCAAAGAAAGAACCCTAGTTTCTAAGAAAAACGAAAACTGCTCTCAACCTTTTGTGTTTGATCTCTGTTACAACAGGAAACCCTAATCCTTTTATAGTGTTGACTGGAGGCTTGATTTCAGCCGTTGGCTTTCCTTCAGAATTAGCGGTCAGGATCATCCAGGAGCTGTCTCAAAACGACACCGTTCCATAATTCAGTACGACGCCGTTTCAGCATTCACTCACAACAATCTCCACCTTGAATGCTAAACCTTCACAGTGCAGCAAACCCAAACAGTTCCATCATTGTTGTGGTCTTCACAGGTTATCTTACATGCAGCAGGTTCAAGCAGGTGCTTGAACTTTGCAGGTGAGACAACCTTGGTCCCCATATCGGCAGGATTGTCTTCAGTGGAACCTTTACAAGATCAATTACCCTTGTGTTACTAAGTCTCTGACAAAGTGGAAGCGGACATCCACATGCTTGGTCCGCTCATGATAACTGGATTCTTACAAGATTTTGCACTCTGACTATCTGAGAATACAGCAGCCTTGCCATCAGTCAGTTTTACTTCGGCTAACAAACCTTGCAGCCATACAGCTTCCTTAAACACATCCAATAGCAATATACTCTGCTTCAGTTGTTGAAAGGCAACAATGGGCTGAAGTTGTACTTCCAGCTAATGCAATTTCCTCCAAGGGTGAAGTAATAAGGGTGGTGATTCCTGTGTCTTTTGCACCTGCAAAATCAGAGTCTACAAAACCCACCAGTCAAGTGTATTTGTCTTTTACAGAAGTTTAGACCAACATTCAGGGTACCATTGTACCTTAATACACCCTTTAAGGCAGTCCAGTGCTCACTGCCTGATTTGCCATGAATCTACTTAGTAAGGAATAGAATAGGACAGGTCTGGTCTGGTACTGATCATTCCATACATCACAGATCCAACAACATTAGCATAGAAACGATTCCATTTTGATTATTTCAGACTCAGTTGTGGGGCATTGGCTTTTGTTTAACACAACATGGTTTGCAAGAGGCATAGACACTAGTTTTGAGTCAGCCATACCAAATTTAGTCACTAGTTTTTCTAAATATGATTCTGCCTAATGATTAATTCATGTTTGTCCCTGTTCCTGATAATGTCCATCCCTAGATTCTTTTGGCATTTCCTAGATCCTTCATGTCAAATTCTGACTAAGCTGACCCTTTAACTCATGATTTTTAGACTTAGACTCACTCACAAGTAAACATATCATCTACATACAGTAAAAGATATATTGGCAGATTATGATCAAATTAAATAGAAACAGTTATCATAGCTACTCCTAGTGTATCATATACTTACAGTGAAATTGTCAAACCTTTTGTACCACTGTCTCGGGGACTGTTTCAGTCCATACAGTGATTTGTGCAGAATGCACACATGGTTAGGTTTCTTGGGATCAATAAAACCTAGGGGTTGGCTCATGTAAATCTCCTCTTCTAAGTTACCATGCAGAAAGGTAGTGGTAACATCCATCTGTTCTAATCTAGGTTATTATGGGCAACAATGGAGAGCATTAACCTAATGGTTTTATACTTGACTACTTCCTTCACATTGGGTGTAACCCTTAGCTACTCCCTGGCCTTGTACCTAGGGGTCAGTAGCTGAGATTCCCTCTTAATCTTGTACAGCTATCTGCATTTGATTAGCTTTTGTCCTGGGGTTTGGGAACCAAGGACCAGTTTCTGTTTACCTCAAGTGACCTCATTTCCTCTTCCATTGCTTGCCTCCATTTTTCCTTTTCCTTAGAGTTCATGGCTTCTTCATATAGTCTGGTTCTGTTCTTTGAATCCCTGTTCCTGCAAGCAAAGCAGTGATATTAGTTCAGCATAAGAAAACTTGGCAGGGGTCTTACCTCCCTCCTTATTCTGTCTCTGGCAAGTTGATGTGTTCTAGTGTGTCATGTTGGGCTCTGAGGCATCTGCTTCATTTTCTTCACTATCAGATCCAGGATCCTCTGATCCTGGTTGGTTTTCAGGTGCATGTTCTCATTAGGTTGAGGTGGTTCAGCCTGCTACCCACAGGCTCCACCTCAATGGTTGTACTCTCATTGTATCTTTGGTAGGTTCAGTTGGGGTGCTGGTACAGTGTTCTGTTCATTGGTTTTACAAGGGAACTCTCTTCATTATAAAGACACATCCCTAGAATGATGATTTTAACCCCTGGTACTTTCTGTCCAAGAGTTTATACCCCTTGGTACCATCTTGATATCCTAGGAACACACACTTGGTGGATCTAGGCTCTAACTTTCCTCCCACTGTATGTGCATAGGCTGTACACCCAAAGATTCTCAAATGCTTAAACCAGGCTTTCTTCCTGACCAAACTTCTTCAGGACATTTGAAATTTATGGCAGTTGAGGGGCTCCTATTTATCGATGGGCTGCAGTGGACAAGGCCTCTCCCCAGAAGGTATTAGGTAACCCGGAGGTGAACAACAAACATCTGATTTTTTCCAGGAGTGTCATGTTCTCCTCTCAGCTACCCCATTCTGTTGAGGTTCTTCTCACAGTTCTATGTCTTAGTTCCTTGCTCACTACAAAACTTATCAAACTCATTTTACAATCACTCTAATCCATTGTCAGTCCTTAGGGTTTTTACCTTTCTGTCTAATTGGTTTTCCATAAGGGCTTTCCACTCTTGAAATTTAGATAGAGCCTGGTCCTTGTTCTAAGGGTGTAAATCCACACTTTTCTGCTAAAGTCATCTACAATGGACATAAAGTAGCTACTCCCCGCCCATGACCACTCTCTCTCAGACCCCTAAGTCTGAGTGTATGTATTCTAAACAACCTTTGTTCAGGTGTATGCCTTTTGGGAAACTGACTCTATGCTGTTTTCCTAAATGCAGTTCTCACAAAATTCTAAGGTTCAGCAGTGTCCTTTCCTAACATGCCTTAGTTACTTAGGATATCTAGTCCCCTCTGACTCTATGTCCCATTCTAATGCCATTTTTTTGTTACTGACATATTTTGGGTGACACAAGCAGAACTTAGGCAATCAGAATAATATTCTCCACATAAGATGTCAATCCATTCCTTTTTTCTCCTTTCAGAATTAGATTCTGGTTTTTTACACATTCAGCCACCCATTTTCAGCTCTGTAACATCATCCTTCTTCATCTAAGCTCCTAAGGATATGAGGTTCCTTTAAGTTCTGGAATGTACCTCAACATGGTAAGTTTTATTAGTTTCCCACTACAGAGTTTAAGGGTTATACTGCCTTTACCTTGACCCTACAGGAATTGTTGTTCCCCATGAACAAGTCTCCCTATCATATTCCTCAAAGTCATGAAACCAGTCCTTATTGGGACTCATGTGAAAAGAGCACCCAGAATCTAACACCCATTCTCTGATTGTCAGTAACAGACAGTAAGGACCTCTGTTTCTTCAGCTAAGTGTTTGGATGAGGCTAGGTTACTCTCTGTTTTTCCCTGCTTTTGTTTCTTAAGCCATTCAACAATTCTTTTCAGATGACCAGTTTTATTACAGAAAAAACTTTTTCTAGACTTTGCCTTATGCTTATTGTTCCATTTACCCGTTTCTTGTTTTTGGACCCCTGGCTAGGTTGATTGCCTTTACCAGATTGAAAAGTATCTAGTTTTCCCCTAACAACAGGTTACTCCCACTTCGTTTTGGACTTTCAACTCAAGTTCTCTAGCCTTAAGACTAGCCACAATCAAGTCCACTAGGAACAGTACCGGAATACTGAAGGCCATCTTAACAACTAGATAATCCTCAGTAATGGAGTTTAACAGAATCATGGCTAGACTAGTCTCTCCTAGTTCTTGATCTGTGCCCTTTAAAATTAAGGTCATTTTTAGGAATTCATTTAGGTTCTCCTCTATTGTCTTGCTACTATCCATTTTATAAGAAAACAAAGCACCTTTGAGAAAAGCTAAGTTAGGTGCAGATTGAAGTGCATACAAAGTTTCGAGTTTACCCCATAACCCTAGAGGGGTTTCGATTCCATCAACCTTTCTCAATACGCTGTCTGAGAGTTTCATCACGATCAGATTGTAGGCAGCTTCATCAATCTTCTCCTTCTCCTTCAATTTCTCCTCGAACCATTTCTTTTGATCATTCTCCAGTGCCAGGGAGACTTTGTTATGTGAAAGCAGAGCCTTCATTTTCTTCTTCCAACTCCCGAAATCGATCTTCCCATCGTATTGGGAGATCTCCATATGTGTAGTGCTCATGCTTTTATATAGACAGTGTGATACAGTCTAAGGAGTAAGTGGTGTTGTTACACCAGAAGTTGCCAAATACTGCCAAGCAGTTTTTAAGGCGGTCACTGGTTTCCAGCCTATATACCCTTAAACTGGACAGACAACCGAAAGAGAACAGTGCGAGTAAGTGGCGTTGTTACACCAGAAATTGCCAAATACTGCCAAGCAGTTTTTAAGGCGGTCACTGGTTTCCAGCCTATATACCCTTAAACTGGACAGACAAACGAAAGAGAATAGTGCAAGTACAGACTCACGGCACTGACCAAGATTACTCTCCTTAACCAGTGTTTGTGATCTAATCTCACAAAAAAAACCCCAAGACTTAGTAAGAATCAAAGTTCTAAGGCTCTAGGAACCTTTGGATTAAGAAACCCCTAAAATCTGAGAAACCCTAATTTTTCGAACAAACCCTAAATTTTTCAATCTATCAAAAATTGAACGATTTCAAAAAGATTACACCCTAGGACAATGGCTTTGATACCACTGTTGTGCAATCAACCTATAATGCAAACTGAAACAAACAAGAAAACCAGAAAACCACAAACAAAAACACAGAATCTTTACCGTGATTCACTTGCTCGATTAGAGCAAGCTACATCCACGTTGAACTTTGGAAAGAGAGTTCACTGCACTATGATTAAAGAACACCCGATTACAGTCACGATTACAAAGAATTACACCCAAGAAACCCAGATCGAACAACACTGATCTGAACCCGTAATCTGCCCTAGGACTCCTCTAACCTGGAAATCCCTATAACAAGAACACAGTAGTTCTTCCCTTGATTGATTAACCTAAACCACTCAAGAAACCCACAGATTACACAAAAATCAGACCCAAAGAAAGAACCCTAGTTTTCTAAGAAAAACGAAAACTGCTCTCAACCTTTTTGTGTTTGATCTACTGTTACAATAGGAAACCCTAATCCTTTTATAGTGTTGACTGGAGGCTTGATCTCAGCCGTTGGCTTTCCTTCTGAATTAGCGGTCAGGATCATCCAGGAGCTGTCTCAAAACGACACCATTCCATTAATTCAGTACGACGCTGTTTCAGCATTCACTCACAACACACATTTATCAGAAATTAGTTGTGTGTTTAGGTAAGTTCGATCGAGATTTCAATTAAATATGATACATTAAATTATACATTACTGGCAGAGTTCAACGAATCAGTACATACTAATAACTGATGTGGTCAATAATAACTCACAAGAACTTGTACGTTGATTTTCTATTATGGTTATTATTAATTTCAAACCAAACTTTAAAGATTCTAAACCATTACAAAACGCAAAATCACCAGAAACATTAACTAATGGAGTTTTGCATGTTAAAATACAATAGCATGATCCAGGTTTTTCATCCCTAATCATAGTCATACTCAGAGTCTTCGGTCAGAGGAGCATAATCTTGACAGTTGCCCGAAATCAACTGCTTTAGAGAAACTAACCAATATAATATTAACTGCATTGCTTTTAGACAGTAAAACATCGACACAGCTTTGAACTAATAGTGATAGAATAACTAACCTCTTTTGTTTTATGGTTGTGTTGTTATTAGAGTATCAGATTAGTAACTTTTTCTGTGGTAAGACTGGTAGCTAGCTAGATTGACACAACAAAAAACATTCTTCGTTTTTCATCAAGAATAACATCAAGTATACAATACCAATCATTCTTTTTTGCAAGCTCTTGAGAGTAGGAATACATTAAATCAATTAGATTCTCAATTTTAAGAATTTAATTGAAATTTTTATTTTCTAGTGCATTTCTGTAGATAGAAAAGCAAGTCCGCATTTGAAAAAAAAAATCAGGACGTCTATACTTTAGAGTTTTGGTATAATAGACCAATTAAAGAACACAGTAAATAGGAGTCTTGCTCATGATTCGGGGTTACCAATGTGCCTTTTTAAAGGGTGATTTTTGTTGGTTGGCTTTGTTTTGGTGATGGTTGTCTTGTGTGTGTTTTAGAGATAGTCTTGTATAGACTTTTGTTTTCATCCTAACCGAAGGATTGTCTTGTGGTAGGATGTACATTAGGAGATAGTGTTTTGTGTAACTCTTTTGTCTTAGGTTACACTTTTGTTTTTTATCCTATCTCAGGGGTTTGTTCTGTGGTAGGTTGACCACTTTTTATAGACATATTTGTGAGTGAATTGACCGAAAATCGAAAAAAAAAATCGGAGATAGCAACACCCAGCTATTGGCAAGGGTAGAGTAAGATGAGTTTTGGTCAGGAGGCTGAGGAGAGCATTTTCATGGTGATGGGGAAGGTTGTCGATGCCAGCAGTGATGAGATATGGCTTAGAATGTCAACATCGGCATCGGTGAGATACGATCGATATAGATCTTGGGTAGATTTTCTAGGGAATGGGCTCAAGGGATGATTAGGATTACATTTGGTGTGTCGTCGCCACCAACCAATCAACCGCCGATTTGTATTTGGGGTGTGTTTGCTAAATTTCAAACCTGTAGGGACTTAACGAATTTGGGATGCATTTATTGAATTTTAAACTTTTTGACACTTGGTTTGACCTAGGACCTAGCGACTTTGCTGGATTTCACCCTAGGTTGGTTATTAAAACATTGGAAATAACACACTTTACCATTATATATATATATATATATATATATATCTCAGCCCATCTCATAAAAAAGAAGCAAAAGGCTTGTTTGAATAGGAGAGAAAAAGTTAAATAAAGATGGTAATAAAGGGGCTTAGAAAAAGTCGTGGAAGTTAGCTTCTGTAAGGGTCAAAGATAAGTTTGATTAGATGATAATTATTTAATCATTATGTTTTAATTAAAACAAATTGTTTTTCTTCTTTTTTAATGTTTTGAAAATTATTATTTTTTAAATATTTATATAAATAAAAAACACACGTTAAAACAATCTATTATTTAAATATCTAATGTTCAATATATATGTAATTAAAAGAGGTCTTTATTCGCAATCAATGTTCAATATATATGTAATTAAAAGAGGTCTTTATTCGCAATCAAAACATATTTAAACCAATAAAATTGAGATTGAATTAGAAAACCATAATTGGTTAAAAATATTTTCCATATTTTTTACAAAAATTGAGAGTCTGCAGCAACCCATCACTACAATCTCCTACTTAAGATGCAGATGATGCGAATGATCAGACGGTATGTCTAGTCCCCACTATTCCCTCACTTAACAATCCTTTAAACTTCTTATATTCTTTTTTTTGTTTTTTTCCTTTAAAATATGTTTGTTGTAACTTGTGAAAATTTAATCCCTCTTGGAACAATATAAAACTCTTTTGTCTCCCAATTAAAATCTATGACTTTCAAAGTAAAATAAACTTAATTAAAGAGATTTCAACAATAATCTTTTATTAATTATGATAATTAATAAGAAAATTAAAATGCAATTTTGTAGATACAAAAAATCTATCGTCATGATAATAGGTTCTGATCCCGCGAGGTTGAGGCCACTTACAATCCACTAGACCTGTACAAATGAAAGGGCAAGCGTGAAGCTTTCAGAAAATACCGGGGTGGTGTTTGCCATATGCACTTCGACGCTCAAGTCAGCAAGGTTGAAAGAGATTATTTGATAAGAATTAAGGAGATGAAGAATTATCAGGAGTCTTGTCGAATGTGTCGGGTTCTTGAGAGCAAGAACTTAGTAACAAATAAATGGTTTCGAGTAGTGTAGATTGACTATGAGAGATTGCATGCCTAATGAGAGGGCAAACCTCTGTTTTTATAGTGAATCCAAGGGGCTGGAATCCTAGTAGGATACTGAGTCCTCTTTTTTGGGAGATAATCCCTATCAAGAAAGAAATATGATTTTTTGGCCTTATCAAATTAAGTTTAATAGTTTAAGTGAGATTTGGTTTAATAGTTTAAGTGAGATTTGGAATCTTAGTAGGACACTAAGTCCTATTTTGGGAGATAATCCCTATCAAGAAAGAAATATGATTTCTTGACCTTTAAGTTTAATAGTTTAAGTAAGATTTGGAATCTTAATAGGACACTAAGTCCTATTTTGGGAGATAATCTCTATCATGAAAGAGATATGATTTTTTGATCTTATCAGATTAAGTTTAATAGTTTGAGTAAGATTTGGAATCTTAGTAGAAGAGAAAATAGAATGAGATTCTAATTTCCTATTTATGGACTGTTGCAGGCTAATGGGCTAAAACTCAGTTTAGCTTAACTTATAGAATAGCTCAACTAATAGGATGAATAGTTCACAAGGTAATTTTAATCGTAGGCCCAGTCGAGATTGGGTTAAAACCTTACGTCATAACATATTTATTTCGTTATCACGCCTCGTCAAGCCCAAGATGATTTCTAGCCGTGACAAATATTTTATGCAAACCATAGTTATCTCGTAGAAATTTTTTTCTTTAATATTATTATAATCAAAATATTTTCCCTATTTATACTCATAATTTANTTTTTTTGGTGGTGTTTGGCTATAGAAAGAGGGAGAGGGAGAAATTCTAGCTCTACTACCCTGATAGATTTTGTGGTGGACTTGACTACTCACCCAATAAAGTCCTCTCTTATAAACTAATAGGCTACAAAAGTCAATATTTATATCTAATTGAAATAATTTTAGTGATAAGATTTTCTCCCTCGAAGCTAATATTCATCTCTTGCTTTAACTTATTAAAATTATGGTAATAATCAGTCATTTTGTTACTATGTATTAGTTATGGTAAAACATTGTAGCTAATTAATGTATTTAGCTATAAACATTTCATTTACATGGCATATGGTATTATTATTAACTACAAGTTTAACTATATAGCTATTATTTGTGCATTAGCTATAAAATATTGAAATTTGTAGCTAATTAGTGTATTTAGCTATAAACATTTTATGTATAAGACATATATTATCATTATTAACTACAAGTTTAACTATATAGCTATTATTTGTGCATTAGCTATAAAATATTGAAATTTGTAGCTAATTAGTGTATTTAGCTATAAACATTTTATGTACATGCCATATAGTATCATTATTAGCTACAATCTAACAGGTTTGGATCTAGTTAATTCGTAAATAGGAGGAGGAGAGACGTCCATGGAAACCCACTAGTGGGTGTGATTGGTCAGTTGGCGAAAGCTATTTCCAATAGGACTATGGGATCTTTGGCATCATATCGCAGTGTCGATGGTAGGGTTGAAGAGAACACAAATGTTGGGACATATCCATATTCCCTGAAAAACTATCAGGACAATTTGGAAAGTATGCAACTTGCACCTCAACTATACTTTGGAAAGTATGCAACTTGCACCGCAACTATACTTTGGAAAGTATGCAACGTCTCTCCTCTTATGGATAAATGTTGTTAGTCTTCCCATATTATTAAAATTCAATTTTGTGGACAAGATTGTATTGGAGCGATTGACGATACATATGTACATGCTTGGGCACCAGTTGAGGTAGCCGAAACATACCAGAATCGTAAAGGAACATTGTCGCAGAATGTGATAGTTGTATGCGACTTCAAGATGTTGTTCACATACGTCGTCATCAGCTGAGAAGGATCTGCCCATGACTCAAGGATTTTAAAGTCAGATCTAGATAATCCTGATTCGAGTTTCCCACATCCTCCTCTAGATATAACTAACTTCTTTACGTATTCTAGCTAAACTGTAAACATTTTTTTAAGATTCTGCGAATAACATTCAGTATTTTATTATAGGAAAATATTACTTAGTAGATGAGGGTTATGCGAACATAGGTGGGTTCCTTGCCCCACATAGACGGGTTCCTTACCATGTTTCCGATATGCATCGTTACCTTTCTGGATCCTTGGAGTTATTTAATTACATACATGCATCGCTTTGGAATGTTGTGGGGAGAACCTTTGGTGTTTTGAAAAAAAGGTTTCGTATTCTTGATGGCATGAACAATTACCTATTGGAGAAGCAAGCTAAAATTGCTATAGCATATTGTGTAATTCATAATTTTAATGCCAACAATTACCTATTGGAGAAGCAAGCTAAAATTGCTATAGCATATTGTGTAATTCATAATTTTAATGCCGATGGAGTTTATGAGGAAGAGAATGGGGCGGGTTCGAATCAATTGCATCAGCGTAATACAGACGACATGGGAACTCTAAAGGATAGCATAACTAATGCTATGTGGGCAGAACATGAATCCATCTCGTAATTGTTAACCGAATATAGGTGTATGAAGGCTTCTAAGGGATGATTATTAGTAATTTGTATTATTAATTTAGATATGTATTAATGTCGTGTTTTTAAATGATGTATTATTAGTTGAAATTATTATGGAGAATTTGTTTTTAATTTAGTGATAAAAAAATTACAAAACAACTAATTAATATTATTTAAATCTAAATTGAAAAGTTTCAAAATCAAATAATAAATTTTTTTAATAAAATGCACCAAAAATATTTTATCTTAAAATCCTTTTTGAAAAAATATACCAGACAATTGTTCAACAATTTATTTAACTCTAATATAATATTCAAATAACGTACTAAACACATATTCAAATTCAAATTTTATTCTAAAGAGTGCCTAAATAGTGAAGCATATAGAGCCATAGATTTTATAGAAAAGGTAAATTCTTTTCTAAATGCATAGATAGTTTATCGAATACTATTAACTATTCCTGTTACTGTAGCTTCAGCAAAAAGAATTTTTTTCAAAATTAAAGTTAATAAAATCTTATTTGAGTTCAATCATGTCACAAGAAAGATTAGATAATTTGACTATATTATCAATTAAAAAAAATTTGGTTTCCAAACTTAAATACAAAAATTCAATTAGTGATTTTGTATCTCAAAAGGCAAGAAACATAAATTTGAAATATATTTTTTTAATTTATGCTTATATTATTCGAAAGCTCTTGAAGTAACTCTTGCCTAGAGTCATAAATGTTCTTAAGACGGTCACGTTGAACCAAATTAAATGAAATATAATTTCTTATAAATATTGTATAATATTTTACGTAAATTAGATACAAGATACCTATATTTACAGCTTACCATACATTTATCTTTTAAACCATCACAAAATGTAATTTTCTATTATGGCTTAATAAATTGCTGAGAGCAGAAAATAGAGTTTGTTGCTGCAAACAGAGTTTTATTTGAAGTGTGCTGACTTTAAAAAAGGTACACCATTTTTATACTCAGACAAAGAGAATCCTAAAAAGATGAAAATTATATATGTAGAGATACCAAATGACTTTTACATAAACAAGAAAAGTAGATTATTTCAGAATTCAAGTCCTAGATAATTTGGAAGTGCATTAATGAGTTCCTCCTGGAGACCACTGATGCTGACGTCTGTTAGGATTTGGAGAAGGATTTGGAGAAGGATTTGAGAATGTTGGCACTGGCCTCAAAATTCTCCTTCTTAAGCCCACCTTCATTTCAATAGCATCCATATCATGCACATCTACCACTAATTGTGCTGTAACTCTATTGCCTTCGCTCATCTGCAAAGTTTGTAATACCCCGCCATTTAATACCATTAGCAGAAGCAAGCAAGCACCAAAATCCATAATGAAACGACAACTTGATTAATTATCCTAATTCCTAATGCTATATATAGAAGAGTTTTCATGTTCATATATATTCTGTATATTAGGTATGTATGCAATAAGTTTATGTAAATATACTTTTCTCCGTTAAGTCCGCCTCAACTGTTAAAGTAGACTATAATCAGGGGCGGATCTAGAGTACATTGAGGGTGTGTCAAATTTAAAAAAAGAAAATATTTATATGTAATTTCTTTTCTTTTTATGTCAATTTCAACTAAAAACATAGAATATGAATATTATATGCTATTACATTTTATTTTGGCCCATCCTAACAAGAATTTCTGGATCCGCTACTGACTATAATAATAAATATTGATTTACAACCTAATCTCACAAAGTCTCTCTCACAACCCCTACAGGCAGCTCCCAATTTCTTGTTGGTGAATTTTGAATTTTGGAAAATTCTTAAGTAGAAAATTGGAAGCTGCGACATAGGGGTTGTGAGAGAGAGTTGTGAAATTGAGTTGTAAGTGTAATATTGCCCAAACTATAAAGATAATTTTTGGTAAAGCTTTAAACACGGAACTCGGGGACTGGGGAGACTTAAAAAGTCAAACATGTGCAAAGTGAGGAAAGTTTATCCTAATGAAGGAACATAAACGATTGAAAACTTTACTTGATCTCAAAAATTGTCAAGATAAGCGTGTTATTTGGAAATCAACTAAGAATTGGAAGTCCTTTCCGTAATTTTTTTTATTCTTACCAGAAACTGATAAATTAATCTCTTTTCGATCAATATAAGGATTGTGAGAGAGAGTTTGTGAGATTGAGTTGTAAGTGTAATATTGTCCAAACTATTTTGGTTACTTTTGTTTCCCTGTTTCAAAAATATTATATTCTTATTCTGAAAAAGATAATTTTTGTAAAGCTTCAAGAAGATGGAACTTGGGGATTGGGGAGACTTAAAAGTCAAACATGTGCAAAGCCAGGTAAGTTTATCCCAGTGAAGGAACATAAATGATAGAAAACTTTACTTGATCCCAAAAATTGTCAAGATAAGCGTGTTATTTGGAAATTGACCAAGAATTAGAAGTCCGTTCCGTAATTATTTTATTCTTACCAGAAACTAATAAATTAATCTTTCATCTACAAATACAGAGGTTGTGAGAGAGAGTTTATGAAATTGGATTATAAGTGTAATATTGTCCAAACTATAAAGATAATTTTGTCCAGATTAAACTTGGGGATTGGGTAGACTTAAAAGTCAAACATGTGCAAAGTGAGGTAAGTTTATCCCAATGAACATAAAAGATAGAAAACTTTACTTGATCCCAAAAATTGTCAAGGTAAGCGTGTTATTTGGAAATTGACGAAGAATTGGAAGTCATCTCCGTAATTATTTTATTCTTACCAAAAACTGATAAATTAATCTCTTATCTACCGACATAATGCATGAACTTTTGAAGTTAATTAATTGACTCAATTCTAGAAATTAAATGTTGTCTGGGCACGAAATAAATATGGACCTTTAATTAAAGAGATTTGAAGTCAATAAATTCAGGCTGTGGCCTATGAAATATGGCCCAAAATGAACTTCAACAAATTCAGGCTAGGAAGCATGGCACTAACTCCGATCCAGGTACCCCTCACATCCGGTTTTAGCCATTGGACCAAATTTGGATCGGCGGAATAGTAATGAATAATGTTTTTAAACTCGGGAACCAGCCCCTTGATTGGGTCGGTGTGGGTTTAAAAACATTGCTTAATGCCAAAAACCAACTCAATTTATTCCTTTATTTATTGTTAATGTTGTGTGTAATTATCAATCATGTTCAATACTTCCAGGTCATATTTACTTCTAAGAATTGACTAGGGAATGAAATTAGGATTCTCAATTCCTTTATTTATTTTTTGGAATTGAGTAAAAAATAGGAATCCCATGGATAATTAATTCCACAAATGGTGGTAACAGTGAAAATTTTCGCTACCAGAATCGATCGGATTTGGCTTTGGGTATTAATGGAATATAAACTTTAGATGAAAAAGTGGTACTTAGAAACTTTTTGGGTGGGAAAATGTTATTTAAGGCAAACCTTGGGTAGGAAAGAGTCATTTACTCTAAAAATTAACTGTAATGGACCCCAAAATTGATTCTTAAATAAAATTTTGGGGTTCTACAATAAACTATAGTAAAACTTCTCTATAGTGATACTCTTTATAAGAATAAACTCTACATAGTCATAAAAAATTATATTCTTAAGAATAAACTCCATATTGTAATAAGTTATAATTTTTCTAATTCCCGTCTTAAGAAAAGTTGCCTCTACATAGTAATAATTATATGTATATTACAATATATATATATTAATTATGTTACATTAACCGTTTAATATGAAAGAAGATATCTATCTAAAGTTGTCTGTGATTGTGATTTATGCTTTAGAGTTGTTACCACATTTCTTATCTTATGGGTATATAATAAATCATCAGCATAAACATTTTCTTGTTGAAACTAAAATATTTATAGCTTCTCAAGCATGTTTAAAGCTTCTTAGCACAAAACTTTTTGTATTTTCATACTATCATCCTTAAGGTCCGCTTGAGAGTTTCATGGTAGTGGTTATGAGGGTAAACCACTATAGCGGTTTTGAGGGTAAACCATCATAGCGGTTTTGAGGGATTTTTAATAACGGTTTTTAAAACACCAAACCTTTGCTTGGAAGTTTATTTTCTAGCAATTCTAACCTTTTTTTAAATAATAAATTAACATATGTGCCCATAAAATTAACACTTTGAGCCAGTCAAAACCAGCGCATAAAAAATATGGCAAGTAATGGTTTTAAAACACCTCAAAACTAGTCTAATTAAAAACCCCTTAAAACCAATGAAAAAAATTCTACCAACCAGACTCTTAGGATTATCTCCTTCATCTTCTTGTCTAATTCTAGTAATATTTTTTTCTTCAATTAAAATATACACAACTTGTTGCTTATTTGGATGATTGAGGAAGACATTAATATTCATTCGATTGGTGTAATGAAATTGTTTAATTTGATCACTCAATTCATTTGTACTATTAAAACATGAATTATAAAATAAGAAATCAAAATATAACATCAATATAGTCATAATGTTAGGACCAACTAAATTTATTACTATAAGGAAGTTATAACTTAACGGAGGTGTAATCACAAAAATTATTGTTTTGATTAAAAAATTATTGCTATGATTTCTCATTTTATAATTCATGTTTTAGTAGTGTGAGGATTTCGATTCATGTTTTTGTAGTATTAGGATTTCAATTCATTATTTTAGTAGTATTATGATAGTACGAAATTGTATATCAAATANACTGTATTGGTGTGGTCAAACGAACTCAGCAGGTCCACAATCATTTTTCATTATAGCTCAAGTTCTAAAGATTCTAACCCACTAGAAAATGCACTATCATATGAAACATTGATGAACTATCACATTTTACAAGATAATCTCATGATCCAGGTTTTTCAGCAATACTTTGGCAATTTAGTCTTTAGTCAAAGCATGATCTTGACAATCACTTAAAATCTAGTTGAGAATTGACAAATTGATTTAAAAATATTCACTAAGTATCACATTGAAGGTAAAAGAGATTGTTTTTCAGATCATTAAATGTAGTAAGAGTTAAAATGAACAAAGTTAAATCATACAAGAAAATCAGAATACTGCTGATACAAGCTCTACCAGTACCATATCATGCACTATGCTCCTATAGAAGGATATGGTGGTGGTGGCGGCGGCGGCGGTGATGGAGCTCGTCTGTTGTGAACCGGGGAATTGGGTTTAGGAGATGGTGGGGGTCTTCTAGGTTTCTTCTTGGACACTACTTTCAACTTGTAAGAAATATCATAATGGGACACAGCTGAAACAGCTTCAGAAGCCATAACCATATAACTAATGTGTGAAACTAACAACAAATGAATCAAGATGAAAGAAAGCAAGTGGGAATTAGCATCCATTGCTTCATCGATAAAACTGGATTAAAGATCTGGCCTTTTATAAATGACTAATCTGGAGAGAGGAGAGTTGGTTCAGGAAGCTGCATTGAAAGTTCTCAAAATCGACTTTCCCAGGAAAGACAAAAGGGCCCAAAAAGTCAAATTATAGTTAAAAATAGTTGCTTGTCTTTACTCTAAATCAAATATCAACTTGTTCAGAAACAGGGGTTTGATAATGAAAACTTGCAAACAAAAAAGTATCTGGGTACAGCTAATATTTCACAAAATTCAGGTTTTAAGCCACTCTTGGAGAAAAAAAAATATTATAAGTAGAGTAGAATTATGAGGCGTCCCGGATTCTCGAATCGTTTACCTTGGAGTTAAGGTATATTATGCTGGTGAAGTAAACAGAAATTATAGCCGTTTCATAAAATATTCTATATTCTATCACATATAGTTAGGCATCTCTGACTCTGACCAAGTTCTGAATATTCTAAGCCACTGTTTAAGGCGCAGTCAACTTAGTGCATTAAAAATATCACACAATGCAGGTTCCTATCAATAGCGTCCAGGTGCAGAGAAATTGACCAATTGATGAAAATAATTTCATCCAAATATCACATTGAAAGAGAGAGATAAGAGATTGCTTGAGATTTATTCATATAACTTACGAATAAGAGTTAGAGTGCAACCATATTCAATACACCCATGATATGCAACAACGAGGCAAAATATTGATGATACAACTTCTACCATTTATTCAAAAGAACAAACACTTCTACCATATTTTCAATAAAGGGTTATTAGCAAATTAAGATGAACCGGCACAAGTACTAGCACTGATCAAGGTGGCAGTGGTGGCATCCATGGTGGTGGTGGTGGTGGTGATGGTAGTAATGGTGATGGAGGAGGGCTTTTGAATTTAGTAGGAGTACTGAGCATAGGTGGAGGCGGCGAAGGCGCTTTGGATCTCTTGGAAACTATCTTCAATTTATAAGGAAAATCATGGGAAGACAAAGAAGATTCTCCAATAGCCATGGCCGTGTAAGAAATATGTGAAAGTAGCAGGCCATTGATCAAGATGAAAGCAAGTAAGTGATTAGCATCCATTTGGTTGTTCCTATATCTGGCCAAGGTGTGGCCTGCTATTTATAGAACCAGGAGGTGGCTATATATTATAGTTGTGCCCACAATATTCCCAAGACTTTTCAACCAAAATTTGTCAAAATTGTTGGGGTTCCTTTAATGATGGCCAACCTAATCTTGACTATTTGCCAAAACAAATTCCAAGAAGCTGACCAGTTGATGGCACCTAGTCCAGGAAAAATTACATCAAGAGAAAGTAGGGAGGACCATAGTTTTAGCAATTACTACCATCCAAGCATGAATCACGAGTCTAATAATTTGTTAACTCAAGAGAAACTTGAGTTATAAATCTAGAGCAGAGATGAAATGAAGGGGCTTGTTCAGTGGGAGGAGTCTGTTTCTTTGTTTTTGATATTTTTCGTTGGTTTTAATTGCTTTGTGTGGGTTGGTTCGATTGTGCTCATCTTGTTCACATTCTTGGTATTAAGATTGCATAACAAGAGGAGAGTGGACTTTTGATTTTATATAGCCTCTTGCCTAGTTAGCCTTTTGATAGAGTCTTTTAGATTACTTGTTTCTTTTGCATCTAACCCAGGACATGTCCTAAGATAGGTTGGTCGAGTTTTTATGGCTTTTGTATATTCTTTCTTTTCTTCTAATGAAATTTAATTAAAAAAAAAAAAAACAATAACTCATGTATATGATTTGGCAGCCATTGCACAAGGCTTATTGCTAAAAACACCAATAGTTAGCTAGCCATAGTCTTTTATATGTGAGGATGATTCGTAAATCCCGAGGCCAATAAATACCTAATGTACCCAAAATTTACGACTTGTCAAGCATATATAGTTCTAATAAAAAGATTGTCAAGACATCTAAGGATTTTTTTTTTTTTTTCAACAAAAACCAAATAATTCATACAATAAACATAAAATTGAGATCATCATCACCATATACAAGGAAACTTTTAGATCATAAGAAACAGATAAATGAAGCATAAGCATTAGAACCATATATAAGGCAATTTACGCAGAGAAAGATAATCATCTTTCTATTTTTTCCCCCCTTAATTTAATAGTAAAATTAAGAAAATGTTTATTGACTTGGTGATCTTTTGCAGTTTCGAAAAAAGCTGCTATACTTCAAATTACTTCATATGACCATTGGCTAAGCATGTAGGTTGAAGAATGATTTAACAAATTTCATACTGGATGAAAAGTTACTCGAACATCGATCCTTAACCATAAAGTTTCTTGGGTATATTAATAAATATATTTCTGGAGAAGATTGAAGATTTTTCATGACAGTACTCGTTAATTCTTTCAAACTACAAAGAAAATAACAGAGAAAAGACCCATTTAAACAGAGTACGTACTCGAGTAAGCATAATAACGGGACACAAACACTGGAACCATGGCATAAGTAGTTGGCATACTAAGATGGTAGTCGTGGTGGATGTACTGCTTATAACATGGGCGGGTCAGGTGGTGACCACTGCGGAGGAGGAGGACTCTGATGAAGAGGAACATTCCCCACAGGCGGCGGGGGCCGTGATGTAATAGGCCTTCGGACTCTACTAGGCACCACTTTCAACCTACCAAAAACAACGTGATGAGAAGGTGTTGTATCCAAAGAAACAGTTTGAGTGGCCTTCACAATGAAAGTTGTATGTGAAAGTAGCAGTCCATGGATGAAGAAGAAAGTGAACAAATATGAAACATCATTCATTGTTAGTGCTTGTTGTAATTTCGTACCAAGTTCTGCTCTTTTTATATCATGTGTGAGTGGTTTTATAACCATATTACCAAACTTGTCAAACAAATATGTCACTAGTTACTTGTTGGTTGTCAATTTATTAGACTCTTGGTCTTGAGAGGAAGCTTCATAGGGAGACTTTGACTTTGGTCTTCGAGAATTAGATAGGTTCAATCCTTTTAGTTAATTTGTTTCATTCAAAGTTTCATTTCAAATGTATTTGCGAGTGTAGTTAACGTCTTCAATTAAGCACTTGGAACTGTTCTTTTGTAATATAATTGCAATAATATTACCAACAGAAAGTTGCTAATTGAATCCTTGATATGCTAAAAACTAAAATCACACATTAAGATGATGTGGGCGGAGGTGGTAGCACTATTCTGGTGGTTGCGAAGTCGACGGTAGTGGTGTAGGTGGTCGACGAGGAGAGATTTTGAAGTAAATACGACCACCAGGCATAGGCGATGGTGGTGGAGGTGTAATAGAAAATTTCCTAGACACGACCTTTAAATTGTAGGGGAAATCATAATCAGAAGAATCAGAAACAGCTCCGGAGGCATTTGCGATGTTAATATGTGAAAGTAGCAAGCTCTAGATCATGAAGATGAAACTGAGGAAACATGGATTGACGTCCATGGTTTGCTTCAGCATTGATTTACATGGGGACCTTTGTATGCAAATCGCCTTTTATATGTAACTGGCCCAGACTTTGGCTCAATAAAAAATGTCATAGTTGGGTGCCACTAACACGAAGTTAAAGGAGCGATCGAAGGTCCAGATTATGAAGAGAGTCTACGTAAGATTTCTAAGTTGTTTTTTAATTTTCTTTAAAAACAAAAAAAACAAAAAACTTGGAAAATGCTAACAAAACATCATAATTAAATAAAAATATTTAAACTGCTATTTCATTAGTTATATTAAAAGGTTTTATTTCATATATCTCATTATTAATCGATTAATATATATAAAATCTATCACAATTATTAAAAAATGTTATTCTTCCTCTTGAATTATTAATAAACTCAAAGGGAGATGATTAAATCTGTTAATATATATATATGGGTCCATTATGAGAGAAAGATGGATTTAACAGAACAAGTAGCATGAGTTTTGCAGGCTTCAAATAACTGTAGTATGCGGATTTCAGAACACATTAAACAACCATACATTGTATTTGCTAAGTTAGTGCACCCCTAACTTAGTGTAATTTTCATTATTAACTAAATTGAAACATCATACAGTTAATTAAGGCAAAATAATTGCAAATTATACAAATACACTTGAACCATAGTGTACTTTACCATATCAACCATTGCTTTATTCAGATTATATATATATTGGCGATGTTAGAAGTAATGCTTGGCAAAGTTGGTGTCAGTGCGGAGGATTATTCGGCTTCGGTGATGGTGGTGACCATATTGGTATCCCCCTTCGAGGCTCCACCTCAAGAACTGGTAGCTCCCTTTCGGGTTCCATGAGCAATTTGCGAAAAAGAACTGGTAGTTCTCTTTCTGGCTCTTTCAACTTGCGAGAATGAAGTGGTAGCTCCATTTGGGGTTCCACCTTCAAGGAAGAAACAGTTTGAGTGGCCTGCGAAAGTAGCAGTCCATTGATGAAGAAGGAAGTGATCAGAAAATATAAAATGGAAATCATTGGGAAATTAAGCTTCTTGTGACACTGTTGATAGCTTCTATCTATGCTCTTTAAATATGCGTTATGATACACAGCAAGGGCCGTTAAACCGCCTCACATAAGCCAACTAAAACCATTAAATTAGGCGCGAAATGGCACTATTCTAAGGGCCATTACTAAGACACATGTTAACTGCATTTAATAGTAACCAATATTATCTAATTTAAGATGTTATAAGTTGTTTTTTTTCCTTTAAATAGACATTGGTTAATAACCAATGATAAAATAGGGATAAGTTATTAATTTTTTTAAATAATAATGTAATATAAACATATGTATAAATTAAGGTGACATTGCATCAATAATTCACATCATACACTTTAAGAACTCCTTTTTGAGACTTTGAATGAATCCAAACTTATTAAATAATTGTAAATTCACTCATTTCATCTCCAGGCCCACTTCCACTATGCTTCATAAATTTTGAACCTACAATCCTTCTCCTATACCTACCCCAAATGATGCTTTGGCTTCAATTTGATGATTTAGTTGATTATCTAATGTTTTAATTAGCTCATGTTTGTCATGATTATTGAGATTTCTTTCTCAAATTCTTATAATTAATATATACTTTTGCACCAGCTTTCTTAGGGTGTTTTTATGATTTATGTTTGTTTAAAGAATTGATCTTTATTGAAAAAAAAAAAAAAGATATAAGATTCTCTTAAATTCTTATTAAAAATTTGATCAAGGATAAAAATAATTTATGTTTTCAACTAAATTAAATCTTGTAAATTAAATTTTATCTTTTAATGCACTTTTAATACTTTACCGAGCATATTTAACAAGTATCATTGGAGCATAGTTAACATAAATATCATATAATATATTTATATATTTTACAGAGGATAAAAAGCGATGGTCTAACACCACGGGATGATTTGATGATAAAAGAGCAAAGGATCAGAATCTAAGTTTATATAGTCTCCCGAGTTTGAGTCCCTACAGCTCCTAATAAGGATTGCCATTTGAACTTTTTCCCGACCACATGGTCCTAGTGGAATAGATGAGGGCACCCCCATTATTTTAAAAAAAAAAAAAAGAAAATGGTCTACCTTGCATAAACCGATCGACTTTCTGCTGAATGAACTAGCATGTATAGTACTTCACACAAAGGTTAAAGCCACTAAACTTGTATAATTAATTAACTTGCAAAATTTCGTTCACGGTAAAATATAAATCGTACAAGAAGAAAGAGAACAACGGCCATTTCATCATAGCCAAGATGCTACCGACTGTCAAAGGCTATGATAACAGGCAGATAAACACTTGAGTCGTCATGTATATATAGTTTCTCTCAATATATAGGCAGAGTAAGTTTATAATACTGACGGTGGCGGTGCCGTTGCTGGTGGCGGAGGTGGTGGGTTTGGCTTATTAATAGGTGGCTTGGGCGTAATTCTAACACCGGGCCGAGAGGGTGGCGGGGTTGATGCAATTACCACCTTCAAATTACGAAAAGGCACATGAGAAGATACAGCATCCAACGATGAGCCAGCAGATGCAATTTCAGTGGCCTTCGCCGTGTAAATAGAGTGTGAAAGTATAATTCCATGGATCAAGAAGAAAGTGAGCGAATAAGAAATGGCCTTCATTGGTAAAGGTGGCCTGTTTTAAAATAATAGATGCTATAGATTTTACCTATGTTTTTAGAGACTCCAGCTAGCATGAATATATATTTGAGATACTTTTAACAGGTAAGAAGTTCGTCAAAATTGAGACGCCCATTTGTCAAATTGATACGCCCATTTGCCAAATTGTTTTGTCTTTGATCTCTTTAAGAGGAAGCTTCATATATATATATAGAACCTGTATGTGTAACATTTGATTACGAAGAGTATGAACACGAAGAAAAATATGTAATATATAACATCAAAAGTGGAGCCAGATTATTTGGAAAAAGTTAGAAAATATGAAATGGAATTCATTAATGTTAACACCTGCTGTAAAATATTAGTCCTCAGAGTCGGCGAATGCTTTATATTAATAGTATAGTCCTCAGAATTGTCAAACAAATACACCTTAATTACTTGGTTGTCAAATTAGTCTTCGAGGAAGTTTCATGAAGACACTAATATTTATGGTCTTTGACTTAAGGGCTGATAGTTCAGTCCCAACTGGGTCAGAATCACTTACCTTTTCAATTTAACAAAGGGAGAACGACCTTTTCCCACCCAAGCTTTGACACTTTTCCACCCATCACTTTCCCATCCTTTGTTAGATTTTGTTATGTTTTTCATTAATATTTTATTAAAATAGTAAAAATACCCTTAAATATTTTACTTTATAAATTTTTTATTATTTTTTAATTAGCCAAAAAATCAAATATTAAAAATTCAAAAAAAAAAAAATAGTTAATCCCACCTAAAAAGTTATGAGTAATGCTATAAAATTGTTTAAAGCTAATGGCTTCGTTTGGTTCAAAATTTGGGGGTTTTGGGAAAAGTTTTTTAAAAAAGTTAAATTGGGCGAGTATTACGAGGTAGGATTTATAAATTTAAAATACCCCCTATGTTTGTTTTTTTACAAAATACCCCCTATAATAAAACATTAAAAGTTAACAAAAACACCCCTAACCCACCCTCAAATACCCCCAGCCGGCCACCACCACCGGAGGTGGCTGGAGTCATCTTATCGGCGCATGACCGGTTGGATCTTGCCGGTCATACGCCGCTATGACCTTTTCTAGCCAGATCCACGGTGGATCTGGCCGGCAACGGCCAGATCTAGCCGTATTTGCTCTCAACGACGACCAACAAACGGTCGTCGTTGATGGTCAACGACGACCGTTTGTTGGCCTTCGTGACCGACTGTTACGACCAAAGATCTGGCCTTTTCCAGCCAAATCCACTATGGATCTGGCCGGAAAAGGCTAGATCGAAGCACTACCGGTCAGATTCAGCCGGTAGTGCGCCATCCTACTAGATTCCGGCCATTTTCTAGCAGTAGTGGCCGGAATCTGGTAAATGTGGATTGTTGAGGTGTTTTTGTAATTTTTTAAAAAATATTTAGGGGTATTTAATTAAATTAACAAATTTAGAGGGTTTAAAAAAATTGAATAATATTGAAAGTAGTATTCCCAAAAATGAGAGTTTTTGGGTATTTTATTGTTTAACTTTTTTGGGAATACTAAGAGTAGTATTTCCAATTTTGAACCAAACGAAGGCTGATAGTTCAGTCCCAACTGGGTCAGAATCATTGACCTTTTCAATTTAACAAAGGGAGAACGACCTTTTCCCACCCAAGCTTTGACGACACTTTCCCACCCATCAAGTTTTAAAATGATACTTTCTCACCTTTTGTTAGGTTTTGTTATGTTTTCCGTTAATATTTTATTAAAAAAGCAAAAATACCCTTAAATATTTTACTTTATAAATTTTTTATTATTTTTTAGTTAGCCAAAATGTCAAATATTAAAAATTAAAAAAAAAAAAAAAAAAAAGTTAATCCCACCTAAAAAGTTAGGAGTAATGCTATAAAATTGTTTAAAGTTAATAATCTTAATATTTATTTATAATGTCATCAATATCTCATCACTATTATTTATAATTTTTTCATTTTTACTAATTAACATAAAAAATCAATATTCCTAATTAATTAAATAAACAAAGAAAAAATGTATCTTTATACTTGAACTAATGAATAATCGAATAAAGACTTTGAATTAACTAAATTTTAATTTATAAAAAACTAATTAAGAAATAAAATATTTAACGGTATTTTCATCTTTTTAATTAAATATTAACAGAAAACACTAACAGAATCCAACAAAGGGTGGGAAAATATCATTTTAAAACTTAAGGGGTGAAAAAGTGTCGTTTCATCAAACCTTGGTGGGAAAAGGTCGCTCTCCCTTTAACAAAAGATAACGTGGTTGAAGAGGAGGATTGTTGAAGGAATTATGACCATCACTCAATAGGTTCTAAATTAATTATCATTTATTATATGTTTGAATATTGCTTCATGAGATTGACTTACAGCTAGCCTTGAGATTAATTATCAGAATTGTCTAACAAATACGCGTTAATATTGGTGGTTGTCAAACTGTTGGTAGTCTGTGGAGGAAATTTCTTGAAGACAGTACTCTAACAAGGTCTTTGAGATCAGTTTAAATTCGTCTTGATATTTCGTAATTCTTTCTTTCAATATTTGTGTGCTTGTATATATTTCTTTTTTCCACAGTTTCAGATATATTTTGGATTAATGAATTCAATACTTCGGTGCTTGTATAGAATAATAAGTCCATATTTCAATCGATATTTATTTCAACGGATATGATGAGATGAAGATGTTCACTTTAATTTGTTAATAAGATGAAAAATCATCCAATGATATACAATATGAGTAAACAGCTTTTTCCCCCCCAAGGTTTGTATGAATGACACTTTTTCACCCAAAAAGTTTCAAAATACCACTTTCCCACCCAACATTTATATCCCGCTAATACCCAAAATATATTTCACTTTCTTAGTCGGTATTTGACGAGTTACCAGAAACCAAGGTAATAAGGCTTTTGTAGAGTGGATGTTGGCGTGGATAAATGGTGGTGATCGATTGAGTATTCGCTACCAGAATAAATCAGAAATCAGCTAAGAACATAAAACCTTAGTTTTGTGGTGACCGAAAATCGGTAGAAATCAAGTGCCGGAGTGAAAGGGTTTTTGTAGAGAGGAGACTTAAGGTTTAAATGGCAGTGAATGAGAGAATTTTGGCCATCAGAATCGGCTTTGGGTAGTAACAGAATATTAATTTTGGGTGAAAAAGTGGTATTTTGAAACTTTTTTGATAAGAAAGGTCATTAGGGCAAACCTTGGTGGGAAAAAGTTGTTTACTCTATACAATATATAACAAAGGTAATGGATGTCGTAACAAATCAACCATTCATGATACAAGCAATTGAGAGCTGGATTAATAATGGTAAATAAACAGTTGAATCATAGCGTCTGATCTGACAAATTAAGAAGATGGTCGTGGAGGACTGGGTTTTCTATGGTTAGGAGAAACATTCGGCCTTGGGGGTGGTGGCGATCGTCGTGGATCCTCCTTCAACGGCACCACTTCCTTCAACTTACGATAATGAACATGAGAATGAATTGCATCAAAAGAAGCATAAACAATTTCAGTGGCCTTCGCCATGGGATTTGTAGTTTGTGAAACCAGTAACCCATGGATCAAGAAAAAGGTGAGCAAATACGAAATAGCATTCATATTTTAATTAATCAAGCTGCTTCTTCTTGTTGTAATGTTGCACTCGGTTCTACGGTTACATGCTCTATTTATAAAGTGATGGTGCCTGGATATACTGCTTTAAATTAAAATAATATTTTATCAAGTAATTAAGAATTTGTCAAACAAATATACGTGTCCTCAAATTGTACGTTGTCCTCTTCTATAAAGTCTAATGGGGCTTCACATTCACACATTATTAATATAATTTATTTAATTGACCACTATTACATGTTGAAATAAAACTTGACTTAACCCTAAGGTTGGCATGACGATTTAGGAGTTTTGTTTCATTCCTTAAGTGTTTGGATTCAAATTTTGGAGCCACTTACCATAATAACATTATGGTTTACCTGATCCTTTAGATTAAGTGCACGTAAGCATATCTAGCCACCCTGGTTATCCAAAAAAAAAAAAAAAAAAATTGACCTTATTTCTAATGAGGTTTTTGATTGACCCTTTCAATATTTCGGAGCTCATTTAAAACCCCACTGATTCTCTAAACCATTTAAACACAACCTGCCTCCAATCCAGCTGGTAATAATGTATTAATGTGATGTAATTTGAAGAAAATGAAGAAATCAATTTGAAATTTTATAGATATAATTTTTCTAATTTCTAATTAAGGCAACTATTAATCAACAATTTTTTCTAATAAGATACGTAATGTATAACATAAAAAGTGGAGTCAGATTATTTGGAAAAAGTTAGAAAATATGAAATGGAATTCATTAATGTTGACACCTGCTGTAAAATAATAGGTGCTAATATTAAGACTAGTATAGTCCTCAGAATTGTCAAACAAATACACCTTAATTACTTGGTTGTCATATTAGTCTTCAAGGAAGTTTCACGGAGGCACTAATATTTATGGTCTTTGACTGAAGGATTGATTGTTCGTTCAGTCTCAACTGGGTCAGAATCACTTACCATTTCAAACAAATACGCGTTAATATTGGTGGTTGTCAAACTATTGGTAGTCTGTGGAGGAAATTTCTTAGAGACAGTCTTCTAACAAGGTCTTTGAGGTTAAATTGTCTTGATATTTCGTAATTCTTTCTTTCAATACTTGTGTACTTGTATAGAATAATAAGTCCATATTTCAATCTATATTTATTTCAATGGATATGAGATAAAAATGTTCACTTTAATTTGTTAATATGATGAAAAATCATCCAATGATATACAATATGAGTAAACGACTTTTTCCCACCCAGGGTTTGCCTTAATGCCCTTTTTTCATCCAAAAAGTTTCAAAATACCACATTCTCATCCAACGTTTATATTCCGTTAATGCCAAAAATACACTTCACTTTCTCAGTGAGCATTCGATGAGTTACTAGGAACCAGGGTAAAAGGGTTTTTGTAGAGTGGATGCCGATGGATTGAATGGTAGTGACTGATTAAATATTCATTACCGGAATCAGCCAAAAATCAATTAAGAACATAAAACCTTAGCTTTGCAGTGACGATAGTTGACGAGAAATCAGGTGTCAAAGTGAGAAGGGTTTTGTAAAGAGGCGACTGAAGGTTTAAATGGTGGTGACGAAGAGAATTTTTGCCGCCGGAATCGGCTTTGAATAATAACGAAATATTAAGTTTGGGTGAGAAAGTGATATTTTAAAACTTTTTTTTTTGGGGGAGGGAATGTCATTGGGGCAAACCTTAGGTGGGAAAAAGTCGTTTACTGTATACAATAAATATTAAAGGTAATGGATGTCGTAACAAATCAACCATTCATGATATAAGCAATTAAGAGCTGAATTAATAATGGTAAATACATAGTTGAATCATAGCGTCTGATCAGACAAATTAAGAAGATGGTGGTGGTTGCGGTGGAGGACTGGGTTGTTTATGCTGAGGAGAAACATTCGGCCTTGCGGATGGTGGCGGTCGTCGTGGATCCTCCTTCAAAGGCACCATTTCCTTCAACTTACGATAATGAACATGAGAATGAATTGCATCAAAAGAAGCATAAACAATTTCAGTGGCCTTCGCCATGGGATTTGTAGTTGGTGAAACTAGTAACCCATGGATCAAGAAAAAGGTGAGCAAATACGAAATAGCATTCATATTTTAATTAATCAAGCTGCTTCTTCTTGGTGTAATGTTGCACTAGGTTCTACGATTACAAGCTCTATTTATAATGTGATGGTGCCTAGATATACTGCTCTAAATTAAAATAATATTGTTGATGCTCGATTTTGACACCAACTAAACGCACGTATGAAATGCTGAGTTGACTCAGAAGACACACGCGAATGGGGGTATGAGAATGGATAAGAGATGGAGAACAATGTTTAAAGTGGTTCGGATGCTTAAACAAGCGATTCCTACGTCTACTGATATTGTATTAATATGCTGAGGTCAGGTCGCGTTCAACGAATTAATTTACAAGTGATTACAAAGAGAAAATAAGTATGCTATTCTAGAGAGAATTTTGCTAATCTCACAAACCGGAGAGGAGCCCTCTATTTATAGTGGGATGAATTGCGGTAATAATTACTAAATCTGGGAATAGGTCAGATTGCCGTCCAAATCCTTCCTTGCGTCCCGTTATTCACCTACTCGATTGATTTCCTCGACTCGCGCAGAGATTTGGACACGTGGAACGCCTCCAGCCTTTCACTAGCCTAGCACACACCTGCTGCATTGGCAGGAGCATGCCTCTTGTGTCAGCGTGCGACGTGGCTGCGTCTGAATGGCTGCTAGACTTACCTAAGCTTTGACCACTTGCACTGACAAGGCTCTGCGTCAGCCCTACTTTTCCAGGCATAACAGAAGTCCCCTAGTTTTTAAGGTTTGAGAAGCGAACCTTGGAAACTACATATTATGCCTTGATTAGATGGGTTTGAAGATACTGGTTGACTCGACTTGGATGCAAAGAGGTCGAAGAGACATTTTCATACAGGCGACCTGAAATGGCCTTTACTTTAAGGGTCAGCGACCTGTATTAGACCATATCCAGTGCCACGACAATGACCTTGATCTTTATTCGAGGTTCACGACCTGATTGCACTTTGCGGAATTTTTTGCTTAAGGCAAGAGATCGTGTTGTTTCGCGACTAATATACATCCTAGTTAGAGAGTCACGTCGCTTTGCAATTGACGTGAGACAAGATCGAAGAGTCACGTCGCTTCGCGATGAGACATGAGCCGAAGAGTATTGTACATAACGACCTCTTCAGATGTTATCTGTTGCACTTTTGCAGCAGATACATTTAATGAAACACCTTTTGCTCTAACAGACGTGTCTTGTGTGCAATAAGTGTCAGCTATGCGTATTAAATGCAAGCCATACTGAAACGATATTCTCTATCAGAGCATTAAATGCGGATGTGAGTGCATTTAATGTGGATGAGGGAAAACGTGCCGTCGCTTGAGTGTTTCAACGGAAAAGAACGACAATTTGGTTTCTCAAAGCATGACAGTCACTCTTCTTCGCTGATCCGTGACATGTGGTTGCGATCAATGGTGGGATGTGTTTTTCGCCCAAATGTCGTTTGACTTCGAGAAACCAAAGCGCCATTTCCTTCACTATAAAACCCCAAGTTCACTTCAGGCAATGTCACAATATTCTTCTCAGAGAGAGCAAGAGATTTTCGTGAGCCTTGGTCCTTTGCCTGTCAGATTGGCGCACGCTTGATATCCAGAGCAAAAGGCCTAATCTTCTCATTTCAAGAGGTAAAGATGATCCTTTTGCCATTTTTATTATTTTTTTTTTGTTTTCAATAGTTGTCGTGTCGTGCGATGATAGTCTGTCGGAAGTTGATCAGAGCTGAAATATTCTCTTTAGGATTGAACCATTGATGGTGGCTCTAAAAGTATCCTGTTAGGGTTTTTCTAGGGTTTAAAGGAGGAAGTGTTTTCTTTTTCCTCCACGTCATCGTATGAAACTGTGTACAAAGACTGAGTGATTCCCTGCATGTCGCTTTTCTTTTCAGACCGCAGAAGAATGGACTCCCCAACAACCAGGACTGAGGAGGGTCCCCCTCAAGAGATCCTGTCAATAATTACTGCCGATGAGATCCAGAAGGTGGTAGACCAATATGTTTTCAGCGTGGAGGTCTTCCGAGATAGGACATACACAGCTCGGAGTCCACCACGAGGAATGGCTGCGATCTCCGAGAATATATTCAAGAGTGGAGGGTTGATCCCCTTCAACCCTTTTGTCAGGTCGGTCCTCGATCATTTCGGGATCGCACCACTACAGCTCACACCAAACGTGTACATGATAGCCGTGGCCATGTACATCGTGTGCGGCGAGAACGAATTGGGCGAGCTAACCGCTGTAGAGCTCGGTTGCTCATACATTCTGAAAAAGAGTAAGGACAAGGATTCTTACTATCTTTCCAAGCGACCTACCATTGAACCGGGAATACACAGTTACCCGAGCAACGTAGGGGCATACGAGACAAAATTCTTTTTCTTTCGTCATGATGGCATTTGCCATTTTCAGGAGCCAAGTAGGTTCTCCTTTCTTTTGGGTTTGCGAACTTTCTTTCGTTCTTTGTTGACGAGCTCTTTGTTTCTTTATAGTTAACAAAACGACTAAGTTAGAGCTCATAGGGGATTTGGACAAGATCGCTACCTTCAGCTTTCTACCAGAAGAGAGTCGCGACGCAAGATTGCTTGTGACAACCGTAAATTTACGGAAGTATGGTTTCTTCAACTTAGAAGTGACCCTAGAGACCACATCGAGTAAGCCTCTCAATCTTAATCTTTTTGATTTCACGTGCAGTGAATTGTTTTACTAACAATGTTCGTATGCAGCGACCATGCCTCCCAAGGTGCCTAGGTCACCATGACCAAGACAATTTTCTTTCCCCCGGATGGGTGCCACTGGACCAGCTGGAGCAGCTCCTAGCAGTCCCCCCATTGAAGGGACATTGGCGGGTGCTCCGGCCCGACCTGCAGAAGCTCCCCAGCCTTCAGTTGCTCGCCCGAAGTAGAAAACCACGGCTCAAAGGCCGAAAAAGAGGAGGCAAATTCGGACCAAGGAGTCGAAGTCAGAACCGGAGGATCTGAGCGTTCAACCTGAGAGGTCGCAGCCTTACTAAGCGTTCCGCTCGGGAGGGCCACCTAGGGGCAAGACCGACATCTCCATTGCTCCTAGGGGTCCACAGACAAGACAACAAATGGCCGCAATCCCCGGGAGGAAGTCAGGCAAGGAGCCAGCGGAGGGAACACTACCTACCACGGGCTAGACACCCCCGTGATGGAGTCAATGGGTTAGCTACCAGACCATCTGCAGCCGGTAGTCTTTGCTTTGCTGGAATGCGAGCTTGCGGAGGCTTTTGAGCAGTTCGTGGCCTCTATTACTATGGACATGATGACCACGTCCTTCCAGCACCTGAGCAAGGTAAACGACCTACCCTCGACGAGGACTTATATTTTCTTTTGTAATATAAAAAGACTAACTTTATTCTCTTTGCTATGTAGGCCCTGCTTTCCATTCACCTGTCCCTATAGAAGGTCCAGCTAAGGGCTGTTGAGGTACTGGTCGAGATAAGGGAAGAGAATGCATGGTTCAAGCAAGAACTAGAGGCCTCACGAACAGATAGAGACTTGTCCATTGTTCAGGTGGATCAGCATTTGTCCGAAAGGGATGCTGCACTTCGCGCGGTGGACTTTCAAAAGAACGAGCTGGAGAAGCGCAACGAGGAGGTGAAGGAGCTTTAAAGGACCGTGGCCAGACTCACCAGGGAGGCTGGCAAGAAAGACCAAGTGCTGGAAACAATCTCCGAGCGGGCCTTACGAGCAGACAGGGAAATGGGCGAGCTGTGGGAGACTACTGAGAAGCAGTGATCAGCGCTTGAGGCTGAGCTCCACTTCACTCAAGGTCGCGTCACTTCGCCAACTGCAAAGATGCAGTAGCAGGAGGCGGAGATCTAGAGTAGGTCTGTAGAATGGATGATTCAATCCATTATTGCCCTTCGGCCGAAGAACCTTGAGATGGATCTGTCCAACCTCCCTGATGAGTATCGGGATGCCTTTGCTGCCATGGGGCAAGCGAAGAACGAGGAAGCGAACTAGGGACCTGGCCTGGAAGAAGAGCATCCAGGGTACGTCCCCGAGGAGCTTGCACTCGAACAGGCAGTCGGCGACCAGCCTGGGGATGTTGAGATCGCCCCTCTAGGACTTGGGGACGAGGATTGATGATGCGCTTTTGTAGTCTTTTCCCTTCTTGCCCATGTACTTCCCTTTTTATTATAAATAAGACATCGCTTTTTACAATCTTTCATGAGTACTTACAATTTTCATATTTTCTGTTACATATGAACTCTTATTCTAACTGTTTACAATAACGTTGGTACAAGTTTATGCAAACAAAATTGTACATATGCAAAAAACGATTACAAAAGAACAGAATTATACACTTGCTACTTACAAAGATTAAGAAAAGTAAAATCTTTACAAGGAAAAATGAGTTCAGAATTACTAATAATATGGTTAGAGATGTTCAGCATTTCAAACTCGCGGTACTTCAGAATCATTGAGCCTTTTGTAGAGTGTTCAATGGACTCCCAAGATTATGACTTACCTGGTCCTTTAAGTTTGTAGAGTGTTCAATGGACTCCCAAGATTAATTGAAGTGCACGCAAGCGTGTTCGGACACCCCAGTTATTCAAAAAAAAAAAAAAAAAAGTGACCTTATTTCGAATGAGGATTTTGATTGACTCTTTCAATATTTTATAGCTCATTTAAAACCCCACTAATTCTCTAAACCATTTAAACACAACCTGCCTCTAATCCAGTTGGTAATAATGTATCAATGTGATGTAATTTGAAGAAAATGAAGAAATCAATTTGAAATTTTATATATATAAATTAAAATAGGTAAATATTTGAGTTTAAGCATCTGGGTTTCCCAGTTTCTAGATTTAATAATTTAAATTGTTTTTTCATTGTCTTCAAATTTCACACATAAATTAGTGAATTGGTGGTAAATTGTGCTCAAATGGCTTAGACAAATATTATCGTCCAAGATTATTGAAAGGATCAAATGTGAAATCTAATAAGAAATGACATCAATTTTTATCTCTACCCTAAAAATCTTTGAATCCGTGAATTCAAACTGAAAAGGTTATTTTCGCCAATTCAAATTGAAGAAAACAGATTTATTTGGTTGGGCTATAAGATGGGATTTAGGCCCAACACTGTTAATATGATTGACATAGTTGACTTATAAAAGTCTTTTTTATCACTGATGCCATAGGTATTAAAAAAAAAAAAAAAAAAAATTGTACAAAGTGAAGTGATAGGAAATGAAAGATAGAGTGAATACAAAAGTTTAAAAGTTTTGCTTTTGTATCTACTGTTTCATTCATTTCTTACTACATCACTTTGTTAAAAAATCTTCGTAAGATTTTTGTATACCTCTAGTATTATTATATTTTTATACTCTTATCTTTGAAAAATGTCTCGTCACTGTTATATTGCTCATTAAAAATAAAATAAAATTTTAAAAGATAAAATAAAATAAAAAACAAAAACAATTTATTATTTATTATTTATTTTGTAAAAATGGATAAATTAAATATTTTATCTAGTTGTTTAATTTCTAATTTTAATTTGATAATTTATAATTTTTATTATTTATTTTGTAAAAAGAATAATTTCATTTTTTTTAATTACATCTTCACCTTTATATAAAATCAAATCTTTACCTTAAGTAACTGTTTATTGCTCCTAATTGAATAATTTATAACTTTTACCTCCTATTGGTAGTATGGAAAGTTTATACCCTAATTGATAATATCCCTTTCAAAATGTATTATATGGTTTTTTCATATTGTTGGATGGGTGCTCAATTCAAGGTCTTTTTTTTTTTAATCACCCTTAAGTTCGGCGGGGACGGTTAGCCGGTGACTGGTTGTGAAAGGCGTGCCAGTGAAAGGGGGCGGTTAGATTTTTTCTTTTTGTGCTAAAATGGGTGAGTCTGATACCCGAACCTCCGAAACATATGCATATTAGCACATGTAGACCATGGTAAAACAACACTTGCTGACCATCTAATTGCCGCCACTGGTGGTGGTTTACTCCACCCAAAATTAGCCGGTAAACTTAGGTTTATGGATTATCTTGATGAGGAACAAAGGCGTGCCATTACAATGAAGAGCTCTTCCATTGCTCTTCATTATAAACACTATTCAATTAACTTGATTGACTCCCCTGGTCATATGGACTTCTGTAGTGAAGTCTAGACCGCTGCCCGTTTGAGTGATGGTGTCTTGGTTTTGGTTGATGCTGTTGAGGGTGTTCACATTCAGACTCATGCTGTCTTGCGTCAGTCTTGGATTGAGAAGTTGATGCCATGTTTAGTGCTTAATAAGATTGATAGGTTGATTTGTGAGTTGAGGTTGAGTCCAATGGAAGCTTATAATAGGCTGTTGAGAATTGTTCATGAGGTTAATGGGATTATGAGTGCGTATAAGTCAGAAAAATATTTGTCTGATGTGGATTCTATACTCGGGGGGCCTTCCGAGAAGCTGGGTGATGAGAATCTTGAGTTTATAGAGGATGATGAGGAAGATACATTTCAACCCCAGAAGGGGAATGTAGTATTTGTTTGTGCATTGGATGGATGGGGTTTTACAATTTGTGAGTTTGCTGAATTTTATTCTACAAAGCTTGGAGCTAGTACCGCTGCATTGCAGAAGGCTTTGTGGGGTCCTCGGTATTTCAATCCAAAGACGAAGATGATTATGGAGAAGAAGGGGATAGGTACAGGGAGTAAAGTGCGGCCTATGGTTGTACAGTTTGTGCTTGAGCCGTTGTGGCAAGTTTACCAGGCTACTTTAGAGCCAGATGGGGATAAAGCAGTCCTTGAGAAAGTGATTAAATCGTTTAATTTGTCTATACCACCTCGTGAGCTTCAGAGCAAGGATCCAAAAACTGTGCTTCAATCAGTTATGAGCCATTGGCTTCCATTGTCATATGCAGTCTTGTCAATGGTAGTGAAGTGTGTGCCAGACCCAGTTTCTGCTCAATCTTTTCGTATTTCACGTTTGCTTCCAAATAGAGAGATTTTAGATTATGATGTTGATAAAAATGTTCTTACGGAGGCAGATCTTGTGAGGAAGTCAGTTTAGGCCTGTGATTCAAGCCCTGAAGCGCCATGTGTTGCTTTTGTTTCCAAGATGTTTGCTGTCCGAATAAAAATGCTGCCTCAACGAGGTTCAAATGCGGAGATTTTGGATAATTATTCTGAGAAAGGCGGAAATGGTGAATCAGATTAGTGCTTCCTTGCATTTGCTAGGATCTTTAGTGGAGTTCTTTATTCAAGGCAAAGGGTTTTTTTGCTTTCAGCTTTATATGATCCATTAAAGGGGGAGTCAGTGCAGAAGCATATACAAGAAGCGGAGTTGCAGTCCTTATATCGAATGATGGGTCAAGGCTTGAAACTAGTGGCCTCTGCCAAGGCAGGGAATGTTGTGGCTATCCGAGGCCTTGGTCAGCATATATTGAAGAGTGCAACTCTTTCGTCTACAAGAAACTGTTGGCCTTTCTCAAGTATGGTATATGAGGTCTCACCAACTTTAAAAGTTGAAGTTGAGCCAACTGATCCAGCAGATATGGGTGCTTTAATGAAACGATTGTGGCTTTTGAATCGTGCAGATCCATTTGTAGAGGTTGCTGTTTCATTTAGAGGGGAAAATGTGCTTGCTGTTGCAGGAGAGGTTCACCTAGAAAGATACTTAAAGGATTTGAAGGAGAGGTTTGCTAAGGTAAGCTTGGAAGTCTTTCCACCTCTTGTGTCCTATAAAGAGACCACTGAGGGTGAGGGTGAGGGTGAGGGTGAATCATGTAATCCATTAGAGAATCTGAAATTATTAAGTGGGAGCTCTGATTATGTTGAGAAGATGATTCCAAATGGCAGATATGTTGTTAGAGTGCAAGTCATCAAACTTCCTCTTAATGTGATTAAGGTGCTTGATGATTGTGCTGATTTGCTTGGTGGTATTATTGGAGGGCAAAACATCAAAAGCTTGGAAACCCAGAGATCAAGCATGATGAGGAAGATAATCCAATTGAAGCTTTCAAACGGCACATAATGGATGCATTGGGGAATCATATTTCCTCTAGGAATGAGATTGACAAGGAGCGAGTGGAGAAATATAAAGCAAAGTGGCAAAAGTTTCTTAGAAGGATTTGGGCACTTGGTCCAAGGCATGTTGGTCCTAACATCCTCTTCACACCAGATTATAAAAGAAAGAATACTGATTGCTCTGTTCTTATAAGAGGTTCTGCTCATGTGTCTGAGAGATTAGGCTTTGTGGATAATGCTAATGATATCAATAATGATGCCGATTCAGCTGCTGGGACATTGTTGGAAGTTACTCAAGCTTCATCATTGTGCCAAGAAGTACAGAGTCTTCAGAGCAGCATAGTTTCTGGATTTCAGCTGGCTTCTGCAGCTGGCCCCTTATGTGATGAACCAATGTGGGGATTGGCATTTGTTGTTGAGGCTTACATCTCTCCCTTGGCAGGGCAAGCTGATGAGCCTGAATCTTTACAACAATCTGAGCAGTATGGCATCTTCTCTGGGCAGGTTATGACAGCTGTTAAAGATGCCTGTAGAGCAGCTGTGTTGCAGAAGAAACCCCGGCTTGTTGAGGCTATGTATTTTTGTGAGTCGAACACCCCAACTGAATATTTGGGTCCTATGTCTGCTGTGCTTGCTCAAAGGCGAGCCAGACTCTTGAAGGAGGAAATGCAGGAAGGGTCTCCACTTTTCACTATTCATGCTTATTTGCCGGTCTCTGAAAGTTTTGGTTTCCCTGATGAGCTTAGGAGATGGACTTTAGGAGCTGCAAGTGCCCTTCTTGTCCTTAGTCATTGGGAAGCACTCCCAGAGGATCCTTTCTTTGTGCCCAAAACAGAAGAGGAAATTGAAGAGTTTGGAGATGGTTCTAGTGTGCTGCCCAATACAGCAAGAAAACTCATTGATGCTGTGAGGCGACGGAAGGGCCTCCCTGTGGAAGAAAAAGTAGTGCAGCATGCAACAAAGCAGAGGACCTTGGGTCGTAATGTTTAGTAATTAACCCAGTTTAACTAAACCCAATTGAGCTTTATAAGAATTTGATGATAGAATTAACATCAGTTTTGTAGTGAAGGGGTTATAGTGTATAAAAAAATATGTTCTCAGTTTGATTGATTTTCAGATTTTTTTTTTTCTTTTGCCCTTTTCCAATTCCATTCAATATGCATCCAGCTCTTCAATATTGCTGCTTTCGCGAGATTAAGCTCTGTACTTGTAATATTGTATTTGTTGTTTAAATGAGTAATTGAGGTTTAATATTGTACTTGCTATACCTATTAATCTTGTTATGGATTGTAAAAGAGTATATTTTATGCATTGGAACTTCACATGCTGAGAAATGAGTGTATAACTTACTAAAATCCTAGTAAATTCGTGCTGCAGAGGCTACAATAATCTCTCTTAATCTCACAGAACTTGGAAGTTTTGTTTAATTAATTAATTATTGAAGACACCTTTTTATTTGTTTTAGATGCACAATAACACCGTTTCTGTAAAAAGTTTTTAGCCTTTTACATGTTATTTTAGAGATAAAGAACAGAAACAAATCGTTTGTCATTGTAGAATCAAACACTTATATATGAGCATTGTGGTAACTCTTGGTGCAAAATAGCTTCTCTTAATATTGTTAATATTGTTGTGTGTTAAGTGAGTTCAAGAAGCTGATTAATTTAACGGTTAAGTACAGTTCATTAAAAATTTTATCAAAGATTCAACCCAATCTTAAGATGAAACTTCTGTAACATCAATCGGATAGATGGGAAGTAATCTCTGTATTGCATTTTGACAAAAAATATAACAAAATGCTCTTTCACAATCCATAGCAAGTTTACAAGGTATAACCAAACCGAGCACTAAAGATGACAAATCCGAAGTCCAGAAACTTGTAATGAATTGACAACTGTAAGCTGTCTGATAACTTCCTGATGAAAGAATAATAATAAAACTTAACACTGCACCTTACGGTAACAAAAATCTTCATAAACATTACCTATGTCAATAGTACATTCTCAGCCGAGCATAAAGCCAGGGGGGATAAATAAAATGGTCTCTCTCACCACCGTCAGTCTGTTAGCATCAAAGGTTTGATGAAGCAAGGTGTCTATGCAAGACAATTGCTACCCTACCAACATGATCATATATTACTACTTTAAAAATGGCACCCCAGAAGGAACTCGCCCCGCATATTCATCATAGTTTGGCC